>NC_134359.1:106753840-107953840 GCF_048569485.1 Anomaloglossus baeobatrachus
TTGCATGTTGCGACATTGTATGTGCGATGTCGATGGGGTCAAATTGAAAGTGACGCACATCCGGCGTCGCAATCGATATCGCAACGTGTAAAACCTTTTTGATACGATGAACGAGCGCAAAAGCGTCGTTATCGTATCATCGCTGCAGCCTCCGACATTTCCATAATGCCGATCGATGGTGCGACTGGTACGATGTTGTTCCTCGCTCCAGCGGCAGCACACATCGCTGTGTGTGAAGCCGCAGGAGCGAGGAACATCACCTTACCTGCCGACGGCTGCAATGAGAAGGACGGAGGTGGGCGGGATGTTTACATCCTGCTCATCTCCGCCCCTCCGCTTCAATTGGCCGCCTGCCATGTGACGTCGCTGTGACGCCGCACGACCCGACCCCTAAGGAAGGAGGCGGGTCGCCGGCCAGAGAGCGTCGCACGGCAGGTATGTGCGTGTGAAGCTGGTGTAGCGATAATAATCGCTACGGCAGCTTTCACTAGATATCGCACATGCGACGGGGGCGGGACTATCGCTGCAGCATCGGTAACACATTGTTACCGATGTCGCAACGTGCAAAGCCCGTCTTACTTTAAACCATCTATCATCTTCACTATGGGCAAGTATTTACCTTGTATTTATTTGTTTATGCTGTTGTATAATCTATTGGTAGGGATCTCTGATGGATTGTATTTATATCTATAGCCTCCTGAGGAACCATTTTATGGGGAAACTCGTAGAGGCGAAGAGGCAATATCACCACATGTGCCATTTATATATAACGGAGTAAATAAGCACACTAAGAACTGCTATATTAATGCCAACAAGCAAAATCTACCTGATCCACAGGAGTGAAATGGCTTAATGATCCTGAGCAACCAATGGAGCATTGCTGAGTATTGGCTTAAATAAGCTTTGTGTGTCTACACTGTTTGTATCAAACTGCTTTTGTGTGATATTATATGTACCTATTGGGTCCGGCTGAGATCCGGTTAATCTGCTCCTGACAAACAGGGACGGATGGGGAGAATATCCCACAATTTTGATTTTAGAGATCACCTTGTATTATTGTTGTGATTGTCACATTTTATTATTGGAATTAATAAAATTTTGTACTTGGGAATAATTTCCTCAACTCACATTTATCCTGTACTAGAAGGTGTCCCGATTCTACGCATCGGGTATTCTAGAATTTACGTATTGTGTAGTTAATGTATGATTTTTGTTATATATATATATATATATATATATATATATGTTGTTGTGTGTAGTTACCAAGTGTTTGTGTAGGGGCTGTACATGTTCTGGGTGTTGTCTGGGTGTGGCGGGGGGGGTGAGAGCGGTGTTGTTTGTGTGTTGCGTTGTGTGTCGTTATTTGTGGAGCGCTGTGTGTCTGTATCGTTGTGTATGTGTGTTGCGCGGTTTGTGTGGGTGTGGGTGTGTGTGTGTGTGTTTTGGGGGGAGGTATGTTTTGTGCAATGTGTGTGTTGTGCGGTATATGCGTATATTTGTGTGTGCTGCGGTGTTTGTGTGTTGGGTGTTGTGTGTCTGCGGCGTTGTCTGTGTGTGTGGGTGTCTGTGTAGGGCGTGTGTGGCAGTGTGTGTGTGTGTTTTGGGGGGAGGTGTGCACCCCCCATTGTGGTCCACCCCCCATCGTGCTCCATCCCCCATGCTGCGCACCCCCCATCGTGCTCCATCCCCCATGCTGCGCAGCCCCCATCGTGCTCCATCCCCACTCCCCATTGTGCTCCATCCTCCATGCTGCGCATTCCCCATCGTGCTCCATCCCCCATGCTGCGCATTCCCCATCGTGCTCCATCCCCCATGCTGCGCACTCCCAAACGTGCTCCATCCCCCATGCTGTGCACTCCCCATCGTGCTCCATCCCCCATGCTGCGCACTCCTCATCGTGCTCCATCCCCCATGCTGCGCACTCCCCATCGTGCTCCATCCCCCATGCTGCGCACACCCCATCGTGCTCCATCCCCCATGCTGCGCACTCCCCATCGTGCTCCATCCCCCATGCTGTGCACCCCCCATCGTGCTCCATCCCCCATGCTGTGCACCCCCCATCGTGCTCCACAGTCACACATCAGACAGTAAACACGCACACATCTGATCGCATACACTCACACACACACCCCACTTCTCCCTGTGCCCACCGGTGGGCGGTCCCAGCAGCTGTGCTGCACGCCGTGCTCCTCTGCCGACACTCACAGATCCGATCGCATACACTCACACACACACACACACTCACACACATCCGATCGCATACACTCACACACACTCACACACATCCGATCATATACACTCACACACACACACTCACACACATCCGATCGCATACACACACACACACTGACGATATCGCACATACGCGCTGACACACTCACAACATCCGGAGATACCACATGCTTCCGGCCATGTGATCCTCCGGCAGGTCCTGGAAGATCACAGCACAGTATCGCCGCCGAGAAGCAAGCGATATCACGGGATGTTGTGAGTATGTGGATGCGATCTGATGTGTGTGTGAGGTGTGTGTGAGAGTGAGTGTGATCTGATGTGTGTGTGTGTCTGTTCTTATGTGTGTGTGAGGTGTGTGTGTTCCGCCGCTGCAGGACGTGGATGCGATCTGATGTGTGTGTGAGGTGTGAGTATACGGCGGTTCAGGACGTGGATGCGATCTGATGTGTGTGTGAGCTGTGTGTGTTCCGCCACTGCAGGACGTGGATGCGATCTGATGTGAGTGTGAAAGTGTGAGTGTGCGTGTGAGTGTGAGTGTGCGTGTGCGTGTGCGTCTGAGTCTGAGTCTGATGGGGGTGTGAGTCTGAGTGTGCATGTGAGTCTGAGTGTGCGTGTGAGTCTGAGTGTGTGAGTCTGAGTGTGTGAGTCTGAGTGTGAGTGAAAGTGTGTGAGTCTGTGTGTCTGTTCTTATGTGTGTGCGTGTGTGTGTGTTCCGCCGCTGCAGGACCTTGATGCGCTCACCTCGGGGCGAGAAGCCATTCCGTGTGGGGGGCGGAGCCTGGGCGAGTGGCCAATCCGTGCGGGGGGGGGCGGACCCGAGGTGAGGCGAGCGGCCAATCCGTGTGGGGGGAGGAGCCGAGGCGAGGCAAGCGGCCAATCCGTGCGGGGGGGTGAGGCCATGGCGAGCTCAGCGGACAATCAGCTTTGTGTCACCGTAAGGACACAATTTTGGATCAAGACAGACAGACAGACAGACAGACAGAATAAGGCAATTATATATATAGACTAGAAGGTGGCCCGATTCTACGCATCGGGTATTCTAGAATTTACGTATTGTGTAGTTCATGTATGATTTTTGTTATATATATATATATATATAGATGTTGTTGTGTGTAGTTACCAAGTGTTTGTGTAGGGCGCTGTACATGTTCTGAGTGTCGCGGGGGGTGAGAGCGGTGTTGTATGTGTGTTGCGTGTGTTGCGTTGTTTGTGGAGCGCTGTGTGTCTGTAGCGTTGTGTGTGTGTGTGTGTTGTGCGGTTTGTGTGTGTGTGGTGTGTTTTGGGGGAGGTATGTTTTGAGCAATGTGTGTGTTGTGCAGTATGTGCGTATATTTGTGTGTGCAGCGTTGTCTGTGTGTGTGGGTGTCTGTGTAGGGCGTTGTTTGTGATTCCTAGTGTGTGTGTGTTGTGCAGTGCGCGTGTGTGTGTGTGTTGGGGGGAGGTGTGCACCTCCCATCGTGCTCCATCCCCCATGCTGCGCACCCCCCATCGTGCTGCATCCCCCATGCTGCGCACTCCCAAACGTGCTCCATCCGCCATGCTGCGCACTCCCAAACGTGGTCCATCCGCCATGCTGCGCACTCCCAAACGTGCTCCATCCGCCATACTGCGCACTCCCCATCGTGCTGCATCCCCCATGCTGCGCACTCCCCATCGTGCTCTATCCGCCATGCTGCGCACTCCCCATCGTGCTCTATCCGCCATGCTGCACACTCCCAAACGTGCTCCATCCACCATGCTGCGCACTCCCAAACGTGCTCCATCCGCCATGCTGCGCACCCCCTATCATGCTCCATCCGCCATGCTGCGCACTCCCAAACGTGCTCCACCCGCCATGCTGCGCACTCCCAAACGTGCTCCATCCGCCATGCTGCGCACTCCCAAACGTGCTCCATCCGCCATGCTGCGCACTCCCAAACGTGCTCCATCCGCCATGCTGCGCACTCCCAAACGTGCTCCATCCGCCATGCTGCGCACTCCCAAACGTGGTCCATCCGCCATGCTGCGCACTCCCAAACGTGCTCCATCCGCCATGCTGCGCACTCCCAAACGTGCTCCATCCGCCATGCTGCGCACTCCCAAACGTGCTCCATCCGCCATGCTGCGCACTCCCAAACGTGGTCCATCCGCCATGCTGCGCACTCCCAAACGTGCTCCATCCGCCATGCTGCACACTCCCAAACGTGCTCCATCCGCCATACTGCGCACTCCCAAACGTGCTCCATCCGCCATACTGCGCACTCCCCATCGTGCACCATCCGGCATGCTGCGCACTCCCAAACGTGCTCCATCCGTCATGCTGCGCACTCCCAAACGTGCTCCATCCGTCATGCTGCGCACTCCCAAACGTGCTTCATCCGCCATGCTGCGCACTCCCAAACGTGCTCCATCCGCCATGCTGCGCACCCCCCATCATGCTCCATCCGCTTGGGAGTGCGCAGCATGCCGGATGGTGCACGATGGGGAGTGCGCAGTATGGCGGATGGAGCACGTTTGGGAGTGCGCAGTATGGCGGATGGAGCACGTTTGGGAGTGCGCAGCATGGCGGATGGACCACGTTTGGGAGTGCGCAGCATGGCGGATGGACCACGTTTGGGAGTGCGCAGCATGGCGGATGGACCACGTTTGGGAGTGCGCAGCATGGCGGATGGAGCACGTTTGGGAGTGCGCAGCATGGCGGATGGAGCACGTTTGGGAGTGCGCAGCATGGCGGATGGAGCATGATGGGGGGTGCGCAGCATGGCGGATGGAGCACGTTTGGGAGTGCGCAGCATGGCGGATGGAGTACTTTTGGGAGTGTGCAGCATGGCGGATAGAGCACGATGGGGAGTGCGCAGCATGGCGGATGAAGCACGTTTGGGAGTGCGCAGCATGGGGGATGGAGCACGTTTGGGAGTGTGCAGCATGGCGGAGAGAGCACGATGGGGAGTGCGCAGTATGGCGGATGGAGCACGTTTGGGAGTGCGCAGCATGGCGGATGGAGCACGTTTGGGAGTGTGCAGCATGGCGGATAGAGCACGATGGGGAGTGCGCAGCATGGCGGATGGAGCACGTTTGGGAGTGCGCAGCATGGGGGATGCAGCACGATGGGGAGTGCGCAGTATGGCGGATGGAGCACGTTTGCTCAGCCTCTCTCCTTCCAGCCTCCCTCAGCATCAGCCTCCCCCTCCCAGCCTTCCCCAAGATCAGCCTCTCTGCTCCCAGCCTCCTCCAGCACGCCGTGCTCCTCTGCCGACACTCACCCACACCCGATCGCATCCACTCACCCACACAACCGATCGCATCCACTCACCCACACAACCGATCGCATCCACTCACACACACAACCGATCGCATCCACTCACACACACCCGATCGCATACACTCACACACACAGACACTGACGATATTGCACATACGCGCTGATACTCACAACATCCGGGGATATCACATGCTTCTGGCCATGTGATCCTCCGTCAGGTCCTGGAAGCTCACAGCACAATATCGCCGCCGAGAAGCAAGCGATATCCCAGGATGTTGTGAGTATTTGGATGCGATGTGATGTGTGAGGTATGTGTGAGTGTGATCTGATTTGTGTGTGTGTGTGTGCTGTTATGTTATGTATGTTCCGCAGCTGCAGGACCTTGATGTGTGGATGCGATGTGATGTGTGTGTGAGGTGTGTGTGAGAGTGAGTGTGAGCCGGTGTACACTGGTAACTATGATACACATCGGGTAACTAAGGGACCTTAGTTACCCGATGTGTATAATGGTTACCAGCTTTCACGGCCTCCATTAAGATCCCAGCATCGCAAGGTTATGTCTGGCGCTGCCGGGATCCTGACGGAGCCGGTGTAGAAGCAAGCGATATCCCAGCATGTTGTGATGTGTGAGGTGTGTGTGAGAGTGAGTGTGAGAGTGAGTGTGATCTGATGTGTGTGTACTCACCTGGGAATCGGAGCCCCGTGTCAGTTGGGCGGCCAGAGCGAGCGTGCATTGCGTGAGGGGGGGCGGGGCCTGCAGAGAGCCGGGGCGAGAGGCCAATCCGTGTGGGGGGGCGGGGCCATGGCGAGCCCAGCGGCCATTCAGCTTTGTGTCACCGTAAGGACACAATTTCGGAGCATGACAGACAGACAGACAGACAGACAGACAGAATAAGGCAATTATATATATAGATAGGCTGCATTTCGAAGACGCAGCCTATACAGTCTAGCATCTACCAAGACCAGGGAAGCAGATAGGGGCGGGAATAGATAGCAAAACCCGACCCTCATATTCCCTTCCTTTTGCTAGTATCAGTTAAGCAACAGTTAATTTCTGGTACTTTACTTGCACATATTTCTGAAATAAAACCTCCAATCTCAGAACAAAAGCTAAGCTCACATTCAGTATTCTAGCGCCAGTATAGCACTGGCTTTACTTTATATATGAAAATCCTACTGGATGGTTCTCTTTAAGGGCCTTCCTGCACAAATTGTATTAGGGTTGAATGTAGAATGAAGTAGTTCGTGATTCCCCCAGCTGGAACAGTAGCTCATCGGCTGGGGTCATGTAGAATAACTACTCTGGTGACATAAGCAAGGCCGTTTTATAGCACTCAGTTCTCTTAAAGGATTGGTGGAGATGGCTGCTCTCTCATTGGTCGCTAGTTTAATCGGACTGCATAATTTTCCTCTGAACTATGGAGTTAGAAGGGCTGAGGCAATCCACATTTACCAACAACAGGGCTCCCATCAGTCTCACATAACACAATAGCTAATTTCTCTTGGTTTAACAAACAAAAGAAACATATGCCTGTCCTAATTAAGAACCGTTTACCCCACACATGTGGCCAAATGCTGAGTCATCACCAGTATCCCACTACAATATTAAATATTGCCCCACTATAATGCCAGATAGTACCCCAGTACAATATTAGGTAGTGCCCCACTATAGTGCCAGATTATAACTGTCATAGGTGTGTCATGGTTGACAGACAGTCCTGTGGTGTCTGGTTGTTCAAGGTCACTGCATTTCGTACATACACTGCTCCTTGACATTCTATTCTTCCTGCTGTGGTGTAAATGATATCCTATGTATCTTCTCTGCTGGTGTTTATTCCCTTTATTACTTTTAGGACCCTGGGATACCCTCACCTTTCAACTGTTAAAGGGGTTATCCGGCTGATTTTGACTTTTTATTATTTTCCTATTAGGCTACATTGGGGCAGGTAAGTAGATAGTGAGCACTTACCTGCGCTGCTGTCAGCCCCTCTACCACGGCTCAGAGTGGTCATGTGACAGCTCCTGACGCGATTTTGCTGCTTCCGGTCATTTTATGTCAACATGGGCAGGGCCATGTTGACATGCAAATCTAGGAACAGCATGTTGCCGCCCTGCTGGGAGGGTACAGTGCATGGAGTCCCCGCCCCCCTTCCCTGCACCCTCCCACACATTCCCCTCGCACCCTGTACTCTCCCCGCAACCTCCCCCGGCACTGCTGTGGGACCCGTGAGCTGAGGGGAGGGGCCTGCCTGCGGCTGCCGTGGTGTCACCGCCAGCACCGGGCTCCCTGCTCAGGATCGCACATTCAAATTTATCAGCAGCATCTGTGATGTCGATACATTTGAAAGCACTGATGAGAGGGAGCGCTGCTTCTCATCACTGTCCCGCTGTCTGTGTCTGACAGTTCAGGACAGTGGTGACGTCACTACTGTGCTGATATGTCCAGACCAGATAGCGGATGAACATGCAGGAGCGGAGGGGACCGAGGAGGGGTAAGTATGTATTCCCTACATGTATTCCCTATGGGGGTGGGGTGTGGGGGGGGGGGGTCGGTGCAGAACGATGGTGGGGGGGGGGTCGGTACAGGGCGCCGTGTGTGTGTGTGTGTGGGGGGGAGGAGGGTTGCAGAGCCCTGTGTGTGTGCGGTGTGCAGAGCCCTGTGTGTGTGCGGTGTGCAGTGCCCTGTGTGTGTGGTGCAGAGCCCGATGTGTGTGTGTGGTGCAGAGCCCGATGTGTGTGTGCGGTGCAGAGCCCGATGTGTGTGTGCGGTGCAGAGCCTGATGTGTGTGTGCGATGCAGAGCCCGATGTGTGTGTGCGGTGCAGAGCCCGATGTGTGTGTGGGGAGTGTAGAGCCCAATGTGTGTGTGGGGAGTGTAGAGCCCAATGTGTGTGTGGGGAGTGTAGAGCCCAATGTGTGTGTGGGGAGTGTAGAGCCCAATGTGTGTGTGTGGTGCACAGCCCTATGTGTGTGCGGTGCAATGCCCTATGTGTGTGTGGGGAGTGCAGAGCTCGATGTGTGTGTGGGGAGTGCAGAGCTCGATGTGGTGGGCGGTGCAGAGCCCTATGGTGTGTGTGCGGTTCAGAGCCCTATGTGTGTGTGGGGAGTGCAGAGCTCGATGTGTGTGTGGGGAGTGCAGAGCCCGATGTGGTGGACGGTGCAGAGCCGTATGTGTGTGCGGTTCAGAGCCCAATGTGTGTGGGGAGTGCAGAGCCCGATGTGTGTGTGGGGAGTGCAGAGCCCGATGTGTGTGTGGAGTATGCCCTATGTGGGGCTGTTATTTCCAATGCTAGAGTGATAACAGGTCAGGTGCTGGGCAGAATACTGACATGGAATGTGTGCAGGGGGCGGGGCTGGACACTGGGGAGGGGCTGGACACTGAGGCCGGGCGGTGCCAGCTCTGACTGGAAGGTTTAGCACAGGAAGTTATCATGTTTGCTGGAGCTGAATGTAAACAAAGAGCTGCAGAGAATAAAGTCATAATTCAAGAGGAACAAAAGTTAGAAGACAAAAGATAACAATGTAGGGGTGTTTTATATGACAATATAGTACAGATTAGCTTACCAAAACTTTGAGTTTATGTCGGACAACTCCTTTAATTATCATCACTTCCCCTTGTGTCCTTAAATACCCACATTTCCCCTTGGTGTTTGCTGGTGACAGAGTTATTTTCCTATACAGGCCTTGGATGCAAACAGTTGGCTTTTATTCATCTGAAGAAACATTGTTGTATGTTGCTGTACCTCCCCCTGAGTCATCCAAGAGATAAGTTGTTTGTATATATTCCCCTGTGTGTGTTCCCTGTGTGTTCTTTCGAGCTTAGTGGGATTGACTAAGGGCTCATCCCATCCAGTTCAGGGTCAGCCAGGGCCAGGTATCCTGCTCGGCACATAGGTCCGGAAACTATCTAGGGTGGTCAGAGGAGCCAGGGGCCGGTGAAAGTTTTGGTTAGGGGGTCACCATTTCCCCCCTCCCTAGACTCAGGGTTTCTCTTCCCTGTTGCCATACGAGTGGTACTTCCCCGTACCTAGCGTAACAGTATCACATTACAGTGCGCCACTATAATGTCAGTCAGTACCCCAGTACAATATTAGATAGTGCCTCACTAAAATAAAATGTCAGTTAGTACCCCACTAAAATATTAGATAATTCCCAACTATAATGCACGACACTACCCCACAGGGCTAGACAGTGCCACCCCACTACGAGTAACGGAGCTCCATCATAGTGACAGATACAGAGTCCTCACCCTCCCCTTACTTATCCAGATAACAGAAGCGTGGAAAGACAGAAAGCACTTTATAGCATTCTTTTTTCTCTGCTCATAAGAGAGCGGCATGATCAATAAGTCTTTGCAGTTCTGTCCGTGCACAGATTTGTCATCTGCACACTGAATAGTCAGATTTTGCACAAGTCTGTAGGATCTGACTGCTTTGTACACACAACACAGTACATGCTACTCCAATAACAATGCACTGCCTGGATCACACATAGCTTCATATGATTTTTTTTTTCATTGAGTAATCTTACATATGAGAATATTAATAATAGGTGGGTATTTTACTTGCGTTCAGTTCAATTCTCTGTGCAATTTTCATGTGGGTTCCTTTCCTTTGAGATTTTTTTTTTATCTAACCGCGTAATCAGTGTACTCACTGCAAAATTCTCACTCTTAAGGGTGCTTTACACGCTGCGACATCGCTAACGATATATCGTCGGGGTCACGTCGTTAGTGACGCACATCCGTTGCCGTTAGCGACATCGCAGCGTGTAACACAAAGGAGCGACAATCAACGATCGCAAAAGCGTCAAAAATCGTTGATCATTGACACATCGCTCCTTTTCATAATATCGTTCCTGCTGCAGGTACGATGTTGTTCATCGTTCCTGCGGCATCACTCATCGCTATGTGTGACACCGCAGGAACGACGAACATCTCCTTACCTGCGTCCATCGGCAATGAGGAAGGAAGGAGGTGGGCGGCATGTTCCAGCTGCTCATCTCTGCCCCTCCTTTGCTGTTGGGCGGCCGCTTAGTGACGCCGCAGTGAAGTCGCTATGACGCCGAACGCACCTCCCCCTTGAAGGAGAGATTGTTCGTCGGTCACAGCGACGTCGCAGGACAGGTGAGTGCATGTGACGCTGCCGTAGCGATAATGTTCGCTACGGCAGCGATCACCAAATGTCGCACAAACGACGGGGACGGGTGCTATCGCGCACGACATCGCTAGCTATCGCTTGCGATGTCGCAGCGTGTAAAGCACCCTTTAGGCCAGATTCACACATCCGACATTCACAGTCTGAATACAGACCACGATGTCTGGGTCAACCGTGGGACTATTGATCTGAACTCGATAGCCACTATAATTGGACATTGCATCTCAGACGTCTGAATTGGGCCTAAAGGCTCATTCAAACATTAGTGTGGCACATACAGTTAGGTCCAGAAATATTTGGACAGTGACACAAGTTTTGTTATTTTAGCTGTTTACAAAAACATGTTCAGAAATACAATTATATATATAATATGGGCTGAAAGTGCACACTCCCAACTGCAATATGAGAGTTTTCACATCCAAATCGGAGAAAGGGTTTAGGAATCATAGCTCTGTAATGCATAGCCTCCTCTTTTTCAAGAGACCAAAAGTAATTGGACAAGGGACTCTAAGGGCTGCAATTAACTCTGAAGGCGTCTCCCTCATTAACCTGTAATCAATGAAGTAGTTAAAAGGTCTGGGGTTGATTACAGGTGTGTGGTTTTCAATTTGGAAGCTGTTGCTGTGACCAGACAACATGCGGTCTAAGGAACTCTCAATTGAGGTGAAGCAGAACATCCTGAGGCTGAAAAAAAAGAAAAAATCCATCAGAGAGATAGCAGACATGCTTGGAGTAGCAAAATCAACAGTCGGGTACATTCTGAGAAAAAAGGAATTGACTGGTGAGCTTGGGAACTCATAAAGGCCTGGGCGTCCACGGATGACAACAGTGGTGGATGATCGCCGCATACTTTCTTTGGTGAAGAAGAACCCGTTCACAACATCAACTGAAGTCCAGAACACTCTCAGTGAAGTAGGTGTATCTGTCTCTAAGTCAACAGTAAAGAGAAGACTCCATGAAAGTAAATACAAAGGGTTCACATCTAGATGCAAACCATTCATCAATTCCAAAAATAGACAGGCCAGAGTTAAATTTGATGAAAAACACCTCATGAAGCCAGCTCAGTTCTGGAAAAGTATTCTATGGACAGATGAGACCAAGATCAACCTGTACCAGAATGATGGGAAGAAAAAAGTTTGGAGAAGAAAGGGAACGGCACATGATCCAAGGCACACCACATCCTCTGTAAAACATGGTGGAGGCAACGTGATGGCATGGGCATGCATGGCTTTCAATGGCACTGGGTCACTTGTGTTTATTGATGACATAACAGCAGACAAGAGTAGCCGGATGAATTCTGAAGTGTACCGGGATATACTTTCAGCCCAGATTCAGCCAAATGCCGCAAAGTTGATCGGACGGCGCTTCATAGTACAGATGGACAATGACCCCAAGCACACAGCCAAAGCTACCCAGGAGTTCATGAGTGCAAAAAAGTGGAACATTCTGCAATGGCCAAGTCAATCACCAGATCTTAACCCAATTGAGCATGCATTTCACTTGCTCAAATCCAGACTTAAGACGGAAAGACCCACAAACAAGCAAGACCTGAAGGCTGCGGCTGTAAAGGCCTGGCAAAGCATTAAGAAGGAGGAAACCCAGCGTTTGGTGATGTCCATGGGTTCCAGACTTAAGGCAGTGATTGCCTCCAAAGGTTTCGCAACAAAATATTGAAAATAAAAATATTTTGTTTGGGTTTGGTTTATTTGTCCAATTACTTTTGACCTCCTAAAATGTGGAGTGTTTGTAAAGAAATGTGTACAATTCCTACAATTTCTATCAGATATTTTTGTTCAAACCTTCAAATTAAACGTTACAATCTGCACTTGAATTCTGTTGTAGAGGTTTCATTTCAAATCCAATGTGGTGGCATGCAGAGCCCAACTCGCGAAAATTGTGTCACTGTCCAAATATTTCTGGACCTAACTGTACGTGATGCATCTGATTTTTTTCACCGGTACCACATATAACCATTATAATGTATGGTGCTATTCACATGTCTGTGTTTTTACACAGACCATGTATCCGTGCAAAACACATGGAGACATGTCCTTTTCTTTTTCTGGATGACAATGGCCAAAACAGGTCTATGAGTCTGTGAAAAACATGTACAGCAGATGGATGGCATCAGTGTGGAACATTGTAAAGTATAGTAGTAGCTTTGTCATTTATTAATTAATCCATCTTCTGAAAAACACTGATGGTAAAGATGGACACTGACCGTAAACTGAGGACACACTGACCGTAAACTGAGGACACACTGACCGTAAACTGAGGACACACGGACCGTAAACTGAGGACACACGGACCGTAAACTGAGGACACACGGACCGTAAACTGAGGACACACGGACCGTAAACTGAGGACACACGGACCGTACACTGAGGACACACGGACCGTACACTGAGGACACACGGACCGTAAACTGAGGACACACGGACCGTAAACTGAGGACACACTGACCATTCACTGAGGACACACTGACCGTACACTGAGGACACACTGATGCACAACACTGATAACATGGATACCATTGTTTCACGTATGTGTTTTAAACACATACTTGTGATGAGGTTTTATTCTAAGTGCAGTTGTAGCGCCCCACGGGGCAGGTGGTTTACCTACTCGTTGCCGGGCCTTTTCGGGTCGAGTCGGGTCAGGCGATGTCACGGGGTGGCCTTGACCGGTTCCGTTGCCCTGAGGCGTACAGTAAATGGTGGGGAAAGTGAGGTATTGAGGAAAGTTTCTCATGACACCACCTGTGATATGCAGCTAGGGAATAGCCGCTGCTGCTGGATTCCTCTCCGGAGCAGGTGTTAAAGCAGGCCGGGTGGTGTCCCTCCCCACAGGCGGAGCGGGCCCTGGGTGTATGACAAGGGTAGTAATGGCCGTTGGCACCTAAGTGCTGGGTGGCGGCGCCGGTAAGGACGAGCCAACACAGTCTCTGCGGGTTCGGAGTGTAGTTTACTCACAACTTCAGCTGCCAGCCCGGTCACATTGGTCACTGCCGTGATGGGCTCCGGTCAATCCCAGGCAAGTAAAGGGGCCACCACCGGTGTTTGAAGAGAGAGAAACAGAGAGAATGTCCTTTTCCTAGGATGTTCCCCCTCAGTGGTAAGGTACCCCGGCTGAGCTCCCGCACTAAGCCCCCAGGCCCAATAAAGTCCAAATTTCTCTGGGGGTACAAGAAAGGGCAGGCAGAAACACAGACTATGCAATTAAATTTTTTTAGTAAAAACCGCAGGGGGGCGCGTGTTTAACATACCAGGTCTGAGCACGACATGCTTATATGGTTATATACATGTGCAACATGATTGAAAATAGAAAAAAGCATGATTACAATCCAAATTCTATGACAGCATGCAATAATAATCCCAAATGGGGTTAAATAAATGCCTCTATTCTAGAGAAAAATAATTGGTCTTACAGACCACAGGTTCATAAAAATGCCTCAATTTGTACATAAAATGGCCCGTGGTCACTTCATGATTGTGGACATGATTGTGTGGCAAAAAATCCAACCCCATGATATTCAAGTTCAGCTTTAACCAATAGCAGCCATCAACATTTAGGATGAAAAAGGTTGTAATCAGAGTATGCACTGCATGTGCACATATAGGGTGCCGAGGACGAGTAGAGGTACAATGACCTACCCAGGAACCACTGCAGACACTGTGTACACACACCGCCCTGCACCTCAACGCGATGAAGCGATAGCGATATCATGGGGTTGGATTTTTTGCCACACAATCATGTCTATATGAAGTGACTACGGGCCATTTTATGTACAAATTGAGGCATTTTTATGAACCTGTGGTCTGTAAGACCAATTATTTTTCTCTTGAATAGAGGCATTTATTTAACCCCATTTGGGATTATTATTGCATGCTGTCATAGAATTTGGATTGTAATAATGCTTTTTTCTATTTTCAATCATGTTGCACATGTATATAACCATATAATCATGTTGTGCTCAGACCTGGTATGTTGAACACGCGCCCCCCTGCGGTTTTTACTAAAAAATTTTAATTGCATAGTCTGTGTTTCTGCCTGCCCTTTCTTGTACCCCCAGAGAAATTTTGTATAAATTTTGTATGAATTGAAAAATAAAAAATATACATATATTGCATTGAACTATCATGATCTTTAGAATATATTCTTGAGTATGAAGGTCTTTTTAGGTATATAATTTAAATTTTGGTGATTCTTCATGAGATTACTATATTAATATGGACTTAGGTATTCATGTTTTTTTGCTTTTTCCAATAAAGTCCAAGTTTTCCAGAGATGTCTTGCCAGAACTATGGTCCTGATGGGTCTGCTTTTGATGTGCGTGTGTTGTGCCTTTTTGTACTCCCAGTGGAACTAGCCACCCCCAGGTGGCTGGCTTCAGTGATCGGGAATAGTGATGAGCGAGTACTAAAATGCTCGGGAGCTCGAGGCTCGGGCCGAGCATCTCAAAATACTCGTGTACTCGGCCCGAGCACCGAGCCCAATGTTATCCTATGGGAGACCCGAGTATTATTCTGAAATGACCCCCGGCAGCATGTAGAAACCATAAAACTGTAAATTAAAAAAAAAAACGTGCGTGTGTGTGTAAGCGTGCATATATATATACACGCGGAGTAGAGTGCGGGAGGGGCCGTAGCCGAGCGGGGAAGTGTCGGGCTAAAGGCACGGTCATGCTGTGCGGGCCGGCCAATCACTGCAATTCCACAAGTAACAGGGCTGTGGCATTGCAGTGGTCTGCCAGCCAATCCCTGCATAAGGGATGGCTGTAAAAAGAGCGCCAACATGAAGACCACGAGTACAGCACGAGTATCGCGAGATTACTCGGTCCCCGCCGAGTAGCCCGAGTACAGTGATACTCGTGCGAGTACCGAGTAGTAACAAGCATACTCGCTCATCACTAATCGGGAACTCCATGTTTGTACGGCCACTCCCCTGCCTACCCTGAGCCAACCCACTCTGTGTGAAGGCTCCTGAGCTATGTATAGTGTGTGAATGTGGAACACAGTGAGATAGATACTACACCTTAATTGAGGCGCAGTACCCTGTGGCGACCAGAGCCTCAGGGGCACCACACAGTGATCCTCTATTTACTGTATAGCAGGCTATGCAAATTTCTTCTACCCCTGACAAGAAATGAATAGA
This sequence comes from Anomaloglossus baeobatrachus, assembly GCF_048569485.1. Lineage (NCBI taxonomy): Eukaryota > Metazoa > Chordata > Amphibia > Anura > Aromobatidae > Anomaloglossus > Anomaloglossus baeobatrachus. The sequence goes on from NC_134359.1 coordinate 106,769,623, forward strand.
GTCTGTGAAGCAGTATAGAAATATACAGAATGTAAGTGTATACAATATATTTAGAATGTGAAATAAATGTTGGATTTTCTGTCTCCTGACTTTTTGGCACATTTATTATCTAAGAATCTGCAGTGGGACCTACTGGGGACTATATTTACAGCTGCCAAAGTGGGAAGGAGATTGACTGGAAACTGCAGTGGAAACTACTGGGGAGTATATTTACAGCTAACACAGAGGGAAGGAGATTGACTAGATACTGCAGTGGGACCTACTGGGGAGTATAATTACAGCTGACAGAGGGGGAAGGAGGTTGACTAGAAACTGCAGTGGGGACTATATTTACATGTGTTGTTCCCTCTCCCATTATGTAGTAATGTCCCTTATCTTGTGCTAATTCCACCCTTCCTGGGCCCATTCCCAGTATATCTGTCCCCCAACCTGGGCTCTACCTAGTATTTATGTCCCTCATCCTGGTATACATGACCACCATTCTGGCCCATCCTGATATATCCTCATGCACAGCATCATGGAATTAATGGTGCTCTAAAAGTAAATAATATTTTCCTATCTTCGTATATATGTCCCAAATCCTGGTGAATGTGTCACCATCCTGGTATATATCGCGTCATCCTGGGCCCATCCTGGTAAATATTTCTTCTATGCTGGCATATACGTCCCGGTAAATATGTCTTCATCTTGGTATATATGGCTCCCATCCTGGTATATATGGCCCCCATCCTGGTATATATGTCCAAAATTCTGGTAAATATGTCCTCCATCCTGCTATATAAAGTGGGAAAACAAGTATTTGATACACTGTCGATTTTGCAAGTTTTCCCACCTACAAAGAATGGAGAAGTCTGCAATTTTTATCGTAGGTATATTTCAACTGTGACAGACAGAACTAAAAAAAATCCCATTGTATGATTTTTAAATAATTAATTTACATTTTATTGCATGAAATAAGTATTTGATCACCTACCAACCAGCAAGAATTATGGCTCTCACAGACCTGTTATTTTTTCTTTAACCCCTTCACCTCCGAACGATTTTCCGTTTTTCGTTTGTTTGGTTTTTTTGCTCCCCTTCTTCCAAGAGCAGTAACTTTTTTATGTTTCTGTCAATCTTGCCATATGAGGGCTTGTTTTTTGTGGGACGAGTTGTACTTTTAAATGAAACCATAAGTTTTACCATATAGTGTACTGAAAAATGGTAAAAAACATTCTAAGTGTGGAAAAATTGCAAAGAAAGTGCGATTGCATGATTGTTTTTTAGAAATTTTAATCACCGTGTTCACTATATGGTAAAACTGATGTGTTGGTGTGATGCCTCAGGTGGGTACAAATTCTTAGACACCAAACATGTATAAGTTTGCTTTTATCTAAGGGATTAAAAAAAAACAGAAGTTTGTCCAAAAAAAGTGGCACACTTTTTGCACCATTTTCCGCAACCATTATCGTCCTCATTTTTTGGGATTTATGGCTCAGTGATGGCTTATTTTTTGCGTCTCGAGCTGACATTTTTAATGGTACCATTTTTGTGCAGGTGCTACGTTTTAATCGCCTGGTTTTGCATTTTGTGCAAAATTTGTGGCGGCCAAAAAACTTCATTTTGGCCTTTGGATTTTTTTGCCGCTATGCCGTTTACCGTTCAGATTAATTGATTTTATATTTTGATAGATCGGACATTTCTGAATGCGGCGATACCAAATATGTGTATATTTTTTATTTTTTTTTTTAACCCTTTAAAGTGAACCCGTCAGGTGTAATATGCACCCAGAACCATGAGAAGTTCTGGGTGCACATTGCTAATCCCTGCCTAACCATCCCTGTATACACTAGCATAGATAAAGGGATCTTTAGAAAAAGTATTTCTAAAGATCTTTTGTCGTATGCTAATGAGTGAGGGTACTAGCCCCAAGGGCGTTGCTTCCCTTGCTGGTTGACCCCATTAGCATTTTAGTATGCCCCTGTGGGTGTGCTAACATGCTAATGAATGTGCAGCGTCAGAGGATGATCTCACTCTCCTCTCCACCGCCATTGTGTCCGACGGGGAATTTCGGCTCAGTGCGCATGACCCTGGAGTGTCGGTTATGCGCACTATGTCAGTTTGAAGCCAGGACGCGTACACCTGGCTTCATAGTGCACATGACCCAAACTTCGGGGTCATGCGCACTGACCCGAAATCCAGGGTCAGTTGCGATGGCGGCGGAGAGGTGAGTGTGACACTGTACATTCATTGGCATGTTAGTGTGGCGCCCCTGAGCTTCAGGCGCCACAGGATATTACACCACTTTTCAGGGGTACTATCTATCCCGTGTCAGGAGGGGGTTAACCTGCCAGTGCCTTCACAAAACACACATACACAACATTAAGGTGCTGACTCACAGGGGGTTGGACTAGGGCAAACAGGAAAATTAGCCATCACGAAGCATGTTTTTTTCCCTGCCGCTAGGACAACCACTGGGGGCTGGCACCACAGGGGCTAGAAGTAGGCGCAAACAACACACTTCAGAGAGAACCTTCCTGGGCACAGCTTGGGATAACACCTAGTACTGACAACTGGAGTTAGTGTTTCTCCCTCTTCATGAGCCCGCAGCTTGGAGCAGGAGGCTCAGCCAGGGTTTCGGATAGCAACCGAGGGACACGTCGATAGCAGACTTTCACGGGCACTGGCGGTGACCACCGATGGATCCGGGATCGGCTGGAGCCCATCGTGGCAGAGAACAGAACCATGGGCAGCGTCTGAAAGACTTGTGAGTAAAAATACTTGGAACCGCAGCCCCTGTCTCTGCCTCTCCTTTAACCGGCGCAGACACCCAGTGCTGAGGCACCAACGGGGACTAACATCAACCCCCGCCATCCTCCCCGGGGTAATCCCACTCCACCTGTGGGGAGCGACACCATCCCGGCTGCACCCCAACATCTGCCCTGACGAGAGACCCTGCAGCGGCGGCCGCATCCCTGGCCGCATGCCACAGGTGGTGTCACGATCCTCCTAATAGACTTTTCTAACCGTCACCCCCATCCTCCACCTCCGACTACCACCCTCATCCTCCATTCCTGCATTACGTCCACCGCCATCTTTCCCTTCCTGTACGCCTCGGGGCAACAGAATTGGGCCATCCTGTGATGACACAGAGGAACTGCACCCCCAGCCCGGCTACAAGTAGGTTAAAACACCTGCCCCGGTGGGCGCTACATTAGCACGACCCCAGGGGGGTTCTAACATGCTAATTTGCCAGGGGAACTAACACTCAGGGGACTAGTGCCTTTGCTCATTAGCATACGATATAAGATCTTTAGAAATACTTTTTCTAAAGATCCCTTTATCTATGCTAGTGTATACAGGGACAGTTAGGCAGAGATTAGCAATATGCACCCAGAACTGCTGGTGGTTGTGGGTGCATATTGGACCTGACAGGTTCCCTTTAATTTTCAATGGGGCAAAAGGGAGGTGTTTTGAACTTTTAGGGGTTTTTTAACTTTTTTTTTATTTTACTAGTCCCCCTAGGGTCTAATCGCTCATTAATTTCTGGTCATCACAGACCAGAAACACTCACCTCTTGTCACTGGCAGCAGTTGGCCAAGTGAAAGAGTAAGTGACTCATGGTAGCTACAGGAGTCATCACATGTGCTACAATGGCAACCATCAGCTCACAGTGATCACGTAACTGCGACGCTGATGGAGCCAGGTGAGTAAAGATTTACCACGGCGGGGATTTAAATGGCTCTGTCACATTTTGACAGCACCATTTAAGAGGTTAACAGGCACGGGTGGAACGTGGATCCACTCGTTCCTGCAAGGCACACATGTCAGCTGTACAAATCACTTGACATGTGCATGGACACCTGCCGGCAGGAGTCGGTGGGGATTACACTATGTCTGCTTAGGACGTAATTTTACTGCCTGCGGTCGTTAAGGGGTTAAGATGCCATCCTACTCTGCACTCATTACCTGTATAAAAGACACCTGTCTACATACTCAATTAATCACTCTCCAACCTCTCCACCATGGCCAAGACCAAAGAGCTGTTTAAGGACACCAGAGACAAAATTGTAGACCTGCACAAGGCTGAGATGGGCTACAGGACAATAGGCAAACCGCATGGTGAGAAGGCAACAACTGTTAGTAAATTAGTAAATTGCAATTAGTAAAAAAAGAAGAAAGACACGATGACTGTCAATCTTACTCAGTCTGGGGCTCCATGTAACTTCTCACGTTGTGGGGTAAGGCTATGTCCCCACACTGCGGAAAATGCGCGGAATTTGCCACGGATTTTTCGCGGAAATTCCGCGGATTTCTCAAAAATCTGCAGCACAGCTACTCCCCAGCCATTTCTAAGGCATTTGGGAACTGCTGTGCCCACGCAGCGGATTTTTTCCGCAGTGGAAATAATGCGGATTTCCCAGCGGAAAAATCAGCAGCATGTCAATTATTCCTGCGGATTTCTCCGCAGGGTCCAATATACTTACCTGCCTTGATAGCAGACACCCGAGTCACTTTCTCCGTCTGGTGTACAGCAGCGCGGTGGATCCAGGTACAGGAAGGAAGAGGTGGGCGGGGCCTGCATGAGCTCCGGTCATGTGACAGCCGGAGCTAGTTCAGGCCCGCCCACCTTCTCTTGCAGACGCTGACAGAGTGACCCGGCCGCCGGAAAGCGAGGTGCTGCATGATGGAGGTGAGTATGAACTCCCGATCACTGCAGCACTTGTTCTGCATTGAGGATGCAGTGCCGAAGCCATGGTACTGTATCCTCAATGCAGAATGCCCGCACCATATCTGCAAGACATTCCGCAATAAAACCGCATTTGAAATTGAATTTGAAATTTGAATGAAATATGTTTTCATTCTCACATATAGCTATTGAATTTTTCATGTCCGTATTCACACAGCAGTTTCTGCTATTACATGTATTCCCCTTGCATAGTCATTGGTGTGCATACCTTATCTCCATATAGTGATTTTTTTAAGGTTTTTGCACCCAGTTCAGACATAGAATGGAGTTCCAAACGTTATTCCTTAGGCTAAGTTCACACTTCCGTTGTTTTGCATCAGTCACAATCCGTAGCCTTGAGGAATTACGGTATCCTGCAAAATATTTTGCAGGAATCCTGGTTTTTCCCCATAGGCTTCTATTAGTGACGGATTGTGACTGATGATGCTGCGTTGCATCCGCTGCGTTGCGGTCAGTCATTTTTTAAGTGACTGCCGGGCGGGAGCAACGCCGCATGTAACGTTTTTGAGCAGCGCGATCCGTAGGATTTCGCTGCGCATGCGCTCTCTGGTTCCCTGCCCCCGTAACCCGGATAAACATCGGGTAACCAAGCAATGCGCTTTGGTTAGTTACCCGATATTTACAGTGGTTACGGGTGCAGGGAGCCCGCGCTAAGCTGGTATCCAAGATAAATATCGGGTAACCAAGCAAAAAGTGTTTTGCTTTTAGTTACCCGATATTTACCCTGGATACAGTGTGCAAGGAGGCCGACACTTCACCACTCGGCTCCGCCCCCTCCCGCACTCCGCATGTGTACACACACACACACACTCACACACACACACACACACACACTCACTCACTTGTCCCCAGCCCTGCAGTCCCCGTGGCACAGACGTCCTCAGCTCCACGGCTCCGCTCGGCTCCGCCCCCTCGCGCTCCGCCCCCTCCCGCACTCCGCATGTACACACGCATGTAGACACACACACACACATACACACACACTGACTCACTCACTCACCTGTCCCCAGCCATGCAGACCGCGTCCTCAGCTCCGCCCCCCGAACTCCGCCCCCAGCACACAACAGAGACCGACAAAGAAATTCTTTTCTTTGTCACCGTTGTCATCTGTTGTACAACGCATCAGTCACATGCGTCAAGCAACGCATGTGACTGATGCAAAACAACGGAAGTGTGAACTTAGCCTTATTTGTTAGTAGTTTTTCGTTTGTGAACCCACCCCACTCACACCTATTGCCAATCCACATGATACGCATAAATAGCCTGGGTCTCAGCTTCCCATACACGGTAAGTTTTTTAACTGCATGAGAGGACACACACAAGCTAGGGACCCCAACGTAGAGAAATACTTTGGCGTAGTGTTGGGGCTCTATTGCATTGATCAATTCAGTAGCTACATTTCTCTTTGTTCATATGTTCATGGCAGTAATGCAGGTTCCATTTTTCACATTTCATTCTCACATATAGCTATTGAATTTTTCATGTCCATATTAACACAGCAGTTTCTGCTATTACATGTATTCCCCTTGCATAGTCACTGGTGTGCATACCTTATCTCCATATAGTGATTTTTTTTAGGTTTTTGCACCCATTTCAGACATAGAATGGAGTTCCAAACGTTATTCTTTATTAATTACCTGAAGATAGCTGGGAGCACAATCTCAAAGATTAGCAACACACTACGCCGTCATCGATTGAAATCCTGCACGGCACGCAAGGTCTCCCTGCTCACGGCAGCATATGTCTAGGCCCGTTTGAAGTTCACCAGTGACTATATGGATGATCACCAGGAGGTAAGGAAGAAAGTCATGTGGTCAAATGAGACCAAAATAGAACTTTTTGGTATCATTTCTACTCGCCATGTTTGGAGAAGAAGGACCCGTACCAAACCCATCAGGTAGAGAATAAGTGGCCCCACGTGTACAATTTACTCTCTCTTTTTGCTGCTATGGAAGGTACAGATGAAGCTGAAACACTTGAACATACATGGCCACCTATCCATCAGACATAATTACCACAATTGTATTTTGGTTTGATTTATTGCAGCAGCCATAAGTCCTAAGATTGAGAACTGATGTATGCAGACACCTAAGTGTTATATGTTATAAAGAAACGAGGAGACGGATCATTAATTTTTCAACACTTTATTAAATACAGTCTTTACCTATACCTAAAGCCACTGATCCAGAAGAAGGCAAAAAACCTGGACACCTTCAGCCAATTTGTGCCATAGGGGAAAAATTCCTTCTTGACCCCGAGAAAAGGCGATCAGTTCAAGAACCCTGGATCAAGGCTGTACTAACTAACTGACTGAAATATGGTTATATCTCAGATGCCTTATGTGGCATTCATAAACTGGCCGACAGATGAGCTGGAATTAGGCCGGTGGCAGTATAAGACGTGTTTGGGCTTGTGGTTTGAAGAGCAGAAATAGCATTTGTATTGCTCCAAACCAGTCCAGATTTTGTCTGCCATCACCTTTCAAGTTTGGCATCTTTTTAAAGGGCACATAGAAACTATCAACTAGTATGTGGACCAATCAAGGTCCAGGTTCTATATTTCAATGCCCAGATGCCAGAATTCAAGACAAATAAGCCAGACCACACATCAGCCAACAGAGCCGGTCACACAGCAACTAGCACAGCCGGTTGCATAGCCGGCCAAACAGCAGGCCACATAGCAGCCAGCAGAGCCGGCCACACAGCCGGCCATACATCACCCAGAAGACCTGGCCACACATCAGCCAGCAGAGTCGGCCACACATCAGCCAGTACAGCCGGCCAAACAGCAGGCCACGTAGCAGCCAGCAGAGACGGCCACACAGCCGGTCACATAGTAACCAGCCCACCCGGCCGCACAGCCTGCCACACAGCAGACCACATAGCAGCCAGCAGAGCTGGTCTCACAGCAGCCAGCACACCCGGCTTCACAGCAGCCAGCACACCCGGCCTCACAGCAGCCAGCACACCCGGCCTCACAGCAGCCAGCACAGCTGGCCACAAAGCAGCCAGCACATCCGGCCACACAGCAGCCAGCACAACCGGCAACAGAGCTGCTAGCACAGACAGCCACACAGCAGCCAGCACAGCCGGCCACACAGCAGCCAGCACAGCCAGACACACATCAGCCAGCACAGACGGCCACACATAAGCCAGCAGAGCCGGCGACACATCAGCCAGCACAGCCGGCCACACAACAACTAGCACAGCCGGCTGCACAGCCAGCGAAACAGCAGGCCACATAGCAGCCAGCAGAGCCGGTCACACAGCCGGCCACACAACAGCCAGCACAGCCAGACGCACAGCCGGCCCAACAGCAGACCACATAGCAGCCAGCAGAGGCGGCCACACAGCCGGCCATACATCAGCCAGAAGACCTGGCCACACATCAGCCAGCAGAGCCGGTCACCCATCAGCCAGTAGAGCCAGCCGCACATCAGCCAGCAGAGCCAGCCTCTCAGCAGCCAGCACACCCGGCCTCTCAGCAGCCAGCACACCCGGCCTCACAGCAGCCAGCACAGCCGGCCGCACAGCAGTCAGCACAGCCGACCGCACATCAGCCAGCACAGCCGAGCATACATCAGCCAGCACAGCAGGCCAGACAACAACTAGCACAGCCGGCTGCACAGTTGGACAAACAGCAGGCCACATAGCAGCCAGCACAGCCGACCACACAGCAGCCTACAGAGCTGGCCACACATCAGCCAACAGAGCCGGTCACACAGCAGCCAGCACAGCCGACAACACATCAGCCAGTAGAGCCGGACACATATTAGCCAGCAGAGCTGGCCATTTAGCAGCCAGCACAGCCGGCCACAAAACATGCCAGGCAGCCGGCCACACATCAGCCAGCACAACCGGCCACACAGTAGGCCACACATCAGCCAGCAGAGCCGGAAAAACAGCAGGCCACACAGCAGCCAGCACAGCAGGCCACACATGAGCCAGCAGACCTGGCCACATATCAGCCAGCAAAGCCGGTCACACATAAGCTAGCACAGCCGGCTGCACAGCCGGCCACACAGCAGGCCACATAGCAGCCAGTAGAGCTGGCCACACAGCCGGCCACACAGCAGCCAGTAAGGTTGGCCTCACAGCAGCCAGCACACCTGGCCACACAGCAGCCAGCACACCTGGCCACACAGCAACTTGCACAGCCGGACACAAAGCCGGCCACACAGCAGGCCACATAGCAGCCAGCAGAGCCGGCCACACAGCCGGCCACCCACTAGCCAGCACAGCCGGATGAAAAGCCGGCCACACAGCAGGCCACATAGCAGCCAGCAGAGCCGGCGACACATCCGACCACACATCAGCCAGCACAGTCAGCCACACAACAACTAGCACAGCCGGTTGCATAGCCGGCCAAACAGCAGGCCACATAGCAGCCAGCAGAGCCAGCCACACAGCTGGCCATACATCAGCCAGAAGACCTGGCCACACATCAGCCAGCACAGCCGGCCAAACAGCCGGCCTCACAGCAGCCAGCACACCCGGCCTCACAGCAGCCAGCACAGCTGGCCACAAAGCAGCCAGCACATCCGGCCACACAGCAGCCAGCACAGCCGGCCACAGAGCTGCTAGCACAGACAGCCACACATAAGCCAGCAGAGCCGGCGACACAACAACTAGCACAGCCGGCTGCACAGCCAGCCAAACAGCAGGCCACATAGCAGCCAGCAGAGGCGGCCACACAGCCAGCCATACATCAGCCAGAAACCTGGCCACACATCAGCCAGCAGAGCTGGCCACCCATCAGCCAGTAGAGCCAGCCGCACATTAGCCAGCACAGCCAGCCGCACATCAGCCAGCACACCCGGCCTCACAGCAGCCAGCACACCCGGCCTCACAGCAGCCAGCACAGCCGGCCGCACAGCCGCCAGCATAGCCGACCACACATCAGCCAGCACAGCAGGCCAGACAACAACTAGCACAGCCAGCTGCACAGTCGGCCAAACAGCAGGCCACATAGCAGCCAGCAGAGCCAGCCAAACAGCTGGCTACACATCAGCCAGCACAGACGGACGCACAGCCGGCCACACAGCAGGCCACATAGCAGCCAGCAGAGCTGGCCAAACATTAGCCAGCAGAGCCGGTCGCACATCAGCCAGCAGAGCCGACCACCCACTAGCCAGCACAGCCAGACGCAAAGCCGGCCACACAGCAGGCCATATAGCAGCCAGCACAGTCGGCCACACAGCTGGCCACACATCAGCCAGCACAGTCAGCCACACAACAACTAGCACAGCCGGTTGCATAGCAGGCCAAACAGCAGGCCACATAGCAGCTAGCAGAGCCGGCCACACAGCCAGCCATACATCAACCAGAAGACCTGGCCACACATCAGCCAGCAGAATCGGCCAGAAATCAGCCAGCACAGCCGGCTGCACAGCCGGCCAAGCAGCAGGCCACGTAGCAGCAAGCAGAGACGGTCACACAGTAACCAGCACACCTGGCCGCATAGCCTGCCACACAGCAGACCACATAGCAGCCAGCAGAGCCGGTCTCACAGCAGCCAGCACATCAGGCTTCACAGCAGCCAGCACACCTGGCCTCACAGCAGCCAGCACACCCGGCCACACAGCAGCCAGCACAGCCGGCCACAAAGCAGCCAGCAGATCCGGCCACACAGCAGCCAGCACAGCCGGCCACAGAGCTGCTAGCACAGACAGCCACACAGCAGCCAGCACAGCCGGCCACACAGCGACCAGCACAGACGGCCACACATAAGCCAGCAGAGCCGGCGACACATCAGCCAGCACAGCCGGCCACACAACAACTAGCACAGCCGACTGCACAGTCGACTGCACAGCCAGCCAAACAGCAGGCCACATAGCAGCCAGCACAGTCAGCCACACAACAACTAGCACAGCCGGTTGCATAGCCGGCCAAACAGCAGGCCACATAGCAGCCAGCAGAGCCGGCCACACAGCCGGCCATACATCAGCCAGAAGACCTGGCCACACATCAGCCAGCACAGCCGGCCAAACAGCCGGCGTCACAGCAGCCAGCACACCCGGCCTCACAGCAGCCAGCACAGCCGGCCACAAAGCAGCCAGCACATCCGGCCACACAGCAGCCAGCACAGCCGGCCACAGAGCTGCTAGCACAGACAGCCACACATAAGCCAGCAGAGCCGGCGACACATCAGCCAGCACAGCCGGCCACACAACAACTAGCACAGCCGGCTGCACAGCCAGCCAAACAGCAGGCCACATAGCAGCTAGCAGAGGCGGCCACACAGCCAGCCATACATCAGCCAGAAGACCTGGCCACACATCAGCCAGCAGAGCCGGCCACCCATCAGCCAGTAGAGCCAGCCGCACATTAGCCAGCACAGCCAGCCGCACATTAGCCAGCACACCCGGCCTCACAGCAGCCAGCACACCCGGCCTCACAGCAGCTTGCACACCCGGCCTCACAGCAGCCAGCACAGCCGGCCGCACAGCCGCCAGCATAGCCGACCACACATCAGCCAGCACAGCCGGCCAGACAACAACTAGCACAGCCGGCTGCACAGTCGGCCAAACAGCAGGCCACATAGCAGCCAGCAGAGCCAGCCAAACAGCCGGCTACACATCAGCCAGCACAAACGGACGCACAGCCGGCCACACAGCAGGCCACATAGCAGCCAGCAGAGCTGGCCAAACATTAGCCAGCAGAGCCGGTCGCACATCAGGCAGCAGAGCCGGCCACCCACTAGCCAGCACAGCCGGACGCAAAGCCGGCCACACAGCAGGCCATATAGCAGCCAGCACAGCCGACCACACATCAGCCAGCACAGTCAGCCACACAACAACTAGCACAGCCGGTTGCATAGCCGGCCAAACAGCAGGCCATACATCAGCCAGAAGACCTGGCCACACATCAGCCAGCAGAGTCGGCCAGAAATCAGCCAGCACAGCCGGCTGCACAGCCGGCCAAACAGTAGGCCACGTAGCAGCCAGCAGAGACGGTCACACAGTAACCAGCACACCTGGCCGCATAGCCTGCCACACAGCAGACAACATAGCAGCCAGCAGAGCCGGTCTCACAGCAGCCAGCACATCAGGCTTCACAGCAGCCAGCACACCTGGCCTCACAGCAGCCAGCACACCCGGCCACACAGCAGCCAGCACAGCCGTCCACAAAGCAGCCAGCACAGCCGGCCACACAGCGACCAGCACAGACGGCCACACATAAGCCAGCAGAGCCGGCGACACATCAGCCAGCACAGCCGGCCACACAACAACTAGCACAGCCGACTGCACAGTCGACTGCACAGCCAGCCAAACAGCAGGCCACATAGCAGCCAGAAGAGCCGGCCACACAGCCGGCCACACAACAGCCAGCACAGCCAGACGCACAGCCGGCCACACAGCAGGCCACATAGCAGCCAGCAGAGGCGGCCACACAGCCGGCCATACATCAGCCAGAAGACCTGGCCACACATCAGCCAGCAGAGCCGGCCACCCATCAGCCAGTAGAGCCAGCCGCACATCAGCCAGCACACCCGGCCTCACAGCAGCTAGCACACCCGGCCTCACAGCAGCCAGCACACCCGGCCTCACAGCAGCCAGCACAGCCGGCCGCACAGCAGCCAGCACAGCCGACCACACATCAGCCAGCACAGCCGGCCACACATCAGCCAGCACAGCCGGCCAGACAACAACTAGCACAGCCGGCTGCACAGTCGGCCAAACAGCAGGCCACATAGCAGCCAGCAGAGCCAGCCACACAGCTGACCACACATCAGCCAGCACAGTCAGCCACACAACAACTAGCACAGCCGGTTGCATAGCCGGCCAAACAGCAGGCCACACAGCAGCCAGCAGAGCCGGCCACACAGCCGGCCATACATCAGCCAGAAGACCTGGCCACACATCAGCCACCAGAGCCGGCCACCCATCAGCCAGTAGAGCCAGCCGCACATTAGCCAGCAGAGCCAGCCGCACATTAGCCAGCAGAGCCAGCCGCACATCAGCCAGCACAGCCGGCTGCACAGCCGGCTAAACAGCAGGCCAAGTAGCAGCCAGCAGAGCCGGTCTCACAGCAGCCAGCACACCAGGCTTCACAGCAGCCAGCACACCCGGCCTCACAACAGCCAGCACACCCGGCCTCACAGCAGCCAGCACAGCCGGCCACAAAGCAGCCAGCACATCCGGCCACACAGCAGCCAGCACAGCCGGCCACACAGCGACCAGCACAGCCGGACACACATCAGCTAGCACAGACGGCCACACATAAGCCAGCAGAGCCGGCGACACATCAGCCAGCACAGCCGGCCACACAACAACTAGCACAGTCGGCTGCACAGCCAGTCAAACAGCAGGCCACATAGCAGCCACCAGAGCCAGCCACACAACAGCCAGCACAGCCAGACGCACAGCCGGCCACACAGCAGGCCACATAGCAGCCAGCAGAGGCGGCCACACAGCCGGCCATACATCAGCCAGAAGACCTGGCCACACATCAGCCACCAGAGCCGGCCACCCATCAGCCAGTAGAGCCAGCCGCACATTAGCCAGCAGAGCCAGCCGCACATCAGCCAGTACACCAGGCCTCACAGCAGCCAGCACACCCGGCCTCACAGCAGCCAGCACACCCGGCCTCACAGCAGCCAGCACACGTGGCCTCACAGCAGCCAGCACAGCCGGCCGCACAGCAGCCAGCACAGCCGACCACACATCAGCCAGCACAGCCGGCCACACATCAGCCAGCACAGCCGGCCACACCATCAGCCAGCACAGCCGGCCAGACAACAACTAGCACAGCCGGCTGTACAGTCAGCCAAACAGCAGGCCACATAGCAGCCAGCAGAGCCGGCCAAACAGCCGGCTACACATCAGCTAGCACAGACGGACGCACAGCCGGCCACATAGCAGCCGGCAGAGCTGGCCACACATCAGCCAGCAGAGCCGGTCGCACATCAGCCAGCAGAGCCGGTCGCACATCAGCCAGCAGTGCCGGACGCACATCAGCCAGCACTCCCGGCCTCACAGCAGCCAGCACACCCAGCCTCACAGCAGCCAGCACACCCGGCCTCACAGCAGCCAGCACACCCGGCCTCACAGCAACCAGCACAGCCGGCCGCACAGCAGCCAGCACAGCCGGCCGCACAGCAGCCAGCACAGCCGGCCACACATCAGACAGCACAGCCGGCCAGACAACAACTAGCACAGGTTGCCACACAACTAGCACAGCCGGCTGCACAGCAGGCCACATAGCAGCCAGCAGAGCTGGCCAAACAGCCGGGCACACATCAGCCAGAACAGACGGACGCACAGCCGGCCACACAGCAGGCCACATAGCAACCAGCAGAGACGGCCACACATCAGCCAGCAGAGCCAATCGCACATCAGCCAGCAGAGCCGGCTGCACATCAGCCAGCACTACCGCCCTCACAGCAGCCAGCACACCCGGCCTCACAGCCAGCACACCAGGCCTCACAGCAGCCAGCACAGCTGGCAACTCAGCAGCCAGCATAACGGGCCACTCAGCAGCTAGCACAGCCAGCCACAGAGCAGCAAGTACACCTTGCCGCACAGCAGCCAGTACACTTACCCACACAGCAGCCAGTGGAGTCGGCCGCACATCAGCCAGCAGAGGCGGACACCCATCAGCCAGTAGAGCCGGCCACACATAAGCCAGCACTGCCGGCCACACATCAGCCAGCAGAGCTGGCCACACAGAAGCCAGCAGAGCCGGCCGAACATCAGGCAGCAGAGCCGGCCGCACATCAACCAGCACAACCGGCCTCACAGCAGCCAGAAGACCCGGCCTCACAGCAGCCAGCAGACCCGGCCTCACAGCAGCCAACACACCTGGCCACACAGCAGCAAACACACCCGGCCACACAACAGCCAGCACAGCCGGCCACAGAGCAGCCAGTACAGCCGGCCACCCATCAGCCAGCAGAGCCGGCCACACAGCAGCCAGCACACCTGTCCACACAGCAGCCAGCAGACCTGGTCACACAGCAGCCAGCAGACCTGGTCACACAGCAGCCAGGACACATGGCCATACAGCAGTCAGCATAGCCGGCCACAAAGCAGGCCCCACATCAGCCAGATGAGCCGGCCACACATCAGCCAGCAGAGACGGCCGCACAGCAGCTAGCACAGCCGGACACACAGCAGGCCACATAGCAGCCAGCAGAGCCGGCCACACAGCAGCCAGCACACCCGGCCAGACAGCAGCTGTACGTGTGGAGCACACCCGGCCAGACAGCAGCTGTCCGTGTGGACATTATAGCAGCCAGTACAGTCGGCCACACAGCAGGACACATAGCAGCCAGCAGAGCCGGCCATACATAAGTCATCAGAGCCGGCCACACATCAGCCAGCACAGCCGGCGACACAACAACTAGCACAGCCGACTGCACAGCCGGCCAAACAACAGGCCACATAGCAGCCAGCAGAGCCGGCCACACAGCCGGTCACACAGCAGCCAGCACACCCGGCCAGACAGCAGCTGTACGTGTGGAGCACACCCGGCCAGACAGCAGCTGTCTGTGTGGACATTACAGCAGCCAGTACAGTCGGCCACACAGCAGGCCACATAGCAGCAAGCAGAGCCGGCCATACATAAGTCATCAGAGCCGGCCACACATCAGCCAGCACAGCCGGCGACACAACAACTAGCACAGCCGACTGCACAGCTGGCCAAACAACAGGCCACATAGCAGCCAGCAGAACCGGCCACATAGCCGGCCACACAGCAGCCAGCACACCCGGCCAGACAGCAGCTGTACGTGTGGAGCACACCCGGCCAGACAGCAGCTGTCCGTGTGGACATTACAGCAGCCAGTACAGTCGGCCACACAGCAGGCCACATAGCAGCCAGCAGAGCCGGCCATACATAAGTCATCAGAGCCGGCCACACATCAGCCAGCACAGCCGGCGACACAACAACTAGCACAGCCGACTGCACAGCCGGCCAAACAACAGGCCACATAGCAGCCAGCAGAACCGGCCACACAGCCGGCCACACAGCAGCCAGCACACCCGGCCAGACAGCAGCTGTACGTGTGGAGCACACCCAGCCAGACAGCAGCTGTCCGTGTGGACATTACAGCAGTCAGTACAGTCGGCCACACAGCAGGCCACATAGCAGCCAGCAGAGCCGGCCATACATAAGTCATCAGAGCCGGCCACACATCAGCCAGCACAGCCGGCGACACAACAACTAGCACAGCCGACTGCACAGCCGGCCAAACAGCAGGCCACATAGCAGCCAGCAGAGCCGGCCACACAGCAGGCCATACATCAGCTAGAAGACCTGGCCACACATCAGCCAGCAGAGCCGGCCACACATCAGCCAGCAGAGCCGGCCACACATCAGCCAGCAGAGACGGCCGCACAGCAGCTAGCACAGCTGGACACACAGCAGGCCACATAGCAGCCAGCAGAGCCGGCCACACAGCAGCCAGCACACCCGGCCAGACAGCAGCTGTACGTGTGGAGCACACCCGGCCAGACAGCAGCTGTCCGTGTGGACATTATAGCAGCCAGTACAGTCGGCCACACAGCAGGCCACATAGCAGCCAGCAGAGCCGGCCACACAACAACTAGCACAGCCGACTGCACAGCCGGCCAAACAACAGGCCACATAGCAGCCAGCAGAGCCGGCCATACATAAGTCATCAGAGCCGGCCAGCACAGCCGGCGACACAACAACTAGCACAGCCGACTGCACAGCCGGCCAAACAACAGGCCACATAGCAGCCAGCAGAGCCGGCCACACAGCCGGCCACACAGCAGCCAGCACACCCGGCCAGACAGCAGCTGTACGTGTGGAGCACACCCAGCCAGACAGCAGCTGTCCGTGTGGACATTACAGCAGTTAGTACAGTCGGCCACACAGCAGGCCACATAGCAGCCAGCAGAGCCGGCCATACATAAGTCATCAGAGCCGGCCACACATCAGCCAGCACAGCCGACTGCACAGCCGGCCAAACAGCAGGCCACATAGCAGCCAGCAGAGCCGGCCACACAGCAGGCCATACATCAGCTAGAAGACCTGGCCACACATCAGCCAGGATAGCTGGCCACACATCAGCCAGCAGAGCCGGCCACTCATCAGCCAGCAGAGCCGGCCACACATCAGCCAGCACAGCCGCCGGCCAAACAGCAGGCTACAAAGCAGTTAGCAGAGCCGGCCACACAGCCGGCCACACAGCATGCCCCACATCAGCCAGCAGAGCCGGCCGCAGGTCAGCCAGCAGAGCCGGCCGCACATCAGCCAGCAGAACCGGCCACACATCAGCCAGCACTCCCAGCTTTACAACAGCCAGCACACCCAGCCTCACAGCAGCTAGCACACCCGGCCTTACAGCAGCAAGCACAGCCGGCGACACAACAACTAGCACAGCCGACTGCACAGCCGGCCAAACAACAGGCCACATAGCAGCCAGCAGAGCCGGCCACACAGCAGCCAGCACACCCGGCCAGACAGCAGCTGTACGTGTGGAGCACACCCGGCCAGACATTACAGCAGCCAGTACAGTCGGCCACACAGCAGGCCACATAGCAGCCAGCAGAGCCGGCCATACATAAGTCATCAGAGCCGGCCACACATCAGCCAGCACAGCCGGCCACAGAGCAGCCAGTACACCTGGCCACACAGCAGCCAGCATACTTGGCCACAGAGCAGCCAGCAAAGCCGGCCACCCAGCAGGCCCCACATCAGCACATCAGCCAGTAGAGCCGGCCGCACATCAGCCAGCAGAGCCGGACACCCATCAGCCAGCAGAGTCGGCCGCACATCTGCCAGCACTGCCGGCCACACATTAGCCAGCAGAGCTGGCCACACAGCAGCCAGCAGAGGCGGCCACACATCAGCCAGCACAGCCGGACGCACAGTCGGCCACACAGCAGGCCAAATAGCAGCCAGCAGAGCCGGACGCACAACAACTAGCACAGCCGGCCAAACAGCCGGCCACACAGTAGACCACATAGCAGCCAGGAGAGCCGGCCACACAGCCGGCCACATAGCAGCCAGCACAGCCAGCCACCCAACAGCCAGCAGAGCCGGCCACACATCAGCCATACATCAGCCAGAAGACCTGGCAACACATCAGCCAGCAGAGCCGGCCACACATCAGCGAGCACAGCTGGCCAAACAGCAGGCTACATAGCAACCAGCAGAGCCGGCCACACAGCCAGCCATACAGCAGCCAGCACAGCCGGCCGCATAGCCGGCCACACAGCAGGCTACATAGCAGCCAGCAGAGCCGGCCACACAGCCGGTCATACATCAGCCAGCAGAGCCAGCCACACATCAGCCAGCACAGCCGGCTGCACAGCCAGCCAAACAGCAGGCCACATAGCAGCCCACATAGCAGCCAGCCATACATCAGCCAGCAGACCTGGCAACGTTTCAGCCAGCATAGGCGGCCACACATTAGCCAGAAGGAGGCGGCCACAGATCAGCCAGCAGAGCCGGCCACAGATCAGCCAGCAGAGCCGGCCACACTTCAGACAGCGGAGTCGGCCACACTTCAGACAGCACAGCCGGCCACACATCCGCCATCACAGCCGGCCACACAGCAGCCAGCATAGGCGGCCACACAGCAGCCAGCACAGGTGCCCTACTCCAGCATCCCCCTTTCTTCTGTGACCCTGCTTCACCACTGCTGTTGGCACCCCTAAGGTAATAAGGTAAGACACCACCAGAGTATAAGATGGACCCCATTTTTTATTTTTTTTTTTGAGGGGGTGCGTCTTATAATCCGGTATGTCTTATGAAACAAAAAATACAGTAATATACAGATAGTCCTATAATACATCACCAATCAATATTATGGCCCTGTGTAGATTCTTCAGTCTTCCTTTCTGGATCCAGATATACTCCCTATAAAGAAAAAAAATAAGTGTCAGGCAAAGGTCTAGAAATCTGAAGACTAATGTAAAAATGGAAGATGGACTTCAATTGGTGTTTATATGTAATCTGAGGTCCTTAAATTAGATTGTGACCAGATGCCGCATATGTGCACATATGTGAGTGTGAAGCCCCGCAAGTATTGTGTCGGTGCATTACCTTCAGGGACTCCACGTGGATGAAACCGTCTGGTCACAGGTAGGGAACCTTCTTCTAGGATTGTCGTGACGCCACTCTCAGAATTGCGGTCAGTGGGGACCGCCACTGCAGATTGAGGGACGCCTGGGGCTGATGGTGGGTGCAGTCAGTTGTAATAGCCTCCTGAGAGTGAGGCAAGCCCCAGGGCCCTGTGTAAGTGTGTAGAACCACAAGGCGCAGAATAACTCCACACAAGCAGAATGTCTTTCAGGGGTTTTACTCACAGAAGGTGGCAGAGTGAGTAACCCGGGCGTAGCTGGGATGAACCAGGCTGGAACCAGGTGTCCTTCAGGCTGACTGATGAGGGTGACTACCGACTCGCCTTCCTTAGCCCTTTGCGTTTTGGGGTAACCCCGACTTTTAGTCCCTATGGGGGTCACCCAGGGAAGTTGCTGAAGCCTCTCTCCCCTTCGTTTTGGCCCGTTTGCTTGTAGCCTGGACCAGGACACTCCGGCTGCTTGCCTCCTGTGAACTATGGGCCCTAACTGTGGCGACGTGGCTGCGGACTCTGTAGTGTGGTCTTGGGGGTGTAAAGTGCCCCCTCATGCAGGTTTGGCAAGGAAAGGTGGATCTATCCCTGCACTGGGACCTGCTACCCGTTTGGGCCTGGTAACTCCCTAGCAGTCTCCTTACTTCCCACTCCGTTGCTCTCTCTTTAGCTGAAGATGGATTTCGGGTAGCACTACTAGGTGACCGTTCTCCCCCGTCGGTAGTCACTGCGCGGACGCTGTTAGACTGCCACAGCCCCAGGGGTCTGCTCCTCACGTCTGCTCTCGCTGGACTGCTGCACTAAACCGGCTCACTGCTCCTCCTCTCCTGTTCTTGCCTACGCCACCTAGCAACCAGGCTCTCTACCACACCCCTTGAGTGGAGATGGAGGCTTCACCCCCTCCACTCCTCAAGTGGAGGTGAAGGCTTTGCCCCCTCCTGGGATCCCCAGGGGTCCTCTCAAAGGTACATGTGTGAGACCTAATCACTATGCGCCTGTGTAGTCACACCTCGGTCAGCCTTCTGGATTACCTGTATTGTACTGTCCCCAGCATGGGTGCAGTACTCAGTGGTGCCTGACCAGGTCAGGGGCGCCACATTCCCCCTTAGTTATCACCAGCACGTCCTCGGGCTGCAAGACAACATTTTAAAATGCATAAAACATTAAAACATGGTAAAACGTTTTAAAACCACCAGGTACCATACATCACCACCCTCCACCCACAAGTCCGTTAACCCACCCAAAACCCTCTCACGTTGGCCGCGCCTTCAGCCACTTCTGGCAGGATGTAGAGGCGGCTTTCATGGTCTGGTGGTTTCAGGGTATACCTGGCCTGGTGGAGCCGCGCCTTCAGCCTCTTCTGGCAGGATGCAGAGGCGGCCTCCACAGTTGGTGCTGACCAGGTACCCTCTTTGTGGTGGAGAGCCAGGCCCCATAAACAGGCATGCTCCCTGGTTGCAGGCGAGCCAGGCCCCTAAACAGGCTGGCTCTGGTGGTGGTACCTCTGGGGTAACTATTTACACTGCGAGAGTTTGTGGCTATAGCCAGTTCATAGCCTTAAGGTTCATGGGTTTCTCACATTAGTTCATGTGGGCACATTTCTTGAACATTAACGTTGCAAAACTTTTCAAAACTTGTCAAACTGGTAACTTCTGTACTTCTTTCTTTACTTTACGCAGATTCCTCCTCACCAGGGCTTGGGCCTGTAGGGCTGCGGCACCTGTTGCTTTCTCCATCTCTGTCTTTTCTTTCTTCTTCTGTATCTGTTTCTTTTTCTGTATCTGTTTCTTTTTCTGTTGAGACAGCAGGTTCACTGTAAGGATTGCTGGAACATGGTGTAACATCCAGTGCATACCATCCTCGTTCTCCTTGGTGCATGGTGAATTCCACTGAATCTCCTGTCCGTAGGTTCCTTCCTGGATGTCCTCTGGGCAAATGGGCTCTAACGTCTCTTCTGTTAACAAAGATGCCTTCCTTCATACCAGGTGCAACTATGAAACCATATCCACTCTTCAAGCTGAAATCTTCCACAACTCCACGACAAAGTGGGCCTCTGACCTGGGATTTGGCTCTCTTTAAAGACCGTTTCTCTTCCAAGTCTCTGGCCGTTACTTCATCTTTCTTCTCTGGAGACTGCTGTGCAGGGGAAAACTTTGTTCTGCTGCGGCGCCGTGTCTTGCGGGCTGGATTCTGCTGGGTTGCTACTTCACTGCTTGCAGGCTCCCAGGTGAGGCTTCTGGACAAATCTTCCTCAGCGGAGGGTGTCGGGCTCTCTTCATCCCAGCGGGAATATGGCAACATCTCTGGCTCTGGGCATGGATCCACTGCTGATGGCTCCGGGGTCAGCTTCTCAGCTTCCTGGCCTCCTCTCCCCCTTAGTTCTTCTGAGCACTCCTGTTGTGGCAGCGCTGGGGATGGGTGTTCATCAGCAGGCCCGGGCGGGGGACTCTTTGGCGTGGTTGCTGCAGGAGTCGCCTTGGGGGTGTGCGGAGGGAGCAGATACCGGTCCACCATCTCCTGTGGGAACTGGGCCTCTAGGTCAGCCTTCAGCTTCCAGTATTCGGGGTCCTCTCCTATCAGGGACTTCCTAGACTGGGGAGCGGTGTCTGCTCTGGCCTTGCAGGCCGGGGTAAACAGTGGTACAGTCTTGTCTTGGCGGGCCGCGCCTGACATGGCGGCGGCCTGGTCTTGGCGGGCGGCGCCTGACATGGCGGCGGCCTGGATCAGCGTCGCTGTCGCAGTCTCAATCAGGGTCGCAGCTGGAGTCTTAGCGGGCATCGCTACTGTGGCCGGTTCTTGGCGGGCCGGGCAGGGCATCGCTGCGGCGGCCTGAATTGGCGTCGCAGCCACGATGGGATCTGTGCAGGCTGGGCTGGGCGTCGCTGCAATGATCTGGGCTTGGCGGGCCGCACCTGACGTGGCTGCGGCCTGGTTCAGCACCTCACTTGCGGCGCGGACGAGCGTCGCTGCTGCGGTGGGGTCTTGGCGGGCCGGGCCTAGCATGGCGGCGGCCTGGGTCAGCGTCGCACCTGCGGCGTGGAGGAGGGTTGCGGTGGCAGCCGGATCTTTGCGGGCCGGGCAGGGCATCGCTGCGGCGGCCTGGGCTTGGCGGGCCGCACCTGGCGTGGCTGCGGCCTGGTTCAGCGTCGCCGCGCCGGGCGCCTCTTCAGGGACCGCGGGCGTGGCAGCAGGGGTCGGGGCATTCGCGCTGGCAGGGGCAACACTGGACTCACCCATCGGTGGTATCATCGGGGTCTGAGTCGTCCGGTCTGGCACTCGTCGCGTGGCTCTCCCCTCGTAGGCCTGAACCGCTGCAGCCATCTCCAGAAGCTCCGTGCGTCCCTCTCTGATCTGCCTTACGACCCTGGCCTCCAGTTGGTCGCATAGCTGGGCAAGCTCCCGACACCACCAGGCAGCGGAGCCTGGTTCTGGATCTCTGTGTTCAGACGCCATTTCCTCTAACAGCAGACTTCTGGCTCCCTTTCTGTCCCGACGTCTCTGAACGCCTCCGCTCTCATCACTTGCGAGGTCAGGACTCTGCAAGGGATCTCTGGGTAGCCACACCTCTTCGTGGGCGGTAACTTCTCCCAGCGCGGGCTGCTGTTGTTTTTCAGCGCGCTTTTCATGGTGGCAATATGGCGGCGCTTCCAATTTTTCAAGCGGACCGCCCAGGCACATGGTCACCTGTCTGAACAGGTCTAGTCCTTATCCTGTTCGTGACGCCAGATGTGAAGCCCCGCAAGTATTGTGTCGGTGCATTACCTTCAGGGACTCCACGTGGATGAAACCGTCTGGTCACAGGTAGGGAACCTTCTTCTAGGATTGTCGTGACGCCACTCTCAGAATTGCGGTCAGTGGGGACCGCCACTGCAGATTGAGGGACGCCTGGGGCTGATGGTGGGTGCAGTCAGTTGTAATAGCCTCCTGAGAGTGAGGCAAGCCCCAGGGCCCTGTGTAAGTGTGTAGAACCACAAGGCGCAGAATAACTCCACACAAGCAGAATGTCTTTCAGGGGTTTTACTCACAGAAGGTGGCAGAGTGAGTAACCCGGGCGTAGCTGGGATGAACCAGGCTGGAACCAGGTGTCCTTCAGGCTGACTGATGAGGGTGACTACTGACTCGCCTTCCTTAGCCCTTTGCGTTTTGGGGTAACCCCGACTTTTAGTCCCTATGGGGGTCACCCAGGGAAGTTGCTGAAGCCTCTCTCCCCTTCGTTTTGGCCCGTTTGCTTGTAGCCTGGACCAGGACACTCCGGCTGCTTGCCTCCTGTGAACTATGGGCCCTAACTGTGGCGACGTGGCTGCGGACTCTGTAGTGTGGTCTTGGGGGTGTAAAGTGCCCCCTCATGCAGGTTTGGCAAGGAAAGGTGGATCTATCCCTGCACTGGGACCTGCTACCCGTTTGGGCCTGGTAACTCCCTAGCAGTCTCCTTACTTCCCACTCCGTTGCTCTCTCTTTAGCTGAAGATGGATTTCGGGTAGCACTACTAGGTGACCGTTCTCCCCCGTCGGTAGTCACTGCGCGGACGCTGTTAGACTGCCACAGCCCCAGGGGTCTGCTCCTCACGTCTGCTCTCCCTGGACTGCTGCACTAAACCGGCTCACTGCTCCTCCTCTCCTGTTCTTGCCTACGCCACCTAGCAACCAGGCTCTCTACCACACCCCTTGAGTGGAGATGGAGGCTTCGCCCCCTCCACTCCTCAAGTGGAGGTGAAGGCTTTGCCCCCTCCTGGGATCCCCAGGGGTCCTCTCAAAGGTACATGTGTGAGACCTAATCACTATGCGCCTGTGTAGTCACACCTCGGTCAGCCTTCTGGATTACCTGTATTGTACTGTCCCCAGCATGGGTGCAGTACTCAGTGGTGCCTGACCAGGTCAGGGGCGCCACATGAGAACAAACAATGTATACCAATCCTCCACCAACTTAATTTTCAGATAATCACATGTTACAATGCATCCATTACAACATTCCAAAGTATAATAGTCCCAGTGATCCAAAATGGTGGAATTTGCTCCAGACTTTTACAGTGTATTTATTTCAAATCTACCACTCTATATTATTAAATTCCGTGCCTTAATGATAAATTTGGGGCAAGTTCTGCCAGTGCAAATTTTTAAGCATTGTAATATGCTTCCAAATGTTAGATGACATCAATGTATCAAACTTTGCAAATCACTTAAAATATATATTTTTTAGAAAACTGATTTTTTTTTATTCATTTAAAAATGGTTGCACATCAATGTATTTATTTAATATTTTTTAAGATGCCTATTACCCCTCTACAATATGTGTTACCTTTAAGTGGACTAATAAAAATATAATTTCTTGTCAAAAAAGTTACTTGTATCCATTTTCATATTTTTACATTTTGGAATAGGTGTTTAAAAATGGTGTAATAAGTGGCTTAGGCTGCTTTCACACATCCGGTTTTTCCTGTGCGGCACAATCCGGCACTTTGCAAAAAAAAACGCAACCGTTTTTTTTGCCGCCGGTTACGTTTTTTTTTGCATAGACTTACATTAGTGCCGTATTGTACCGCATGGGCTTGCGTTCTGTGCGATGCAGCGCGATTTGCAATGCATGCCTATGGACGCTGCATCCGGCCACCGCATGCGTTTTTTTTCATTGCGCATGCTCAGTAGCCTGCCGCAAGCGACAAAAACCGGACGGGCCGCATGTAAAAAACGTATGCAAAGGATGCGGTTTTAGAGCCGGATTGGCCGCCTCTGATAAAACCAGAGGTGTGAAAGCAGCCTTAAACATTGAAAAATTTGGCTTAAAAATTTCCAACAATTAGATGTTGAATACAAACACCTGTTTCATATGGTGGAATAATGATAATTTTTTTGCCCACAAAATCAGAAATTAAACCACAGAATCACCAACAATCCGTACAAACCACCTCTACCACTTGTAGAGTCACTGACTGAAGTCCCCACTGTGGAGTATCTATCCCAGGCGCCATCTTTGCTCTTACATCTCCAGGTGGATGTCCCCATGTTTGCTTCATGGAACTCTGCGCCCCACATTCCGCCCTGTGACCTCACATAGAACCTCATTACACAAGTCTACAGATTCTAATAGCAAAGACTGAAGCAATGGTGCACTTTACAGCCACAATCAGGAGATTTGGAGATTAGGGTTATGTTCACACAGGGCGTTTGTGGTGCATTTTTTTTTGCATTTTTTTAAATTGGTTTTATACAAATACATGATAATAAAAAGTTGCTTTTTAAACTACCAGCAAAACCTGAGATTCCAGAAATCTCATGTACACACAGAAACGCACCTGCTTTTTTTCCTGAATGAAAAGGCAAAATGCTGCTTTTTTAAGGCTGGAAACACATCTATGCGAGTAAAATCGGTCCGACTTGGCTGAAAAATACTCGGCTGATTTTAGTTCACGTTAGGTGCAAGTGCAACGCAAGTGCGATGCTTTTTGCTCGCGTGTGTGTCGCGTTTGCGTTGCTAGTTTCATGCAACATCTTATTTATATAAAAGCTATTACACATGTGTCATTTAATTTCCTTTTGGGAATGTGATGTCACATTCATTTGTTGAATATTTAATGAGCGAAGTTACTGCCACACTCGCAAATGTGAACGCTGGTGCGCATGTGTGATCCTACTTTTAATCCCCTTCCATAGGAAATCATTGGGACAAATGGTGCGAGAAACTCGCCAAAAAGCAGCATGCTGCGATTTTTTTCTCAGTCCGATTTGGACTGAGAAAAAAATCGCAGATGAGAGCTGAATCATTCACTAACATGTGTCCGATTCCAATGCGAGTTTTTCTCGCATTGCTCTACTGCGAGAAACTCGCAAGTGAGAAGCAGCCCTAAGAAGCTGCATGTCTATTCTTTCATTGATTTTGCTCTGCTTTTTTTCCCACCATTGAAAACAATGAGAGTGAAAAAAGCACAGCAGTGCTTTTTTGGTGCATTTTTGATGAATGAAAGTAACTTTATTTAAACTGTAGACAAATGACATACCCAAAAAAATGCACAAACTCAGGTTTTACTGCATAAAAAACCCCACAGCAAAAATGAACTGTGTGAACACAACCTAAGCGTACAAGTTGGCACAAGTTTCACTGATTGAAAACCATGTGAAGTTCCTCATTTACCTGTGTCCTCGATCCTGGATCCTCTTCTCTCCTCGTCTTCACCTCCAGAGATGACAATCTGTATCTTCAATCCTGGATCCTCTTCTCTCCTTGTCTTCACCTCCAGAGATGACCATCTGTATCTTCAATCCTGGATCCTCTTCTCTCCTTGTCTTCACCTCCAGAGATGACCATCTGTATCTTCAATCCTGGATCCTCTTCTCTCCTCGTCTTCACCTCCAGAGATGACCATCTGTATCTTCAAACCTGGATCCTCTTCTCTCCTCGTCTTCATCTACTGAAATGAGCATTTGCCCCCTGAACATCAACTTCTGTAGATTCTCAGTCATTGTGACATCACGCGGTGAGGTAACAATGGCCGCCTGTATAACATGATGTCACAGGTGACATCATGAGTGACATTTTCTGTTATTAACATTGATAACAAGTAGTAATAATATGGGAGAACATATTGGTTAGGATCAAGGCTGTGAGGAGCATAGTGATTAAAAGATAGTCTAAAACAGCAAAATATATTTGTCTGAAAAATATAAATGACCTTATGATACTGTATTTCTGCAAAAGATTACGGGCACCTGAAATGTAATGCCTGATGACAGCAATTT
Organism: Anomaloglossus baeobatrachus; assembly: GCF_048569485.1. NCBI lineage: Eukaryota > Metazoa > Chordata > Amphibia > Anura > Aromobatidae > Anomaloglossus > Anomaloglossus baeobatrachus. Next base: position 106,796,128 of record NC_134359.1, read on the forward strand.
CCTCCCTTATGCAATTGTGCACATTATAGATTTAGAGGTCTCATTATTAATAAAAAAAAATGTAGCCGTTGCCCATAGCAACTTGATTTTTTGCGCTAATATTTCTGGTTGTTTTTTTTCCAGCAAAAACACTGTGTCAATATCTTTGAGTTAAATAATGCATTTTCACTCTATTTTTGTGCTTTTTTGGGGGTCCTGACAGGTCTTTCTAAGCTCAGTTTTGTTTAGTTTTAGCTTTTTCATGCATATTAAAGTTTTCCAATTGCATCTTTTGCAAACTTTTTGCTGCTAATAGTATAAAATCATGCAATAAGTAGAAGTCGCCTTACCTATCCTCCTGTGCCATTGCTGCCCTTGCCGCCTTTGCCCCTGACAATGATTACTACGCTGCGTGCATTAACTGAAGTGTAGACATGTGGCTTTTGCCATCAGACACTCACTGTAGCCATGTAGTCATGTAGTGTAGCCATGTGCTCATGGTTATGGAAGACATTCTCATAGTACTGGCTTCAGTGGTTTTTATCATGGTGGCATGGGCATCGGTTGCTCCTTGGCTAATGGCTCAATTAGACAAGCTGATCCAGGCTGTCACATGACTACCGATCTGCTATATACAAGGCGGTAATTTACTGGCCTGTTTGCCTATTTGGCATCCACGGCAGTAGACTCCCTCCTTCCCACTGGTGGACACTGATAGAAAAGGGCCCCTGTGAAAGAAAAATATATGAGCTCTTTGCAACATAAGAGCTGCTCAAAATGCACAATTCCGCCTGATTTGGAGGTAGAAATGGCTCCCTTTACCTCCGGCCGCACAGGTTGCACCAATGGTATATCCCTCCCCTGCCACAAATATAATAACAAGCAATCAAAATGTCCTATGCTTATGTACCCTAAAGGCCGCTTTACACGCTGCGATATCGTGACCGATATCGCCAGCATGCGTAACCGCCCCCATCGGTTGTGCGACAAGGGCAAATCGCTGCCCGTGGCGCACAACATCGCGCAGACCCGTCACACTACTTACCTGCCTAGCGACGTCGCTGTGACCGGCAAACCGCCTCCGTTCTAAGGGGGCGGTTCGTTCAGCATCACAGCGACGTCACAGCAGCGTCACCGAACCGCCGCCCAATAGAAGTGGAGCGGTAAAGATGAGCAGGACGTAACATCCCGCCCACCTCCTTCCTTCCTCATTGCGGGCGGCCGACGGTAAGGTGAGGTTCATCGTTCCTACGGTGTCACACACAGCGATGTGTGCTGCCGCAGGAGCGATGAACTACTTCATACACCGAGCAGCAGCGATATTCGAGAATAGGGGGGCATGTCACCGATGAGCGATTTTGACCGTTTTTGCGACGATTCAAAATCGCTCATAGGTGTCACACGCAAAGACATTGCTAACGCAACCGGATGTGCGTCACAAAATCCGTGACCCCAACGAGATCGCTTGAGCGATGTTGCAGCGTGTAAAGCGGCCTTAAGACTGTAATAAAAATATGCCACCACAGCGCACAAAGAACAAACCCTCACACTGCTCTTTGGACATGGAAGGTACAGACCTCAAGAAAGTAACTCCAGAAACAAAAAATATTTATGATATATTTAAATATTTATTTATCAACAGTTGTGTTTGAATTTTATTGCAAGCTGTCGTACTTAACAAATGTTATTGTAGCGCAATGTGCGTCATAAGCCCGTGCCTATTAGAAGAAAAGAGCAGTCTATTGGCTGACGAGCAAATGAATTAAACCATCACCTTCCGATTCCATACATGTCTCTATTCAGGTGACGCCGCTGTATTTACCAAGCTATGTTACCATAGAAACAAGCCGGCAGAAATGTTCCTAAGAGCCGCACTTGTGTCCATGTGAATAACACTGACATTTCATGACATGGCTCTCAGTTCAGAAGAAATGGAGTTGTCCCTTTTAATAACTTCAGATTCAGATCCCAGTGATACTGACACATACCTCTGAGAGACAGACAAACAGATCCCGAGGCTTCAGCAGATTCCATATTAGCTAGACGGGAGATTAACCAGGGAATAAGGAACACCTACGACCGAGATCTGATATAATATGCATGCAACATGATTAAAATTATTATCACCGTTATTATTTATTCATGAAGAGTTAACATTGCCGACAACACTGCACTTCTGATGTACAGTAAATCGCAAAAATGACTACACCACTCACATTTTTGTAAATATTTTATTATATCTTTTCATGTAATAACACTGAAAATATCAAAGATCAAATACTTGACACTCAAATAGTTGAATAAACCGGTATTTTATTGAGTAACCTTGACCAGACACAGCACAGATGTTTTGGTCTAATATAGACGTTCATCAGTGTCCAGTATAGACGGTCTGCTCAGCTTGTGAGTGGATTACAACTGGTGTAGATCGCACTGTCCACCGCTGTGTGGCAGCAGTGATTTTGTCACACAGCGGTGGACACTGCAGTCTACACCAGGGCTAGTGTCACTCACAAGCTGAGCAGACCATTCTGCCACACAGCGGTGGGCACTACGATCTACACCAGCACTACTTTCCCTCACAAGGTGAGTAGACCATCTACACTGTACATTAATGAAGGTCTGTATCTGGTCAAGCTTAAGGCCACTTTACACGCAGCGACATCTTTAGCAATGTCGCTGCCAATCGCACCCGCCCCCGTCGTTTGTGCGTCATGGGCAAATTGCTGCCCATGGTGCACAATATCGCTAGGCCCCATCACACATACTTACCTTCCTAGCGACGGCGCTGTGGCTGGCAAAAAGCCTTTTTTGTAAGGGGGAGGTTTGTGCGCCAACACAGCAACGTCACATGGCAGGCATCCAATAGAAGCGGATGGGCAGAGAGCAGGCGCATGAAAGTCACGCCCACCTCATTGCCGGAGGACGCAGGTACAGTGTTGTTTGTCATTCCTGGGGTGTCACACATAGCGATGTGTGCTGCCTCAGGAACGACCAACAACCTGCGTCCTGAACCAGCAACGACATTTGGGAAATGAACGACATGGCAACGATCAACAATTAGGTGAGTAATTTTGATCGTTAGCGGTCGCTCGTACATTTCACAGGCAACGACATCGCTAACGATATGCGTCCCGAATTCCGTGACCCCAACAACATTTCGTTAGCGATGTCGTTGCGTGTAAAGCTCCCTTTACTCAATAAAATACTAGTTTATTCAACTATTTGAGTGCCAAGTACTTGCTCTTTGCTACATACAGGACTGGATCCTACTTGAGCACCTACCTCACAGAAGTGCCGTGTTTATCCACAGCACTGAAGATAAGACAATGTAAAGTAGTCAGTCTCCAGCTTGTATTAACAGTCAAAATTTGGTGTGCTCTCTAAACAACAATACAGCCATTGATATCTTTAGTGCTGGCAACAAAAGTGAGTACACCCCGAAGTGTAAATGTCCAAAGTGGCAATATTTTGTGTGGCTACCATTATTTTCAAGAACTTAACTCTATTAGACATGGAGTTCAGTAGAGCGTCACAGGAGCCACTAGATCCTCTTCTGTCCTCCATGATAACATCACGGAGCTTGTGGATGTTAGAGACCTTGCGCTCCTCCACCTTCTGTTTGAGGAGGTCACACAGATGCTCAATAGGGTTTAGTGGTGTTCTCACTTTTGTGATATACTGTAGATGCAATGTTACATAGATGCAAACTAAAAGAAATTCTGATATCACTAGTGAATTAATACACTATACACATACAGTGCCTACAAGTAGTATTCAAGCCCCTGCAGATTTAGCAGGTTTGATAAGATGCAAATAAGTTAGAGCCTGCAAACTTCAAACAAGAGCAGGATTTATTAACAGATGCATAAATCTTACAAACCAACAAGTTATGTTGCTCAGTTAAATTTTAATACATTTTCAACATAAAAGTGTGGGTCAATTATTATTCAACCCCATGGTTTAATATTTTGTGGAATAACCCTTGTTTGCAATTACAGCTAATAATCGTCTTTTATAAGACCTGATCAGGCCGGCACAGGTCTCTGGAGTTATCTTGGCCCACTCCTCCATGCAGATCTTCTCCAAGTTATCTAGGTTCTTTGGGTGTCTCATGTGGACTTTAATCTTGAGCTCCTTCCACAAGTTTTCAATTGGGTTAAGGTCAGGAGACTGACTAGGCCACTGCAACACCTTGATTTTTTCCCTCTTGAACCAGGCCTTGGTTTTCTTGGCTGTGTGCTTTGGGTCGTTCTCTTGTTGGAAGATGAAATGACGACCCATCTTAAGATCCTTGATGGAGGACCGGAGATTCTTGGCCAAAATCTCCAGGTAGGCCGTGCTATCCATCTTCCCATGGATGCGGACCAGATGGCCAGGCCCCTTGGCTGAGAAACAGCCCCACAGCATGATGCTGCCACCACCATGCTTGACTGTAGGGATGGTATTCTTGGGGTCGTATGCAGTGCCATCCAGTCTCCAAACGTCACGTGTGTGGTTGGCACCAAAGATCTCGATCTTGGTCTCATCAGACCAGAGAACCTTGAACCAGTCTGTCTCAGAGTCCTCCAAGTGATCATGAGCAAACTGTAGACGAGCCTTGACATGACGCTTTGAAAGTAAAGGTACCTTACGGGCTCGTCTGGAACGAAGACCATTGCGGTGGAGTACGTTACTTATGGTATTGACTGAAACCAATGTCCCCACTGCCATGAGATCTTCCCAGAGCTCCTTCCTTGTTGTCCTTGGGTTAGCCTTGACTCTTCGGACAAGCCTGGCCTCGGCACGGGTGGAAACTTTCAAAGGCTGTCCAGGCCGTGGAAGGCTAACAGTAGTTCCATAAGCCTTCCACTTCCGGATGATGCTCCCAACAGTGGAGACAGGTAGGCCCAACTCCTTGGAAAGGGTTTTGTACCCCTTGCCAGCCTTGTGACCCTCCACGATCTTGTCTCTGATGGCCTTGGAATGCTCCTTTGTTTCCATGTTGACCAAGTATGAGTGCTGTTCACAAGTTTGGGGAGGGTCTTAATTAGTCAGAAAAGGCTGGAAAAAGAGATAATTAATCCAAACATGTGAAGCTCATTATTCTTTGTGCCTGAAATACTTCTTAATACTTTAGGGGAACCAAACAGAATTCTTGTGGTTTGAGGGGTTGAATAATAAATGACCCTCTGAATAAACTTTTCACAATTTAAAAAAAAGAAAAAAAAAAGAAATAACATTCTTTTTTGCTGCAGTGCATTTCACACTTCCAGGCTGATCTACAGTCCAAATGTCACAATGCCAAGTTAATTCCGAATGTGTAAACCTGCTAAATCTGCAGGGGGTTGAATACTACTTGTAGGCACTGTACATATACACACATTATACTGTATATACAGTATATCCTTATTCTATTCTTATTATACAGTATATATCCTTATCCTTTACTCATTCTGTTCATTATTGTCACTGGGATAAATAATGTAGCTTGCTGCACTATTTGTTTCAGCAAAATGTTGGTCACCATCATGGAAAGCTGACAAGCCTCATAATAGCTGATATCTGCCATTGTTCATGAATATGTGTTCCTACATATAATGCAAAAATACTAGAGAAGATGTGAACAGAGCCTTAAAGGGAACCTGTCACTAGTTTTTCGGCCTATAAGCTGCGGCCAACACCACATGCTGTATATAAGAGCCCAGGCCGCTGTGTAGAACATAAAAAACACTTTATAATACTCACCTAACAGTCACGCTACAGTGAATTTGGGCCATATGGGCATCTCCATTGTCCGGTGCCGGCGCCTCCTCTTTCGGCCATCTTCATCCTCCTTCTGAAGCTTGTGTGCATGATGCATCCTACGTCATACACACTCACCGGTCCCGCACAGGTGCACTACAATACTTTGATCTGCCCTGCTTAGGGCAGATCAAAATACGCCTGTGCAGGACCACAATGCCGGCTAGTGTGGATGACGTAGGGCACATCATGCACCACGGCGACAGAAGAAGCACGACAAAGACGGCCGAAAGAGGCGGCGCCGGCACCAGAGAACGGAGACACCCATCTGACCCAAATCCACTGCAGAGCGACCTTTAGGTGAGTATTATAAAGTGTTTTTTATGTTCTACACAGCGGCCTGGGCTCTTATATACAGCATGTCAGAATGCTGTATATAAGAGCCCGGTGGTGGTGGCCGCAGCTTATAGCCCGAAAAACTGGTGACAGGTTCCCATTAAAGGGAAGCAGGTAGTTTTTCTGACTGTTCCCAACAGCTTTGTGGGATTATGCATGTGGATTTCTCTAATCGAATAAGGTAATTTATGGGTTTACTAATGTTGCAGTGTTTGAAAAATCATGATACTGCTCATTTTAAGCTGCGGTTGTCACTCAAAACAGGTGGTTGGGAGACAGTGAAGACACTTGGACTGATGTGCTTTTTCACTCTTTTGCTGGATTAATAATAGTTGGCTCCTCTTAATATCAGAATTATGCAACCCTTCTTACATGGATTTTCAAAGTAAATAAACCAGTTGTATACACTTTGTACGGTCACAGATCCACTTTAATTAAACATATGATAAATATGTTATCATTATGAATATATAGTTGAAACCAGAAGTTTCCATCCACTATCTAAAAAGACACATATGTATGTTTTTCTCAATATTTGACATGAAATTAGAATAACCTTTCTCATTTTAGGTCAATTAGGAACCAAAATTATTTATATTTACCAAATTCCAGAATAATGAGAGAGAGTATACAGTAGAAAAGCATGAGACATCGGCGTCTCCACCATTAGGAGTAATCTGAAGGTGAGGGATACCCTAGGGTGCACTAGACAGGGACAAGGGCATAGAAGCCCCTGTCCCTCGCTATCCTGAAGTAAATCTGTGACAGTATCCGTGTATTGCACATGTTTAGCATTGCAAATTGGAGGAGCTTTGTAATTTATTTAGTTAATGATCCATCTGTGAATGACACTGATGACACTGATGGTGAAACGTACACACGGAGCGTACACTAGTGATACTGATCCAACACACTGATGACAAAGGTACCATTATTTCATGTACGTGTTTTAAACATAGACATGTGAATGAGGCAGAAGAAATGTCTAAACTCTTTATTACTGACTCAATTTGAAATAACAAATTACTCATCAGCTCTTTGCTGAACAATACATTACTGCTACATATTAGTATCAAGTTATATATATATATTTTTAGAAGTACAAAGTGTCAACCATTGCCGATTATAGGATATTCTACAGAGATTGAACAAATATATTCTAAAAATCTATAAATGTTGTGAATTGGTGAGTTCTAAAGCTAAATAATAGAAGATCTGGGATTAAAAATGTTAGTACAACAGTTAGAAACGACGGTGGACAGAATAGAAGACGAATCCCTAAACTGGAACACTACGAACACTATGAGTCTAACAGAGCCTCGAGATCTTGAAAAGATTCACAGTGAAAAGATTCAGTGCCATCCTCAATAATGTGCCGGTTTCTATTGCTTGGAGGTATTGTGCTCTAGTTTAACTGTCCATTGATTGAGTTCCCTAGATGTTCACGTGTGTTAATGAGGCTTCATGGACACAAGCAATAAAATTTATGGGACCATAATGTATGTGTTCCTCCAATTTTATGCAGAAAAAAACCTGCAGCAGGTTCCATTTGCATGCCGTATCACAGAGCTACAGTATTTTCCTGTAGATTCATTGCTTTTACTGCAGAATGCACTAAACCTCGCAGAGGCACTATAGCTATATGGCTCATACAACTTTCATTATGGTGTGCTGTGGTTTAACGGCAAGTCAGAGTATTCCTATAATAGCAGTGAAGGTCTAGAATAACTTAAATGGAACTTTACAGCTTATATATTCTGCCAAATCCACAGGCAGCATGTATCTGTCGCGGACAGGTGCCGCCTCCGCTGCGGCAACCAGGGCTGCTCGAGTGACGCTCAGGTCCAGGGTCGTGTCTGGGGCTCGAGTGGTGACCGGACCCGGGGCTCGTGCAACCGCCCGTCCACGCACACAATGAAAGAGGGAGGTATTTACAGGGGAGATTGTCTGTGACGCCACCCGTGGGTTGCGGTGATGGGATGGTGGCACCGCCGCTGCCTCTCGGGGCCGGTGTCCGGGACCGATGACATTGGGGCAGCAAGGTGGTATCCCCTCCACGGGTAGGGGAGAGGTGTAGTCCCAGGGCCCAGTTGTGGAGTAGGGAGCAGGGCTGGGGCACTGTCGGCAGGTTGGACCGGATGACACCGGCGTACTCACAATTAGGAAGAAATCAAACCAAGTCCGTATTGTAAACTAAGGCCGGATGCCGGTTGCCTCTGGAGGTGTGTGCTGGTCCCGCACACGGGTTGGCAGTGTAGGGGCCCTTCCTCCTGCACTCGTGTTTTGTGGTGTATGGATTAACTCCGCGTGGAACGGGAGAAATCCGCTCCCCTGCAGTTTTGGACGCAGAGGGAGCCGTTGCCCACAGACGCTGACCCGTGGGACATCAATGGGTTCTTGGCGGACACCCTGTCCCACGCATTGGGTGTCCGGTCTGCTCTATCTGGGCTGCTCACTTCGGGAACAAAGCCTGGTACCTTGTCCCGCTGGTCAATTAACAAGGGGCTTGAAGCTTGCCTCGTCTAGGGTCCAGGTACCCCGCCTGTGCACGGCCTCTGGACCGGATTCCCGTCGTCGGTACCGGCGGGTTACAACCCTGCCCCAGTCCACTTCAGGTCTCCCGCGACCGGATCTCCATCGCCTGTGGCCCTACAAAGCCATTTGCCACCTAGTCGGTCCTCCCATGGTCCAAGGGCTCCAACCCTGACCACACTGCTAACTCCTCAATGTTTGACTCTGTCTGCACCAGACTGCAACTTCCACTCTCCTCAAACTCCAAACTAAAACTCAACTGACTGGTTCCTACTCCGTGTCACCTCAAGACCCCTAGGTGGGCATTTCCATCTGCCTGGTCCCGCCCACTGGTGTGTCCTGTGTGTCATGGGGTGGCGACTAGGAATTGTGGCTGGTGTTCCCATGTGTGGGATGTGTGGAGTTAATTCCAAAAGGAGGAGGCGATTCCTGTACCCTTGGTGGGGGGTACAGTCATCTGTGACTACCTGGTTTTGCCAGGGCGTCACATATCAAACACCAGCTACATATTCTCAGTCATGTGCGGCTCAGTGGTTAGCAGTGCAGTCTTGCAGCGCTGGGGTCCTGGGTTCAAATATCACCATGGACAACATCTGCAAGGGGTCTGTATGTTTTCCCTGTGTTTGCGTGGGTTTCCTGAAGGTGCTCCGGTTTCCTCAAACAATCCAAAGACATACTGATAGGCATTTTAGATTGTGAGCACCAATGGGGACAGTGTTGCTGATGTATGTGCTGTGATATTAATGGTGCTATATGTGAATGAATATTATTATTTTGTGAGTTTGACTCTGAAAGTCTGCTTCATTTCAGAGAAAAAAACGCTTTAATAGCCAGTGAAGAATGAGCCGCACATTTGATAGTCGTAAAGGCGGGTTCCCAATGGCTTCTCTCCACCCCCTACCAGTGACGGACAAGTCTCTCCATATACATGTACTCAGGGAGAGACCTGCTACTCCAGATATGGACAGGGAGAAGTTGCCAGGGACCCTCCTGTTCAACTAGTGTCCCATGCAGCTTGGTACCCAACCAATTTTTAAAGTATGTTTTCTTCTGAAATGGTGCAGCATTTAAGAGTCAAAAATACCATGTTAAAATCATGCAACCAGTGTCTCATACATGCAACTTCACCCAATGATCCAAGGACAATTTGGTGATGAACAATATTTTTTCCAGAATGATGGAGACCATGTCACAAGGTAAAAGTGTCACGGTCGTCGCTTTGTTGTAGAGATTAGTGATAGGTTCTGGGCAAGAGTCTTTTTGCCTTGACACTTTGCAGATTAAATGTATTCCCTGTCCTTTAGGGAGGAGAGGGTTAATGTCTGTATTACTTGCCAGTAAACATTCTCATTAGCTTCCCAGATGTTTCCGGTTCGGACCACTCCCAGTCCCTATATATACCCTCTCCTCCCAGTAGAGGGTGCCGGTTATTTACTTTCATTTGGATGCTGGGCCAGGAGGTGGAAGGAACTGGTTGAATCCTCTCTGCAAATTGCTGACTGCAACTGTCTGTTGTTGTTTTTCATAATCTAAAGGAAACAGGGGTGGGGAGAAAGCTCACCTTTAGTTCTGCAGACCAACAGGTGCGCGGACGTGGCTGGCTACCACAAGTTAAATAGAAAAAAGGAAAGGTCTAGCACCAAAATTTTCCATAAAAAATTCTGTCTACTTTATTGAGAAATCACATACATGATAAAATCAAATATGTCCCATGATGTGGACCTAAAAGGCTCCCACCACACGCATTTCGGAGATGACTCCTTACTCGTAGGCATAGGCATACGTGTATGCCTATATGTAAGGACTCATCTCCGAAACGCGTAAGACGGGGGCGTTATTAGGTCCACATCATGGGACATACAGTGCTGGCCAAAAGTATTGGCACCCCTGCATTTCTGGCAGATAATACTCAGTTTCTTGTAGAAAATGATTGCAATCACAAATTCTTTGGTATTATTATCTTCATTTAATTTGTCTTCAATGAAAAAAAAATTGTCATAAAGCCAAATTGGATAGAATTCCACACCAAACATAAAAAAGGGGGTGGACAAAAGTATTGGCACTGTTTGAAAAATCATGTGATGCTTCTCTAATTTGTGTAATTAACAGCATCTGTAACTTACCTGTGGCACCTAACAGGTGTTGGCAATAACTAAATCACACTTGCAGCCAGTTGACATGGATTAAAGTTGACTCAACCTCTGTCCTGTGTCCTTGTGTGTACCACATTGAGTATGGAGAAAAGAAAGAAGACCAAAGAACTGTCTGAGGACTTGAGAATCCAAATTGTGAGGAAGCATGACCAATCTCAAGGCTTCAAGTCCATCTCCAAAGACCTGAAAGTTCCTGTGTCTACGGTGCGCAGTGTCATCAAGAAGTTTAAAGCCCATGGCACTGTGGCTAACCTCCCTAGATGTGGAAGGAAAAGAAAAATTGACGAGAGATTTCAACACAAGATTGTGCGGATGGTGGATAAAGAACCTCGACTAACATCCAAACAAGTTCAAGCTGCCCTGCAGTCCGAGGGTACAACAGTGTCAACCTGTACTATCCATTGGCGTCTGAATGAAAAGGGACTGTATGGTAGGATACCCAGGAAGACCCCACTTCTTACCCCGAGACATAAAAAAGCCAGGCTGGAGTTTGCCAAAACTTACCTGAGAAAGCCTAAAACGTTTTGGAAGAAGGTTCTCTGGTCAGATGAGACAAAAGTAAAGCTTTTTGGGAAAAGCCATCAACATAGAGTTTACAGGAAAAAAAAGAGGCATTCAAAGAAAAGAACACGGTCCCTACAGTCAAACATGGCAGAGGTTCCCTGATGTTTAGGGGTTGCTTTGCTGCCCCTGGGACTGGACTGCTTGACCGTGTGCATGGCATTATGAAGTCTGAAGACTACCAACAAATTTTGCAGCATAATGTAGAGCTCAGTGTGAGAAAGCTGGGTCTCCCTCAGAGGTCATGGGTTTTCCAGCAGGACAATGACCCAAAACACACCTCAAAAAGCACTAGAATAGGGTTTGAGAGAAAGAACTGGAGACTACTAAAGTGGCCAGCAATGAGTCCAGACCTGAATCCCATAGAACACCTGTGGAGAGATCTCAAAATGGCAGTTTGGAGAAGGCGCCCTTCAAATCTCAGGGACCTGGAGCAGTTTGCCAAAGAAGAATGGTCTAAAATTCCAGCAGAGCATTGTAAGATACTCATTGATGGTTACCGGAAGTGGTTGTTCGCAGTTATTTTGGCTAAAGGTTGTGCAACCAAGCATTAGGCTAAGGGTGCCAATACTTTTGTCTGGCCCATTTTTGGAGTTTTGTGTGAAATGATCAATGATTTGATTTTTGTTTCATTCTCTTTTGTGTTTTTTCATTGCAAGTAAAATAAATGAAGTTAATAATACCAAAGAATTTGTGATTGCAATCATTTTCAAGAAGAAACTGAGTATTATCTGACAGAATTGCAGGGGTGCCAATACTTTTGGCCAGCACTGTATTTGATTTTATCATGTATGTGATTTCTCAATAAAGAAGACAGAATTTTTAATGGAAAATTTTGGGGCTGGACCTTTCCTTTTTTCCTGTTGTTGTTTTTCCCCTTTATGTCTTTTCTTCCCTTGCTGTGTTATTAGTGCAGCTGTGGGGCTAGCATACCTCACCTGCCACTCACTAGCCAGGGCTATTACAGGGTTTGCCAGGGTCTCAAGTATCCTGTTTGGCAACAGATGCAGAATCTGTATAGGGACTGGCTAGGAGTGTAGGGTACAGCTGCATGTGAGTGAAGGAGGTGTCCCATTTTCCCACTCACTAGTTATAGGGCCTACTATTATTAAAATGTCCCTGATGTACCTCTTGTGTTTTAGTGTGACGCGTCGTGCGTCATATTTCCATGTCACTCGTGTGACAAAAAGTGAAGACTAAGGGGTACTTTTCACACTACGACATCGCAGGTGCGATGTCGGTGGGGTCATGTCGAAAGTGACGCACTTCCGGCGTCGCTCTCGACATCGTAGTGTGTAAAGCCTAGATGATACGATTAACGAGCGCAAAAGCGTCGTAATCGTATCATCGGTGTAGCGTCGGCGAAAACCATAATTACCTTGCTGCGACGATCCGATGTTGTTCCTCGTTCCTGCGGCAGGACACATCGCTGTGTGTGAAGTCGCAGGAGTGAGGAACAGCTCTTTCCTGCGTCCCGGCCGGCAATGCGGAAGGAAGGAGGTGGGCGGGATGTTTACATCCTGCTCATCTCCGCCCCTCCGCTGCTATTGGCCGCCTGTCGTGTGATGTCGCTATGAAGCGCACGACCCGCCCCCTTAATAAGGAGGCAGATCGCCGGCCAGACCGACGTCGCAGGACAGGTGAGTGCATGTGAAGCTGCCGTAGCAATAATGTTCGCTACGCCAGCTATCACCATGATATCCCATCCGCGACGGGGGCGGGGACTATCGCACTCGGCATCGCAGCATCGGCTTGCAATGTCGCAGCGTGCATAGTACCCCTAAGTGGCTTGGTTAACAAAACATTTCAATTTTGAGTCCATTGCCAGGAAACTCCTCAGATCTCAGTCCCATTGAGAAGCTGTGATTAATTCTGAAAAAAAAGGCAAATAGACAAACAAAAACACAGAATTTGTAATAAATTACAAGAACAGAATAGGCAAGAATGGATTGTGATCAGTCAGAATTTGTCCCAGAAGCTCATATCCAACTGCAAGTGCGAACTGCAAAAATCTTGAAAAATAAGTGTCAACAACAAATATTGGGTCTTTACAGAAACTTGATTTATTTGTCATTAAAAGGGTAAACACTTAAGAAATGTTCATAATTGTTCTCTAGTAACCATGGAAACAGCTCTAAGAACTAAAAAAAAAAAATTGTCTTAAGGCCGCTTTACACGTTTCGACATCGCTCAAGCGATCTCGTTGGGGTCACGGAATTTGCTTTAGCGATGCCGTTGCATGTGACACCTATGAGCGATTTTGCATCGTTGCTAACGTCCATTCTCTAATATCGTTACTGCAGCAGTAACGAAGTTGTTCCTCGTTCCTGCGGCAGCACACATCGCTCTGTGTGACACCGCAGGAACAAGGAACCTCTCCTTACCTGCCTCCTGCCCGCAATGCAGAAGGAAAGAGGTGGGCGGGATGTCCGTCCCGCTCATCTCCGCCCCTCCGCTTCTATTGGGCGTCGGTTCAGTGACGCAGCTGTGACGTCGCTGTGACGCTGAACGAACCGCCCCCTTAGAAAGGAGGCGTTTCGCCGGTCACAATGACGTCGCAGGGCAGGTAAGTAGTGTGACGGGTCCGCGCGATGTTGTGCGCCACGGGCAGCGATTTGCCCATGTCGCACAACCGATGGGGGCGGGTACACATGCTAGCGATATCGGGTCCGATATCGCAGCGTGTAAATTGGCCTTTAGTCTCAAAAGTTTTGGCCAAAACTACAACTCGTGGCTGGATTGACATTGTGTTAGCATAAAGGGGGACAGAAGCAGAAAGGCAAATTTGGAAGCGGTGAAAGACATACTTCACTTCAGATTGTAATGTGAAAGTCGGAGTGGCTTCCCTTGTGTTGACAGCAGAGGGATTTGCACACTTGAGTAGAATAAGATGGTGAACATCGCATTTTGTGTTTTGATGAGAAACATGATAGGATTTCGGAAGAATAACATCAGATCATTTACATATGTATGTTTTTCTCTGATACCGAGAACTCGGGTACTTATCTTCCTCGGTGGAGGGAGTGATGACGAGAAAAAACATCATCTCCAAATCTAATAACCCTAAGGTCCTAACAAACATCCTTTTGGGTCTATGGGAACATTTCTTCTAATTACTACACATATCTGTATGGGAAGGTTTATGAAAAGGTAAAAAGTCAGTCTGGCTCCCACAGCGGCTTCAGATCCCACAGGAGCCATACAAATATTATTTGTCAGACACACAAATAGACTCGTTCATTCGTTTGTTCTCCGCTCAGCTGTGACACAGTTTGTTCCTATAGCAACCGATAGACTGCGCAAGTGCCCAAGGATGTGATTCTTCATTCTCCTTCTGTGAATACCAAGCACTATGGGGACGTCTCTACAATTTGTGCATCTTGAATGTTAGAGCCGATACAGAACGCACAGCAAAACATCTCCTAACAAATATAATGTCGTCCTTGTCCGGCCAATTTCTCCTGATTATATGTTTTCTCCATTTTTATAAGTGATGCTAATTACAAAACATGATTTACTTTTCATTAGAAAATCTGGGCACACATAAATACAGTCCATAAAATCTGCTGCAATTACCACAGTGTCCCCACAAGATCAGCAATTGTATAATCAATGAGGGGGGGAGACAGCGGAATTTCGTCTCAATAGTAAATCAGTGTTGTGTGATGATACTTTTATTGGTATCTATAAATACATGAATGATAGATAGTAAAAAATAAATAATGAAATATATATACATATATATATATATATATATATATATATATATATATATAAAAGCACCTTACCATACAAAGATAGGTACAAAGCCTCCAAGATAATTACTAAACGCCTTTTGCATACAAATAACTCCCAAAAAATGGGGGCCGCAAGACAAAGACTGATGCAATTTTTTGGTGATCTGACTTTGAGGTTTTTTTTTAGATATATACATTGATGATATAGGTAAGTGTTACATCTCGTGGCTCTCCTGTGGCAAGGAATGAGACAGTCTCCTTGCCTGCCACGAGCGCTCCTGCTCAGCAGCGCCGAAGGTCTGCCAGACTGCACAGAGTGCAGGAGAAACCTCCTCAGAGAGGCAGCACGAGGGTGACACCTAGTGGTACTCCTGTTGCAAGAAATGAGGCGGTCTCCCATTCCTTGCCTGCCGCAGCTCCTCCTGCTCAGCAGCCTCGAAGGTCTGTGAGGTTGCGCAATGTGCAGAGGTTTGCTGTTCAGGGAAGCAGTGAGACTCCTGTTATCTCTACACATTGTGAGACCGAGGATCCCGCCTCTATTTCCCAGAGGCAGGAGGGTGAGCATGTGCTATGCTTGGTGGATCCTGATTCGCCCACTGACGTCACACGGCTTGATGGCAAGGCTGGTGACGTGGTGAATCCTGACTGGCCAGGCTGGGATGTCGTGGATCCTGATTGGGTCAAGTCCGTCATCTCCGCCTCGCGCCCGCCCTTGGCTGGAGCTACACCTCCTTAAAAGCTCCTCCTGCCATCATGGCGGTGCGCGACCGTCCTTCTATGTTTGGATGTCTGGCAGCGTGCTGCCACGCCACTGCTCAGGCATTATCGTCTTCTGTGGGCTTGGCCCTTGCTGCTTAGGCAGTACCTGGTTTGCAGGCCGTGTCCCTGCCTTGCTGCTCCGGCAGTAGCTCCTTCTACAGGCCGTGTTCCTGTCCCAGGTGAGCTCCTCGAGTCTCCACCGGACTCACCTGGTTATTGAAAGCACACGTGCGTGGGCACCTCTGTGCTACCCTCGTGCCATATTCTCGTGACTTCCACTGGCACACGTGCGTGGGCACCTCTGTGCTTCCCCGTGCAACAGGTACACCGAGCCGTGTGATCCCTGCCATACAACCCACACGGGTTAGGGCAGACCGGTGTACATAGATCGTCTGTGACATTCCAGACGATCGCTAGCAGCAACCCGCTCACTCTTCACCCACCATAGCAGCGGTCCCTTACACCGCACAGTGGACCTTGACCGGCGGAAGCTGTCCATTCCCCATCTTGGCACGCTTCCCCGGGTCCCCCTCGTAACAGGTAAGGATGGTTGACTTTAGGGAGATCAACACCAAGCACCGCGGAGCACCATCACGTGTTTTCTCAACGCAGTGATTCTAGAGCAATGTCCCCTGGGAAATATGCAAAACAAGGAAGCCGCGGAGACACCATCACATGTTTCTCAATGCTGGCAGGTAACTAGCCAGGTCTTTCACCGGGAAGGAAAAGTCTCCGGTCAAGGAAACCACCTATGCCAAAACATGGTATCCATCCACAGACAGCTGTTTCGGGGTATTGGCCCCTCATCAGTGTGGAGTAGGAAACTGGCTAGTAGTAGGTAAGGATGGTTGACCTTAGGGAGATCAACATCCAGCACCGTGGAGCACCATCACGTGTTTTCTCAACGCAGACTGCCCTTCCCGTGGTTTTTCTTTCCAGTTACCAGCCAGCGTTGAGAAACATGTGATGGTGTCTCCGCGGCTTCCTTGTTTTGTATAGATTGATGATAGATAGATTTCATAGATAGAGATAAGGGGGCTTTACACGCAACGACATCACTAATGAGATGTCGTTAGGGTCACGGAATTCGTAACGCACATCCGGCCTCGTTAGCGACGTCGTGGCGTGTGAAACGTACGAACGACTGCTAACGATCAAAATTACTCACCTAATCGTTGATCGTTGACACGTCGTTCTAATCCCAAATATCGTTGCTGTTGCAGGACGCAGGTTGTTCGTCGTTCCTGAGGCAGCACACCTCGCTACGTGTGACACCCCAGGAACAATGAACAACACCGTACCTGCTTCCTCTGGCAACGAGGTGGGCATCACTTTCTTTCGGCTGCTTCTCCGCCCCTCCACTTCTATTGGACGGATGCGTGTAAAGCAGCCTATAGTGCCCAGATCTAATATAACCCATAATGCAATGCTTCCCTCCTCAGAGGTCAGATGTACAGTTGGGTCCAGAAATATTTGGACAGTGACTGAATCTTCGTGATTTGGCCTCTGCACACCACTAATTTTTATTTAAAATAAAACAACTGAGATGCAATTGAAGTGCAGATTATCGGGTTTAATTAAATGGGTGGAACATAAATATTCTGTAAAATGTTCAGAAATTACAGCCAATTTTCTACAAAGCCTCCTCATTTCAGAAGCTCAAAAGTGACACAATGCACTTTTTTTTATTTAGAATTTAGAAATGAAACAAAAACAATCCATTAAAAAGATAGTCAAATCTTTAACATAAACAAGATACTACAATGGATAGGTAAAGCAAACATATACGCATCCAGCAATCAGTTTTTAGTTCTGTCCAGTTTTCATTATTGTAAGAAAAATGGGTAAAAACAAAGAATGTCTAGTAGGAATAAGACAAAAAAAGGGTAAACATAGAGGGAAAAAGAAAAAGGGATAAACCATAACTCAAAGACTCATCAAGTTACCACACAGCCCAAGCACAAAGGGCAAAAATCTAAGAATCAGAATGCAGAACATCACAGTATTCACTAGAGTGCTTAAAGCTGACTCAGTAAAACCAGGTTTTATAAAAAAAGCTTCATACCTATTGTAGAGGGAAGTAATCAAGTCCTCCATATACATTAAGTCATTGACCAAAGGGACATACCGGGAGGCTCGGCCTTCTTCTCTAATAAAGGAATACAGGCTCTGGCAGCCATCATCAAAAATCTAAGGAAAAAAACATTTATAAGAGAAGACAGAGGTCTCACAAAGCTGTAGGAGGTATAGCTCAGTGCCCAAATCATATGTATACCTGTAACCTTTTTGATAATGGTCTTCACCTTCATCCAGAATTATTGTAATACTGGGCACATCCAAAAATATGAAGAAATCCCGTTCACCTAATCCACATCTCCAATACCTAGGATCTACCAATGGAAATGTCGCAGGCGGGGAGGACGCCACTGCGCTGCACTCGCTAACGCTCAGGTCCGGCGCTGCTGCGATGGCTGCTCGATGGCTCGAGCGGTGGGCCGGATCCGGGGACTCGAGCAACGCTCCTCGCCCGTGAGTGAAAGGGGTGGTTGGTTTGGGGGATTTAGTCCGTGACGCCACCCACGGGTCGTGGTGAAGATGGGCACCACCGCTGCTGGTGACAGGGATCCCGTGAGCGATGGTAGGGAGCAGCTGGGATGTTGTTTTCCCCCTCCGTGGTTAGGGGTCGGTGGTCCCGGGGCCCGGTGATGTTGTGACGGGGAGGCAGGGTCGGTGAGGTGCAGGGACGCAGGGACAGCGCGGCGCGGTGCCGGATGGCACGGGTGTACTCACTCAGCAAGAAAGGTACAAAGTCCTCGGTAAACCAAACGGCTGGATGGACGGGTCCCGCAGCCGGCTGCTGTGTCTCCCCCGGACAGGTGATGGCGGCTGTCTTTCCCTGCACCTTGATGTTCTCTTTCTGACTCCTATGGATTCCCAACGGTAGTCCGCTCCCCAGTGTATGGGTACCGGAGGAGCCCGTTTGCCCGCAGACGCTGGCCCTTGGGTCTCTAGCCTTAGGCGGTAGCTGTATACCCTCACGGTGTGGGCGGTTGCCTTCAATCAGGACTTTTGCTGTTGTGAAACCCCTGGGGTTCCAGTCACATTCGGATCTGACTATTGTCGGCGGCTCCAAGCCTGGTCGGGGTCCGATGGCCCTTGCTGTGTGTGCAGGCTTCACGTCGCTCCCCAGTCGGTACCGGCGGGCCGTCGCCCGTCCGCGGTCCTATGGTTCCGCGTTGCTCCACCACTCCTGCAGACGGCCACCACTGTCTGCCAACCTTGCTGTCAGTGCCCGGGCCACTACCCAGGCACCCAAGTGTTTACTCCTCACTCCTCAAACTCCTCAACTGAACTGTCACTTTTCTCGCCTCCAGGCCTGTGAACTCCTCGGTGGGTGGAGCCAACCGCTTAGCTCCGCCCCACCTGGTGTGGACATCAGACACTGGAGGGAGGCAACAAGGGTGTTGTGTTTGGCTGGTGTCCCTGTCTGGTGGGGGTGGGGTGTTTGTGTGTTATCTGTGACGACCTGGCTAGGCCAGGGCGCCAGAGAAACATTTTGTTTAATTTGACCAGAACCCTGTACCACTTCTACAGAAGTTTGAAATTCGCCTCCAGGAGCCTGGAACATAGTGAGGATGTTTGTGTTTCCCAGTAAAAACCAAGGAGGGAGCTGATTTAGCGGATTGACTAGCCTTGAATGTACTGAAGAAACTGTATGATGCTATACACCCACCTTTAAACAAAGGTTTTCAAATGCTATGGGGGTTCGGTCATAAAGGTCCTAAGGTGGTTTAGGAGTGAAAAAAATGTCTGAGATGGAGAGAATGCCATTTACCTAGCGACCTGGGTCCACAGTATCCTGAAGAGTCTCAAATGAGGTCCAGACATTGCCTGTGACAATCTGGAAAGCTCTAAACCTTCCCCGGGCAATCCAGAGACGGAAAACAGGGTCTGACAGAACAGGGCAGAAATCAGGAGGACCAATAATTGGAGATAGAGGAGATGAAATGGGGAGGAGAAGTTTGGATATCTCTGGTCTGGCGCAGCAAGTAAAAGTAGTACTTATTTTGGGATGAGATATCAGTAAGAGATAGGAAGGAAGCCATGGGAGAGCAGACAGGAAGAGCTCTGAGAAACATTGTTCAATTTATATCTAAGGCTTCACAGAAGAGTGTCTGGACCAGTCAATAGGTCTAGACATACAGTACCGACCAAAAGTTTGGACACACCTCATTCCAAGAGTTTTCTTTATTTTCATGAGTCTGAAAATTGTAGAGTCAAATTGAAGGTATCAAAACTATGAATTAAAACATGTGGAATGAAATGCTTAACAAAAAAGTGGGAAACAACTGAAAACATGTCTTATATTCTAGGTTCTTCAAAGTAGCCACCTTTTGCTTTGATTACTGCTTTGCACACTCTTTGCATTCTCTTGATTAGCTTCAAGAGGTAGTCACCAGAAATGGTCTTCCAACACTCTTGAAGGAGTTCCCAGAGATACTTAGCACTTGTTGGCCCTTTTACCTTCATTCTGCGGTCCAGGTCACCCCAAACCATCTTGATTGGGTTCAGGTCTGGTGACTGTGGAGACCAGGTCATCTAGCGTAGCACCCCATCACTCTCCTACTTAGTCAAATAGCCCTTACACAGCCTGGAGGTGTGTTTGGGGTCATTGTCCTGTTGAAAAGTAAATGATGGTCCAACTAAACGCAAACCGGATGGAATAGCATGCCACTGCAAGATGC
This sequence comes from Anomaloglossus baeobatrachus, assembly GCF_048569485.1. NCBI lineage: Eukaryota > Metazoa > Chordata > Amphibia > Anura > Aromobatidae > Anomaloglossus > Anomaloglossus baeobatrachus. The sequence goes on from NC_134359.1 coordinate 106,816,714, forward strand.
TGTGGTAGCCATGCTGGTTCAGTAAGCCTTCAATTTTTAATAAATCCCCAACAGTGTCACCAGCAAAGCACCCCCACACCATCACACCTCCTACTCCATGCTTCACAGTGGGAACCAGGCATGTAGAGTCCATCCGTTCACCTTTTCTACGTCGCACAAAGACACGGTGGTTGGCTCCAAAGATCTCAAATTTGGACTCATGAGACCAAAGTACAGATTTCCACTGGTCTAATGTCCATTCCTTGTGTTCTTTAGCCCAAACAAGTCTCTTCTGCTTGTTGCCTGTCCTTAGCAGTGGTTTCCTAACAACTATTTTACCATGAAGGCCTGCTGCACAAAGTCTCCTCTTAACAGTTGTTCTAGAGATGTGTCTGCTGCTAGAACTCTATGTGGCATTGACCTGGTCTCTAAGCTGACCTGCTGTTAACCTGTGATTTCTGAGGCTGGTGACTCGGATAAACTTATCCTCCGCAGCAGAGGTGACTCTTGGTCTTCCTTTCCTGGGGCGGTCCTCATGGGAGCCAGTTTCTTTGTAGCATTTGATGGTTTTTGCCGCTGCACTTGGGGACACTTTGAAAGTTTTCCCAATTTTTCGAACTGACTGATCTTCATTTCTTAAAGTAATGATGGCCACTTGTTTTTATTTACATAGCTGCTTTGTTCTTGCCATAATACAAATTCTAACAGTCTATTCAGTAGGACTATCAGCTGTGTATCCACCAGACTCCTGCACAACACAACTGATGGTCCCAACCCCATTTATAAGGCAAGAAATCCCACTTATTAAACCTGACAGGGCACACCTGTGAAGTGAAAACCATTTCGGTGACTACCTCTTCAAGCTCATCAAGAGAATGCCAAGAGTGTGCAAAGCAGTAATCAAAGCAAAAGGTGGCTACATTGAAGAACCTAGAATATAAGACTTAGTTTCAGTTGTTTCACATTTTTTTGTTAAGTATTTCATTCCACAGTTTTGATGCCTTCAATGTGAATCTACAATTTTCAGAGTCATGAAAATAAAGAAAACTCTTTGAATGAGAAAGTGTGTCCAAACTTTTGGTCTGTACTGTATGAGCGGCTAAATGGTATATTTTTAAATCCGGACAGGCCAAACCACCTCTGCTTTTTGGTCTACACAGTAGAGACCACGGTAACCTACCAGTTTGTTAGCCCAGATAAAACTTATTTGTAGGGATTAGTGATGAGCGAGTACTAAAAAGCTCGGGTGCTCGAGGCTCGGGCCGAGCATCCCAAGATACTCGTGTACTCGGCCCGAGCACCGAGCCCAATGTTATCCTATGGGAGACCCGAGTATGTTTGTGAAATGACCCCCGGCAGCATGTAGAAACCCTAAAATTGGCACAAAAGTCTCAGAAGAGTGCTTAAATGACATGGCAACAGCATGGGGAAGACCCCTTGAAGCATTTATCACTCAAAAGTCACAGCTGTGAACAATTTTGTCCGCGTTTTACGCCATTTTTACGGACTCACCAGAAAACCTTCCAAAATGACACCAAAATGAATTTTCATGGCGGAAATGTTAAGGGCACATAACCAATAGTGAGATAGAGCTAATGTATGTTACTTTTTGAGATTAATACATGAAAGATTTTACGTAAAACATTGTGTGGCACTCCGATGTCCCTGAGAAGAGACGTACATAAAGGCCTCTGAGTCTAATGTGCCCATTTTGAGGAAGTGAGTCTTTGTAGTATTTTCCTTTGCCAGGGCAGTCCAAAATTGTGAGGTTCACCAATGCCCCTGCATACAGACGTGCATGAGGGCCTGTAAACCTGAAGTGCCCATTGTAAGGAAGTGGGTCTATTGTAGTATAGCCCTTAGGCAGGGCAGCCAAAAATTGGGAGGCTCCACGTTGTCCCTGGATAGAGACGTGCATGAGGGCCTCAAAACATTAAGTGTCCATTGTCAGGAAGTGCGTGTATTATAGTATAGCCCTTTGGCAGGGCAGCCAAAAATTGGGAGGCTCCACGTTGTCCCTGGATAGAGACGTGCATGAGGGCCTCAAAACATTAAGTGTCCATTGTCAGGAAGTGGGTGTATTATAGTATAGCCCTTAGGCAGGGCAGCCAAAAATTGGGAGGCTCCACGTTGTCCCTGGATAGAGACGTGCATGAGGGCCTCAAAACATTAAGTGTCCATTGTCAGGAAGTGGGTGTATTATAGTATAGCCCTTAGGCAGGGCAGCCAAAAATTGGGAGGCTCCACGTTGTCCCTGGATAGAGACGTGCATGAGGGCCTCAAAACATTAAGTGTCCATTGTCAGGAAGTGGGTGTATTACAGTATAGCCCTTAGGCAGGGCAGCCAAAAATTGGGAGGCTCCACGTTGTCCCTGGATAGAGACATGCATGATGGCCTGTAAACCTGAAGTGCCCATTGTAAGGAAGTGGGTCTATTGTAGTATAGCCCTTTGGCAGGGCAGCCAAAAATTGGGAGGCTCCACGTTGTCCCTGGATAGAGACGTGCATGAGGGCCTCAAAACATTAAGTGTCCATTGTCAGGAAGTGGGTGTATTATAGTATAGCCCTTTGGCAGGGCAGCCAAAAATTGGGAGGCTCCACGTTGTCCCTGGATAGAGACGTGCATGAGGGCCTCAAAACATTAAGTGTCCATTGTCAGGAAGTGGGTGTATTATAGTATAGCCCTTTGGCAGGGCAGCCAAAAATTGGGAGGCTCCACGTTGTCCCTGGATAGAGACGTGCATGAGGGCCTCAAAACATTGTTCCCATTGCAAAGGAGCGGGTCTCCTGTTGTTGTAATGTCCATTCTGCAAAGAATGGGCGAAAAAATTTACCACTGGGGGTATACCTGAAACAAAGGCCTAACTATTGTAACGGTCATCATGGTGGCGCATGAGGAGAAGGAGGAGCAGTCCAGCGATTATCCAAAGTCCAGAAGTGTGTACCCATGGGTGAGTGGAGGTACATGGCAAATTCCCGTTACAAACTTTAAATTCCGCTCTCATTTGCTGGTGGTGTGGTGAAGTCTGGCCCAATCCAACCCTTGTTCATCTTGATCAGAGTCAGCCTGTCAGCATTTTCAGTTGACAGGCGGGTGCGTTTATCTGTAATGATTCCACCTGCGGCACTAAAAACACGCTCTGACAAAACGCTAGCGGCAGGGCAGGCCAGGACTTCCAAGGCGTAGAGAGCCAATTCATGCCACGTGTCCACCTTGGATACCCAATAATTGTAAGGCACAGAGGAATGTCGGAGTACAGTTGTTCGATCTGCAAGGTACTCCTTGAGCATCTGGGCAAACTTAGGATTTCTTGTGGCACTACCCCTCACCTCAGGGGCTGTGGTATGTGAGGGGCTGAGAAAACTGTCCCACATCTTAAAGACTGTTCCCCTACCTCTGGCGGATTGGACTTGTGCCTCTCTCGGCTGTACGCCTTGGTTGTCCACTGATTCCTGACCTATGCCGCTAGCGTTTTGTGAGGGGAATGCTTTGCCTACTTCCGTGACTATGGCCTTCCGTAACTGCTGCATTTTGGTTGACCTCTCCGCCTCGGGAATAAGAGACATAAAGTTCTCCTTGTAGCGTGGGTCTAACAGTGTTACCAACCAGTAATGATTGTCGGCCAAGATGTTCTTAACGCGAGGGTCACGAGACAGGCAGCTTACCATAAAGTCAGCCATGTGCGCCAGACTCTTAACAGCCAGGACTTCAGTAGCCTGACCAACACGATGACTGAACATGCTGTCCTCCTCCTCCTCCTCCTCCTCATCTACCCTGTCCTCTGGCCAGCCACGCTGAACCGAGGATATGACTGGTGTGCATGTCATATCCTCAATTTGGCCGGAGAGTTGCTCCATGTCTTCATCCTCCTCCTCGTCATAGTCCTCCACTGCACGTTGTGATGAGACGAGGCTGGGCTGTGTGTTATCACCCACACCCACTACTGTTTCTTGCTGCAACTCATCGCGCTCCGCCTGCAATGCATCATGTTTGTTTTTGAGCAGAGACCGTTTTAGAAGGCAGAGTAGCGGTATGGTGACGCTAATAATGGCGTCATCACCACTCACCATCTTGGTGGAGTCCTCAAAGTTTTGGAGGATGGTACATAGGTCGGACATCCATCTCCACTCCTGAGGTGTTATGTGTGGAGTTTGACCCATTTCCCGATGGCTTAGGTGATGCAGGTACTCAACAACTGCCCTCTTCTGCTCACATATCCTGACCAACATGTGCAGAGTTGAATTCCAACGCGTGGGGACATCACACACCAGTCTGTGAGCCGGAAGATGCAAACGGCGCTGAAAGCCGGCAAGGCCGGCTGAAGCAGTAGGTGACTTTCGAAAATGTGCAGACAGGCGGCGAACTTTTACCAGCAGATCAGACAGCTCTGGGTATGACTTTAGAAACCGCTGAACCACGAGGTTGAGCACATGGGCCACGCATGGAACATGTGTCAGCTGGCCTCGCCTCAAAGCCGCCACCAGGTTCCGGCCATTGTCACACACGACCTTTCCTGGCTTTAGGTTCAGAGGTGTGAGCCAGTGATCTACCTGCTGTTTCAGAGCTGTCCACACCTCTTCTGCATTGTGGGGTTTGTCACCTATGCAGATTAGCTTCAGCACAGCCTGTTGCCGCTTCGCCGAGGCAGTGCTGCAGTGCTTCCAGCTTGGGACTGGTGTGGAGGGTACAGATGATGATGAGGATGCGCAGGAGGAGGAGGAGGCTGAAGAGCATGACATTCCGGAGCTGTAGAGTGTGGGTGAAACCCTGACTGAGGTAGGGCCTGCAAACCTTGGTGTGGGAAGGACGTGTTCCGTCCCTCACTCAGACTGGGTCCCAGCTTCCACAATATTAACCCAGTGTGCCGTCAACGAGATGTAGCGGCCTTGCCCACAAGCACTTGTCCACGTGTCTGTGGTTAGGTGGACTTTGGGTGAAACAGCGTTGTTCAGGGCACGTGTGATGTTTTGTGACACGTGGTTATACAACGCAGGGACGGCACACCGGGAGAAATAGTGGCGGCTGGGGACCGAGTAACGTGGGACAGCTGCCGCCATCAGGTCGCGGAATGCTTCTGTCTCCACCAGCCTAAAAGGCAACATTTCCAGCGCAAGCAGTCGCGAAATGTTAGCATTTAGAACTGTGGCATGTGGGGCGTTGGCAGTGTATTTGCGCCTGCGTTCAAAGGTTTGCTGAATGGATAACTGAACGCTGCGCTGGGACAAGGACGTGCTTGATGATGGTGTTATTTCTGCATAGGCAACTGCAGGTGCAGGACCGGAGGAGGCTTGTTCGCAGGCAGCATGGACAGGGGATTGGCTCGCATGCACAACCAGCGAAGACGTAGCAGTGACATCAGCAAGCACTGCTCCTCGACTCTGTTGTACTTCCCACAAAGTCGGGTGCTTGGCTGACATGTGCCTGATCATGCTGGTGGTGGTCAGGCTGCTAGTTTTGGTACCCCTGCTGATGCTGGCACGGCAGGTGTTGCAAATGGCCTTTTTAGAATCATCTGGAGCCAACTTAAAAAACTGCCAGACTCGGGAAGACCTAACATTTGTACAGGCACCTTGTGTCGTGTTGTTGTTCCGGGGAACGGTTGCCTGACTTCTGCCTGGAGCCACCACCCTGCTTCTTACTGCCTGTTGGGATGCTACGCCTCCCTCCCCCTGTGCACTGCTGTCCTCGCTCTGCATATCCTCCTGCCAGGTTGGGTCAGTTACTGGATCATCCACCACGTCGTCTTCCTCTTCCGCACCCTGCTCCTCCTCCTGACTTCCTGACAATTGTGTCTCATCATCGTCCACCCCTTGTTGAGACACGTTGCCAACTTCGTGAGAACGTGGCTGCTCAAATATTTGGGCATCTGTACATACGATCTCCTCATGACCCACTTCAACATGAGCTGGCGAGAGGCCAGAATGTGCGAATTGAAACGTGAACAGCTCTTCCGAGTGTCCAAGTGTGGGATCATTAATGTCCGAGGACGTGTACTCAGCCTTGTGGTAGGAAGGAGGATCAGGTTCTGAAATGTGCGGTGCAGTATCACGGCTACTGACACTTGACCGTGTGGAAGACAGAGTGTTTGTGGTGGTGCCAATCTGACTGGAAGCATTATCCGCTATCCAACTAACAACCTGTTGACACTGGTCTTGGTTCAAGAGCGGTGTACTGCTGCGGTCCCCAAGAATTTGGGACAGGACGTGCGAGCGACTATATGTGGCCCTTTGTTGTGGCGAAATTAGAGCTTGCCCACGACCTCGGCCTCTGCCTGCACCACCATCACGTCCACTTCCTTGTTCCTTGCCAACGCCCTTGCGCATTTTGCAATGCTGTGCTGACGTGTATTCACTAGACTTGTGCGTTATATCCAAGTTTGTGCAAATCGTGCACCTGTACGCTGCCACCGACAGGCACACACGTGCGGTTTTTAAATGCAAGCACGGACGCACTAAGAACCTAACAGGTTTTTAGGAGCAAAAATTACTGAGAAGTCTGACACTATCAGCCACTGCTGACTGACGTGTATTATACACTACACTTGTGCGTTATATAATAGTTTGGTAAAAACGCACACAAGTGCACCTGTACGCTGCCACCGACAGGCACACACGTGCGGTTTTTAAATGCAAGCACGGACGCACTAAGAACCTAACAGGTTTTTAGGAGCAAAAATTACTGAGAAGTCTGACACTATCAGCCACTGCTGACTGACGTGTATTATACACTACACTTGTGCATTATATAATAGTTTGGTAAAAACGCACACAAGTGCACCTGTACGCTGCCACCGACAGGCACACACGTGCGGTTTTTAAATGCAAGCACGGACGCACTAAGAACCTAACAGGTTTTTAGGAGCAAAAATTACTGAGAAGTCTGACACTATCAGCCGCTGCTGACTGACGTGTATTATACACTACACTTGTGCGTTATATAATAGTTTGGTAAAAACGCACACAAGTGCACCTGTACGCTGCCACCGACAGGCACACACGTGCGGTTTTTAAATGCAAGCACGGACGCACTAAGAACCTAACAGGTTTTTAGGAACAAAAATTACTGAGAACTCTGACACTATCAGCCACTGCTGACTGACGTGTATTTTACACTACACTTGTGCGTTATATAATAGTTTGGTAAAAACGCACACAAGTGCACCTGTACGCTGCCACCGACAGGCACACACGTGCGGTTTTTAAATGCAAGCACGGACGCACTAAGAACCTAACAGGTTTTTAGGAGCAAAAATTACTGAGAAGTCTGACACTATCTGGACTGTTTTAGACTGTGTACACCAGCCCCAGATATGATGAAGGCTGGTATACGGTCACCACTAGGAATGGCTATATACCCTGCCTGCCTGCCTGCCTGTATACTGCTACAATAGTCCTGACAAGGACTCTTCTGGTCACTAGCCTGTATTCCGACCTGGCTATACCCTGCCTGTATATAGCAACAATAGTCCTGAGAAGGACTCTGCTACTGTACTCCGACCTGGCTATACCCTGCCTGCTTGTATACAACTAGAATAGTCCTGAGAAGGACTTTTGGTCACACTGTTTGCAGCCCTGCTACGGAAATAGCTATAAAGGGCCGCAAACCTTTCCCTGAAGCAGCAACACTCTCCCTGCACTGACTGTCTGGATGGCTGTGTGCAGAGCACAGCGCGCCCGCCGGTATAAAGGCTCGGTCACGCTGTGCAGGCCGGCCAATCACTGCAATTCCACAACTAACAGGGCTGTGGCATTGCAGTGGTCTGCCAGCCAATCCCTGCATGAGGGCTGGCTCTCAAAAGAGCGCCAACATGCAGGGATGAAGACCACGAGTACAGCACGAGTATCGCGAGATTACTCGGTCCCCGCCGAGTAGCCCAAGTACAGTGATACTCGTGCGAGTACCGAGTAGTAACAAGCATGCTCGCTCATCACTAGTAGGGATACAAAATATTTGATAAAGGAACTAGGTATTTTAATGGGAAGAGTTTGAAGAATATATTGGATGCGGAGAAGAACATTCATTTTACGCATTTCACATCTAACAAACTATGTGAAGAGTTTTTTGACCCCTTTGCGCAATCCTCTTTAATGCCTGTAGAAAGAGCAAGAAATTAATTTTGAAGATGAAATTTAAGTCAGGAGGGAGGAGAACACCCAAGTATTTTAAAGACAGAGATGACCAACACAATTTAAATGTCTTTTACAATGAGGAAACAAATTGTGAAGGAACTTTTATGTTCAAGGCCTCTGACTTGGAAAAGTTAATTTTAAAATTGGAAAGGAAAAAACATTTTTTAAACTCCAACATCAAATTAGAGAGAGAACTAACTGGTTTAGAGAAAAAAAAATAACAGGTCATACAAATAAGCTGAAATTTTATAAGAAAGATTTTGAATATATAGGCCTGTAATATCCGGATTAGAGCTGATCGAAAGAAGGGTTCAAGGGTGAAGATAAAAATTAGGGGAGAAAGGGGAATGTCCTGTCGGGTGCCATTTGTAATAGGAAATCCCTTGGAAAAAATGCCATTGTCTCAGACACAGAGCTCCAATCTAATTTACCATAGAGCTCTGCAATCCAATAGATTTCAGTACCTCTTCCATAAACACCCAGATGACCCTGTTGAAAGCCTTTTTGGCATCAGTGGACAGAAGCATCAAATGGGTATGAACTAATTTGGCCCTGTAAATGAGATTCAAATCCTTGGTAGTATTATCTCTTGTCTTTCTACCAGACATAAATCCCACCTGATCCGGATGAATGACGTCTCCAAGTAATGGCACTAGTCTGGTTGCTAATATTTTGTTAAAACGTTTGAAATCTACATTAGGTAAAGAACAGAGGACAGGATCTTTATCTTCTTGCTGTATAACCACAATATTAGCAGAGAATTTGTGCCGCCCCTGCAGCAGTCGAACTGCTCGGATCCGGGGTTGCTGTGGCTCGGGGGTCTCCGGACCCGGGGGCTTGCGGCCACTAAAATATAAAGGGGGGATTTACAGGGGATAAATGTTCGTGACGCCACCTGCGGATTTCGGTAAGGGGAGTACCGCCGTTGCCGAAGGGAGTACCGGGGCAGATGGTGTGGGGGCAGCAAGGTGTCAGTCCCTTCGCAGGTGGGGAAGACCCCGGCCTCTGGGGTTTTGGTGAATGCTGGAGAGCGCAGGGTGCAGGGGAAACAGAGTACTCTCTGTGGGTTGTCGTGGTGTTGGGTGAGGATTACAAAGCAGACACTCAAACTGAAGATAAACCAAAGTCTCTATGCATCCATTCACTACAGGGGAGCCCGTCCAGTTGTCCGCTCCCACCGGTGTCACTTGATAGTCCAGACCTTTGACTCCGTGCACACTTTTAGTGTTCGTTGTGGCCCCTTGGCGTGAAGCTGTTGGGGCCCCGCTACCCATATGTATGGCAGCTGTGCTCTTGATGGCTGGCACTTGCGATTTCAGTTAGGTTGCTTTTCTGGGAAACCCTATTCCCCGCGCTGTGCTGATGCCTTCAATCTCTGAGCTCCTAGGGAAGTTTGTGAAGATATTCTCCCTCCCAGGTTAATTATCAGGACGGATGAACCTGCTCCTGACCTAGGGTCCTGGACCCCGCTGTGCTTGGTACCGGTCGGTTCTTTTGGGGTTCTGATGCCGACAGTCCTCCTAGGCCATGTTCGTCGCACCCTTTTCAATGTCACTGCCAATGGTCCCTGACTCCTGTGGTTCCGGACCACCATCTGTGACCCAACCTGTCGCCTCCATGGGAGCTACAACTCCCCAGCTCCTCACTCTCTGAGGGCTACTACAGAACTGACTCTAAGCTCTGCTCTCCACTTCCTCCCTCCCACCAGTTTGCCTGACCCCTAGGTGGGAGGCGCTATCCAAGCTTAACCAACCCACAGGTGTGTCTGACAGGTTTGATGTGAGCTATGGTTGGGATTTGTAGTGCTGATGGTGTGATACCGGTTATTAGGAACCTGGAACCATGGGGGGTAGGCCATGCAGGATTGCAGTACCCTGTGTCACCCTGATATATTCAGGGGCGCCACAAATGTATCTTTAGCAAGTGGAGAGACCGCAGATTTTGATATATTATTGATAGCAGATAGGAAGAGAAAAAATGGGTATGATCCAAATTTTTTGTAATATATAAGGGTGAGGTCATCAGGGCCAGGAGATTTACCAGTCGGAGAATTCTTGATTGTATTATTAAGCTCCAGCTCAGTGATAGGACTTTCAAGAGCAGATATGTCCTCACTCTTCAAAGAAGGGAGACCCAAATTTGTAATGTACTCTTGAATACAGTTCCGACACTCCACCTTAGTAGTCTCAGATGAATGTCTATCAATAGAATATAGAGAAGCGTAAAACTCCTTAAAGGAAGAGGCAATATCCTTAAGTAAAATAGCTTTATTGCCCAAAGACGTTCGGAACAATGGAATAAATCCCTTGGATTGCTGAATCCTCAAGGCTCTGCCAAGTATTCTACTACTTTTATTCCTGAACTCATAAAAGAGCTTTCTACATTTGGCCAAGCATTACACCTAGCTCTATGAGATGATAGAGATCTCAACTGCTCTCTTTACTGGATTAGATGAACTTTTGTATTGTGATCAGGGAGGCCCTTATGTCGAGTTTTCAAGTTTATGAATGTCGGCCAGCAAATCACTGATTGCTAAAACTTGATTCCACTTTCGATGAGATTCATGTTTAAGAAAGATCCCCATGAGCACATATTTATGAGCCTCCCAGATTATATTTGTAGACATTCCCTCCATGGATTTGGTGGCAAAATAGTCCGTTAGAGAGTTCTAGATTTCATGGATAGTAGTCTGGTTATTTTTTAATGCCGCATTTAGTACTCAGTGCCCATGCCTGGAAATAAGATGAGACAATGAGAGAGGGAGAGTGACGAAAGCATGGTCTGAGAAATAGATGCTATCAATTGCAACATTACCAAGCAAATGTAGTTTGCTTTGTTTGATGAAAAAGTACTCTATGCGCGAAGTATCATGAACTGAGTAATAGTATGTATAATCCTTGTCTGACGTGTGTAAAAGATGCCAGGTGTCAATCAACTGATTTCCATGAAACCTATGTCTAAAATGTCATAATGTAGGTCCCCTTTGATATTTCTACTGAAGGTTCAAGAGATACATTGAAATCACTCTCTAAAACTAAAAAAAATTTTGTTTAAAAGAACAGAGAGTCCTCAGTGGTTGATACCTTTTAATGGCTAACTGAAAAGATGGTAATAATTGCAAGCTTTCGAGACTACTCAGGTCTCTTCATCAGGCATGGTATAACACAAAATCTGAAGAGTGTGTTATACCATGCCCATGAAGAGACCTGAGTAGTCTCGAAAGCTTGCAATTATTACCATCTTTTCAGTTAGCCATTAAAAGGTATCAACCACTGAGGACTCTCTGTTCTTTTAAACAAATTTTTTTTTATCTCTACTGGCTAACACGGTACAAAGATATATTTTACTTGTCTCTAAAACTAGTGTACCTTCTGTGAGCTCTTCCACTAAATCAAGATAATGTAAAAATAAAGAGCATTGTCCCATGTTAGGAAGATATAGAGATGCAAAAGTAAAGACTTGGAAGGCAATTCGGCCTTTGAGCAATAAAAATCTGCCCTCCTGGTCAGTGTGAGACTCCTTAAAAGAAGTGATCTTGATATCAAAATAACTGTTCCCCTTGATTTCGAGTCAGTAGAGGGAGAATTGGAAATCTCCTGTCTTGGTTTACCTGTACAATAGTGGGTGTCTTGTGAAAAGACTACTTGTGATTTGTTTATCCATAGCATATTCAGGGGAAAAGAGCAACTTTCAGAGCTATGAAGACCCTTTACATTTAGTGAACCTACATGAATCTCAAACTTTACCTGCTTAGACATGACCCAATCGGTCAGCTCAAGAGGAAAGAGAGAGAGAGAGAACAAAGGGGGTAGGGAACACAGAATATGAAGGAAGAAGAACGAAAGAATAGACAGGTTGAAGAATGAAAGAATAGACAAAAAAAAGAATTAAGCGGAAATGATAGAGAAAAGAGAGAAAAGCTAGAAGAGGATGAGCAGAAAAAGAGGAACAAAGGAAAAAGAGAGAAGACAGCTTACAATAGCAAACAAGCCATGAACCAGCCTAATGCCTGCTAGGGTAGGGTGGAAGCTAACCATGAGGAGGGAGCCCGTCGGTCCACATAAGATCAATGTACAATGAGCAATAGACTCCCCCAACAACAATGTGAGGGAGTGCACAAACTTAAATTATTGCTGAAGGAAACAAAAATTAGCATGTAGCACCCATGGGGAAAAGGAGTCAATTGGCTCACCTTTACTTGTCGCCGGGCCAGTGATGCATATCTCTGCGATGTCACGGGAGGCCTGGACGGTTCCGTGGCCACAAGGTGTACAGTGAAAGGGAAAGGTGATGGAGGTGGGAAGGATTGTTATGATGCCACCTGCGGTATGCGGCCAGGGATTAGCCACTGCTGTTGTCGCTGTCCTCCGGGGCGGATGGTAGTAGCAGCAAAGATGGTTTCGTTCCCCACAGGTGGAGAGGGCCCCAGGGAAATGATGGTGGTTGGGATGGCCGGTGGCGCCGAAGCGCGTGACGCCGTCGCCGTCAATGACAAGGACGTTAACAAAGTCATGTTTACTCACAATTCGTAAGATGCCCCGGTGGTGCCGCTCTTCGCCGCGATGGGCTCCAGCCGGTCCCGGGTAAATCAGAAGCAATTACCGGTGTCTGTGGAGTGTGAAACCTTCCTCCTCTGCACTTACTTGTGGATCCCCATGCCTTGAAGCAACGGGGGGACCCTGGTGTTCTTTTAAAGTGTTCCGTCCCGTATGCAGGTGGTGCAGATCCTCGCTGTGGGGCCTGGCTACAATCCCGACCCCGGATCCTATGTGTCACTGTGCTCCAGGATAATAGGTGGTGAGTGATGGGACTTAAGGCTGCTTTACACGCAGCAACATCGCTAGCGATGTTGCTGCCTATCGCACCCACCCCTGTCGTTTGTGCATCACAGGCAAATCGCTGCACCTGGTGTACAAAATCGCTAGTACCCGTCACACGTACTTACCTTCCTAGCGACGTCGCTGTGGCCGGCGAACAGCCTCTTTTCTAAGGGGGCGGTTCGTGCGGCGTCACCCGGCAGGCGTCCAATAGAAGCGGAGGGGTGGAGAGCAGCCGCAGGAAAGTCACGTCCACCTCGTTGCCGGAGGACGCTGGTACGGTGATGTTCGTCGTTCCCGGAGTGTCACACGTAGCGATGTGTGCTGCTTCAGGAACGACGAACAACCTGTGTCCAGAACGAGCAACGATATTTTGAAAATGAACGACGTGTCAACGATCAACGATTAGAGTATTTTGCATCGTTAGTGGTCGCTTGTACGTGTCACACGCAATGACGTCGCTAATGAGGCCGGATGGTTAGCGATGTCGTTGCGTGTAAAGGGGCCTTTAGAATGCCCATCCTCTGCAGATTCTGGTAGACCAACGTGGAGTATGTCCTACCCCAGGGCTCTGCACCCTGACTGCGCTGGCACTGTGGGAACAGTTAGGCTCGCCTTCAGCTACCATGTTTTACTTTGTCTCACTAGCTCCACCGGTTGCCTCTCGCCCCATTCCAGTCTGCCCGTTCTAGCAGGAGTAGCTCTCGAGCACTCCCTCCTTCGACCGTGTTCTTCAGAGTCTCAGACTATTCTAAAATGAAACTGTATGTGTGTTCCTACTCCCTTAGTGCAGCTCCCACCTTTCTGATGACTCACCAGTGGTTGTCCCAGCAACCAGGAATTTCCCTTGCTGTCTGGCTTCCTGAATTGTGTAACTGTCTGAATCACTGGCTGGATGTTGTGTAAGTGAAAAACACCAATGATTAACCTCCTCTTACCAGGGATAAGCATGGCATCTTAAATAAGATGCAATACCCTGTGGCGACTGAAGCTTCAGGGGCGCCACATACAGAAGGAGAACGATATAAATGACATATCCCTCCAAACAGCCTTAAAGATACTTATAATACAATTGAATACCTAGGATCGTGTCAGAGACAATGACCCAAATAATATCCATTTCTTGGTACACAATATACACAATAAACATCTGAGCAATGTTAAAATTATTAAGATCAGCTACAAAACAGCAATAAGCAGAACCATCAAGTCAGGTTTCCATCAAAACAGTTGGAGTGGGTATAGGCAAGTTTGGCCCAGTAAATATAGTTGCTGAGCTAGCCTTAACAGATCAGGAGATGAATCTTCTTTAGTCCCTCTACAACTTGGTTCCCGGAGGTCTCCAAAGAAAGCCAATTTGGAACAGTCAGGTGATCAGATCCCAAGATGTCGAACAGACCGGGTTGGTTCTTGTGTTTCTTCAGTAGGAAAGATTAATCTCTTTTACGTACCATAAACTGGAATAGATGTTCCCACCTTTAAGAAGCATTAAACTCCTTTACTTTGGCCAGCAAGGGCTCAAGTGAGCGCCAGATAAGTCAGAATGTTTTGTGTTAAAGTATTCACAGGGTCAAGTTCCCAGGTAGCTGGAGAGATGGGTGGGTCTGGCTATCTACATACCCTACCCATGGGTGTGTCTGATGTCTGTCATATATCTGTAAAATGGAGACAGGTTGTTTGGCACATGGTGATGGTGTTCAATGTGTGAGGAGCACTGTGTGACAAGTAGTCTCTCAGAGCCTCTGAGAGAGTGTGTGCACAAGCACGAGCCAGTGTGGAGAGGCTGCTAACTCTCATAAAGGTTTGAAGCCTCTGGAAGGGACCTTTTGGGGAAAGTGAGGGTTCGCTTCAACTGACTGGAGTGAGTGGAGGCTGAATAAGCTCCAATGGCATACTGGAGGTGTATCTGAACCTGTGCGGTAATGGTTTTTTTCTTTTTTTTTTAAGGTAATGGTTTGTAGATTGTGTATGTTTCTTAACCCATTACTTGCCAAATTAGAAATTTTCATTTTGTTTATTAAATGACAGATTTTTAATGAAAAAAAAAATTAAAAATTAAAAATGAAAATGAAATTTAAGCAAAATTAATGAACGTAATGTATAAATTAAATGAATTAATGATTAATTAATTAATTTAATTAAATGAAGTTTAAGCAAAAGATTAGGCGTCCCAAAAAAAGGACATTGGTAGATAATAGGTTAAAGCCAGAAGAGGCTACATGTTATGTTCTGGAGAGCTGTATTTAATAAACGGATACCACGTGTACCCATTATAACCTATGGTGCTGCTCATATATCTGTGTTTTCAAATGGATCATGTGAACCACACAGAGACGTCTGTTTTCTTCAGGCAGCACAGATGACATGGGCCAATACAAGTCTATGGATCCTTGAAAAACATGCACAGCACAAGGATGGCATCCATGTGCTTTATATGTTTAACATTGCGCGTATGGGAGAAACTTTGTAATATCTTTATCTTTTACCATACCAGAATAACAAGGCTGGAAAACACTGATGACACCGGTACCAGTTTTACACATACGCTTTTTATACGCACGTGTGAAGGAGACCTGAGGTGATTAAACTCGGCCCAGGAGACCCCTAGGTCCCCTCTAGACTGCTGTGTATCAGTGAATTGTGTTAGTTATAAACCACTCTCTAATAGCTGACACCACATAGACCAGTAATTAGAGAAATGCTGCTGGTATTTTATTTCCATCATTTGAAGGTCTTTTAATATTATGTCTTGCAGCTGAATGTAAAATCCTGTAGAAGATTCCTGTTGAATTTCAATCTGTCTATGGCTGCAGTTGCTCATTGTCTCACTCTTTGTAGAGCAGCCCAGTGCTACCTCCAGGAGGAGCGGCGATTAATTATGTAGATTGCATATTAACTGACACCCTGTCTGGGCTGCTCCGGCACTTGATATTCACAGGACTGCATATTCATTGGAACCACAGACAGGAGCTTCTGTCTCAATGTCATATTATATTTTGGTTTCTGTAGTTCCCTTTCAAAGTGGTTGCGTTTATAGGAACCATTTTCTTAAGTCCTATAAGAGCAAAAAGAGGAGTCCCAAACAGAAACCCCCAATATCTGATTATGTTAATGAGAACTTCAGATTGAAATGATTGTGCAAAATCTCTGAATCAAGATCATTGAGGGACATGGAAAAAAAAGTGTTCAACATCGAATTGCAGCTATGCAAAAATGCATATGAGTGTTACTATGACGACTGTTGGGAGTGTAGAAACAGCAGAATCCTAACAGTGAGCACATTATGATTCCACAAGTTACAATCCCTGTTAAATTATAAAAAATATCCCAGACACCTATATGAATAAATCAAGGCTGGTTATTAGAACTGTCTTGTTACATCTTCATACAGGTCAGTTCCTTAGATGTCCACAGTCTCTACTATCAATGCCCTTGTTTTAGGTCTTTGCCACAGGACCAGTTAAAAAAAAATTGAGGTGGCCATCTTCCTATTCATTGAACATCTTTTACCCTTCTAAATTTTAGCATATGAGCATGCCGTGTAGAAGACTCTGGAGATGGGACATCCAGTGTAGTCACTGCATCTGCATTTCAGCAAGTTAGATGAGAATATGTGATTTAGTTTTCACTAGCTGTAGTATCCAGCGTTGCCCGGAATAATAAGTAAGTTTCTCTCTCTGTCTCCCCCCCACTCTCTGGCTAGATCATTCCTCCTTTGCCAGCTATAGTTTATCTTAGCTGGTCTGGTGGGGTGTTGTCAGAATATCTGGTGGTTGTTATGTTTGTTGCTGAGTGTGGTTGCCTTTTTGCTGTTACCTTCCTGCTCTTGCTTTACTGCTGAGACTCTCATTGTCTATTCCTGTGTCTGTGCACTGTTAGAGTTTTCTTTTTCCCTTATCTGTCTTTATCTGTTTCCATCACAATCCTGCCCCATCCTTGTCAGGTTGGGTGGGGGTATCAGAGTAGTACTGGTCAGGAGCATGGCCAGGAACGGGACTCAGGCATCTCCACCATAAGGAGTAACCCTGAGGTTAGGGACAGCCCAGAACCCCTTAGCGTGAGGGACAGCATAGGAGCCCTGTGCTATCCTAACAGTCACCTCGTGACACTACTGTTGTATCATTTCCCTGATGTACCCTTTGTGTTGCCCTTCCGCCGGCGTAAAATTACCCTGGTGGTTCCCGCAGTATTGCGCCGCTCACTAGGAGTCCCTTTGTTCCTGGCTTGACGCTTATAGTCACATCGGGACAATAACAAATTGTTTTTACATTGCTGTGCATTATGTTCATTTTCTGTGGAAGTTTTACTGTTCAAATTCCAGGTGTAATCCGCCTGAAAAATATATAGTGCACACATACCCTAAAGAAGTTATTGAAGCGGTTTGTAAATTCAAGAATTAAAAATCCGAATGACAAGACGTTTCCGTCTTACAATGTATGGTAGGTTGCTTTTGTACATGTATTTTGGCACAGAATAAACACGGGATACACACCGAAATTCACATATCTAAAAAAAAAAGTACATAATGCAGCTGTTAGGAAGTCATACTATTCATAATAACACATCCTGACTTGACATATTTGCTAAACACCCAGGTTAAATTATAGGACAAGCCTAAGTACAAGGTGTGTCCCTCTCTGTTGCACTTAATCATTTTTATGTAACATGAGCTGCTAATTCTCCTTGTTCTTCTTCCTCCATATATTAGAGTGTTACAATGTTTTATAGCCACCAAAATAATATCATACTAACACATTTGTTGGTATTGCTGTGTAGGAGTATTTGTAGCTTTCACCTGTTACACAGTACAGATAAGACAAATCTAAAATTTCAGGTTTGACTGCAGCTAACCACAATGTCCCAAGAGAACCACAAGAAAAGATCAAGAGAGAAATATGTGGAGTGTGCTACATGAGTGCTGCCGGCTGTAGAGAGCTACAGTTCATTGAGGGAACCATGAATGCCAACATGTACTGTGACATACTGAAGTAGACCATAGGGTAGAAGACAAAATATGAAGGAGATGGCTTAGATGATACAGTCTCACAGAAATCAGACAAGAATAAGGTACTACCATCTCCAGCAAATCTCATTACCTGCTAAAGTAGAGAAATAAGAGAATTCTGTACTACAGTATTTAATCACCGATCAAGGGCCAGCAATGTGCACTTTGTTTCTGCGGAGTCCCTAAATAACTGCTAAAGCAACTCTCTCGCTTAGGCCTCATTCAGACATCTGCCCTGTACTTGATACGTCAGTTTTTTCATGGATTCTACTCACGGACACCATTAATCTATGGTGCTATTCACATGTCTGTTTTTTTCCAGCAGCACAGATGACAAAGGCCAATACATGTCTATGGGCCAGTGAAAAACTAGTACAACACATGGATGGCACCCATTACATTGCAGAGAATAGGAGAAGCTTTGTAAATTATATAGTTAAAGGGGTTGTCTACTACTTAGACAACGCTTTCTCATTCTCCATCTTCGCCCCGTATAAAAATAACAAATCCTATACTCCCCTCCCGTGCGCATTCCATGATGTTGTTATGGCACACGATCCCCGTGACCAGTCAGTGCCAATTATTGTGGTTACTAAAATTTAATATTAACTGTAGATCAACACTGGCTGAGTCTAATGGAGAAGCATTTAGGTATAATTGTTGATAATCAGCTAAATTAGAGCTCCTAAAGAAAGACCAGGAAAGATCAAAGTGCGCCTGCGCAAGATTGCAATGTCGGCTAGTGTGCATGATGTAGGACGCGTCATGCACATGTGCCTCAGAAGGAGGACGGCAATCGCCACAGAGAAGAGGCGCCGAACAGGAGAACAGCGACACCCATCAACCTACACCACCCCTTAGGTGAGTATAATAAAAGTGTTTTTTACGTTGTACACAGTGGCCTGGGATCTTATATACTCTTATATACTGTAGTCTAGAATGCTGTATATGAGAGCTCACTGGTGGTGGCTGCAGTTTACAATCGCCAAATCAGGTGACAGGTTCCCTTTAAAAGGTCTCAGGTGTGAATGGGGAGCAGGTTTGTTACATTTTGTGTCATCGCTCACACACTCTCTCATACTGGTCACTGGAAGTTCAAAATGGCTCCTCATGGCAAAGAATTCTTTGAGGATCTGAAAAAAGAATTGTTGCTCTACATGAAGATGGCCTAGGCTATAAGAAGATTGCCAACACACTGAAATTGAGCTGCAGCATGGCGTCCATGACCATACAGCAGACTAACAAGAAAAGTACCACTCAAAACAGGACTTGCCATGGTCCACCAAAAAACTTGAGTTCATGTGCTCAGTATCATATTCAGAAGTTGTCTTTTCAAAATAGTTGTATGAATGCTGCTAACATTGCTGCAGAGGTTAAAGGGGTGGAGGGTCAGCCTATACGTGCTCACACCATATACAAAAACTGCATCAAATTAGCATGCATGGCTGCTGTAAGAGATGGAAGCATCTTCTAAAGATGATGCACAAGAAAGCCGTAAACAGTTTGCTGAAGACAAGGATTCCTGGAACCATGTCCTATGGTCTGATGATAACAAGATAAACTTATTTGATTCAAATGGTGTCAAGTATGTGTAGCGGCAACCAGGTGAGGATTACAAAGAGAAGTGTGTCTTGCATGGTGAGAGTGTCATGGTTTGGGGCTACATGAGTGCTGCCGGCTGTAGAGAGCTACAGTTCATTGAGGGAACCATGAATGCCAACATGTACTGTGACATACTGAAGTAGAGCATGATCCCCTCTCTTCAAAAACTGGGCTGCAGCGCAGCATTGCAACATGATAATGACCCCAAACACACCTCCAAGACGACCACTGCTTTGCTAAAGAAACTGAGGAACTGAGGGTACAGGTGCTGGACTGGCCAATCATCTCTCCAGATGTAAACCCTGTTGAGCATCTGTGGGGCATCCTCAAACAGAAGGTGGAGGAGCGCACGGTCTCTAACATCCACCAGCTCCGTGATGTCATCATGGAGGATGGAAGAGGATCCAGTGATTCCTGTGAAGCACTAATGAACTCCATGCTCAAGAGAGGTAAGTGCTTGAAAATAATGGTGGCCACACAAAATATTTACACCTTGGGCACAATTTGCCCATTTTCACTTAGGAGTATACTCACCTTTGAGATATTAAAGACCTAGAGAAAGTTCAAAGAAAGGAGATCAAAATTTTTGGGGTCAAATGACCACAAATATGATTTGCACACTTTTGGTTTACGTGCTGACTAGATTCTCATCCACTTCTCTCAATTTTCTTTTGAAAGAAGCAGATGACAATCTAGTCAGCATATGACCACAAGTATACAAGTCTCATACTTGCGGTCACATGAGCGCCCAATCGTGTTGGAAATAGAGGGGAATCCTGACAGTGCGCATTGATGGTCAGTGGTCAGAAGCTTTTTCAGCAAAATGTTATATGCTATTTTAGGGTAGTTTGTGCTTTCTTGTAAATGGCTGATCTTAAAGCGAACCTGTCACCGCAAAAAAATGCTTCTTACCTGCAGATATAGTGCTAATCTGCAGGTGAATAGCATTTACTCATGTCTGGCAACCTTACTTAGTCAGCGGTTACCGGGAGAAAAAAAATTACAATCTTCTGGCGGCCGCTTGCTTGAATTCATCAGGATACTGCAAGGGGTTATAAGGCCAGAGTCACATGAGCTTATAAAAAAAGGAACGATTTTCATCCAGGAGAGTTGGACGAGTGAAATCCGTCTCGTATTCCATATGTCATATGAGTGCTATGCAAGTGTGATTTTTCTCATCTAGAATATGTATGCCATTCATATACAATGAGTTGTTTTTTTTCTCAGCAACTATTATTCTACAATCATTTACAGGACCATTTACAGTGTTCTATGCTACAGAATGGTAACGTATCTGTAAAAATCGGACAATTTTTTTTTTATTGGTTTGCACTCCTCCATTTTATACTCTCATGTGATTGAGCCGTTACAGTCGCAACACAGCTCTGTAGCATGGTGGGGATCAAGAAATGTCTCGGGGAGTGATTGCTCACTGAGGAGTGAGGATAGTGAGCAGTGGCTGTAACGGCTCCCTGCACCATCCCGATGGCTGCAGTTAGTAACTACATAGTGGATATTACTTCACTTTCTCCCTGTAGCTTCCCGTAAGCCTCGCAGGCATGATGTAAACGCTATTTACCTACAGAGTAGCACTACAGCTGTAGGTTTTGGCTTTTAATGGCACACCAAGGGTGAATATAGAATTACACACCATGCATTCAAATTAATGTGACCATAATATTCATAGTTATCTAGTCTTCCAGGGCGTATAAGGCATATGAATACAGTTACCAAACTGGAAACAGCCTCAACCTTTATTAAGTACTGTAAGCAACTAAAATTTAGGCATTTCCATTCAAAGTCAAGTTGCAGACACAATAGTAATTCTGCCCATTATATGTATTCTGGGCAGACCAATTTCTGTAGAACATGCATTTTGCAGATGTATTAAAAATGGAAGCAGCTATGGTGGCTTGTGACTTGAAAGAGATGTAGCAATGAGCCAATATATAAATGTTATTAATGAAAGTGACACAGAGACCCCTTCATACTATTGATTGACAGATCCCGTGGTGTTAAGGGTGCATTACACGCTGCAACATCGCTAGCGTTAGCTAGCGATGTTGTGCGCGATAGCACCCGCCCCCGTCGTTCGTGCAACATTTGGTGATCGTTGCCGTAGCGAACATTATCGCTACAGCAGCGTCACACGCACTTACCTTTTCAGCAACGTCGCTGAAACAATCCCACCTTCAAGGGGGAAATGCGTTTGGCGTTATAGCGACGTCACTGCGGCATCACTAAGCGGCCGCCCAATAGCAGACGAGGGGCGGAGATGAGCGGCCGGAACATGCCGCCCACCTCCTTTCTTCCTCATTGCGGGCGGCCACAGGTACGAGGTTGTTCCTGTGGTTTCACAAATAGCGATTTGTGCTGCTGCAGGAACGACAAATAACCTTGCTACTGAACAGACGATTTTTGGGTTTTCAACGACGTGTCACAGACCATTGATTTTTACCTCTTTTGCGATCGTTTAAGGTCGCTCATAGGTGTTACATGCAACGACGTCGGTAACTACACTGGATGTGCTTCACAAACACCGTGACCCCGACGATATAATGTTAGCGATCTCGCAGCGTGTAAATGGCCCTTTAGACCCTTTTCAATCAAATATTGTTGCAGATAGTCATTTATTACAGAGGTCTGGTAGGTTAAGTGCTTTTGTTGTGCTAGAGATATTACATGCACGTGTGTATTTCTTCCATGTGTTCTTGATCTGTAAGGCATTTGGGCGTGATGCTGTTTCGCACATTATAAGATAAGCTCGTAAAGAAATCTATGGAAGATATATGTATGATGGGCATGCTTTCACAACCATTCTAGTTATGCTTAGAATTTAGAAGGCTAAAAACATATTTTGCTCAGGGCTTGGCTATTCTCTTGAATTAGTAATGTTTAGCTACAGTCTGTGTTTTGTTGTAGACGTCTGGACAATATACAGTACATTGCTGTATGACACCATGTGGTAACCTTACTAACTACAGGCCCATAAAAGAACACATCGAAGGCTCTGGAAACCTCATTATGCATTGATAGTATGCAAGGAGGACAGGGGCGGACATATCATTGGTGCAATCTGTGCGAATACTTAAGGAAAATTCATTGTACGTTAAGGGATTAAAATGTCTCTTTGGCGTGCCGAAAATGTCCTTTTTTGGGTTTATTTTGTCCCCGACTTCTATTGAAATGTATCCGGTTAAGGATCAGGTCATTCATGACTGGGTTCAGCCAACTTCTTTGAAATCCCTTCAAAGATTTTTGGGCTTTGCCAATTTCTACCGTAAATTTATAGGTAATTTCTCTAGTGTGTTTAAGCCTTTGACTGATTTGACCAAAAATGGAGCTGTTGTTGAGAATTGGACTTCAGAGGCAATTATGGCGTTCCAGGAGCTTAAAAAGAGGTTCACTTCTGCCCCAGTCCTGCAGCAACCTGATGTTTCTCTTCCGTTTCAAGTGGAGGTAGATGCCTCAGAGATTGGAGCAGGTGCAGTTTTGTCTCAAAAGAGATCCTAGTACTTCCAAGCTGAATCCTTGTGCTTTCTTCTCTCGGAAGTTTTCTCCATCCGAACTAAATTATGATGTGGGTAATCGAGAATGAAGTGGGCCTTTGAGGAATGGAGACACTGGCTGGAGGGGACAAGACATCAAATTGTGGTGCTCACTGATCATAAGAATCTGACCTATCTTAAACCTGCCAAGAGACTGAATCCTAGACAGGCTAGGTGGGCTCTATTTTTTTACACGTTTCAATTTTGTGGTCTCTTTTCTTCCGGGCATCAAGAATATTAAAGCCGATGCTCTCTCTAGGAGTTTCTTTGCCGATTCTCTTAATGTTGCTGAGTCATTTAACATCCTGAATAAAGGTGTGGTCCTCTCCGCTATTTCGCCCGATTTGAGGTTAGCAGTTGAGAGATTTCAGGGGGACAAACCTGAGAGATGTCCTGTGGGGAAACTGTATGTTCCTGATCAATGGAGGACTAGAGTTATGTCTGAGATTCATTGTTCCGTATTGGCTAGTCACCCTGGGATTTTTGATACTAAGGATCTTCTGAGTAGGTCTTTTTGGTGGCCTTCTTTGTCTCGGGATGTCAGGAGTTTTGTGCAATCTTGTGGGATTTGTTCCAGATCCAAGCCTTGTGGTTCACGTTCTAGTGGGTTGTTGTTGCCATTACCTGTGCCTAAAAGACCTTGGACTCATATTGCTATGGATTTTATATTGGATCTTCCTGTCTCTGAAAGGATGACGGTTATTTGGGGTTTTTATGATAGATTCTTTAAGATGGTCCATTTGGTACCATTAACGAAGTTGCCGTCTTCTTCAGAGTTGGTGCCCTTGTTTTTTCAACAGGTGGTTCATTTACATGGTATTCCTGAGAATATTGTGTCAGACAGAGGAGTACAGTTTGTGTACAGATTTTGGAGAGCATTGTGTTCTAGATTAGGAATTGAACTGTCTTTTTCTTCTGCTTTTCATTCTCAGACAAATGGCCAGACTGAGAGAGCTAATCATAGGTAAGGATGGTTGACCACGGGGAGATCAACATCCAACACCGCGGAGACACCATCATGTGTTTGTCAACGCAGTGACACTAGAACAGGGCCCCCTGGGAAAATATGCAAAACAAGGATGCCGCGGAGACACCATCACATGTTTCTCAACACTGGCAGGAAACTAGCCAGGTCTTTAACTGAGAAGGAACAACCACAGGAAGGGCAGTCTCCAGTCAAGGAAACCGCCTATACCAAAACATGGTATCCATCCACAGACAGCTGTTTTGGGGTATTTGCCCCTCATCAGCGTGGAGTAGGAAACTGGCTAGTGGGAGCAATGCCTAGTAGAAGACTACATAGGTAAGGATGGTTGACCTCGGGGAGATTAACACCCAACACCGCGGAGACACCATCACGTGCTTCTCAACGCAGTGACACTAGAACAAGGCCCCCTAGGAAAATATGCAAAACAAGGATACCACGGAGACACCATCACATGTTTCTCAACGCAGGCAGGAAACTAGCCAGGTAGAGAGAGCTAATCAGACCTTGGAAACCTATTTTAGATGTTTTGTATCTCTAGATCAAGATGACTGGGTTTCTTTTTTGCCCTTCACAGAGTTTGCTCTCAATAATAGGGATAGCTCTGCTACTTTGATGTCTCCTTTTTTCTGCAATTTTGCATTTCATCCTAGGTTCTCTTTTGGATTCCCGTTTAATAGACGAAAACTCCAGTACCTTGTTAAGTGGAAGGGTTATGGTCAGGAGGACAATTCTTGGGTCTTTGCTTCTGACATTCACACTGACAGATTGGTTCGTGCCTTCCATCATGCCCATTCTGACATACCTAGTGGTTCTGGTGAGGGTTCGGTGACCCCTCCTCAAGAGGTGGGTACTGTTATGAATGTCGTCTGTGTGGGTGCTGTTTTGGAGCTCCCTTTGGTGGCCAGGAATGGTAGTGAAGCTGAGTCTGTGACTCAGACAGGTGTCAGCGTTAATTAGGAATTCAGGAAGTCCTATTGCAGACAAGCCTGGTGTATATAGGAGAGCACTTTTTGCCTTGCTGGCGCCGGTGCTAGTTGAATTTTCCTCAGTCTCTGAACCTGGCTTGGAGTTCTGTCTTCCCTGTCTTCCTGTGCAAGACCTCTGCAGATAAGTTTGCAAGCTTTTGCTTTGCTTCCTGGCTTACACCTAAGGGTGTTTGTTTTTCTTTTTGTTTTGTTTGGAATCTGTTTTCTTGCAGGTGAAAATTTGCTTTTCTAGTTTGGTGAGCATGGGGGTTCCCCCTTTGCTAGCTCTTCTGCAAGAAAACGAAGATTCTCCCTGTCAAAATTGATTATTTGCACTTTTGTATTTTTTGTGCTCTTTTTGGTATTTTGCTTCTCCCATTATTTACAAGAGTACCTGATATAGTGGGGGTGAGGTCGTGTGACCTCCAGGGCCATTTTTACTATCAGGAGATTGGTATTTTTCTGCAGGGTATTTTTGTACTGACCGCAATCAGTTTCCTTTTCTTTCCTTTGTATCTAGGTAGTCAGGCCTCGTCTTTGCTAAATCTATTTTTCCTATTTGTGTATCATGTTTTCCTACATCACCGTAATCTCTATGTCGGGAGTTGCTATTCCTTTGGGGACCTCTTTGAGGCAAGGTAGATTTCCTCATTTCTATCTGTGAGGTGTAGCTAGTTTCTCCGGCTGTAATGTGGCGTCTAGGTGTTTAGGAACCCTCCATGGCTACTTCTAGTGTGGTCTGATAGTTAGGGGATTGCGGTCAGCTCAGGTTCCAACTACTTTTGTTTTTCTTGGTATTTTTCTACTAATGTTTTTTTTTTAATCTTCCATGGTTACCAGATCATAACAGTACACATAACACTAGCATAAAACAATGGCTTGACATCCAAATGAAAATATCCCCATTAGGAAATACCAGGGGGGGGGGGAATGTATTTATAGCCACACCCAACAGGTGACTGGACAGACAAATAAGTAAATGAAAACACTGCTAATCGAAAAGACCAAAGCAAGGATTGCAGATAATAAACACTAATGGAAAAGGTATATTTGCTGTGGCTCAGTGGACAGACAAGCATAGCACAGTGTTATGATCCGGAACCATGGAAGATCACCACAAATCATTGGCAAAAAGGTGACAAGAGCCTTGGCAACTAATCTGGCCGCCATCCCCTTACTAACCAACACAACTAGAAGTAGCCGAGGGGTGAACTAACATCCTGTGCACCGCGAACCCAGCCGGAGAACTAACTATCCTAAAAGGTAGGAAAGATGAATAACTCTCTGCCTCAGAAAATAGACAAGAATTGCAAGCCCCCCACATTCAAAGACTGCGGTGATATAGGAAAAACACAATACACAGGTAGATGACAGGATTAGCAAAAGGTGAGGCCCCCGCTGACTAAAATAGGAAAGGACAGGAAAGGGACTGATGGTAGCCAGAGAAAAACCCTGCAAAATACCAACTTCCTGATAGTACAAAAAGGCCCTCAGATCGCTTGATCTGAACTCCGTCCTATACCAGGTGCCCTTGTCATACCAATGGACAGAAAACAAGAATTATAACAAATTCAACAAGCCACAAACACATGGACCCAAAGGAGCAATACTCCACACAGAACTGCAGGGAGTTCCTCAACAATCTACTGAGGGGGAAAATCCCTGGAAGGAAATAAACTGAAACCAACCACAACAAATGACAAACCCAGATAAACAAAAGAACCAGACAATAAATAAAGAGCAAGAACTTATCTGGAGTGGATGAAATGTAGAGCAGGATTAAGCAGGCTGGAGATACAAAGAACAACTGACATCCGGCAAGAGCCTGCAATCAGACCAGGACTTAAATAAGCAGAGAGTTAGGAAAGGAAACACCCACTGCACAACCCACCTGGTCTCTGTCCAAACCCTTCCTGGCCACCAGAGGGAGCCTCCCAGCAGCCAAGACATAACTAACATTCACAACAGCACAGCCTCAAGGGTTTAAACCTTGACACAGGACACTGTTTCATATTTTTTCCTTTATTACTTGTGCTGCTGGTGCCTATATCATACCATTCTTCTTTTGTCCTTATTGTTCCTGGTGTTTGGTAAAGAAACTTAAAATATTGGCAGTGCTCGTCCACTATATATTTTTTCTGGACTGTTGATTCTGACATTCTGCATGATAGTGGATCTGATAATGACAAGACTAATAGCGTGCACCCAATTTTACCATAAAACTGTCAGTCCTGGATAATTTACCAGTGGTGTATTTTATAACAATTATATGCCCTGACCATCTGCTTTTAACACTGTGGTGCAGGCTCAGTACGGGTGTGTTTCTTCTGAAAAGCCTATACCCAGTTCCAAATTAGGTTAAGTTTTGGTCCATGTGGAAAATGGACATTACATGAACCAATATGTTAGTCCACCTGAATGTTTTCCCATTTAGTTAGTCCACAAATAAAACCAAAAAATCCCAGAACTTAGAGCCTACCAGAATGTCTGTGGAGGGGTGAAGGAAACTCCCACAAGGCTGAGGTGAGCATACAAACTTGATGCAGATGTTCTTTTTTTGGAATCAAAACCAGAACCTCGGCGCTGCAAAGCTATACTGCTATCCACTGAGAACTGGTTTTTAAAATGAGATTAACCCAAAAATTTCAGTTGGTTTACTAAGAAACTGAAGTAATTAGGAGCATAACTCTAAAGCAGTGTTCCCCAACTCTAGTCCTCATTGCCCACCAACAGTGTGTGTTTTTAGGATTTCCTTAGCAATGCACAAGTGGTGGAATCATCACCAGTGCAGGGGATTAAATTATCACCTGTGCAATACTAAGAAAATCCTAAAAACATGCAGTTGGTGGGCAATGAGGACTGGAGTTGGGGAACACTGCTCTCAAGGCTTTAGGGGTTGTTGTTTCACCTGATCACTGAAGCCTAAGTGCCCAAAATGTCCTTTTGCAAAAATGAGCAGACAAATTCTATTAAAGACAAATGACAACTTATGACAACCTATTGATTGGTGAGACTCCGATCGCTGGGACCTGCACCATTCAGAACAGGGAATTTCTATATTTTATCCCTGTTACAAAATGAAGTAGCAGGTTGGATTACTGACTACGGCTCTATTCATTCTCTATGAGGCTGCCAGAAAAAGCAGAGTACAACCCTTGGAGGTGCATAGGGAATGAATGGAGCAGCTTTCAAGCATGCACATTGCCACACCATTCTAAAGGGGATTTATTTATTTACTAACTGTAGTACCCGGCGTTGCCGGGGATATTACCTGTTTCTCTGTCTTTCTCCCAGTCTCTCTCTGTCTCTCTAGCGCTCTGTCTGACTGTCTCTGTCTGTTTCTTGGCCTGTCAGTCTTTGTCTGTCTCGATCTCTTTCCCTGTCTGCTTCTCCCTGTCTGTCTCTTCGAGTGTCAGTCTCTGTCTGTCTGTCTCGGTCTCTTTCCCTGTCTGTTTTTTTTCTCTGTTTGTCTATTTCCTTATACTCTGTCTGTCTCTTTCCCTGTATGCCTGTCTCTGTCTCTTTCCCTGTCTGCCTTTGTATGTCTCTTTCTCTGTCTGCCTTTTTTCTCTGTCTGTTTGTTTCTATCCCTGTCTACCTCTGTCTGTCTGTGTCTGTCTCCTTCCCTGTGTCTTTCTGTCTGTCTCTTTCCCTGTATGCCGCTGTCTGTCTGTATCTTTCCCTGTCTGCCTCTTTCTCTGTCTGCCTGTATCTGTCTGTCTCTCAGTTTGACTGTCTGTGTCTGTCTCTCCACCGACATCATATTACCTCACATATAAGCTGCTTATACTAACAATTTCCTTTGTTCCTATAGCAACCAATCACAGCTCCTATTAATAGCCTGTAGTTCCCAGCTCCATTCACTTTAATGGAGGCAGGTTTTTGGAGAGTAACTAAAGCGCAGGGTTAAATTATCCCATCAGAACATAATCTATGACGTTCCCTGAGTCAAATGTGGTGTCTGTGCAAAATTTTGTGATCATAAATGCGACGGTGCAAATTCCTTTAGCAGACACACACACACACACACACACTCAGCTTTATATATTAGATTTTATTCACTTATAGCACCATTAACTTCATAGTGCATTGCAGATTTCAGCATTGCTGTCCACATTATGGGTTCACAATCTAAATTCCCTATCAGTAGAGCCTTAAGCGGTCTTTACATGCTGCGACATCGCTAGCGATGTCGCGAGTGATAGCACCTGCCCACGTCGGTAGCCCGTCACGGGGTGATCGCTGCCGTAGCGCTACGGCAGCGTCACACACAATTACCTGATCACCGACGTCGCTGTGGCCGCCGAACAATCTCTCCTTTAAGGGGGAGGTTCGTTTGGCGTCACTAAGCGGCCGCCCAATAGAAGCGGAGGTGCGGAGATGAGCGGCCGGAACAGCCTGCCCACCTCCTTCCTTCCTCATTGCCGGTGGCCGCAGGTATGATGTTGTTCCTCGTTCCTGCGGTGTCACACATAGCGATGTGTGCTGCCGCAGGAACGACAAACAACCTGTGTTCCAAACGAGGAACGATTTATTAAAAATGAACGATGTGTAAACGACGAACGATTTGACACCTTTTTGCGATTGTTACTGATCGCAAAAAGGTGTCACACACAACGACATAGCTAACGAGGCCAGATGTGCGTCACCAACACCGTGACCCCAGCGATATCTCGTTAGCGATATTGTTGTGTGTAAATGGGCCTTTAGAGTGTGGGAGGAAATCCACGCAAACACGGGGAGAACATACAAACTCTTTGCAGCTGTTGTCCTTGGTGGGATTTGAACCCAAGTTCCCAGCGCTGGATAGCAACAGGGCTAACCACTGAGCCACCATGCTGCCCTGTTCTGCTGATCAATGCAGGTCCCAGCGATTAGAGCTAGGGGCAGACATACCATTGGTGTAGCCTGTGCCGAGGTATGGGGGGGGCCCTTTTCTACCTCCAAAGAAAATAGAAATTGTATTATGATGAGCTATTGGACTGTAAAAGTTCCATATCTTGTTCTTGCACAGGGGCCGTCTTCTGGTCAGATCCCCACTGATTATACAAATTATAAGCATAGATGATAACTTTTCACTAGACAACCCTTTAAAATTAATTTCTGCAAGTAATGAAGGAGTTAATGACTAAAATGGAAAAAGGAGTACAACAAACAAGGATGAGAAATACTATTACAAGATCGCCATCTGCTGTATAGATAGAAAGTGGCACTTACACATCAGCTGCTCTACCACCTAGGCTTCCTTCACATGTCTGTGTTTCCATACATGTGGCATCATGGGTTGCCAACCGTCCAGAAATTCCAGGAAAATCTGTAAACGATTTGCCCCGTCCATAAAATCTTTTTTTAAGGTGTCTGTGATTCTTTTGAAGCTGAAGAAACTTCTACAGATTATATCAACTGCAATTATCATCATTTTACAACGTAGATTGAATGAAGTTAACCCCTTCACCCCTGGGTGATTTTCCGATTTAGTTTTTTTTTTTTGCTCCCCTTCTTCCAAGAGCCGTAATTTTTTTATTTTTTCCGTCAATCTTGCCAAATGAGACCTTGTTTTTTTTGCAGGACAAGTTGTTCTTTTAAATGAAAAAATAAGTTTTACCATATATTGTACTGGAAAATTGCAAAAAAATTCCTTTGCACGATTGTTTTTGGGGTATTTTTTTCACCATGTTCACTACATGGTAAAACTGATGTGTCGGTGTGATACCTAAGGTCGGTAGTAGATACCAAACATGCATAGGTTTACTTTTATCTAAGGGGTTAAAAAAAATCACAAGTTTGTCCAAAAAAGTGGCGCACTTTTTGCGTCATTTTTCGTGACCCGTAGCGGTCACATTTTTCGGGATCTGGGGCTCACTGACAGCTTATTTTTGTGTCTCAAGCTGGCGTTTTTAATACCATTTTTACGCAGATGCTACGTTTTGATCGCCTGTTATTGCATTTTCTGCAAAATTTGCAATGAGCAAAAACCGTCATTTTGTTGTTTGAAATTTTTTGCTGCTACGCCATTTACCGATCAGATTAATTGATTTTATATTTTGATAGATCGGGCATTTCTGAATGCAGCAATACCAAATATGTGTGTATATATATAATTTTTTTAACTCTTCAATTTGCAATGGGGCTGATTTGAACTTTTAGGGTTTTTTTTTTTTTAACTTTTTTTATTTTACTATTCCTCTAAAGGCCACGTCACACACAGAGAGAAATCTTTGGCAGATCTGTGGTTGCAGTGAAATCATGGACATATTGTTCCATTTGTACACAGCCACAAACCTGGCACTGATTGTCCACAATTTCACTGCAACCACAGATCTGCCGCAGATTTATCTCTGTGTGTAAAGTGGCCTTAAGGGGCTGTAAGGATCAGCAATCTCATTGCTGATTCATTTCTCATGATCAGAGCAGCATCGCTATGGTCAAGAGAAATGCTGCTTCTTGCTACAGCTGCTGCTCTGTCAGCTGTAACAGAAAATATGTCATGATAGCGACAGGAGTCATCAGATGACTCTGTGCTACCGTGGCAACCATCAGCTTCCCGTGATCACTTTGCGGGGCCTCCGATAGCAGTGGGGAAATGCGCGTTCCCTGCTGCGGCGATTTAAATCGTGCTGTCACCGGAAT
This sequence comes from Anomaloglossus baeobatrachus, assembly GCF_048569485.1. Taxonomy (NCBI): domain Eukaryota; kingdom Metazoa; phylum Chordata; class Amphibia; order Anura; family Aromobatidae; genus Anomaloglossus; species Anomaloglossus baeobatrachus. The sequence continues at coordinate 106,848,378 of NC_134359.1, forward strand.
TCTGCATCTCACATACACAAGGTCATGTGACCGCCGTTCCCGGCTTTGACATCGGAGAATCCTCATAATGCACACTGCGAGTGATGTGAGGATTCACAAATCTGCAGTCACACATGGAGTCACTTTCATTCAGAACTGATATCATACAGAAACATCAGCCCCTTTCATACAACACTGCCCCCATACAGAACTTCCCACATTATCATCAGCCCCATCATACAAAACTGCCCCCATAAACATCAGCCACATCATACAAAACTGCCCCCATAAACATCACCCCTTCATACAAAACTGCCCCCATAAACATCACCCCTTCATACAACACTGCCCCCATAAATATCACCCCCCTTCATACAAAATTGCTCCCATACAGAACATCTGCCCCTTCATACCGAACTTCCCACATTATCATCACCCCCTTCATACAAAACTGCCCCCATAAACATCCGCCCCATCATACAAAACTGTCCCCATAAACATCCGGCCCATCATACAAAACTGTCCCCATAAACATCACCCCTTCATACAAAACTGCCCCCATAAACATCCGCCCCATCATACAAAACTGCCCCCATAAACATCCGCCCCATCATACAAAACTGCCCCCATAAACATCCGCCCCATCATACAAAACTGCCCCCATAAACATCCGCCCCATCATACAAAACTGTCCCCATAAACATCACCCCTTCATACAAAACTGCCCCCATAAACATCCGCCCCATCATACAAAACTGTCCCCATAAACATCACCCCTTCATACAAAACTGCCCCCATAAACATCAGCCCCCTTCATACAGAACTGCCCCTCATATATACGTGTTCCCTCTGTATAAGCTCCCCCTCCCACTATACACACAGCGCCTCAGCGCTCCATACAGAATGTCCCCTCACACCCCAGCCTCTCAGAGAGGCCTCCTCCTCACAGTCCTCCAGCCCCTGCCGCCAGTACACAGCACTGCAGTCACTGCCCCATCCTCCGCCTTTCCCCATCCTCCGCCTTTTCCCCCCTCCTCTTCTCTTCCTCATATCCCTCTCCCCTCCATCTTCGCCTCCTCCCCTCCATCTTCGCCTCCTCCCCTGCTCCCTCCTCCTCCTCCTCCTCCTCCTCCCGCCTGGTCATGTGACCTCTCTACAGTCACAGCTATGAGCTGGAGAACAGCCTGATTTTGGGGGTCGTCATAGCAACGAAATGCCGAGGTCCCGGCAGCGGAAGTACGGTCCGGCTGGATATGGCGGCCGGTAGGGATCAGGCCGGGCTCCAGGTTTTCAGACTTTGGTTCTCCTTCATTCTGTTATCCGGGGTCCGGGGCCACCAAGAGGAGTTCAGTCCGGGACACTCCGTGCGCTCGCTGGATGTCGGGGCCGCCGCAGCTGACCGCAGGTATTGGCAGTGAGAATTGGAGCTTATGTATGTACGCGCGGATCCATAGAGTACCAGTGCGGGGCTGCAGAGGTCCTGGTGGCCGGGGGGGCTCCTCACATGTAACGACGCTGACTATTTTCAGGCTCTCCTCCCCTTCTTACAACAGGCAGAACTTCACGTTTTCTTGTTGAGGACAGTTTTGTTGGTTCATTCACTGTGTAGTAAACCTGAGCCGACGTCGCCATTATGGGGATATATCCTTTATTGCTGTTGTGCTTGGTTGTTCTTTTTTTGTTTTTTATTTCTATTCTTTTATTACCTAACGACAATTCCTAACCTTATGGTAAAAAAAATTGGGGGTTGGTGCCATCATTTTCTGATATTGATACTTTTTTTTTTGTTTTGTCCATGGAGCTTAGTGACATTTATTTTTATAAGGTATACAATTTTATATTCCTATACATTAGATCTGTATGGATGCCGGGATTCTACAGATTGTTTTTTATTTTATCTATCTTTAACTGGGGAGAGAGGGATTCACACTTCAGTAAGCTTCACAGGAGTACGAAGATGGCAGTGACAAAGCCTTCTGCATGCTCTGGTTGCCATGGCAACCCATCATCACCCCTGGGAAAGCAGATGGACACACAAATGGATGTAAAAACAGGAAGATGAGACTTAGGCTGCTTTCACACTACGTTTTTTTTAACATGCGTCATGAACATTTTTTTAACGCAATAACGGATCCAGTGCAAATGCGTTTTCATTTCAATGCATTTGCAATGGACTCGCGTCAACATGCGTTCACATGCGTTTGCGTGCGTTATAGTGAGGATCCAGCGACTTGCAGTTTTTTTACTTTTTTCAAAAACGCTACTTGTAGCGTTTTTGAGCTGCGTCCAAATACTGTTTTTCACTGGATCCTGACTATACTGCACGCAAACGCATGTGAACGCTGGCATGCTGATAGACAGGATCCTGCTTGCTCTACTGAGCATGCCCAGAAACCATCCTGGCGTGATCCCTCCCTCTCTCCCCCTCCCTCTCTCCCCCTCCCTCTCTCCCCCTCCCTCTCCTCTCTCTCTCCCCCGCCTGAGAGCGGCGGACGCTCGTAACCAAACTAAATAACGGGTAACCAAGCAAAGCGCTTCGCATAGTTACGCGATGTTTACCTTGGTTACGTGTGCAGGGAGCAGGCAGCCCGGCTCCTAGCAGTTGCGGATGCTCATAACCAAGGTAAATATCGGGTATCCAAGCAAAGCACTTCGCTTAGTTACCCGATGTTTACCTTGGTTACCAGCATCCGCAGCTGTCAGATGCCGGCTCCCAGTCTATCACGTTCAGTTCCCCTCACTCTCGATCACATGACTTCAGTGCCCGCCCATAAACATCCAGTGACAGGATCCTGCAAAATAACACATGCGCTTTTCTTTGTAAAAACAGGATCCACTTTTCCAGCAAAAAACATTCATGACGCATGTTAAAAAAACGTAGTGTGAAAGCAGCCTTAAAGGGAACCTGTCACGAGATATGTCACCTATAAGCTGCAGTCACCACCAGTGGGCTCTTATATACAGTATTCTACAATAGTGTATATAAGAGCCCAGGCCGCTTTGTATAATGTAATAAATAGCTCTAGTAACTCACCTGCGGGGCGACCCATTCCAATGGGTGTCTCTGGTCTCGGTTTGCTGCCTTCTCTCTTCCTTCCCAGCTCCATGTAGATGATGCGTCCTACATCATCCACACAGAGGCCACCATTGCGCTTCTGTTCACATGGACTCCTCTTTGCCCTGCTGAGGGTAAAGCAAAGTACCGTAATGCGCATGCATAGGGATAGGTCAAAGATCGCTTTCATATGCGCACTACAATACTTTGATCTCCCTCGGCATGGCAGAGAAAAGTGTGTGCAGGAGTGTGATGGAGGACTCTATATGGATGACACTTGGACCCATCATCCACATGGAGCTGGGAAAGAAGACGGTGATGGAAGGAAGAGAAGAGGCGCTGGACAGAGGAAAGCGACCCCCATCGTACCGGACCTCCCCGCAGGTGAGTATAATAAAGCGGGCGGTTGTATGAGCACATGTTCACAATTTGCATACTTTTAGTCAATTCATTTCTATTGAGAGAAAACAAACCACTCTAGTTGATATGTGTTCAGGACGATGTAAATCGCACCCATGTGGTCATGCAACTACTGACTAGCGCAGGGGACCATAAAAGCGTTAGCACCGCGCTCCGCCACTCTGGCGTGGTGCTTTTAATCTAAGTCCCTGCCCCCTGTCTTGTACTTATCTTCTGGCAGCTTCATCTGTTATTACCGCCACTGCTGTTGGTCTTTGGCAATTTGTGACCTGCTGGCAGCTCTAGTGTTTCATGGAGCGCGCCGGAGTTCACAACTCAATACAGGTCTATGAGAGCCTCGTTCTGGCTTCATAGAGATGCTTGTAATGGTACTTCTGACTTCCAGCCAACCAGAATTACAGCCACAAGATGGTGCCGTAGGACTGGAGCAGCGCCGATAAAAAGAGAAACCGCCAGAGGGTGAGTATATGATTAGAGGCAGGGGGCTTTGATTTAAAGTGAACCTGTCAGGTCCAATATGCACCCAGAAAGATGAGCAGATCTGGGTGTACAGTTAGGTCCAGAAATATTTGGACAGTGACACAATTTTCGCGAGTTGGGCTCTGCATGCCACCACATTGGATTTGAAATGAAACCTCTACAACAGAATTCAAGTGCAGATTGTAACGTTTAATTTGAAGGTTTGACAAAAATATCTGATAGAAATTGTAGGAATTGTACACATTTCTTTACAAACACTCCACAATTTAGGAGGTCAAAAGTAATTGGACAAATAAATCAAACCCAAAAAAAATATTTTTATTTTCAATATTTTGTTGCGAATCCTTTGGAGGCAATCACTGCCTTAAGTCTGGAACCCATGGACATCACCAAACGCTGGGTTTCCTCCTTCTTAATGCTTTGCCAGGCCTTTACAGCCGCAGCCTTCAGGTCTTGCTTGTTTGTGGGTCTTTCCGTCTTAAGTCTGGATTTGAGCAAGTGAAATGCATGCTCAATTGGGTTAAGATCTGGTGATTGACTTGGCCATTGCAGAATGTTCCACTTTTTTGCTCTCATGAACTCCTGGGTAGCTTTGGCTGTATGCTTGGGGTCATTGTCCATCTGTACTATGAAGCGCCGTCCGATCAACTTTGCGGCATTTGGCTGAATCTGGGCTGAAAGTATATCCCGGTACACTTCAGAATTCATCCGGCTACTCTTGTCTGCTGTTATGTCATCAATAAACACAAGTGACCCAGTGCCATTGAAAGCCATGCATGCCCATGCCATCACGTTGCCTCCACCATGTTTTACAGAGGATGTGGTGTGCCTTGGATCATGTGCCGTTCCCTTTCTTCTCCAAACTTTTTTCTTCCCATCATTCTGGTACAGGTTGATCTTTGTCTCATCTGTCCATAGAATACTTTTCCAGAACTGAGCTGGCTTCATGAGGTGTTTTTCAGCAAATTTAACTCTGGCCTGTCTATTTTTGGAATTGATGAATGGTTTGCATCTAGATGTGAACCCTTTGTATTTACTTTCATGGAGTCTTCTCTTTACTGTTGACTTAAAGACAGATACACCTACTTCACTGAGAGTGTTCTGGACTTCAGTTGATGTTGTGAACGGGTTCTTCTTCACCAAAGAAAGTATGCGGCGATCATCCACCACTGTTGTCATCCGTGGACGCCCAGGCCTTTTTGAGTTCCCAAGCTCACCAGTCAATTCCTTTTTTCTCAGAATGTACCCGACTGTGGATTTTGCTACTCCAAGCATGTCTGCTATCTCTCTGATGGATTTTTTCTTTTTTTTTCAGCCTCAGGATGTTCTGCTTCACCTCAATTGAGAGTTCCTTAGACCGCATGTTGTCTGGTCACAGCAACAGCTTCCAAATGCAAAACCACACACCTGTAATCAACCCCAGACCTTTTAACTACTTCATTGATTACAGGTTAACGAGGGAGACGCCTTCAGAGTTAATTGCAGCCCTTAGAGTCCCTTGTCCAATTACTTTTGGTCCCTTGAAAAAGAGGAGGCTATGCATTACAGAGCTATGATTCCTAAACCCTTTCTCCGATTTGGATGTGAAAACTCTCATATTGCAGCTGGGAGTGTGCACTTTCAGCCCATATTATATATATAATTGTATTTCTGAACATGTTTTTGTAAACAGCTAAAATAACAAAACTTGTGTCACTGTCCAAATATTTCTGGACCTAACTGTATATTGCTAATTCCTGCCTCACAGTCCCTGTATACACTAGCACAGATAAAGGGATTGTTAGAAAAAATATTTCTAAAGATCTTTTACCGTATGCTAATGAATGAGAGGACTAGTCCCCTGGGCGTTAATTCCCCTGGCTAGTTGCCCCCATTAGTACATCAGTACGCCCCTGTGGGTGTGCTAACATGCTAATCAATGCGCAGTGTCAGAGGATGATCTCACTCACCTCTCCGCTGCCATCGCGTCCGACGCTGGATTTCGGCTCAGTGCACATGACCTCGGAGTTTGAGTCATGCTCTTTTTGAAGTCGGGTGTACACGTCAAGGCTTCAAACTCATGTAGTGCGCATAACCAAAAGTCCGGGGTCATGTGCACTGACCCAAAATCCAGGAGTCACACATGATGGCAGCGGAGAGGTGAGTGCGACCATCCTCTGACGCTGCGTACTCATTAGCATGATAGCACATATACAGGGACATACTACATACTAATGGTGGTGACTGGCAAGGGGAACTAGCTCCCAGGGGACTAGTCCCTGTTCTCATTAGCATACGATAAAAGATCTCTAGCAATACTTTTTCTAAAGATCCCTTTATCTATGCTAGTGTATACAGGGACGGTTAGGCAGGGATTAGCAATATCCATCCAGAACTGCTCGTGGTTCTGAATACATATTGCACCTGACACGTTCCCTTTAACACTAGAACTACTGGACTCGTGACACCTACTAGAACTACATAGTGCGAAGTAGTCAAAAGGACTACCTCAGTAGTTCTAGTGTTAAAGCACCATCCTAGCTCTGAAAGAAAAAAAAAACCTGCTGCAGTGCCGTTCTAAGGGTTTTTGTAAAACTAAAAAAAAAAATGATTCCTTAGAAACAACACATCCGCCCCCTCTAGTGCACTGCAACAAGTATTTTTTTTTATTACAGAATAGAAGTTGAAATAACAGTTGTGATTGGTGGCTATGACTAATTGTGCAAAGCTGCGTTACTTTATGTACAGCCTGAGAGGCAGAAGCAGGCCAGTCGGCATAAAAGGAATCTGTCACCAGGTTTTTGGCTCCTAATCTAAGAGCAGAATTATGTAGGGGCAGAGATCCTGATTCCAGTGATGTTTTACTTGCTGGGCTACTTGCTGTAGTTTTGATAAAATCACTGTTTAATCAGCAAAATATCTAGTAAACTAGTAAACCTGCTGCCAGGTAGTATGCCATATTGATGAGCTTCGTATAACCCAGCCTCCATCACTGATTGGCAGCTTTCTGCCTATGCAGAGTGTACACAAAAAGCCATCAATCAGTGATGTGGGTGGGGTTATACAGGGCTCAGCATTCAGAGAACTGCTAGATCTGCAGCAGATAAAACAGTGATTTTATCAAAATAACAGCAGGTCAGTAAGTGACACATCGCAGGAGTCAGGATCTCTTTGCCTACATTGTGCTGCTCTTAGATAAGGTGAGAAAAACCTGGTGACAGATTGCTTTTAAAGCATTAGCAGAGGTGTTTTTTTTTATCCACGCTGTAGTAAGTTTCATCATGATTGCTTCCGATATGATGCAGACAAGTGTGATTTGGTCGTTTTCTCAGTTTATTGTTATGTTTTTCTTCTAATTACGCAGTAACGTTGTGCTTTCTCGTCACTCAGATACCTGCTGTACGATGTGAACCCTCCAGAAGGATTTAACCTGCGCAGAGATGTCTATATCCGCATGGCTTCCCTTCTTAAGACTTTGCAGAGGGGCTCAGATTGGGTGCTGGTCTTACCCCCATGGGGTCGTCTCTATCACTGGCAGAGTCCTGACATACATCAAGTGCGGATTCCTTGGTCTGAATTTTTTGATCTTGACAGCCTGAGCAAAAATATCCCCGTGATTGAATATGAAGCATTCTTGGCGGGTATATCGAGTCATCACATGTATATTTAGAAATGTAATAATACTTTCTTTGCAAAGTTCAACATCTACAAAGTATATCTGGACATCCCCCATTATATTATCCCTTATGTGTATGTGACTTTTATTTTATATAGTTGGACTCCCAATAACAAACTTCTGAATCTCTTTGGGGGTTATGTGGGGAACAATCACCCCCTTACCTCATTACAGAACGCCCAGATGAACTGTACATTATACACTATGCACACAGACAAGGTCCCCCATACTCTAATACACCGCAGTCACCATAAAGGTCACATATTTCTCTGTGTAGTCCATACATACTACACAGGACGGAATTGGAGATCTCCGGAATGACCACCCCAGGGACATTTTTAATACTAATAACACTGAACACTACAATGCTGAAAAAAGATGAAAATCTAGTTCAAAAATCTAAAATGTAGGGTAAGGGTATGTACACATGTTAGGCTAGGTTCACCTTTCCGTTGTTTCCCATCAGTCACATGCATTGCTTGACAATTGTGACTGATGCGTTGTACAACGGATGACAAGAATAAGAATTCATTGTCGAATTCCGTTGTAAAACGTGAGAGAGAGCGATCAGCTGATCGCTCTCATTAGCCGGCTGCCGGGTGATCAGCTGATCGCTCTCATTAGCCGGCTGCCGGGTGATCAGCTGATCGCTCTCATTAGCCGGCTGCCGGGTGATCAGCTGATCGTTCTCATTAGCCGGCTGCCGGGTGATCAGCTGATCGTTCTCATTAGCCGGCCGCCGGGTGATCAGCTGATCGCTCTCATTAGCCGGCTGCCGGGTGATCAGCTGATCGTTCTCATTAGCCGGCTGCCGGGTGATCAGCTGATCGTTCTCATTAGCCGGCCGCCGGGTGATCAGCTGATCGCTCTCATTAGCCGGCTGCCGGGTGATCAGCTGATCGCTCTCATTAGCCGGCTGCCGGGTGATCAGCTGATCGTTCTCATTAGCCGGCTGCCGGGTGATCAGCTGATCGTTCTCATTAGCCGGCTGCCGGGTGATCAGCTGATCGCTCTCATTAGCCGGCTGCCGGGTGATCAGCTGATCGTTCTCATTAGCCGGCTGCCGGGTGATCAGCTGATCGTTCTCATTAGCCGGCCGCCGGGTGATCAGCTGATCGCTCTCATTAGCCGGCTGCCGGGTGATCAGCTGATCGCTCTCATTAGCCGGCTGCCGGGTGATCAGCTGATCGCTCTCATTAGCCGGCTGCCGGGTGATCAGCTGATTGCTCTCATTAGCCGGCTGCCGGGTGATCAGCTGATCGTTCTCATTAGCCGGCTGCCGGGTGATCAGCTGATCGTTCTCATTAGCCGGCCGCCGGGTGATCAGCTGATCGCTCTCATTAGCCGGCTGCCGGGTGATCAGCTGATCGCTCTCATTAGCCGGCTGCCGGGTGATCAGCTGATCGTTCTCATTAGCCGGCTGCCGGGTGATCAGCTGATCGTTCTCATTAGCCGGCCGCCGGGTGATCAGCTGATCGCTCTCATTAGCCGGCTGCCGGGTGATCAGCTGATCGTTCTCATTAGCCGGCTGCCAGGTGATCAGCTGATCGTTCTCATTAGCCGGCTGCCGGGTGATCAGCTGATCGCTCTCATTAGCCGGCTGCCGGGTGATCAGCTGATCGCTCTCATTAGCCGGCCGCCGGGTGATCAGCTGATCGCTCTCATTAGCCGGCTGCCGGGTGATCAGCTGATCGTTCTCATTAGCCGGCCGCCGGGTGATCAGCTGATCGTTCTCATTAGCCGGCCGCCGGGTGATCAGCTGATCGCTCTCATTAGCCGGCTGCCGGGTGATCAGCTGATCGCTCTCATTAGCTGGCTGCCGGGTGATCAGCTGATCGTTCTCATTAGCCGGCCGCCGGGTGATCAGCTGATCGCTCTCATTAGCCGGCTGCCGGGTGATCAGCTGATCGTTCTCATTAGCCGGCCGCCGGGTGATCAGCTGATCGCTCTCATTAGCCGGCTGCCGGGTGATCAGCTGATCGCTCTCATTAGCCGGCTGCCGGGTGATCAGCTGATCGCTCTCATTAGCCGGCAGCCGGGTGATCAGCTGATCGCTCTCATTAGCCGTCCGCCGGGTGATCAGCTGATCGCTCTCATTAGCCGTCCGCCGGGTGATCAGCTGATCGCTCTCATTAGCCGTCCGCCGGGTGATCAGCTGATCGCTCTCATTAGCCGTCCGCCGGGTGATCAGCTGATCGCTCTCATTAGCCGTCCGCCGAGTGATCAGCTGATCGCTCTCATTAGCCGTCCGCCGGGTGATCAGCTGATCGCTCTCATTAGCCGGGTGATCAGCTGATCGCTCTCATTAGCCGTCCGCCGGGTGATCAGCTGATCGTTCTCATTAGCCGGCTGCCGGATGATCAGCTGATCACTCTCATTAGCCGGCTGCCGGGTGATCAGCTGATCGCTCTCATTAGCCGTCCGCCGGGTGATCAGCTGATCGCTCTCAGCCGTCCGCCGGGTGATCAGCTGATCGCTCTCATTAGCCGGCTGCCGGGGGATCAGCTGATCGCTCTCATTAGCCGGCTGCCGGGTGATCAGCTGATCGCTCTCATTAGCCGGCTGCCGGGTGATCAGCTGATCGCTCTCATTAGCCGGCTGCCGGGTGATCAGCTGATCGCTCTCATTAGCCGGCTGCCGGGTGATCAGCTGATCGCTCTCATTAGCCGGCTGCCGGGTGATCAGCTGATCGCTCTCATTAGCCGGCTGCCGGGTGATCAGCTGATCGCTCTCATTAGCCGGCTGCCGGGTGATCAGCTGATCGCTCTCATTAGCCGGCAGCCGGGTGATCAGCTGATCGCTCTCATTAGCCGGCAGCCGGGTGATCAGCTGATCGCTCTCATTAGCCGTCCGCCGGGTGATCAGCTGATCGCTCTCATTAGCCGTCCGCCGGGTGATCAGCTGATCGCTCTCATTAGCCGTCCGCCGGGTGATCAGCTGATCGCTCTCATTAGCCGTCCGCCGGGTGATCAGCTGATCGCTCTCATTAGCCGTCCGCCGGGTGATCAGCTGATCGCTCTCATTAGCCGTCCGCCGGGTGATCAGCTGATCGCTCTCATTAGCCGGGTGATCAGCTGATCGTTCTCATTAGCCGGCTGCCGGATGATCAGCTGATCCCTCTCATTAGCCGGCTGCCGGGTGATCAGCTGATCGCTCTCATTAGCCGTCCGCCGGGTGATCAGCTGATCGCGCTCATTAGCCAGCTGCCGGGTGATCAGCTGATCGCTCTCAGCCGTCCGCCGGGTGATCAGCTGATCGCTCTCATTAGCCGTCTGCCGGGTGATCAGCTGATCGCTCTCATTAGCCGTCCGCCGGGTGATCAGCTGATCGCTCTCATTAGCCGGCTGCCGGGTGATCAGCTGATCGCTCTCATTAGCCGTCCGCCGGGTGATCAGCTGATCGCTCTCATTAGCCGGCTGCCGGGTGATCAGCTGATCGCTCTCATTAGCCGGGTGATCAGCTGATCGCTCTCATTAGCCGTCCGCCGGGTGATCAGCTGATCGTTCTCATTAGCCGGCTGCCGGGTGATCAGCTGATCGCTCTCATTAGCCGTCCGCCGGGTGATCAGCTGATCGCTCTCATTAGCCGGCTGCCGGGTGATCAGCTGATCGCTCTCATTAGCCGGGTGATCAGCTGATCGCTCTCATTAGCCGGCTGCCGGGTGATCAGCTGATCGCTCTCATTAGCCGGCTGCCGGGTGATCAGCTGATCGCTCTCCTTAGCCGGCAGCCGGGTGATCAGCTGATCGCTCTCATTAGCCGGCAGCCGGGTGAGCAGCTGATCGCTCTCATTAGCCGTCCGCCGGGTGATCAGCTGATCGCTCTCATTAGCCGTCCGCCGGGTGATCAGCTGATCGCTCTCATTAGCCGTCCGCCGGGTGATCAGCTGATCGCTCTCATTAGCCGGGTGATCAGCTGATCGTTCTCATTAGCCGGCTGCCGGATGATCAGCTGATCCCTCTCATTAGCCGGCTGCCGGGTGATCAGCTGATCGCTCTCATTAGCCGTCCGCCGGGTGATCAGCTGATCGCGCTCATTAGCCAGCTGCCGGGTGATCAGCTGATCGCTCTCAGCCGTCCGCCGGGTGATCAGCTGATCGCTCTCATTAGCCGTCCGCCGGGTGATCAGCTGATCGCTCTCATTAGCCGTCCGCCGGGTGAACAGCTGATCGCTCTCATTAGCCGGCTGCTGGGTGATCAGCTGATCGCTCTCATTAGCCGGCTGCTGGGTGATCAGCTGATCGCTCTCATTAGCCGGCTGCCGGGTGATCAGCTGATCGCTCTCATTAGCCGTCCGCCGGGTGATCAGCTGATCGCTCTCATTAGCCGGCTGCCGGGTGATCAGCTGATCGCTCTCATTAGCCGGCTGCCGGGTGATCAGCTGATCGCTCTCATTAGCCGGCTGCCGGGTGATCAGCTGATCGCTCTCATTAGCCGTCCGCTGGGTGATCAGCTGATCGCTCTCATTAGCCGGGTGATCAGCTGATCGCTCTCATTAGCCGGGTGATCAGCTGATCGCTCTCATTAGCCGGGTGATCAGCTGATCGCTCTCATTAGCCGGGTGATCAGCTGATCGCTCTCATTAGCCGGGTGATCAGCTGATCGCTCTCATTAGCCGGCCGCCGGGCGATCAGCTGATCGTTCGGCCGCAGAGAGAGAGCATGCGCAGCGAAATCAAAAGGATTCTGCTGCTCAAAAAAACGCTACATGCTGCGTTCCTGCCGCCCGACGGTCAGTCGTTCCACGACTGATCAGTCGGGCGGAGGATGCAATGCAAGGGCATCCGTCACAATCCGACGCTCTTACAAGTCGATGGGAACAACAGAATCCGCCAAACGGATTCCGTTGTTTACCAGAGCCGCGGATTGTGACTGATAAAAATTGACGGAAATGTGATCCTAGCCTTAAAGGGAACCTGTCATGTTGTTTTTTTTATATATTATACCGCCCCTGGTGTGTTTTACATGATGCAATGTGCATCACTAACATGGTTAAAAAAAAATTCCATGTATTTATCTTAAAAAAAGATTTTATTTGCATAGGTAAATGCAGTACATACCTAAGGTTTCAGTCATAGGGGCAGTGCTTTTGCTGGGATCAGTCAGTGTCACACAAATTCAGGCAGGACTCTTTTTTTTTTTAACTTAATCACACCCCCCGTATTGTAATTGATTACACCACAGGTCCTTCCCCAGTACTTCTCTGCTGAGCTCCACCCATTACAGTCACATGGTCGTGACATCACCACTTCTCCAATGCTGAGCTCCGGAGACGAGCAGAGAAGCGGTGAAGGACCTGTGGTGATGTCACGACCATATGACCGTAATGGGCGGAGCTCAGGACAGGAGAATTGGTGGTGGGGCATTGCCAAGTTCAAAAAAGAATCCTGCCTCAACTTGAGTGACAGTGACTGAACCCAGCAAAAGCACCGCCCCAATGACTGAAACCAAATGGTATTTACTGCATTCACCTAAGCAAATAAAGTCTTTTTTTTAAGATAAATACATGGATTTTAAATAAAAAAAACCCAAAATATTTTAGTGATGCACATTGCATTATTGATAAACACATTTTGGTCAGTTTAATATATGAAAAAATCCACATGACAGGTTCCCTTTAAGTACTTGGTACACAAACTTCTGCACCATTTCTTCATCTCAACGCAGCTGTAAGAATGCATGTTTTTGCCACTTTTTTGGTGCGTAGTTTTGTTTTTACTTGCGGTTTTGGTGCAGATTTTTCCACCTCATTAGTATGAGTGAAATCTGCAGCAATAAAAGCTGATTTAAATCTGCAAGGAGAAAATAAGCAACGTGTGCATCAGGATTCTCAGGACTGTGCAGAAACAAACATGACAAATCTGCAACGTGTGCACAGGCCCCAAAACTATACACGACTGGCACAATCTGATTTGTGGGGGTCCAACGGCTGGGGCTCAATGGATGCCAAAAACAAGTCTCAAAGTTCCATAATGCAGCAGTAGGTCTTGAGTGATAATCACCCCCATAATACAGTTCGGTCCAGAAATATTTGGACAGTGACACAATTTTCGCGAGTTGGGCTCTGCATGCCACCACATTGGATTTGAAATGAAACCTCTACAACAGAATTCAAGTGCAGATTGTAACGTTTAATTTGAAGGTTTGAACAAAAATATCTGATAGAAATTGTAGGAATTGTACACATTTCTTTACAAACACTCCACATTTTAGGAGGTCAAAAGTAATTAAACAAATAAACCAAACCCAAACAAAATATTTTTATTTTCAATATTTTGTTGCGAATCCTTTGGAGGCAATCACTGCCTTAAGTCTGGAACCCATGGACATCACCAAACGCTGGGTTTCCTCCTTCTTAATGCTTTGCCAGGCCTTTACAGCCGCAGCCTTCAGGTCTTGCTTGTTTGTGGGTCTTTCCATCTTAAGTCTGGATTTGAGCAAGTGAAATGCATGCTCAATTGGGTTAAGATCTGGTGATTGACTTGGCCATTGCAGAATGTTCCACTTTTTTGCACTCATGAACTCCTGGGTAGCTTTGGCTGTATGCTTGGGGTCATTGTCCATCTGTACTATGAAGCGCCGTCCGATCAACTTTGCGGCATTTGGCTGAATCTGGGCTGAAAGTATATCCCGGTACACTTCAGAATTCATCCGGCTACTCTTGTCTGCTGTTATGTCATCAATAAACACAAGTGACCCAGTGCCATTGAAAGACATGCATGCCCATGCCATCACGTTGCCTCCACCATGTTTTACAGAGGATGTGGTGTGCCTTGGATCATGTGCCGTTCCCTTTCTTCTCCAAACTTTTTTCTTCCCATCATTCTGGTACAGGTTGATCTTTGTCTCATCTGTCCATAGAATACTTTTCCAGAACTGAGCTGGCTTCATGAGGTGTTTTTCAGCAAATTTAACTCTGGCCTGTCTATTTTTGGAATTGATGAATGGTTTGCATCTAGATGTGAACCCTTTGTATTTACTTTCATGGAGTCTTCTCTTTACTGTTGACTTAGAGACAGATACACCTACTTCACTGAGAGTGTTCTGGACTTCAGTTGATGTTGTGAACGGGTTCTTCTTCACCAAAGAAAGTATGCGGCGATCATCCACCACTGTTGTCATCCGTGGACGCCCAGGCCTTTTTGAGTTCCCAAGCTCACCAGTCAATTCCTTTTTTCTCAGAATGTACCCGACTGTTGATTTTGCTACTCCAAGCATGTCTGCTATCTCTCTGATGGATTTTTTTCTTTTTTTTCAGCCTCAGGATGTTCTGCTTCACCTCAATTGAGAGTTCCTTAGACCGCATGTTGTCTGGTCACAGCAACAGCTTCCAAATGCAAAACCACACACCTGTAATCAACCCCAGACCTTTTAACTACTTCATTGATTACAGGTTAACGAGGGAGACGTCTTCAGAGTTAATTGCAGCCAGGGCCAGATTAAGGTTGGTGGGGGCCCCTGGGCAGAAAATCTGGTGGGGGCCCCATAACGTTAACATTTTTAGCCATAATAGTAGAGCACGAACCGTAGCATTTAGATATAAATCCAATGAACATTTATCTTATCCTGTTCTGCCACATTCAGATTTACAGTACTACAATACAGATACAGTCCAGGATAAATCACAGCTGTCCACTTACACACAGAAAGTAGAGTTAAGGCTGCTTTACACATTTCGATCTCGTATGCGATCGCACACGCCCCCATCGTATGTGCGGAACAGGCAATTTGTTGCCCGTGTCGCACAAACGATTAACCCCTGTCACACGTACTTACCTTCCAAATGACCTCGCTGTGGGCGGCGAACATCCACTTCCTGAAGTGAAAGGGACGTCACACAGCGGCCGGCCAATAGAAGCGGAGGGGCGGAGATGAGCGGGACGTAAACATCCCGCCCACCTCCTTCCTTCCGCATTGCCGGCGGGACGCAGGTAAGCTGTGTTCATCATTCCCGGGGTGTCACATGGAGCGATGTGTGCTGCCTCAAGAACGATGAACAAAGACGTTCAATTTTTAGAAAATGAACGACGTGTATGCAATCAACGTTTTAACGCACAATCAGGGTCGCACGTAGCTGTCACACACTACAATATCACTAACGATGCCGGATGTGCGTCACTTACGACGTGACCCCGCCGACACATCGTAAGATATATTGTAGCGTGTAAAGCCCGCTTTTGTCACATATTTTTTATTGATCCCAATGTTAAGGCAGCCAGGGCCAGCTCCAGGGTTTTGTGGCCTCCGGGTGAGTCTCAGTGGGCCCCATCCACACACAGACACGCACACACACATACAGGCATGCGTATATACATATTTGAAGACAAATTCAGAAAAATACATATAAACAGACAAATATATGCACAGTTATATACACTGACATACATGCAGACACAGACGCATTAGGGCTCGTGCGCACGTTGCGTAATGACATGCATTTACGCTGCGTATAGCACTGCAGTGTAAATGCATGCGTCCTGTGTCCCCTATACAAGCTATGTAGATTGTGCATGATACGTGCGCACGTTGCTTTTATGAACGCAGTGATTTGGGTGCTAAAATGTTGACCCAAATCCGTGCGTTCATAAAATGAGCATGTCAATTATTCCGTGCGCTATGGATGCAGCTCCCGCTCTGTCTATGGTGGGGGCAGCAGCCAGAGCGCAGGAAATCGGCTTTTTTTGTACAGAAAAACTGAATCCATTATGCAGTGTTTCTGCAGCGATTTGACGCGCACATGTGCTGTCAAATCGCTGCAGAATATTCAGCAGTTACGTGCGCATGAGCCCTTACAGGTATTAATATGGGAAAGTCGCCAGCAGCCTCACTCACCTCTCCTGCTTGTTTCCGTCCAGCTCCTTCAGGACATGTGGCTGTTTCACGATGGCTGTCACTAACACACATGACTGCACACTGACAGCACTGCTGTATATACATCACAAGAGGGGCTGGGGGCTACAATATATACATTACAGGAGGGGCAGGGGGCATAGACGTTACTGGAGTGGCAAACAGCTCTGGTGGTGTACTCATCACTGCGATGGGTGACATAGCGCTCTGGGGAACCCATATAGTTCTGGGGGGGGGCGCACAGACTGCTCTAATTCATATATACACACACAGTACTGCTTCTTACACACACATCTCTGACACACACACTACAATGCACCCCCCATCACCCCCTACACACACACACACACACAATACAATGCACCCCCCATTACCCCTACACACACACGCACACACACACAATACAATGCACCCCCCATTACCCCTACACACACACGCACACACAATACAATGCACCCCCCATTACCCCTACACACACACACACACAATACACCCCCCATTACCCCTACACACACACACAATACAATGCACCCCCCTTTACCCCTCCCCACACACAATACAATGCACCCCCCATTACCCCTCCCCACACACACACAATACAATGCACCCCCATTACCCCTACACACACACACACAATACAATGCACTCCCCATTACCCCTCCCCACACACAATACAATGCACCCCCCATTACCCCTCCCCACACACAATACAATGCACCCCCCATTACCCCTCCCCACACACAATACAATGCACCCCCCATTACCCCTCCCCACACACAATACAATGCACCCCCCATTACCCCTCCCCACACACAATACAATGCACCCCCCATTACCCCTCCCCACACACAATACAATGCACCCCCCATTACCCCTCCCCACACACAATACAATGCACCCCCCATTACCCCTCTCCCCACACACAATACAATGCACCCCCCATTACCCCTCCCTCCACACACAATACAATGCACCCCCCATTACCCCTCTCCCCACACACAATACAATGCACCCCCCATTACCCCTCTCCCCACACACAATACAATGCACCCATTACCCCTCCCTCCACACACACACACACAATACAATGCACCCCTCATGACCTCTCCCCCCACACACAATACACCCTCCATTACCCCTCCCCCCCACACACAATACAGTGCACCCTCCATTACCCCTCCCTCCACACACAATACAATGCACCCCCCATTACCCCTCTCCCCACACACAATACAATGCACCCCCCATTACCCCTCTCCCCACACACAATACAATGCACCCATTACCCCTCCCTCCACACACACACACACACACAATACAATGCACCCCTCATGACCTCTCCCCCCACACACAATACACCCTCCATTACCCCTCCCCCCACACACAATACAGTGCACCCTCCATTACCCCTCCCTCCACACACAATACAATGCACCCTCCATTACCCCTCCCCCCACACACAATACAGTGCACCCTCCATTACCCCTCCCTCCACACACAATACAATGCACCCTCCATTACCCCTCCCCCCACACACAATACAGTGCACCCTCCATTACCCCTCCCTCCACACACAATACAGTGCACCCTCCATTACCCCTCCCTCCACACACAATACAATGCACCCTCCATTACCCCTCCCCCCACACACAATACAACCCTCATCACCCCCTACACACACAAGTTACACTGCTCCATCCCTACACACTCCTGCCTCCCCCCCCTCCCTCGGAATACAGTGCTCCTCCTCTGCCTGTCACAGAGCTGTGTTCCTTCACAAATGTTCCCCGTTGTGTCCTCTGCCCCTCCTCACTCATCCCCATTAATTACACCTGTCTCTTCAGCTCCTTCATGGAGCGCTCGCTTCCTCATGTCCCCAGTGTGGCGCCGGCAGCACTGTGATGACGTCAGCAAGGTGCTGATCTCATCACGTTGCTGCACGTCGGGGGCGGGGCCCAGTCCCGGCGCGCTGTTCAAATGTATTTACGTCTGAAAGACGCAAATACATTTGAATAGGAACGGAAACAGGAAGCTGCGGTCATTGGCTCTGCTGCGCTCCTCTGCAGTGTACATGCCGGCACACAGCAGAGCCGGCACACAGCAGAGCCGGCACACAGCAGAGCCGGCGCACAGCGCGCTGCCTCCTGCTCCTGCTAGTGTGCCTGGCATGTAAGGAGCGCAGCGGGGACAGCAGACAGCGGCCCACCACACCGTGCCCCTGCTTCTAGGTACGGCCGCAGCACATAGCAGGGAGCATTAGCACACCTCTGACCCCGGAAGTTCAAGCGGCCGCTGGTACTTCCGAGGTCAATCAGCGTCCTGTGCCCGCAGTTTGTTTTTGCGTCTTAAAGACGCAGATGCAAATAAATAGCGGTGTCCCCCCCCCCCCCCCGAAAACACAGCTGATTTATTAGACTGTCTTTACGGAGGGGGAGAGGGTGTGAAAAAAAAAATGCTGACAGGTGCCTAGTGCCAAGTATGGTGGGGGCCCCCTTAGAAGCTCTTTTGGTGGGGGCCCCTGGGCTCCAGCCCCGCCTGCCCCGCCTATAATCCGGCCCTGATTGCAGCCCTTAGAGTCCCTTGTCCATTTACTTTTGGTCCCTTGAAAAAGAGGAGGCTATGCATTACAGAGCTATGATTCCTAAACCCTTTCTCCGATTTGGATGTGAAAACTCTCATATTGCAGCTGGGAGTGTGCACTTTCAGCCCATATTATATATATAATTGTATTTCTGAACATGTTTTTGTAAACAGCTAAAATAACAAAACTTGTGTCACTGTCCAAATATTTCTGGACCTAACTGTAAATAGACTGGTGATCACACATCCACTACTTCTTTGTTCTCATGAGCCGTGGGGGGTCCCAGCAGTTTAACCCCCGTTCAATTTAAATGTATCACATGTCCTGTTAGATTAACCCTTTTAAACACTATTTATTTTTTTAAGAGACCTAATTCTATGTACACATTCTCATTCTTATGTACACATTCTCATTCTATGTATACATTCTCATTCTATGTACACATTCTATGTACACATTCTCATTCTATGTATACATTCTCGTTCTATGTATACATTCTCGTTCTATGTACACATTCTCATTCTATGTACAAATTCTATGTACACATTCTCATTCTATGTACAAATTCTATGTACACATTCTCATTCTATGTACACATTCTATGTACACATTCTCATTCTATGTACAAAATCTCATTCTATGTACACATTCTCATTCTATGTACACATTCTCATTCTATGTACACATTCTATGTACACATGCTCGTTCTATGTACACATTCTCATTCTATGTACAAATTCTATGTACACATTCTCATTTTATGTACACATTCTCATTCTATGTACACATTTTCATTCTATGTACACATTCTCATTCTTTGTACACATTCTCATTCTTTGTACACATTCTCATTCTATGTACACATTCTATGTACACATTCTGGTTCTATGTACACATTCTATGTATACATTCTCATTCAATGTGCACATTCTATGTACACATTCTTATTCTATGTACACAATCTCATTCTATGTACACAATCTCATTCTATGTACACATTCTCATTCTATGTACACATTCTCATTCTATGTACACATTCTATGTACACATTCTGGTTCTATGTACACATTCTCATTCTATGTATACATTCTCATTCAATGTGCACATTCTATGTACACATTCTTATTCTATATACACAATCTCATTCTATGTACACAATCTCATTCTATGTACACAATCTCATTCTATGTACACATTCTCATTCTATGTACACATTCTCATTCTATGTACACATTCTCATTCTATCTATACATTCTCATTCTATGTATACATTCTTTGTACACATGCTCATTCTATGTACACCTTCTATGTACACATTCTCGTTCTATGTACACATTCTCATTCTATGTACACAATCTCATTCTATGTACACATTCTATGTACACATTCTCATTCTTTGTACACATTCTCATTCTATGTACACATTCTCATTCTTTGTACACATTCTCATTCTTTGTACACATTCTCATTCTTTGTACACATTCTCATTCTATGTACACATTCTCATTCTATGTATACATTCTATGTAGACATTCTCATTCTATGTACTCCTTCTATGTACACATACTCATTTTATGTACACACATTCTCTTTCTATGTACACAATCTCTCTCTATGTGTACATTCTATGTACGCATTCTCATTCTATGCACACATTCTCGTTCTTTGTACACATTCTCGTTCTTTGTACACATTCTCATTCTTTGTACACATTCTCATTCTATCTATACATTCTCATTCTATGTATACAGTCTTTGTACACATGCTCATTCTATGTACACATTCTCATTCTATGTATACTTTCTCATTCTATGTACACATTCTATGTACACTATCTCATTCTATGTACACAGTCTCATTCTATGTATACATTCTCATTCTATGTATACTTTCTCATTCTATGTACACATTCTATGGACACATTCTCATTCTATGTACACAATCTCATTCTATGTACACATTCTATGTATACATTCTCATTCTATGTACACATTCTTATTCTATGTACACATTCTTATTCTATGTACACATTTTCATTCTATGTACACATTCTCATTCTATGTACACATTCTTATTCTATGTACACATTCTGTACATATACAGAATAATACAGACACTGAGAATTACACCAAGTATACAGGACAGGTGAAGGGGCACTGTGCAATGGAATTACAAAATAATACAGACACTTGAGAATTACACACGGTATCCAGGACTGGGGAAGGGGTACTGTGCAGTGTATATATACAGAATAATACTGACAGTGGAGAATTACACCCAGTATACAGGACAGGGGAAGGGGTACTGTGCATTTTATATATACAGAATAATACAGATACTTGAGAATTTCACCCAGTATATATGACAGAAGTGGGCATATGCAGTTTATATATACAAAATAATACAGACACAGGAGAATTACCCCCAGTATACAGGATAAGGGAAGGGCACTGTGCAGTGTATATATACAGATACTGACTGAGAACACTGGGCTAAAGGAAAAGAGAATTTTCCTTCCTTGTTTGTGTGTGTCTGTTTTCTGTACTAATACATGTATACAGTTGAAGCCTTTTTGTTGCAGCTCATATCTTGTTTTTGAGTCTTATCTGCCTTTTTTTTCTAATTTCCAGAATCTGGGGGACCTTTTATTGAGCAGGTGTATGTATTACAAGGTTACTCTGAGGGCTGGAAGGAAGGCACCTGGGAAGAGAAGGTGGACCTGAGACCGTGTATCGATCAGCTCATGTACTCTGAGGACAACCATGGCTACTACAGGTATGTACCTGATAAGCCTACGTCATGAGGGATTGCTCACAGGACATGCGCAGTGATTGTGTATATTATTTCATTATTTTATCCCATTTTTTTAACATAGCCAAATTTTCCAAAATACCAGCTCTGATGATCTGAGGTAGGTTGTATTAATCACCCAGGAAGGTTAACAATGCAGCAATTTTTACTTACAATAGCCCTTATGCTCCTTCAGATGACGGCTATCAACAATAGTCCTTAAGATAGTTCCTCTGATCCAGGCGATGGATATCACAACCACAGCATGTGTATCCACCTTCAATCTCTATAGTCCATTCATGGGTACCAGGACCCGACCTCCTTAACAAAGCATGTGGCTCACTCACCTCTCCTGGGATTAGCTCCCTAGTTTAGGAGATGTGATCACATTCCACCCCCTGAAACATTTGTTACATGAACTCTAAAGTATGCAGAAGGTTCTAGAAGTCACGTTTGAAAATATATGTATTGGAGAAGCCCCCTGCAGAGATGAACAAGGACTCTCAGCCCCACCACCAGATGCAGGACCATGAACCCTACTATAGGCCTGATTATATTAGAGTCCATGGAGACAGGCTGGAGTTGACACTCTATTACTGGGAGAACAGTGGCTTTATGAGGGCCCCTGAGACACTCAGGTTCCCTTTAAGATGCCCTGACTATCGGGTCCCTTATGCCCTCCAAGCCAGCAGCATTTATATTTGCATGTTAAAATTCCCTTCCTAACCAGCCAAGTGCAGAAGCTGGTCTTCCGAATATGCCCCTCTGAAGCCGAGTAGCATCTACCTTGCTTCTGAGGCGCACTGGTGCTGGCGACATGAGCCGTGCGCATGCACAAGATTTCCAGGACTGGGATGATACCGATTCCTGGAAATCATGTTATCAGGCCCACAGGAGCATGAGAACAGTAAAAGAAGGCCAATTTAGTCTGTGGAAACCATGCCCCTTCAACTAGTCAAAGGCCTAATTAGCATATGAAAGTGGAGGTAAAAAATACCTTTTGATTTTAGAAAATTATGTTATAAGTGTACAGGGCTGGCTAGGAATGGAATTTTAAGATGTACCGTATTTTTTATTTTATAAGACGCACCAGATTATAAGGTGCACCCCAAATTTGGAGCAAAAAAGTAGAAAATAAAAATATGGGGTCCGTTTTATAATCCGATGGTGTTTTATCAGGGAGAGGGGGCAGCAGCGTAGCGGGGGTCACAGGAGGCAGTAGCAGTACTGGAGTACTAAAATGCTGCCAGTGGTACAGAGCGGGGCCCAGATACTCACTGCTGGCGCTGCTCTGTGCGGGGCTGGTGACGCGGCTCTGCTCTGTGCGGGGCTGGTGACGCGGCTCTGCTCTGTGCGGGGCTGGTGACGTGGCTCTGGTATGCGCGGGGTTAGTGACGTGGCTCTGCTCTGCGCAGGGTTGGTGACGTGGCTCTGCTCTGCGCAGGGTTGGTGGCACGGCTCTGCTCTGTGCGGGGCTGGTGACGCGGCTCTGCTCTGCGCCGGAGGCGGTGCATCACCGGCCATTCTGAAGATGTCGGTGGTGAGGGTTTCAAATAATGGCGGTCGGAGTCAGCGCATGCGCAGATGAGAACTTGAGCTGAGAGCTCCATCTGCGCACGTGCTGACTCTAGTTGCCATTATTTGAAGTCCCGACCGCCGACATCTTCAGAATGAGCACCCGCCACACAGAGCAGTCCCTCGCAGAACAGAGCAGAGCAGTCCCGCACAGAACAGAGCCACATCACCAGCCCCACACAGAGCAGAGCTACACCACCCGATGCACAGAACAGTGCTGCACAGACCAGCGTGGGAAGCACACCGCATAGCATTACCCCTGTCTCTTTTGACCCCTCTTCACCACCCCTTGGTAAACTACATTCGGATTTTAAGACGCACCCCTCATTTACCTCCCAAATTTTTGGGAGGGAAAGTGCATCTTATTATCCGAAAAATACGGTAAATGCTGCTGGTTTGGAGGGCATAAAGAGAACCTGTCAGGTGCAATATGCACCCGGAACCATGAGCAGTTGTGGGTGCATATTGCGAATTCCTGCCTAACCGTCCCTGTATACACTAGCATAGATAAAGAGATCTTTAGAAAAAGTATTTCTTAACATGCTTTATGATATGCTAATGAGCGGTTTACAAGGATGTTGGTTCCTGCGCTCATTCCGCCCTCTTAGCATGGAAGCAGCCCACAGGGATGTGCTAACATGATATTCAATGCCCATTGCCCAGTGTCATCGGCGGTTACCCATGAACCTGTGTCCGTTGTCGCCGCTACAGAACTTCGGGTTTAGTGTCAGTTCACACGATCAGACGTCCCAACACTTCTGGTTATGCGCACTAGACCTCTCTGAAACCAGGACCCGTACACCCGGCTTCATAGTGCGCATGACTGGAAAAGCCAGGCATTCTGATCATGCGCACTGACACTAAGCCCGGCATCTAAAGCAGTGACAACAGACACAGGTATGCGCGTCACCGCTGATGTCTCTGGCAATGGGCATTGAATAGCATGTTAGCACGCCGCTGTGGACGTGCTAACATGCTAAGAGGGCGGAATGAGCACAGGAACTCGCCTTGCAACTAATCCCTGCGCTCATTAGCATATCATAAAGGATCTTTAGCGATAGGTTTTCTAAAGATCTCTTTATCTCTGCTATTAGATGCTGGGACAGTTAGGCAGGGATTAGCAATATGCACTCAGAACTGTTCGTGGTTCTGGGTGCATATTGCACCTGACAGGTTCCCTTTTAACTGAGAGCAAGCAATGTCTAATAAAGTGCAACACTAAAGCGGGCTTTACACACTACGATATTGCTAGCGATATTGTACGCAAAAGCACCCGTCCCCGTCGTGCATGCGATTTCATGCGATCGCTGCCGCAGCGAACATTATCGCTACGGCAGCGTCATACACACTTACCTGGTCAGCGACGTCGCTGTGACTGCCGAGCAATCCCTCCCTCAAGGGGGAGGGATGTTCGGCATCACAGCGACGTCACCACGACATCACTAAGCGGCCGGCCAATCAAAGCGGAGGGGCGGAGTTGAGCGGGACGTAACATCCCGCCCACCTCCTTCCTTCCGCATTGCGGCCGGCGGCAGGTAAGGAGACGTTCCTCGCTCCTGCGGTGTCACACACAGCAATGTGTGCTACCGCAGGAGCGTCGAACAACATCGATAATCAACCATTACCGATTTTTGGTTCTGGGACGACCTCTCCATGGTGAACGATTTTCACCATTTTTGAGGTCGCTTAAGGTCGCTGGTCAGTGTCACACGCTGCGATATCATTAATGACGCCGGATGTGCGTCACTAACAACGTGACCCCAACGATAAAACATTAACGATATCGTAGCGTGTAAAGCCCCCTTTAGATTGATGCAACCGGCGCTCCGTGTTGTAAAAAGTCCAAATCCCCATCAGTCCAAAACTCTTTAGTCCGCAGCCAGCTCCTCACACCAGCAAGCCTAATTTTAGTACTTAATAACCTCTAGGTGGACTACTAGAAAAGTACTCATACATGTCTTTATTTGCAGAGGATGGTTCTGGGGCTATGAGGAGACCAGAGGGCTTAATGTCAGCTGTCTCTCTGTACAAGGCTCTGCCTCCATCATCGCACCAATACTACTGAAGAACACCACTGCCAGGTGAGCAGACAAAGTTCCACTCACACAGACTATAATCAGGCGCCCCATCCCAGCAGTCGCGCTAACTGCTTTTCTTTTTCATCTTTAGGTCCATAATGCTGGACAGAGCTGAAAACCTTCTACATGATCACTATGCAGGACGAGACTACTGGAATGTGCGTATACCAACCTAATCCGTTAGAACCTGGATATCCGTGTTGTGAGCTGATATTTAATGGACTTGTTATGCAGATTGTGTGTGTCTGGGGCACATATCTCTATATAGATACATAGATTTAAAGGAGATTTTGAGAAAGTCCTGTGAGACCACCAGCCATCTCCAGGATGGGGTCAGAAATCCCCGGAATGGAGCTCGGGTGTACATACACGCTCAGTATCGGCACTATACATTGTGTGACTGCAGGAGGTAGCGGAGCGCTGTACTCGGCTTTCTCCGGCATCCCATAGACAATGAATGGAGCCAACACTGACCATGCACCTCAGCTCCATTCAGGAGAAGTCTGCAGAGCCTTTTTCTCATGATTGATTGCAGTCCCTGAAAATGGAGGATAATTTGCAATACTGGGATTGTCTTGCCACAAAAACCTATGACATCCAATGTCTTTATTAACGTAAGGAACCAGTGACTGCTTTTGAGGACTTGTGTGTATTTCCACAGTTTTCCCCATGAATGGCAGCTGATGGCTGAGGGAGAGGGAAGCAAAACCTGCAGAATTTGGCTTCTTGAGACGACCCTATTTAAAGCATCACAATATGTGAAGATCATGGGTTAAGACTATAGCCCATCAACTTTGGGGCTGGGGTGGAGTTCAATTACTTTAAAGGGCCATTATCTTTGTTGCAGGTGGCATTTTACTTCTTTTACCCTCTAACCTAAAGCTTTAATGGATTTTTTAAGATGAAATTGAAAAGGAAAAAGGTTTCCTAAAGAGAATGACTTGTTCTAGAAAGATTACAACCTGTCACCGAAACACAAAATAGGTGATTGCTGGGGTTCATCAGTCCGCATTTGTATGGAGCAGGCGTTATGTCACTCCTTCTATTGTCTATTGGACTGATGAGGATAGGAAATTAAAGTGCTGTTACCCTTCATTCATATCCAGGATGGAGGTAGGACACATGCTTTACTACTACTATTCTATTTAAAGAGGTATTCCCATTTCCAAAATCCTATCCTAATCTATATATATATAATTGCCTTATTCTGTCTCTGTCTGTCTGTCTGTCTGTCTGTCTGTCTTGCTACAAAATTGTGTCCTTACGGTGACACAAAGCGGATTGGCCGCTGGCCTCGCCATGGCCCCGCCCCCCCGCACGGATTGGTCGCTCGCCCTGGCTCCCCCCCCCACACGGATTGGCCGGCCGCTCGCACAGGCTCCACCCCCCCACGGATTGGCCTCTCGCCCCGGCACCCTGCACGTATTGGCAACTCGGCCACGCCCCGCCCCCTCACGCAATGCACGCTCGCTCTGGCCCCGCCCCCCGCACGCATCCCCCGAACTGACACGGAGACACGACTCCCAGGTGAGTACTGTACCCCCGGGAGCCCACACCAGCATACGCCGCCAACCCAGCCGACACAAACCCTCGCATTGCTGGGGCTGGCCGCCGTATGCTGGTGTGGGCTCCCGTGCGAGTGGGGGACGGGATGCGCTGGTAACCATGGTAGCATAGTTACCAGCGCATCAAGGTCCTGCAGCGGCGGAACATCCACACGCACACACATAACAACAGAGACACACACACACACACACACACACACACACACATCAGATCACACTCACTCTCACACACACCTCACACACACATCACATCGCATCCACACACTCACAGCATCCGGAGATATTGCTTGCTTCTCGGCCGCGATACTGTGCTGTGAGCTTCCAGGACCTGCCGGAGGATCACATGGCCGGAAGCATGTGGTATCTCCGGATGTTGTGAGTGAGCGCGTATGTGCAATATCGTCAATGTGTGTGTGTGTGTGAGTGTATGCGATTGGGTGTGTGTGAGTGTATGCGATCGGGTGGGTGTGAGTGTATGCGATCGGGTGGGTGTGTGTGTGTGTGAGTATGCGATCGGATCTGTGAGTGTTGGCAGAGGAGCACGGCGTGCTGGAGGAGGCTGGGAGGAGAGAGGCTGATCCTGGGGAAGGCTGGGAGGGGGAGGCTGATGTTGGGGGAGGCTGGGAGGGTGTAGACTGATGCTGGGGGAGGCTGATGCTGGGGGTGGCTGGGATGAGAGAGGCTGATGCTGGGGGAGGCTGATGCTGGGGGAGGCTGATGCTGGGGGAGGCTGGAAGGAGAGAGGCTGATGCTGGGGGAGGCTGGGAGGAGAGAGGCTGATGCTGGGGGAGGCTGATGCTGGGGGTGGCTGGGATGAGAGAGGCTGATGCTGGGGGAGGCTGATGCTGGGGGAGGCTGGAAGGAGAGAGGCTGATGCTGGGGGAGGCTGATGCTGGGGGAGGCTGGGAGGGGGAGGCTGATGCTGGGGGAGGCTGGGAGGAGAGAGGCTGATGCTGGGGGAGGCTGATGCTGGAGGAGGCTGGGAGGAGAGAGGCTAATGCTGGGGGAGGCTGGGAGGAGAGAGGCTGATGCTGGGGGAGGCGGAGGCTGATGCTGGGGGAGGCTGGGAGGCGGAGGCTGATGCTGGGGGAGGCTGATGCTGGGGGAGGCTGGAAGGAGAGAGTCTGATGCTGGGGGAGGCTGATGCTGGGGGAGGCTGGGAGGAGAGAGGCTGATACTGGGGGAGGCTGATGCTGGGGGAGGCTGGAAGGAGAGAGGCTGATGCTGGGGGAGGCTGGAAGGAGAGAGGCTGATGCTGGGGGAGGCTGATGCTGAGGGAGGCTGGGAGGTGGAGGCTGGGAAGAGGGAGGCTGGGAGGAGAGAGGCTGATCCTGGGGAAGGCTGGGAGAAGGGAGGCTGGGAGGAGAGAGGCTGATGCTGGGGGAGGCTGATGCTGGGGGAGGCTGGAAGGAGAGAGGCTGATGCTGGGGGAGGCTGATGCTGGGGGAGGCTGATGCTGGGGGAGGCTGATGCTGGGGGAGGCTGGGAGGAGAGAGGCTGATGCTGGGGGAGGCTGGGAGGAGGGAGGCTGAGAGAAGAGAGGCTGAAGCTGGGGGAGGCTGATGCTGGGAGGAGAGAGGCTGATGCTGGAGACAGAGAGGCTGATGCTGGGAGGAGAGAGGCTGATGCTGGGGGCAGAGAGGCTGATGCTGGTGCAGCATGGGGGATGGAGCACGATGGGGAGTGCGCAGCATGGGGGATGGAGCACGTTTGGGAGTGCGCAGCATGGTGGATGGAGCACGTTTGGGACTGCGCAGCATGGCGGATGGAGCACGTTTGGGACTGCGCAGCATGGCGGATGGAGCACGTTTGGGAGTGCGCAGCATGGCGGATGGAGCACGTTTGGGAGTGCGCAGCATGGCGGATGGAGCACGTTTGGGAGTGCGCAGCATGGCGGATGGAGCACGTTTGGGAGTGCGCAGCATGGCGGATGGAGCACGTTTGGGAGTGCGCAGCATGGCGGATGGACCACGTTTGGGAGTGCGCAGCATGGCAGATGGACCACGTTTGGGAGTGCGCAGCATGGCGGATGGAGCACGTTTGGGAGTGCGCAGCATGGCGGATGGAGCACGATGGGGGGTGCGCAGCATGGGGGATGGAGCACGATGGGAGGTGCACACCTCCCCCCAACACACACACACACACAACACACCACACACACACTGGGAACCACAAACACCGCCCTACACAGACACCCACACACACAGACAACGCTGCACACACACAACACCCAACACACAAACACCGCGGCATACATAAATATATGCACATACCACGCAACACACACACATTGCACAAAACATACCTCCCCACAAAACACACCACACCCACACAAACCGCGCAACACACACACACAACGCTACAGACACACAGCGCTCCACAAACAACGCAACACATGCAACACACATACAACACCGCTCTCACCCCCCGCCACACCCAGACAACACCCAGAACATGTACAGCGCCTACACAAACACTTGCTAACTACACACAACAACATCTATATATATATATATATATATATATATATATATATATATATATATATATATATATATATATATAAAATATATATATCTCAAAAATCATACATTAACTACACAATACGTAAATTCTAGAATACCCGATGCGTAGAATCGGGCCACCTTCTAGTATGTAATAGATGTAGTAATAATATTAGCAAATACCTACAATTAGAAATGTAGCATAGTTCTCCTGATTTACTGTCACTCACCTCATGTGCAGGACATTGCAGGACTTAGGTATCCATGGTTATGACTATGAGCAACTAACTAACCGTGACTTTATGCGTAGTTAGTTGCTCATTGTCATAACCGTGGATACCTAAGGTCCTGCAATGCCCTGAACATGGGGTAAGTGATGTAATGAATCAGGAGAGCTATACTACATTTCTAATTGGATGTCTTTGCTAATATTATTACTATTACATCTACTACTTACTGGGATAGGATCTTGGAGATGGGAATACCCCTTTAAACATGGGACTCAAGATCCTTGTTCTCTCCCAGCTTTTAGGCCCCTGGTAATGACACAACTATCCCCTTTATTTAGATGAATGCCTGCTGAGAAAAGTATTGTTATTGTTTTATTCCTTTTTATATATTTTTATTAGTGATTTCTAGAAAATGTTCCTGAAACGGCCATATCTGAGGCTAATATTTTTAGTACAGTATAGTTTTCTCATGATACATTTCCTTTATGCGAAATACATCTTCTGACAACCTAATTTAGACACCAAAGCAAGCAGAAAAGTTACCAAAGTCCATGTTTTCAGAAGCAGAATGCATAAGATAAGCGGATTGTGGTGTCTCACCCCTTCCAAATTTGGCTGTGATTATACCATTACAAAGTCTGAAAAAAATATGAAGGCGCATGACACTTTCACCAAACTGAATACAGGCTGCAATATATCGCCTGCGTTAAACAAGAGATTCATGCAAGTGTTTTTTAAAAATATAGTATACTTTTATTAATTTAGTTAAAACAATTTAGTTAAAAAAAACAAAAACAAAAAAAAATCAGGAAAAAAGACTCCTATGAGGAAACATATAGCCTGTATAAACCAGGAGGTTAGAGAGGTGTATGACATGATAGTATCAGTCAAAACAGCCATCTGCACAACTGATGTTAGATTTGTGTATAAATAATAGTCCATTACTCACAAATTGCACATATGCAGAGATACAAATTTTAAAGTGCACGTGTGTATCAATAATAAGTGAATGCGTTATAAATGAATACAGTGCAAACCATAGCTAAAGTACATGTATGCGTAGCCTGTGCTAAATATATAATTTGCTAAATATAGGACATATAATAAGACAAGTTTGGCTAATGCCTGAACAAACACAAAATCAGAGTGCTATTGGTTACTACATGTCAACACCTCAAAGAATGATTACCTTCTCTAGGCTTACACGACACCATCCGTGCCACAATATCAAATCCATATGCAGTTAAAAACCTTGTGGTTGAAGCTTGATGAATATGAGGGGTCCCAGGCAGAATGTCCCTGCACCCCGACGCGCATTTCATCCAGCTTCCTCTGGGTGCCTGAAGAATTAAAACTACAAAAGTGGAATAAATCACAACAATCTTTGCCGATGTACTTATCTGACGGTGACACACGGCAGTTGACACATGCACCAAATTCACAAGGAGAATGCCTATTATTGAATTTGGCACATATTACTGCTGCACTTCCTTCATTAAGACTGGCAAACAAATGAACCGGGGTTATGTGTTTTGGGAGTACTCTGTATAAAGTGACTTATTTTGTGTATATTAATAAAAGAATATTATTGGTGGAATTTCATTAAATATTTTAACCTAAATTTGTACTTCCTTGTGCAGACACGTCGCAGTATGGTGTTTGCTCAGCATCTGAGGATAGTGGGGGACGAGTTCAGGGCCAACTTTCTGGAGTCTAATGATGAAGCTGACAAAACAGTATTCAGTGAAGACTGGACCAAAGTGAAGGTAACGTGTGCCTCATTATTACATTAGTGGTGGAAAGAACCATGTGGCGCTAGCAGGTAATATAGTGTGACCGATCCCCTAACTATTTTGGGGCTTAGGCTGAATAAACTAACAATTAGGATGGAGGTGAAGTATTCATGTCCAGTGTTTTCTCTGCAGCAAAAGCCCAGCGCACCAATAGGGGGACCTTACCTTAGTGTTCACCTTAGAAGAAAAGACTTCATTTGGGGGCACAGAGACGATGTACCCAGCCTACGACGGGCAACAGAAGAAATTCAAAGTCTATTAAAGAAGCTGAAGCTAAAAAAGGTTTTCATTGCTACAGATGCTGACAGACAAGGCAGGTGTACAGATTTTATTATGGTTCATATTTTTCTTTACACTCCACTCTAGTCAGATGATATTGACGACCTAGTCTACGTGTAGGCCATCAATTATTGATCAGTGAGCCTCTAGTACCCAGCACCCCCACAATCATCTGTAATTGGCTCCGGCCAGATGTAGACATTGTATAGGAGCTAATGTGTATTACCCAGCAGTGGCCACTACACATTGAACAGAGTTGAACAGTGCAGTTTTGTTCAATGTTTATATCTGGAAATAAAAGTCAATAGCAATTGAACAGTGAAGTTGCCCAATTTCGGACCCCCACTGATCTTACGTTGATGACCAGTCCTAAGGTTTCACTCACACTACTAGATTTTCGGTTCCAGTGCGATCCGACAAACATCAGATCACATTCAGACTAGTGATATTCTATGGGACCGAGCACATATCCGATTTGAATTGCAGTCTGAGTTGGAACTGATTCAGATCGCACTCAGCCATGGAAGTCAATGGATCAGTGGAAACTATCAGACTGCGTTCAGATGACCTCTGAGTTCAGTTAGATTTTTCACTTGATGACACAATAGAGAAGATGTAGAATTTTTTTTCCCATCTTCTGCTCATCGGAGAAAATCGGATCACACTATGATCACAGTGGGATATGCATAATCATTCTGATTCTCTTGGATGAGAGAATATATGGCTGTCTGACCCTAGCCTAATGATAAGTCATCAAAATCAAGCTGCCGAATAACCCCATGAAACGTCTGTATTCAGCAATATGCTGAGAAAATCATCCGCTGAATGAAAGTTGCATATAATTGCTTATATCATGATGTATGGTGTAAAACATATTAGTATTATACTGTAATAGTAGTTATTTCATGGATTTGTGAACTTACCCGCATAATAGTGTTCTCAATTGTCTCTCGGTATTTATTTTTTTTAATGATTTTAGCAGGAGTACTTCTTATCCACCAATAGTATACAAAGCCTGAGCACATTGAATGTGGAGTAACTTTAATTGTTTTCGAAATCCTTTTTGGTAGATCTTGAGGAGCTGCGAAAGTTGCTTCCTGAAATGGTGAGGTTCGAGCCAACCTGGGAAGAGCTGGAGCTGTACAAGGACGGAGGGGTTGCAATCATAGATCAGTGGATCTGTGCACATGCCAGGTAACGCACGAGTCTCAATGATCCTACTAGCATGAATGTAAATGTGGGTCCTAAAATTACTAATGGCCCATTTGTATGCCGATAAATGAACACCGATGAATATGCTGGACTACCTGCAGCACGCCAAGTAGTCCTCTCATCATAATCTACTGCAGATTAATCAGTGATTTTATCAAAACTACACTAAGCAGCCTAGTAAGTGATACATCACTGGTATCAGCATCTCTGCCCCTACGTTATGCTGCTCTCAGATTAGGTGGCAAAATCCTGGTGATAGATTTCCTTTAAAGAGAATCTCACCAGGTTTTTCCCTATTTAATATGAGAACAGCATTACGTAGGGACAGATACCATGATTTCAGTGATGTTACTTATTGGGCCGCTTGCTGCAGTTTTAATATCACTTTTATCAGCAGGAGATAATCACTGCTGGAGTAGTAAACATGCTGCTAGGTAGTCCTCCGTATTCATGAGCTCTGTGTGATCTGCCCCCACCACTAATTGGCAGCTTTCCGTGTACACTGTTCATAGGCAGAAAGCTGCCAATCAGTGGTGTGGATGGATTATACAGAGCTCATGATTATGGAGGACTACATCACATCAGAATTATTAGTCCTCTAGTGATAATCTCTTATGGATTAAAACACTGATTTTATTAAAACTGAAGCAAGCCGCTCTGTAAGTAACCGTTTAAATTGTGGCCTCTGGCCCTACATTATGCTGCTCTGAGATGGGTAGAAAAACGGGTAACAGATTCCCTTTTTGTTTACAATTTTTGTACAGCTACGAAATCCTTGTGGTACTTTTGCGTTTTATAAAGTTGTGATCTCTTTGGCTCTCTAGGAGATGCAAAACTATTTTATTTCTCCCAACATTTTCTGACAGCAATATTTTTTTTGTGCTAGATAGATTTAAATAGAACTGGGTGGTGATAGAAGGGGGATAGTGTAGCCCTTCTAGGTCCCAAGGAGTGGAGTTGTTGAGGCACGCGCAGTTTATGCCTTCCTTGTGATCCGCACACACTGACAAGGATCTCTCGTATACTAACATAGGTTTAGCTTTTACTCCAGGGGTTAATTCACTAACTTAAGTGACTGTGGTTTATTTTTTTGTGTTGGGCATTCTTTTTACATATGCAAATTATCAGACAGTTTTTATAGTAATGTGCATACATATATTTTCTTCTTCTGATTCTTGACAGATACTTCATTGGTACCTCCGTCTCCACCTTCTCATTCCGCATTCATGAAGAGAGAGAGATTTTAGGCTTTGACCCAAAGACGACCTACAACCGGTTCTGTGGAGACAAAGAAAAGGACTGTGAGCAGCCCACACACTGGAAAATTGTGTACTGACCGACGGACACCTTGCTAGGCAGGCATGGTAAAGGCCGGACCGTGCATCACGTGCTATGGTTAAAGGGAACACCTCTGTATGCCGTCTACTTCTCTCGGGTACTCTCATGGGCGATGTCTTTAATTAGAGCTTCAGCGGGCTTAGATTTGATTATGCCTCGTGTGAATACAGTAATATACGGGTTATGTGAACAACGTAATCTGGGACCAGAAAAAGATATGACTGTCGAAAAGACTGGTGCCAAGAATACATCTATAAATCATGAACACAATGGATTGTGAAGCTGCTCATAATGCACAAATATCTTCACGACGGTCTCGACCTTTAGTAAAACCACATTTTATATTTATGTCTTCATTGGGGTTTTCTTCTGTTTTTAATATCACAATATGTTGTGTAATATTCATGTATTTCTGGCCCTTTTATATATTCGTCTACCCCCACCCACCCCGTTCAGGCTTGTGTTGTAGACATCTTTTACCTTATGATATATGTGGTGTGTGTGTGTGTATATATATATATATATATATATATATATACCATAATGAAACTTATGACCTTCTAATAGGCTGGATGGTCAGAGACCTTGTTAAGGTCTGACCCCTTGAATCACAAAAATCAGGGACCCCAAGTGGACAGCGTGGTTGTATGAAGAAGGTTCCGCTCCCTGTCAGTGCCATAGCCTTGGATCAGCAGTGCAAATCTCGACTGCCCACCTATTCACACGGGAACCTCGGACCCCTGATCAGACCGAGTTGTCATTATGAGAAATCCCCTTTAAGTGTTGCAGGTCTCCACTGTGTAATTACCAGTTTGCTTTTTTTCTGTGAGCGGTCTGTTCAATGAATATTTTGATAATGGATCATTGGTAAACGATTTAGACCAGTGATTAATCTTTTTTTAATAAATATAATGACCCCGTACCATGGAACAAAAAAATGATACTTGTTTTTAAATGGGATTTTAGAGCAGTAAATCTGTTCTGTCTATACCTCAACTGTTTTTTATAGGTTAATAAAGATCTTGTAATAACTGTGTCTGTTTTTAGTTCGCACAAGTGAATAAATATATGGCAAAATCACTTCAATGACCGCACTAGAAATACGCAATTGCAACTACAGAAAAGAGACCATAAAATAACACAGGTCTGCGACTAAAAAGCTGTCTGATTATTTTCATCTAAATTCCATGTATTTTGGTGTGCTGAAAATGAAAAAAATATTGAAAAAAATCCTGAACGTCAGGATTTGCCACAAGATGCAAAATTCTCTTAAAATTTTAGTAAATTTTTCTTTTTTTTTTTTTTTGGGGTTTTGAAAGTCAAAATTACTATTAATTAATTCACATCAATGCATTGAAGATATATAATGCCAAAAAAATATAACTTTCAAAGAAAAGAACTTTCAGAGTGAGCTAATGAAACCAGCATCAACATTTTGCAAGCTGAAGGAGCGGGCTCTGACATGCCCGGGCTTGTTTCAATTGTTTTATCTTTGTTCTCGCCTGTTCACACTTTTTAATCTCAGTTCTTGTTAGCTCTTGATATTCAACCGTGTTTCCTAAAATTAGCATTATGGCTCAGCGGAAGTTTATTAATTCGCCTGACAGTTTCTGTTACATTTGTGGTGAATATACAGTGTTGAAGCAACAGCTGAATATTACAGACTTTGTGAAAAAAGTATACTTCATATTTCGGACTAAAGCTTGGAGATCAAGATAAAGCTTGGGTGCCTCATAAAGTGTGTAAACGGTGTGTTGAGGACCTCTGAAATTGATTCAAGTGTGAGGTAGCGTGGTCGGCACGGGATCCAGGCATTAAGGTTCACAGCACACGGTTTTAATGTCCAAACAAAAGTCCACAACAATATACATGTGCCTCTCCAGCAGAGAACTCAGGGAGTTCTGTTCACTCCCTCACACCCGGCACACCTGCCCTTGTTCCTGTTTCCATTTAACCCTTCCTTCAGCCTGTAGGAAAACAGCATTAACCCTAGAGTGGATTTACTTTCTATCATGGAGTGAGCACAACCGGGGCGAGACATACCGGCCGTCATAGATAACCCCGGTCACAGTCTCACATACCCCCCCCCTCAGTTCAAGCGTGCGGGGTTGAACTCCCGCCATCAAACACGGGCCGCGGGACAAGGCATCGGCGTTGCCCTGCAACCTACCGGCCCTATGTTCAACCGTAAACTGGAAGTTCTGCAGAGAAAGGAACCACCGGGTAACCCGGGCATTCCGTTCCTTGGCGGACCTCATCCAGACCAGTGGAGAGTGATCCGTCACCAAGTGAAACTGCCGTCCCAGCAGGTAATAGCGTAGGGACTCCAAGGCCCACTTGATCGCCAGGCACTCCTTCTCCACTACGCTATAATTCCGCTCGGGAGGGGTGAGCTTCCTACTTAAGAAGGTGACGGGGTGTTCCTCCCCCTGAACCACCTGAGACAGCACTGCCCCCAGGCCGACCTCTGAGGCGTCAGTCTGCACTATGAACTCCTTCCGGAAATCAGGGTGTACAAGAACGGGCTGTCCGCACAGGACCCCCTTCAGGGCCCGGAAGGAGTCCTCGGCCTGCGGAGTCCAGCGCACCATGACGGTCCGTCAAGGGGGCTGATAGTCCCGCAAAATCCTTTACAAACCTCCTGTAGTATCCCACGATACCCAGGAAGGCCCTAACCTGCTTCGTGGTCAGGGGTCTAGGCCACTTCTGGATCGCCTCAACCTTGTTAACTTGGGGCTTAATCACTCCTTGGCCTATCACGTAGCCCAAGTAGCGGGCTTCCGTGAGTCCCAACGCACATTTCTTGGGATTGGCTGTCAATCCGGCTGTTCGAAGCGCGTCCACCACCGCTTGTACCTGTTCCAAGTGGGTCTGCCACTCGGAGCTGTAAATAATGATGTCATCAAGGTACGCTGATGCATACGCCTGGTGGGGTTCCAGCACTAAGTCCATCAACCTCTGGAACGTGGCCGGAGCGCCATGTAACCCAAAAGGCAAGACAACATAGTGGAAGAGACCCTCTGGCGTAACAAAAGCGGTTTTCTCCTTGGCGGACTCCGTCAGTGGCACCTGCCAGTACCCCTTGGTCAGGTCGAGCGTGGTAAAATATCGCGCCTGTCCCAGCCTATCAATCAGCTCATCCACCCGGGGCATGGGGTAGAGCTCGAACTTGGATATTTCGTTCAATCTCCTAAAGTCATTGCAGAACCTTAAGGAGCCATCGGGTTTTGGTATTAGGACAATCGGACTAGCCCATTCACTCCGGGATTTTTCGATGACCCCCAGGCGTGACATTGTCTTTACTTCCTCCGATATGGCTTGTCGTCGAGCCTCCGGTACCCGGTATGACTTCAGGCGTACCTTCAGGTGGGGCTCGGTGACAATATCATGTCGTATCAAACTGGTCCTACCGGGCAGCTCGGAGAAGACATCGGGGTTCTGCTGAACCAACCGTCTGGCCTCTCGCCTCTGAGTCTTGGTGAGGGCTTCTCCAATCCTTACTTCCGGTTCGTCCTCTCCAGAGGTCGCTGGAGCCGGATGTGAACGACCCGAAGAGGAGGGAGATGGGGAAAAAACAGCCATCAGGCTTTCCCGTTCCTGCCAAGGTTTTAATAGGTTGACATGGTATATTTGTTCAGGTTTCCGCCTACCGGGCTGCAATACTTTATAGTTAACCACCCCGACTCTTTCCTTTATCTCGTAGGGGCCTTGCCACTGAGCCAGGAATTTACTCTCCGCCGTGGGGATTAATACCAACACCCGATCCCCGGGTTTAAAGGTCCGCACGGTGGCTTGTCTATTGTAGCGGCCGCTTTGCGCGGCCTGAGCCTCCTGTAAATGCTCCTTCACAATTGGCATGACCGCGCTTATGCGGTTCTGCATACCCAAAATGTGTTCAATCACACTTTTATGGGGGGTGGGCTCTTGCTCCCATGTTTCCTTTGCCAGGTCCAACAATCCCCGGGGATGTCGCCCGTATAACAATTCAAAAGGCGAAAACCCCGTGGATGCCTGTGGCACCTCACGGATGGCAAACATCAAATAGGGAAGCATCATATCCCAGTCTTTCCCGTCTTTTGAAATCACCCTTTTGAGCATGGTTTTCAGGGTTTTATTGAAACGCTCGACTAAACCGTCCGTTTGAGGATGATACACAGACGTACGCAACTGCTTGATCTGGAGTAGCCGGCATAGCTCTTTGGTCACTTTAGACATGAATGGGGTCCCCTGATCCGTAAGGATCTCCTTGGGCAACCCCACCCGGCAGAACACAGCAAACAACTCCCGAGCTATAAGCTTTGCTGCAGTATGTCTGAGAGGTATCGCCTCGGGATACCGGGTGGCATAGTCAACGATCACTAGGATGTGTTGGTGCCCTCGAGCGGACTTTACGAGGGGCCCCACCAGATCCATCCCTATCCGTTCAAAAGGGACTTCTATAATGGGTAACGGTACCAACGGACTGCGAAAATGGGTCAGGGGTGCGGTAAGCTGACACTCCGGGCAGGTTTCGCATAACCGTTTTACCTCCCCAAAGACTCCGGGCCAATAGAACCTTTGCAATATTCGCTCCTGCGTTTTCTTGACCCCTAGGTGGCCACTCATCAGGTGTTTATGAGCCAAGTTGAGGACCCGCCGGCGATGCGGCTGGGGCACCACCAACTGCTCTACCCCCACGCCCCGTATTTCATCTACCCGGTAGAGTAAATCCTGCTTAAGAGCGAAATGGGGGTACCTTACCTGGGCACCGGGCAGCTGTGCCACCCCGTCAATTACTGTCACCCGACTCCGGGCATGTATTAATGTAGGGTCCTGGAGTTGGGCAGTCCCAAACGTATCCGGGGACGCCTCCAACTCCGGGATGGGTTCGACCGTCTCAGCCTCTCCTGCCAATACCTCTAGGGGCGACCTATCGGGTTCACATTCTGTCCCTATCATGGGGACCCCTACGGCAGGTGTCCCGGATTCAGGATTGTAGGGCTCAGGTCCCGGACTGACCAATATCTGAGGAGACTTAGGGGGTCCCTTCCATAAAGTCCAAAAATAGGGCAGATCCCTTCCTAGGATCACGTCATAGGGAAGAGTGTTAAGAAGTCCCACCTCATGTTGCACCTGACCGCAAGGTGCTGTGATGGTGACAATCCCTGTGGGATAGTCTCGGCGGTCTCCATGTATGCAAACCACCCCCACGGTACGTCCTGTGGCCTTTACTTTAGCCCTCACGGTGGATCACACAAGGGTCACTAAGCTTCCGGAATCCAACAATCCTGTAACCGGACATCCATTCACCTGTATTTGGCACAAGTGGGGCTCCGTCTCTGGGGAGACCAGGTCAGCGGTACACACCACCTGAGCATACATTGAACCCCGCCGGGTAACCCCACAATCCATGGGCTCCGTGGTGAGTGGACACTGGGCTTCCATATGTCCCACCCGCTGGCACCGCCAACATCTAATGGGGACGGAAACCCCCTTGACGGGTTGTCGTTTAGGGTACAGAACCTTCCGGACCTCAGGAATGGCGGCCGCGGCCTCAGACGGGACGGTAGGGGACTCCTGCACCATTGTCAGCGGTGGGTCCTTGGCCCTAGGCTTGGAGGGGCCGGACCGACGGGCGGTACGCAAAGTCTCAGTGTCCCGTATCAAGTCCTGCGTAGCCACATGCCGCTCTACCAGGGACACTAATTGGTCCAGGGTACTCGGGTCACCCTGTCCTACCCACCGTTGAACGGTGACGGGTAAAGTGCGCACAAAACGATCCACTACTACCCTTTCCACCATTTGCGCCGGGCTCAGAGTGTCAGGCTGCAACCACTTTTTTACAAGATGCAACAAGTCATAGGCCTGGGAGCGTACGGGTTTGGCTTCCTCATAGAACCACTGATTTACTCGCTGAGCCCGTACATAGGTATTCACCCCCAACCGAGCCAGTATTTCGGCTTTCAGGGTCACATAGTCAATGGCGTCCTCGGTACAGAGGTCCAGGTACGCTTTTTGGGGTTCCCCCGTCAGATAGGGCGACAATACCTCAGCCCACTGGGGGGTCGGCAGCTTTTCCCGCTCGGCCACCCGCTCAAACACCGCCAGGAACGCTTCCACATCATCCCCCGGGGTCATCTTTTGCAACGCTTGTCTCACCGCTTTCCGGACGCTGCCGTCGTCACCCGGTCCCGGGGTTGTTGCTGCCGGTCCGGCACGGATCGACTTGGCCAGGAGAACCATCTGTTCTTGATGTCTTTGTTCCTGCAATTGCAAGGCTTGCTGCTGACGTGCATTGGCCTGAACCAGCTGTTCTTGGTGCCCTTTGTCCTGCCCTTGCAAGGATTGCTGCTGATGTTCCAACGCCCGGAGCAGGTGTGCATTGGTCTGTTGCTGCTGTGCATTAGCCTCTTGTAGCTGTGCATTAGCCTGTTGTTGCTGTGCATTAGCCTGAGCCAGCTGCTTTAGTATGTCCTCCATGGCGTCACCGGGTTTGGGCTGTAGTATAGCCGCTCGAATCCAGGACATGTGCTACTGGGTCACCAGGGATGGATGCTACACCTCACCGGCTGGCATGCCCGCCGATTCTCCACCATATGTGAGGTAGCGTGGTCGGCTGCGCAGCAGAAGACACGGGATCCAGGCATTAAGGTTCACAGCACACGGTTTTAATGTCCAAACAAAAGTCCACAACAATATACATGTGCCTCTCCAGCAGAGAACTCAGGGAGTTCTGTTCACTCCCTCACACCCGGCACACCTGCCCTTGTTCCTGTTTCCATTTAACCCTTCCTTCAGCCTGTAGGAAAACAGCATTAACCCTAGAGTGGATTTACTTTCTATCATGGAGTGAGCACAACCGGGGCGAGACATACCGGCCGTCATAGATAACCCCGGTCACAGTCTCACACAAGGGTAAGAAAAAAGCTTTCCGTTATGGGATTCCTATGGTATGGCGAAAGCAAAAGAACCATAGTGACGATTGTTACTTTTGTTCATGCGATGTGAAAGGGTATAATTCAAAATGGAAGCATTCCATTTCATACCCCAATATTCACTCAGCAATTCATCCCATCCCCCATGGCACAGATATACCAGTACCCAAGGCCCCTGCTACCTTGGAAGAGATAACTATGTCCGATGAAGGTGGAGTCATACCTGAACCAGATGAATCAAGTTCTGACTTTGAAGATGATACAAGACCAAAATTGTTTTCCCAGGAGATGAATAATTTGGTAAGAGACTTAACTCTTCCCAAAGATGCCGCTGAGTTACTCGGCTCAAGGCTCAAAAGCAAGAATTTATTGTTGCCATGAGTGTCTTTTTCATGGTTCAGACATCATGAAGACGAGTTTGTTCCTTACTTTGCCCAGGAAGATAAGTTGGTTTATTGAATCGATGTCAAAGGTTTGATGGGTCAATTCAAAATCCAATATGATTCAGCGCAATGGCATCTTTTTATAGATTCTTCAAAAAGAAGTCTCAAAGCAGTTTTACTCCACAACGGCGGTTTTTATGCTTCCATCCCTGTAGGTCATTCCGTACACCTCAAGGAAACCTACGAGAACTTGTAATTTGCTCTTCGTAAACTTAAATATGAAGACCACGGTTGGCAAGTGTGTGGGGGTTTGAAAGTCTTGTGCATACTGCTCGGGTAACAAGCTGGGTATACCAAATACCCTTGTTTTCTGTGTCTATGGGACAGTCGAGACCGACAAAATCACTAGACCAAGAAGAATTGGCAGCCGAGGGTACTCACAGTTGGTGAAAAAAATGTCCTCCGAGAAACTTTGGTTCCTCCCCATAAAGTTCTTCTACCACCTCTCCACATCAAATTGGGATTGATGAATTCGTAAAATCACTTCCAAAAGATGGAGAATGCTTCAAATACTTGATCGCCAAGTTTCCAGGCCTCTCGGAGGCAAAATTGAAGGAAGGTGTGTTCGTCGGACCAGACATTAGAAGGCTTATAGCTGATCAAGAGTTTATCAATACCATGGTGCATCTTCAAAAAGAAGGGTGGATTGCATTTAAAGAGGTCGTAGAGACATTTTTAGGCACAAATAAAGACCCTGATTACAAACAAATTGTCGGACGAATGCTGAAAGCATTTCAAGCTGTAGGTTACCTGATGAAAAAAGTTTGAAAATGCATTTCCTCCATTCCCACCTTGACCACTTTCCTGAAAATTTGGGAGCTGTGAGAGAAGAGCAAGGTGAACGATTCCACCAGGACATTAAAGAGATGGAAGATGGAGCATTACAATGATGGCAGACTACTGTTGGACGCTTCAGAGAGACATTACAGATGCTACTCACAAGCGTAAATGTACCAAGAGAAGCCTCACAGGGAAGAAGAATCGATTTTAATGTGTGTTAGTGAGCTCATTGCAGTTAAAAAAAAAAAATATATATATTTTCATGAAACATTTGTAATAAAAAATTAATTTTATGAATCTATCTTCATTTATTTTGAGGTATTGTCTTATTTAACATAGTTACTTAAATTGTCAGAAAACGTGATGTCCTATAACAAAACAGAGGTCATTTTCAGATTCAGCGCACTCAAAAACATAAAGATTACGTGGAATAACCAAAACAGCTCTCGGAAAAATATTTTTTGCAGACCTGTGTAATACTTAAGATCTCGGTAATCGCCCCCGTTTTAGCATTTTGGAGTCTTGTTTGTGATCTGTTCAGTAGTGATTGTAGTTATACTGTCCTAATCTGGGTCACTTTACGTTCATCTATAAAACACCACTGCAGCGGTTCTTTCCCAGCCTTGGAGTTCTGCTTCTAATCTAAGGTCCATGACCACAGTCTTATACTCACGTTCTGGCATCTTCACCTTTTATCGGTGCCACTCCGGTCCCACAACGTCATCTTGTGACCTCAATTTCTGACCCATCATAAGTCAAAAGTAACAGTCACAAGCTCTCAATACAGGCCTATGAAAGTGAGAACGAGGCCAGAACGCGGCTCATAGACTTGTATTGAAAGTGACCTCCGGTGTGTTCCATCAAACACTGGAGAGATCTAACAGGTCACAAACTGCCGGAGAGAAGATGAAGACAGCAGCCGGTAAGTATAAGACTAGGCTTAGGGAACCTAGATTAGAAGTACCCCTCGAGTGCTGAAATAAAAAATATTGTTGGAGTTTTGCTTTAAAGGTGTGATCCGGGCTAAAACGACAAGTCTGACGTCACTTTTAGTGTTGAGCGAGTACTTAACTATTTGTACTCGCTATGCTGTCAGCGCGTACTTTCAGCTACTCGCATATTCATTTCGAGTAGCGCAGTTTCAAGAAAAAAGGGTATACCAATTAGGGATCACCAAAACATCACATGTTTAGAAAATTAGAAAATCTTTATTGCAAAAAGTAGGACCACATATATCCACACTAGGATTAGAGCACACATAGGAACACTGTATAAAAACACTTAATAAGCCAAAGGCATCATATCCCCGACACACCAGGACCCAATACAATAAATAGACAATATAAATGTGCAATACAAAAACTCTTTTATTTGGGATGGACGTCTGGGCACAGCTTATTTCTCCAGTCGGTGTACAGTGCTTTAGAGATGTCATAAACCTTTGGCTTTTTAAGTGTTTTTATACAGTGTTCCAATGTGTGTTCTACTCCTAGTGTGGAGATATGTGGTCCTACTTTTTGCAATAAAGAT
This sequence comes from Anomaloglossus baeobatrachus, assembly GCF_048569485.1. Lineage (NCBI taxonomy): Eukaryota > Metazoa > Chordata > Amphibia > Anura > Aromobatidae > Anomaloglossus > Anomaloglossus baeobatrachus. The sequence goes on from NC_134359.1 coordinate 106,892,426, forward strand.
TTTCTAATTTTCTAAACATTTTGATGTTTTGGTGATCCCTAATTGGTATACCCTTTCTTTCTTGAAACTATGCTGTGTTTGTATACCAGGAGATCCCACTGGGTGGTGCCCTTCCCTCCTATGTGTTGTTCGTTACGAGTAGCGGGCGCAATGTAAGTCAATGGGAAATACTCGCTTAAGTAGCGAGTAACCCGAATGCCATACTATTTGTGCGAGTAGAGAATAGTATGGCTTTTGGGCTACTTAGCGAGTATTTCCCATTGACTTACACTGCGCCCGCTACTCGTAGCAAATATGCAAGTAGCGAACAGTACTCGCTAACTACTCACTCAACACTAGTCACTCTGTGTCACTATGTGACTGCAGGCTTGTGAATCCTCACATTGTATGCACTATGGGGATTCACCAGTGTCAGCGCCGCGAACGCCGATCACGTGGTTACATGTATGTGATATGCAGATTCCAATCCAAAAATCGACTACATTGTTTCCAGCCTCACTCAATACACTTGCACTATGTGTACCGGAAACAGTCTAGTCAGATTCTGGCCGGGAATCTGCATATTGCATACTTGGCTGTAGTTCACGGCTCTTGTACTGGAGGAGAATCCTAACATTGCACACTGCCTGCGATGCGAGGATTCACAGGTCTACAGACACAGAGAAACTCTGCAGATTTTTCGTTTTAGACCAGATAACCCTCTAAGTTTTACAATGATTTACTAGTTCTCTCTCGTCTGCCTTAATAGTGGGAGTCCTGCTGTTGGGAACCAACCATGTTCAGCTACTAAAGCATTTCTAAGGTAAAAAACAAACAAACAAACCTTGGTACAAGTGCCCAGACGGTCCTATGTGTCATACTACTGGCATCACCGCTCAGCAATGTGTGCCATAGTGCCAGCCGTATGATGTGTGATCACTGAGACCATTTATTGGCTGGTCACATGCCGATCACTTGTAAACAAAGACCAGAACGATAGTTGGAGCTGCAGCCAAGCATTGCCGGGGAAATAAAAGACGGGTTTATTTTGTTATTTTAGAATATTTGCAGCTGTTTTTTCTTTTTTTTGTGTTAGATTGAGGAGTCTTTTAGCTGTGAGACACGGTGTTGTTTTCAAAAAGCGCCACCAAATTACCCTAGAGAATGTAGAGTTCGGAAACCTTGAGCTGGTTAAAACAAGTGACCTGCTCCTTCCTCGGGCGTCTGACGCCAGGAAGTCTACTGCTCTCTATATTTGAAAGTAAAAAGCAAAAGACATTGATAGCAGAACCGCGCAAAAATGATGGCAAAACTATCACCGAAGCTGCATCAGGAAAACGTAGGTGTCTTCTAGAAGCTGCTTCACCAGTTAAAATGTGGTGGTTGTGACAGCGTCTAAGGACGGACTGTGCATGTGACCTTTTTGAAGTTTTTTTCTTTTCTTTTCTGTAATTACTGGAATCCATGTTCCTTAAATGATTGTCAAATAAACATGATGACAATAAGAATAATAATGTGAGAACAGAGCGAAATACAACAAAAAGAGAAAAGTCTAAAAGAACATTCTTTAAAAAGAAATTGGAGCTCTACTGTCTTTTTTTGTTCTTTTCTCTGATGAAATAAAAGCTGTTACTATACAGAATTAAAAATAGGGACACGGCTGTATATGGGAGGAAATGAAGCCATGCAGCCCCTGCGATGTGGTATATACACCACTAGGTGGTACTGTAGCCCAAGAAAGAAGTAACAGCCGAGCTCAGGGTGCAAGGGTTTCATATTTGTCACCAATGTGACAAGGATTTGCACTCTACAAAATGATTGTTGCGTTCAATGCTTTATCACACTTGCCTCGTCTCACCCATAGATGTAAAGGCGGAAACATCAATATTAAATTGTCCAGCAGGGAATCCACAGTGTGATACCCTACCAGCAACATAGATGATAACAAACTTTGTGGATATTTTCTGTATGAAATGACCTGAAGTGCTAATTTTGAAGTCAATTAATTTTTCAGATTAAAGGGCCATTTACACGCTGCAACATTGCTAACGATATATCGTCGGAGTCACGGTGTTTGTGATGCACATCCGGCGCCGTTAGCGACATCGCAGCGTGTAACAGGAGCAACCTTTAACGATCGCAAAAGAGACAAAAATCGTTGGTATATGAGAGGTCGTTCATTTACCAAAAATCGTTGTCTCGTACGTAGCGAGGTTGTTCGTCGTTCCTGCGGCATCACACATCGCTATGTGTGACACCGCAGGAGCAACGATCATCTCCTTACCTCCGTCCATCGGCAATGAGGAAGGAAGGAGGTGGGCGGGATGTTACATCCCGCTCATCTCCGCCCCTCCTCTGCTATTGGACGGCTGCCGTTTGACGTCGCTGTGACGCCGCCCGAACTGCCCCCTTAGAAAGGAGGCAGTTCGCCGGCCAGAGCGACGTCGCAGGGAAGGTAAGTCCATGTGACGGGTGTAAGCGATGTTGTGCACCACGGGTAGCGATTTGCCCGTGATGCACAACCGACGGGGGCGGGTATGCTCGCTAGCGATATCGGTACCGATATCGCAGCGTGTAAAGTACCCTTAAGATGAAGTTTCCAAAACCACATGCAGCAATGCAGTTCTATTTGCATTTGATATATTCTTATGTTACTTAGATATGGGTTGATGGATTTCTTTAGCGATAGCTTACATACAGATACATTTTTAACCTCTTTCCGATAACCATCTTACATGCACAGCACATTTGGTGAGGGTGTATGGAGCGGGCATAGGAGCTGAGCCCAAAGTATATGCTGCCAATGCCAAGAGTTATATAGCCGGTATCTGGCTCTATCAGGAGTCATCGGAGCTAACTAAAATCTGCTGTGTAACCATCTACAAGGGGCTGCTAATAAGTCTTTGGCTTTACCCAGAAAATAATGAGATCGGATGATGAAACATTACATCTATTCCACATATTCTCCACTGATGTCAACACACTTCTTACATTGGTAGTCCAAGTTTTGTAAGCCTAGCAAAGAGAAGGATTTCGGTTGTCCCTTAAACCAGACATCCGTATTTATTTATTTATTTAATCGTATGAACGTATATCTTACCATCATATAAAAATAAACACCAGACAATAGACAGTGATTGAAAAATATCAACAGGATAAAAATCAAATTTGAATATCAAGATTTTCTATATATGCAATAGCGTTATCATTTACAATATAGAAATCCTTCTTGTCACCATGGTAGGATCTCAGGGGGCACTCCTCAACAATGTGCTGGATAGTTTGATGATCTGCTCCACAGTCACAGGTCGGAGAGTCATATTTTCCCCACTTATACATAAAATCTGCACAGACGCCAAAGTTTGTTCTGATACGATTTAGAGTAACCCATGTTTTCCTTGGTAGATTGAAGCCTGGTGGAGGGTTTTGTAAATTAGGGAACATTTGGGGATCACCTTCTACTACATTGACCCAAAGTTCTCGCCATTTCTCCTCTAAATTGAAGTTTTGTTCATGCAAGGTGATTGCAGTTCGGATGGGTGGATGTCTTGATTTCAATCGTTGTATTGTAACATCTCTGATATTTTGGTGTATTGGAAGTTTTTCATCCATAGCAGCCATGACATCAGAAATGGTGTGAAATTTGGTACCCTTGAGGTGTTTCTTCAGGTTTCGAAACATGATAGTCAGAGGGAGCTAGATCTGGTGAATAATGACTGGGTGGTCAATCAGCTGGCAGCCCAGCTCTGCCAGTTTTGCTGTGGTCGCTTGTGCAGTGTGAACAGAGGCATTGTCTTGCAGGAACAAGATTCCTTTGGACAGCTTACTGCTCCTTTAGGCCTTCAGAGCTGCCCTCAATTGGTCCAAAAGTTCAATATAATACCTTGCATTGATGGTGGAACCCTTTTGAAGGTAGTCCACTAGCAGCACGCCATCCTTATCCCAGAACACAGATGCCATCACTGTAGTGACTGATTTTTGCACCCTGAACTTCTTTGGATGAGAAGAACCGCTGTGCCTCCACTCTTATGACTGCTCCTTATTTTCAGGGTCATACAAATAAATCCAGGTCTCATCCATAGTGACCAGTCGATCCAGGAAGTTCTTTTCAGTCTGTAAACGCTGACAAATGGACCGGGAAATTTTCACTCGCATGCTTCTCTGATCTGTTGTCAAATATTCGGGGACCCTCTTTGCAGATAGCTTCCTCATACTGAAATCTTAATGGATAATGACACGGCCGGTGCAGCTGCTGTGGTCGGTGGTGGCTGGCACAGCTGCTGTGGTCGGCGGCGATGGCTGGTGTATCTGCTGTGGTCGACGGCGGCCAGCGCAGCTGCTATGGTCGGCGACGGACGGCGAGGTACAAGCCATTCTGACAATGTCAGTGGTAAGGACTTCAAATAATGGTGCCCAGAGTCCGCGCGTGCGCAGATGGAGCTCTTGGCAAGCGCTGCCTCAGGACACTATTTGTTTGAAGCCCTCACCGCCGACATCTTCAGACCTGTACCTCACCGCTCCCTCGCAGAACAGAGCCAGCACGGGGGAGACCCTGCAGAACCACCATGGGGCAGAGCAGAGCTAGCACGGGGCAGAGCAGATCCAGCATGAGGCAGATCAGAGCCAGCATGGGGTAGAGCCAGAATGGGGGAAAGCAGCAGCACAGAGCAGAACCAGAGCAGAGCCTGCAGTCCCAGCACAGTGGTAAGACACCACCGGATTATAAAACAGACCCCATATATTTTTTTTTGTCTTACCTTTTTTTTCCTCTGAATTTGGGTTGCGTCTTATAATTCGGTGCGTCTTATAAAGCGAAAAATACAGTGTATATTTTTTGAATCACTCCCTTTTTCTCAGTGAAAAATAATACATTTAACAAAAATTAATAACATAAACATAATTAGCATCACTGCGTCCATAAAAGTCCGATCTATCAGAAATATATCGTAATGCCAATCGTTTTCGGTTATAAACGGTTATAAAAAGCTATCAAAACTTTATATATCCCCGAAAACATCAGCTTGCCAAAAATCAAGTTGCAAAGTTACAGGTCTCAAAAAGCGCGCCTCCCTAAAAAAAAACAAGCCCCCATCTGGCTATGTCAAAAAAATTAAACCGTTCCGACATTTGGAAGAAGAGTGTAGAAAAAAAATGATCAGAAACAAATAATTTTTGGACAGAAGGAGTTAAATCCTATAGAGTTACATTGGTGTGGACAAATTTAATATTCCAATACAGAAAAATAGGAAGTTGTTTCTTCTCCTCCATGATGCAAACACATGGATACATGGTGACAACTCCATTCTCTCTGCTGTCTGCTCTCATACATAACAGTTGGAGGCTACGTGGCCTGAAATTAGGTAAAATAATAACCAGGACAGCTGAATTGTGATAATTTGCACTGGGTCCTTAATTTCTGAGAGTTGGGGGTGTGCATTTTTTTAAGCAGAATTTGGAGACGAAGCCAAAGCAATAAAAAATGTATTAAATCATACATTCGAAGCATCGTAATTAGCAACATTAAGTGTCCTCCACTGTTGAATTTCAATTGGAGGCAATGACCATGGAAGTAAATGTATTACTATCTGAGCTTCTCCGCTAATTCTAAATGTGTTTCATAATTACTTAAATGAAAGCATGACAAACGGATTCATTAAAAGGAATAGGAAAGGACAGTTTGTCACAGCCTTTTATACAACCCGCAAGACATTGATGAAAAAAGTAATCTTTGTCACTCTCTTCAATTCACCTAATCATGGACTTTGCTTTCTCCTGTATCTACCAATGCATCTCAAATGTTTAAATCATCATTTTGTATTTATATTAGCGAGTTTAGGCGAATCACAAATCACATTAATATTTCCCTATAGTAAAAAAAAATTACAAGTGACATTGCAGTGATTTAATTAAAAATGGGCAGGAGATAACTACCGTACCTATCGTGATTTGCCCAAGATGCAACCTCTTATTAGATCTTAAAGCCCATTTAAATGCTGCGACATCGCTAACGATATATCGTCAGGGTCACGGTGTTTGTGACGCACATCCGGCGCCGTTAGCGACATCGCAGCATGTGACAGGCAGGAGCGACCTTAAACGATCGCAAAAGAGACAAAAATCCTCGGTATTTGAGAGGTCGTTCATTTACCAAAAATCGTTGTCTCGTATGTAGCGAGGTTGTTCGTCGTTCCTGCGGCGTCACTCATCGCTATGTGTGACACCGCAGGAGCAACGATCATCTACTTACCTACGTCCACCGGCAATGAGAAGGAAGGAGGTGGGCGGCATGTTCCGACATAGGGAGGTCTTACTTCCCTTTTGTTGGTTTCCAAGGGCTAACAGCTCAGCTAATTTCCATATCATAGGAGATTGCCTTTGGCTGTGTAATTGGATATTCAACACCTTCCCAGATGCTTAATATCTGCAAGGGTCTCTGTGTGTGAAGGGAAAGGTGGGGGGGTGACATCAGGGGGGTGCTGGCTGACATGACTGAGCATCATAATTTATCATCATATCCCAGGATTTCCCTCACAATTAGGATGAGTGGAACCCCCTTCGCCTTTATCTTCTTGATGACCCTTGGACCTAAGGAGAAAAGATTACAAAAAAACACAAAAGAGGGTGGAGAGTGGGTCTGACTACACAGCCACTTCTGCCTCCATAGACACTAAGCAAAAAACTGAGTGGGCTTCCTGTCAGCTGATGGATATACACTGCTGGGGAGGAGCTAACTTTTTTATTTGCCTAGTGTCAGCCTACTAGATCCAGCAGCATATACCTATGGTCATGTGTCCCCCAATGAGGCGAGAGAGAAAATGCTATGATGGATCCATCACATGATAGAAAACAATGGCACCTGGCAGAGCACATAGACTAATAAGTCCATCATTTTACCGTCATTTTAGTTAAGATAAAATGTAAAGTAATGTGTATTTACAACTACGGTATATTTATAACTATCCGTGTTTTGCATTATGAAAGCTTCTATCTCCTACACTTATGTGTCCTCCTGTGTCACCAATGATGGATTGTAATTAAAGTCTATATAGTTTGTAAATTGCTGAGGTACCATCTTTACGGATGACAATATATTATTTTAATGAGTTCAGTAGTTTAATATGCTACAGTCAGTGAATTAAAAACTCCGTTATGAGTCTCAGCTCTTTTACACCTGTTCTCTCATTAGACAAATGACCATGTCCTGTTATGTATGTTTTGCACTTCTCAGCAATCTAATATTGAAAGTGTTTCAACTGGATAAGTCAGTTCTCCACCAATGAGCTTTATTAGCATCCTTGTTAAATCACAAATTATGTTTCTTGGCTACTGTTAAACTGATTACTAGAACATTCATATTCAAAGGGAATCTGTCACCCCTACAATGTAAAGCAAACTACTTAAAAGGAATCTGTTGGAAGGTTTTTTTCTACCCCATCTGAGAGTAGTGTACCGCCCCCATGTCAGCAGCCGGGCTGCTCGGATCCGGCTCTGCAGTGTGGCTCGAGGGGTCTCCGGACACGGGGGTCTCGCGGATACTTCGAAATAAAAGGGGATAATGGTATGTGGGGATATTGTATACAGTCCATGACGCCACCCCCGGTGTGTGGTAAAATGGGGTACAACCGCTGCTATTAGGGAGCACCCGGGGCACTGGGATGGCAGCTAGCTGTTATTAACCCTCTGTGGGTAGGGATGGATGCCCCGAGACCCAGTGTCTCTGTGCTGAGGATGGTGATTGCAGGGGCCAGCGCGCCCGGACAGATCGGGGGATGTTGGTGTACTCACTATTAAAGAAATTACACAAGTCCGTGGTAAACAAAGGTGCCAGTGGCCAGAGCTCCGCGGCCGGGTGTATTCTGGTCCCTCACCCAGGGTGATGGTCTGTGTCACTTTCATCTGCACTATTTTAGTTCTCTTTTGGACTTCTCGGTCTGGAACTCGGGAGTCTGCTCCCAGAACTTCAGGTGGGAGCCTTGCCCACAAACTCTGACCCGTGGGATCTCAAGGGGTCCTGGCGGATACCCTATCCATCTCGGTGGGCTGCTGGTCTGCTTTTGGGACTTTGGGTGGGACAGGACCTATAATCCTGTCCTCAACTGGCTAATTAACAAAGTCAGTGGTTCCGTACTCTGCTTCAGGGTCCATGTACTCCCTCTGTGCACGGTTTCCGGGTTGGTTCTCCGGTAACGGTAGCGGCGGGCTCCTACCCTGTCCCGATCCACCTCGGATCTCCGGCAGCCATCTTCCCGTCTCCTGTCAGACACTGACCACCGTCTGCCACCTAGCCAGAACACCTGGGCTCCAACCCCGACGCCTTTGCCCTCTGACTTCACTTGCATTTTTGTCTCTCTCACTCCTACTCCTCTCCACTCCAACTCGAACTTGAACTAAAACTTAACTGACTCTTTTCCCGCCCCCGGATTCTCTAGACCCTTAGGTGGGCGTTGTCCTTCCGCCTGGTCCCACCCACTGGTGTGCCTGTACTACCCTGGGGGGCGGTGACTAGGGTTTTGTTGGCTTGGTGTAACCCTGTGAGGGAAGGTGTTATGCGGGGGCCTATTCTATGTGTGACCACCTGGGGCGCCAGGGCGTCAAATTCTACCTTGGTTTAATACAAACCGTCCGCAGGCTGTCCGACCACTGACATTTATTTTCTCAGCAACTGTGGAATGCAAAAAGGGATAACAGTAATAACAACATTAAAACATTTTAAACATTTCTGCCCTCATGGGAGGCACACTTCTTAAACGTTGCAAAAACAAAATTTACTTTCCCATGGCACCCTGCCCCCTGGTGCCACTGCTAAAACTGGTGGACACCCCTTTACCAAGTCCAGGAAGGGTTCCGGGTGACACCCAAACGGGCCGGGTAAAAAGTTCCTTACCCGGCAGTCCTTGTCAAGGGCCCCAAGTCCGGGGGACCCCTGGCCTGGAGGTTAGTCACCGGTTGCAATAGTGACTGGGCCTCGGCCTACTCTACCGTAGGCCCTTCCTCCAATCAGCCTCTCCAGAGGCCGTGCTGGTGCTCAACAAGAAAGTAGGAGGGGATATTTCCAAGGCCCAAAAGTTTTTGGGTTGGCCTGCCAGTTCTTGGCCTTGGTCCATTTTTAAAACAACATCACTCTTTGAAAAGGGGGTAAACAACTGTTGGGTAGCCGGGAAGCCGCTACCACTGCTGCATGGGACCCTGAGGCTCACTCAGCCCTCCAGGGCCAGAACTCCAGGACCAGCCGCAGCACGCTCTAGGAACTGGGTCCATCAGCGGGAACGGAGGCGGTGTAGTCGGCGGTGCAGCAACTCCAGGGAGCCCGGTTGGCTAGTGCTCCACAACCAGATTGGCAACGGGTTCCGGCCCCGGACACGACGGTAGGCTCAAAGGGGTCTGCGTTCCCATCTCCGGTTGCTGCCCGGTGTGCACGGCCTGATTCTCATATGTCCATACTGCCGCCACCATTCTCTGTACCTCCGCTTTCCAGTCCGCCATCTGCTGCAAGGACTGTACTCGCACCCGGACACAGAACCGGGCTAGTTCTCGCTCCAGCCAGGTAGCAGTCTCGTGCACAGGACAACTGGGCTCCGGTTCCTCTGGCACAGACATTTCTCCGGATTACATACCGCTCTGTTTCTTTTTCCCTCTTGGTTTTTCGGGAGCCGTCCCTTACAGCGTCTTACTAGTTTCATTTTTAGAGAGTCACTTCCACCCGCCTCGTTCCCAGGGGGCGGGGCTTCTTCTTCACGCTCTTTCTCGGGGAAGAAGACGCTGGGTTGTCGTTTTTCGCGCCCAAAAATGGCGGCAAATTGGCGACTTTTCAAAATTTTTACAGCGGAGCACCGCTGACAGTCCAGAACATGGCGCACTTCCACCAGGTAGGTGGATGGGTCACAATCCTGTTCGTGACACCAAGTTTTTGAGGTGTACCGCCCCCACATCAGCAGCCGGGCTGCTCGGATCCAGATCTGCAGTGTGGCTCGAGGGGTCTCCGGACCCGGGGGTCTCGCGGATACTTCGAAATAAAAAAGGATATTGGTATGTGGAGATATTGTATACAGTCCGTGACGCCACCCATGGTGTGTGGTAACATGGGTTAACAGCTAGCTGTTATTCTTGATCGGTGGTCATTTAGTGCCCCATATCCACCTGTCACGAAAAAGGGGAGGTAGGAAGCGGAAGGAACAGCCCCCCTTTCCACCTCCTGACAGACCGAGCACGTGACTCGCTCTCTAGCGCCCCTCTTATAGTCAGGCCAATTATGGAGTTGCCCGACAATAAGCCAGGAGGCCGCTGGATCACAAGCAGGCATACAGATGTATCAATTACCTTAGGGTTGTGGGTTTGGCTCATGCAGGGGGGTACTGTGTGGAGCCAGGGACGTTTCAGGTATCCTCCACTACATGAATGAAGTATGTGACCCCCAGAAGAAATGCAATGCGCAGATCCCTGCACCTACTTTTATCTGTTCTGTCTCGGGCTCGTACGCCCCCCCCCCCCCCCGTGACATCATCCTGGCTGGGAATTCCCTCCCCCTGCTGCTGGCTGAGAATAATCTAACATTATATTTCCCAGCATAACTCGGCCCCTGAGCTACTCACACGGACGATATGACCCTCAATTTTGCCGAATTGATCTCCGTTTTGATAGGAAATATGAGAGTCCTACAGGCTTCCTGTGGCCAGTTATTAATTATGGAGCGCTACGCACATCATATAGTTTTGCCAAAATATGTGTTACGTGCGTCTGGCCTTCAGGAATATGAAAATATGCATGTCTTGTATGTGGGGGCGATCTACCCCCCAATATCGAAACTCTTCTGAGGGTTCCGAATCATCTGGCGGAGACATTTGAAGTTAGGTTATAAACCTGGAGCTCCCCTCCCACCTCCTGTGTAGGGCAATTCACTCCGCAGGGGGCGTGCTGCTTCATGAGTTATCCTAATTGGATTTTGACACCTTGGGTTTTACATTTGCTGGCTAAAGGTACCTTCACACATAACGACTTACCTGCGATCCCAAAAACGATGCGACCTGATAGGGATCGCAGGTAAGTCGCTGGGAGGTCGCAGGTGAGATGTCACACAGTGAGATCTTACCAGCGATGCAGAACAATACAGATCGCAGTAGCGACCTGTATAACGATCTCAGCAGTCACTGTGATCCTGTTACACAGTGTCAAACACAGCGATGTGTCCTGCCCAGCAGGACATTGCCTTTGAAGAAAATGGCCTGGACCATTCTGCAACGACTAGAGATCTCACAGCAGGGGCCTGATCGCTGGTAAGTGTCACACATAACGAGATCGCTAACGGGATCGTAACTGCGTCACCAAAACGGTGACTCAGCTGCGATCTCGCTAGCGATCTCGTTATGTGTGACAGTACCTTAACAGACAATTTCCTCAAGTTAATTAGCATACTGATTGAAGCCTCCTTAGCCCTCAAGGCCCAGTCACACACAACGAGATACCATGGTTGTACCTTGACAAGATGGCGGCTATAGGAATATGACTTAATAGATCAGAATATATCCCTATTTCCTCACACCACCCATGTAAACAGACCCATACCAACTATCAAGACCCCTTTCTCCAGTGACATCACTAGGTCACACAGCATTCCACAAAAATAATAAATAATTGCGTTCTGATCAGATCATTAGATATAATAGTATAATTACAGTACATGTGTGACTACATTGAGTGTAGAGGCCTAACGAGAGGGATATAATTATGATATAAGGTGACAAGGCTTCAGAAATACAGCTAACTTCCAGATAACCAACCTGCGCTAATTTGCACCTCTTCTCCTCTGGTCTTCCTCTAGCTTTAGTCCATAACAAAGACTCACAAGATTTAGTAAACTGTTTTTAGTCCATGTACTATGGGTCTGATATGACTACTCATAATTAGCTGTCATATCTGTGTATGAATAACGCTCATTCTGGTCATTATATGACCTATACACTGCTGTTTTTCTCCAGTTTTCCAATCTTCGGTAGCTATCTCTTAATTTTCTGTTCTTTCTGAACCAGTGGGAAAAGATTAATTGCTATATTGTGTCCCATATGTGGCGCCCCTGGGCTTCAGGCGCCACAGGCTATTACACCTCCTTTAAGGGGTAATATCCATCCCAGGTTAGGAGGGGTTAACTGCCGGTACCTTTACAAAACCACACACATAAATCAATAAGGTGCTATCCCACAGGGCGGTGGACTAGGGCAGACAGGGAAGTTAGCCATCCTGAAGCATGGAACTTCCTCAGTTGCTAGGACAACCACTGGGGGTGGGAACCACTTGGGGTAAGAAGTAGGCGCAACCATCTCACTAGAGCAGACTTTCCCGGGCACAGCTTGGGATAACATGTCGCACAGACAACAGGAGTCGAGTTTTTCTCTTTCTTCGTGGGGCCCGTGGCTTGGAGCTGGAGGCTCAGCCCTGGTTCCGGATAGCAAACGAGGGAGGCTTCACTAGAAAGACTTCCATGGGCACCGGCGGTGACCACCGACTATCCGGGATCATCTGGGGCCCATCATAGACAGAGACTGGTACTCTGGGGCAGGGCCTGAACTACCAGTGAGTAAAAGACCTGCAACCACAGCCCCTGCCTCTCTTTAACCGTCGCCGTTGCCCAGTGCTTTGGTGCCAACGGGGACTACCACCACCCCTGTGCGTCCTCCGTCATCCTCAGCGGGGTAAACCCACTCCGCCTGTGGGGAGCGACACCATGCCGGTTGTGACATTCACCATCAGCCCCGGAGAGCAGTACCCGCAGCGGTGGCCAATCTCTGGCCGTGGACCACAGGTGGTGTCACAATCTAAACACACTTTCCTCACCGTCACCACTACTCCCATCCTCCATCCTTCCTCACGTCCACCGCCTTCCCTTCCTCCTGTATGCCTCGTGGTCACGAAACTGGGCCAGGCCAGCCCGTGACGGCCAGCTACACTCCCCAACGGGTCCCGGGGCCATCAACCCTGCCCACGGAGGGGTTAACATCTTGCTGCATCACCATCTCCCCCAGGTGCCCCATAACCGCAGCGGTGGTGTCTACACCTTCACCACATCCCGTGGGTGGCGTCACGAACTCAAACATGGCTCCGGCCATACACTTACCTACCTATCCCCTAAGTAGCGCCAGCACCCTTTCAGAGCGAAGTGACCCCGGGTTCGGAGGCGCTCGAGCCACCCACCAACGAGCCAGGATCTGAGCGGCTTGGCTGCAGCCGAGCGCGGGGCGGTACACATCGACTCTTCTGGCGTCACGAACAGGATACTTACCTATTCACTTACCTAGTGAAGTGCGCCTTGAAGTGAAGTCAGCGGTGATCCGTTGCGAAATTTGCAGAATCCGCCATCTTTTGGCGTGAAGATTCCCGCCAGAGTCTTCTTCCCCGCAGAAAGGGCGCGAAAAGTTGAAGCCCCGCTCCCTGGGAACACGGCCGTGCAGCAAAGCGCGCGGTCGGAAAGCGAAACTGCCCAGCAGAAAAAGGGAGTGCCGTGAAAAGACCAAAGGGGGGGCAGGTGAAGATTCAGCGGCATGTGACCGAGCTGATAAAGGGCAGGGACTCCAAGACCCTGCCACACTTCTGGTTTCTGGACCCCGTGAAGGCGCAATGGCTGACCCGTCCCGCAAGCCCACAGCACCGGAACCCGCGCCCGGAACAGCGGCGTGGGTGGAAACCTGGACGACATTGATGTGTCGCTGTCTGCAGGCCCAGGTGCGCTTCCTGATGGAGCGGTGGGTGGCCAAGATGGAGGAGATAGCTGCGGCCGTGCGGGTACGTGAAGTGGAGGCAATTTTGGAAGAGCGGGTAAGCGACCCACGTGTCCCCGAGGGACCGGCCGACGCGGCTGAGGGATCCGGTCTGCTCCTGCCCTCTATGTTGTGTCCCTCACCGCCCGTACCGGCTGCTGCCGCTGCCCCGCTTGGTCCGCTGACGCCGACACCGGCAGCGGAGCACGAACAATCCGCTCGCGAGGATCCGCCTGTGGAAGCAACCCGAGGACGACCAGTCACCCGATCAGCGCCCATCCCGCTTCCATGGAAGATTGACCGCCGGCAGGTGTCCGGCCCTGAAGTGAGCCAGTTGGTCCCGGAAGTAGCCACGCCCCAACTAATCCAGGCCCCGGCAGTCCGCCCGGCCAAGATGGAAGTACCCGATGACAGGAAGGAGGTCCAGCGGGCAAAACTGGCCGCTCCGACAAACCAGGCCTCGGCTGAGGCGTCGCAGGGTTGTCGCTGCAAGGCAGCACAGCAGGCCATGTCACAGCGGAGTTACCCAGTCCAGAAGGTGCCAGTCGTAACTGGCACGGGGGGAGCTCTGGCTGGGCCTGACCCCTGCGCAAAGGGAGCTGGTAGATGCTCTGTATTGGGAGCAGCAGCGCCAGCTTGGCCGGGAGATCGCGGCTTGTGAGAGGCAGAAGGCGGAGGTGCTGGCTCGGACCATCAGGGAAAAAGAGAACCTCCGCAGCGCCACCTATCGGGTACGGGGCCCGACCTATGAAGGCCAAGTCCGGCAATTTGACCCCAACCGTGGATGGGGGTTTATATATGAGCCCGGCTTGGAGGCAGAAGTGTTCGTGTCCCGCAGGGATGTGTACCCGCACCTGCCCGTAGGTCACCCGGACCGTGACCTGGAGCCCGGAGAGCTGGTGAGCTACACCCGGCATTGCGGGGACAGGGGCTGGTTCGCCCTTAATGTGAAGAGGAGGGTGAGCCGCAATACCCAGTCCCCTCCCCCGCTATACAGTCCCGAGGATGAAGAAGCCTCTTAAAGAAGGTAGCGGTTCCCGGCCCCGTTGGAAATTTGTTGATGTTCCCGTTTTAAAATGACTAAGGCTGAGAACTTGCAGGCCACCCAATAACTTTTGGGCTTGTAAATAATCTCGGGCCACTCTTTCAAGTCCTACAGCCCCCGGGGAGGCTGGTTGGAGGGAGGGCCTGCGGCAGAGGAGGCCGAGGTCCCATCACCATTGCAACCGGTGACTACCCTCCGGGTCAGTGGTCCCCTGGACGTGGGGCCTCTGAGAGACTGCTGGGTATGGAACTTTGTACCCGGCCCGTTTGGGCAACACCCGGACCCGTTCCTGTTTCCTGGACTGGGGAAAAGGGGTGCTGACCTGTTCTTAGAGGCAGCATCAAGGTTCAGGTTTGTTTGGGTGGGCAACTGAAAGGACCCGTTCCCGTCCCGCTCCCGGTTAATAAAAATGTTTTTTATATGTTTGCAACGTTTAAGTAACATGCCTCCCGCAAGGGAAGAAACAAAAGCTTTCATAATTGTAAATATGTTAGTATGCTTGTTCCCTGTTTTTATCTTTTTCAGTTCAGAAAAATAAACGGTGGTGGTCGGACAGCCCGCGGATGGTCTGTAGTTAACCAAGGGGGAGTGTGACGCCCTGGACTAGCCAGGTAGTCACAGATAGTGCCCCGCACAACACCAGTCCCACACAATGTAACACCAGCCAACCACATTAAACCCTAGTCACCTCCCTCAGTGCTGAATGGACACACCAGGGGGTAGAGCCACGTGGTTGGCCACGCCCACCAAGGAGTTCAGAGGGCCTGAGGCAGGAAACACAGCGGCAGTTGTCAGTTGTCAGTCAAGGAGTTCAGTTTGACAGTGGAGTGAGGAGGTCAGGCCTGTGGTACAGGCCGGTTACTGACTGACGGGTGTCGGGGTCGGAGCCCTGGTACGGTGGCTAGGAGGCATACAGTGGCCTAGCCTGCAGGAGCCAGTAAGATGGCTCGGTGGAACCGTGGTGGACCGGGACAGGGTAGTGGCCCGCCGGTACCGACCCGGGGAACCGACTCGTAAACCGGAGCACACGGGGGGTACTCAGACACTGAAACAAGGTCCAGAAGCCACTAGACTGAGTTAATCAACTGATTGCGATCTGGACTTTAGGTCCTTTCCCACCCAAGTCCCGACTGAAGACAACAGCCCACCGAGGAGGATAGAAAGCCACCGCACAGGCAGAGAGATCCCAGGGGCCAGCGTCTGCGGGCAAACAGGGTCCTCTGACATATATAAAGCAGGGGAGCGGACTCCCATCGCTGAAGTACAGTCTGTCTACACATACACTACACGGTGCAGGAGAAAGGCAAAGACCACCAAACCGGGTGGGGGACCAGACGCAGCTGGCTGAGGGCACTGACCACCATCAACTTTGTTCATCAGAGACTTGTGTGTGTCAATAACAGTGAGTACAACAGTGCCATCCGGCCGCGCACCGCCCTGCACCAGCTACTCTCCCCAACGGGTCCCGGGGCCATCATCCCTGCTCACGGAGGGATTAACATCTTGTTGCATCACCATCTCCCTCGGGTGCCCCATAACCGCAGTGGTGGTGTCTACACCTTCACCACATCCCGTGGGTGGCGTCATGAACTCAAACACGGCTCCGGCCGTACACCTACCTACCTACCCCCTAAGTAGCACCAGCACCCTTTCAGAGCGAAGTGACCCCGGGTCCGGAGGCGCTCGAGCCACCCACCAACGAGCCCGGATCCGAGCGGCTCGGCTGCAGCCGAACGCGGGGCCGTACACATAACAAAATGCGGTAATCCCTGTAAATTGTTGCAGCCCTGGAGTGCTGCCATTAACCCCCGAGGAATTTGGCGCCCCTGAGCTTCATGCGCCAAAGGGTATTACACCTCCTTTAAGGGCTAATATCCATCACAGATTAGGAGGGGTTAGCTGCCTGTGCCTTCACAAAACCACACAGAAAAACAATAAGGTGCTTTCCCACAGGGGGCTGGACTAGGGCAGACAGGATAGTTAGCCATCCTGAAGCATGGGACTTCCCCAGTCGCTAGGACAACCACTGGGGGCCGTCACCACTTGGGGTAAGAAGTAGGCGCAAGCATCTCACTAGAGTAAACTTTCCCGGGCACAGTTTAGGATAACAACTCGCACAGACAACAGGAGTCAAGTGTTTCTCTTTTCTTCGTGGGGCCCGTGGCTTGGAGCTAGAGGCTCAGCCCGGGTTCCAGATAGCAAACGGGAGACACTTCACTAGAAAGACTTCCACGAGTACCGGTGGTGACCGCCGACTATCCAGGATCGGCTGAAGCCCATCGTGGCAGAGACCGGTACTCTGGGGCAGCGCCTTAACTACCAGTGAGTAAAAGACCTGGAACCGCAGCCCCTGCCTCTTTCTCTCCTTTACCGACGCCGTCGCTCAGCGCTTCGGCGTCAACGGGGACTACCACCACCCGTCCGTCCTCCGTCATCCTCCCCGGGCTTGCAGCGGTGGCCCATCTCTGGCCGCGGACCACAGGTGGCGTCACGATCTAAAAACACTTTCCTCACCGTCACCACTACCCCCATCCTCCATCCTTCCTCCCGTCCACCACCTTCCCTCCCTCCTGTATGCCTGGGGTCACGAAACTGGGCCATGCCAGCCCGTGACGACATAGAGGATCTGCACCCCCAGCCCGGCGACGAGTCGTGTGAAAACCATTCGAGTCATGTTTCAAAAAGATATAGGCGAATATGTCTGGCTCACAATAAGGGTGTAGGTGCCCAGAAAAAATAGTAGACAATCAATATAGTAATAATTCTGGCACACAAGAAAATGAAAACTTATAGAACAACTCTTTGAATGCAAATGTCGTTTATTCATGCAGTAAGTTGATGATAATTCATCCGACGTTTCGACCGTACAAAAATGGTCTTTATCAAGGAATGATTTATCTATAGACATAGGAAATATATACAGAAAAAAAGAAGAAATCAATACAGGGTATAACATCAATTGATGCGATTACATACATTACATACATCATGAACATAGTCATGTGCTGCACACAATAAACCTAAGGATATGTGAAAAAGGGTTATGTGAAATGTACAGAAACCTATCAAATTTGGAACAATGCATGATGATAACAACATGAGTACAGCAAGCACCCACCTATATCAACACTGCGATGGTACACGTGCAATGATAGCTGGTCAATACCAGTAAGTATAATGGGATCAAAAACTGTGATCCTAAATATAAATTGCAAAAGAAAAGAAAACCACGTGAAACAGTCATTAAGGAACAATACTTATGCATTACATGACGTATCCACAAAATGATTCACAAAAAGCATGTGTACCTCACGTGTCTGTCTGTCGACACTGAAAGGGATGGGAATAACAACCAGACTTGGGTTGACACGTATCAAAGGTTATAGCTAAATGAAAAGCAATGATAATATTATAATCACGGTGTATACAGTGAGCATAGGGAAGTTTTGACTGAGAGAAGCACACTACCTGGATTAATGAGCAGTGCCTTCAAAAGGAACCATATGGGTAGTTTGGAGTCCCTCACTGAGAGATTCTCAGTTGCCTCCAACAGGCTAAATGCTAAAGAGTGAGAGATATGCCAGAACAAGAACACATATGAGATTATAACATCAGTATGAGAAACAACGAGCAGGGAGTATTAAGGTTGAAAACTCCATATTACCTTATTCAAATGTTACTGGACATGTGTTCAAAGGTGCTATTACCATGGGGAAAGGTGCGTACGTCCCTTTAAGTTCTATGAGAAACCATATAACAAGTGTGACTCAATGTGCAGGGAGGCGGAGAAGCACTACTATGGACACATACCTGAGGTATATGGACCAACCTGTAGCAAGGTGCCCAGTAGGGATAAAGGGGAAATATCTGAGAGAGAGAGCATAAAACGACATGAGTGGAGATAATGCAGCGTGCCACTCAATACGATCCATAGCGTGACACATACCTGTGAGGTCTGGCATAGGGTATAGGCCCTGTAAGGTGCTGGCATAGGATATGGGCCCCTGGACAATGTGCGGCACACACCGGCCGAACCGCCTTATATGCTGCTTGTTATCGCGCCCATCTATCCCACTTCATAGAAGTGGAACGCAGCGTGCAGCCCGTGGAGCGCACGCCGCGCATGCGCAGTGCCGTCACCAGCACCGCGCATGCGCAGGGGGCGGACCACCGGGCAGCAAGCAGTGAGGATGGTGAAAGGACGTAAGAGCCTAAAGGGGCGTGTGTATAACAATATAGGCGTGATTGAGCAGTGAACAGGCCTGTGAATTGCACGTAGCCCAAGCGCTGCGCCTGGCTATTAGCACAACGCTCGAGCCGGGCACAGAACACAGGACTAGGTGTATGGCTTATAACATTGTGAGGGAACAGGGTATATAACGCCTATAAAGTGCCAAGTGACAATTACCAGGTGAAGAAATAACTTTGCTGGTGCCGGTGGGTGAGGGATCAGGTGGAGGGAGCCTAAAGAAAAAGGGAAAAAAGATATATTAGAACCAAATAAAGGTCAATGTAACTCATTATAATGTCTCCCATACTGAAGTTTCACAAACGGATAAGACAGACAATAAGGCAATAACACGTATCATACAAAATATGAAAAGACATACTTTAAGAATACTACAATAAGGACAAAAGGATTACCACCATCAAATATGAAGCATCATCAAGGGTATATTGAAATGAAACGAATCACTATCATATGCACATATCATGTTCCCTATTCAAGCCCTTGGGTTCCAATGTGTTCAAGGTAAAAATCCAATAAGATTCTCTTTCTTTAAGAGTGCGTATACGGTTACCACCTCTTCTAGAGGGAGGAACGTGTTCCAGTACCTGAAACTTGAGTTGGGCAATAGTGTGACCTTGTGTAATGAAGTGATATGGGATTGGTAGAAGGGTTTGTTTGCACCGTATAGTGGATTTATGTTTACTAATGCGGTCTCGGATATGTTGGGTAGTCTCCCCAACATATCCGAGACCGCACGGGCATTTAATTAAATAGACCACAAAGGACGATTCACAGGTGAAAAAACCTCGTATAGAAAAAACGCGGCCCGACAGCGGATGAGTAAAGGTGCTACCCCTAGTTAGATTGTTGCACTGAACACAATGAAGACAAGGAAAATTCCCATTTCTGGGAGTACCAAGGAAAATCTGTCTCTGTACGGTTTTGCCAGGACCAATGTCCGCCCTAACGAAACTATCACGGAGATTGCGGGGTCTCTTGTTACAAAACAAAGGGGGGGAATGGAATTCTTTTATGTCAGGATAGGCCTTTCCCAGGAGTGGCCAGTGTTTACATATTATATTCCTAATCAAGGGAGAAAAAGGATGATATGTACTTACACATGTCATACGCGGAGCCGTTTGTAAACTGGTACACATCCGGGGAGTTCTCCTATCTGCTATATTGGTGGGGTATCCCCTTTGTAAAAATTTATTACTTATCTCTCGAGACCGCTTCTCTCGTTGAACGGGGTCCGACACTATACGTTCAACACGCTTGTGTTGGGAGATGGGAAGTCCCTGTTTTGTGTGACGGGGATGACAGCTGGTGTAATGCAACAGACTATTGTGGTCCGTTGGTTTCACATATAAGTCTGTGCTGAGGGAACCGTCAGATAGAAGCACCATGGTGTCAAGAAAATTAATTCTGTGGCTATCGTAATGGATGGTAAAAGAAAGCCCTTGCTTGAATGAGTTCATGTCCGTGTAGAATTGTGTAAGGGATGTGAGATCACCCCGCCAGATCAGGAATATGTCGTCTATGTACCTTTTCCAACAGACTGAGTGTTCAAGCCATAGAGTATGCTGATAGACGAAGGACTCCTCAAAATATTCCATAAAAATATTTGCATACGGAGGTGCTAAATTTGAACCCATCGCGGTACCCCGTCTCTGCAAATAAAATTGATCTTGGAACAGGAAGAAATTATGCTCCAAAACCAATTGGAGGAGATCAAGACAGAACCTATTCTGTAAGGGAGAATGGGAGCTATGCCTGCTCAAAAACCACTCAACTGATCGAATGCCGTCATGATGTTGGATACTAGTATAGAGACTGTTAACATCAAAGGATACCAGGAGACAATTAGATGGTAATGGCCCAAGAGATTGCAAATGTAGCAAAAAGTCTGTGGTGTCCTTTAAGTATGACTTAATGTTGGGTATGAGTGGAGTGAGAATTCTTTCAACGGTAATGGCCAGTGGGGACAAGACAGAATCAGTAGAGGCTACAATAGGGCGTCCCGCGGGTTGTTGCATGTTCTTGTGAACTTTGGGCAATGTGTAAAAGACTGGTATTACCGGATGGGTTTTAATCAGGAATTCAGCTAGTTTCTGATCTATGGTGTTATTAGTGACATGAAAGTCAACGGTACGTTTAATGAGTCCTTGTATGTCAGATGTAGGGTCTCGTGGAATCGGTAAATAGGTGTCAGTATCCCCGAGTTGGCCTAGAATCTCGTCAGTGTAATATTTTTTGTCCAATACAACGATGGCACCGCCCTTATCGGCTGGCTTAATAATGATAGTAGGGTTGTCCTTAAGCTCTTGTATGGCTCGGCTTTCCTCAATAGACAGATTGCTCTTTATCCTAAAATGTCCTTCGTCAATTGAATGTAATGTCTGACTAATGTCCCTGGAAACCATAGAGACAAAGGTTTCAATAGGATGATATGTCTTGGGAGGATTGAAGGAGCTAGGAATCCTAAGGTCCAGTTGTTTCAACCGGAACATGTTAACAGAGTCAGGGCAAATAGGTGCAGAGTCAAGTTGGGAGAATCTATCGGTGCTGAAATGGGCTTTCAGCTGTAAGGACCTAAAAAATCTCCTCATCTCCTGATCCAGTTTGAATGGATCAAGGGAGGGAGTTGGACAAAATGACAACCCTCGCTGTAACACCTGTGATTCAATATTAGACAAATTGTAAGATGAAATATTATAGACTAGGTTGGTACCTGTGACCGTGTTTGTACACGGTGTGTCGGTGCAGGTCCGGCGGCCCCTCTTACTGCGCCTCGTTTTCCTCTTTGGGTGGAACGTTGAGCTAAAAAATGGGGTTGCCGGGAGCTATATTGGTCAGTGTCGGATCCCGAAGACGACGAAAAGCGGTTGTAGAAAATAGGGCGTCTTGGGATATCATCCGTAAATTGCCACCGATAGACCCGATTTTTTGAGTAATCTTCTTGGTCTCGGAGAAACTTTGACCTTTTACGTTCTTGGAGAATTTTTCTGAACTCAACGATATGGTCCCTTGTCTTAGAATGGATTTTCTCCCACTCAGTAGTAGGAATGGTGTTCTGTAATTGTTGTTCAATGGAATGAATGTTCTTACTCAGATCTTCAATTTCTGTGTGTAAAAACTCGATGGTAAGTATTATTAAGTCCATGGAGCATTTGTTAATGATGCTGTCAAATTTGGTGCAGTAGTCCGGTTTGTCAGAAAAAAGAGTTGGTTTAAGTGATACCCGCAAGCCTCTGGGGATACGTTGCACACGGTGGTACTCTGCCAGAGTAGCACAATGGAGTTCCAGAGCAGTGTGCCTTCTCAGTTCCTTCTCATAGTTGTTCTATAAGTTTTCATTTTCTTGTGTGCCAGAATTATTACTATATTGATGTTTCAAAAAGAGTCCGCATCTCTGCCTGCAGCAGGGCCCTGCAGATTACCGATCACCGTGCATTTACAGTTCTGCAGGATGCAAAGCAGTACTCAGGGAGTCACAAAAGTTCTGCACCAGGTAACGATTAAATTGGTGGCTTAGGGTCCCGACCGCTTTGCCTAGTCTGCGTCTGCTCTCTGCAGCCTCAACCACCGACCTCCATAAAGCTATCAGCTTCTCACAAGCCTGCTGGAAATCCTGCTCTCCCTTTTCCTACGCTTCTCCCCTCACAGCACAGCCACTGTCCTTCCTCACAAACAGAACCCCACCTTTGGCAGGGAGGAGTTCTCCAGGTCCTTCTGCTCTCACAGTTCTCTCCACACACAAGGAGTCACACACAGGAATGACAGCGTCCACAGCACTCTGCAGCCTGTTACAAAGTCATCAATGTCAGTTCAGTGGGGGTGCGACACCCAGCATCCCCGTTGATCAGCTGTTCCTTGTTCCAGCACCAGCTGGATACTGAATTGTGCACAGCACAGCTCCGTCAACTATACAGTGGTTGTAGCCAGGTACTGCACATCTGCCCCCTATTCAAATCAATAGGGAGTGGATGTGCAGTACCCAACCGCGGCTACTATTCCATTGCCAGAGCTGCTCTGTGTAGTTCCTCAACTGAGTAGTTCTGGCTGCCGCTGGTATTGGAAACAGTGTTGCACCCCCACTGATCAGAAATTGATGACTTATCCAAAAGATAGGACATCAGTGTTAAAGTCCTCGACATCCCCCTAGGACTTACTCCAGTACAAAATATGTTGAGCTTTGGT
This sequence comes from Anomaloglossus baeobatrachus, assembly GCF_048569485.1. NCBI lineage: Eukaryota > Metazoa > Chordata > Amphibia > Anura > Aromobatidae > Anomaloglossus > Anomaloglossus baeobatrachus. Next base: position 106,915,626 of record NC_134359.1, read on the forward strand.
TCGTTATACAAGTTGTCTAACCTCTAAACAAATTTACAAGGATGTCCTCAAAATCATACAATGAGGCACAGTCACCTGCTCTAATGCTTACTGATACTGTAGGACTTGAAGAATGTTAAAAAAAGAATACCAAAATAAAATAAAAAAGCCATCAAATCTTAAAAAGTTTAAGATAACATTTTGTACTATGCAACATAAACACATCTGGAAGATAAATGAATGATATTATAAAATGTCATCATCTAATGGTTAATTGCTCAGGATAAGTTATCTGTTTTTCTTAATATAAATGTTTGGAATCAAATCAGTTTAACGTTTTACTAAACTGCACAGAATATGTTTATGGTCACATGTATCACTGTTAAGTGTGAAGAACCTCAATGGCCTAATAGTAACGTCTCAGCTGTAGACATTTGTGCCTGGTAAAATGCAGCCTACAGGACAATAAGAGCGGCGTTATCTGTAGCGTCAGTGAGCCGCTTTGTCAACTGTCTTGCAATTTACAACCCTTTATTTGGTTGGATGGCATGCTAAAGTCCTTGTGTCTCTAGGCCACTTCTCCACTCCGCGGTTACTGACAAGGTTGGGTCAAATCGACAGGAAATCTGTCACATAGATTCAGCTCCGCGTGCCCCTCGTCAGTTTGCATCAAGTTCACTATTGGACGGAGGCAGAAATAGAAAGTGTTCAGCAATAAATCAACTCTGTCATGAAAAAAACCATAAAATTATTAAAAAAGAAAACAGAAATATAATCTATTTTTTTTTTATGTGATAACTTTTTTATGACGATATTTATTAGACTGCATTTAACAATTATTAAGCAGTGTTCACACTGTGTTATTCTGTCTGATCATGACTATTTGGAGCTGTTGTCTGAACCCCTAAAAAACAGGATTCAGACGTGCCCCTAATGTAACCAATCATCAGTTATGTATTATGCATTGCTTAAAAAGCGCCATCATATTCTACTGTGTTTTACAAAGATATTGATAAACTTTAATTAGCAAATCAGTGTCCAAATCATGCAATTATTGTCAAGATGACTACGGGAAATAGGGAAACCAGGGGCTCCTAAGCTGACCCTCAAGCTAGGGGGCCCTTTGCTATCCCTAACCTAATGGGGGAGAGGTCTGAGTCTCCTACCTGGCCCTGCTCTTGACCAGTACTGATCTGATTCCCCCTCCCCCTCACCCCAGAGAAGGACAGGACAGGAGTGTGTTGAAAACCACAGATAAAGACAGGCAAGTTGAAACCAAAATTCTGTCACACAGCACACACATACAAAGGTAAAGACAATAAGATATTCCAAAGTAAAAATGACACGCCTGCATCGGGGCCTGGGGGTTACTCGTTACCGGGCCGCAGTTCCGCTTCTGGGACACTGCGGGGGTGGCAAAGCCCGGTTCCGTGACCCCAGAGGTGTGAGTCAAAGAAGGGGAGATAACAGTTTGAGACAACACCTGTGGTGTGCGGCAAGACTGGTGCCGCTGCTACGGGAGGGGGACCACTGGGGCAGACGGTGACGCAGCTTAGTTGGTATAGCTCTCCACAGGTAGAGCTGGGCCCCAGGGCGGATAGGTGTAGTAGTGGGTGATGGCGGGGTTGCAGGGCCGGAGGCGCAAGAGAATAGCAACACAGGGATGCAATCTCAACGTTTATACTCACTGTAGCAGGTTCCAAGGTAACACAACTAATCAGTGACCACCTTTGGAGTGCTGGATTCCACTGTGATGGGCTCCAGTCGATCCCGGGTAATTTGGAGGTCAAGACCGGTGCACCCTTCTAGTGTTCCTTCCCTGGTCGTCTTCCTGTGCTGACTTCATACCCGCCTGTCCCGCGTCCCGCGCCTACGCACACAGTGATTATTAAAAAACTCCAGACTAATGTTTTACAAAACCGGCTAGACTCGACCAAAGGCATTTTTGTTCAGAGAAAAATATGAGTCATTTCACCAAATGTTTTTTAAAGCAAAGTGCATACAAAATACTTCATTAAAGTGTCAAGTGTATTAAAAACAGAAGAATTTTTTACAATTATTCATTCAGTGGTAGACTACACGAATACAGGAAAATGGGGCCTTTTAAGCAAGTGACCCATATGGCGGTACATTAAGCCAAATAGTTTGCTCCAATGATACAATCTATGTATAACGCTGTATCACTCCGTATAGTTATCATGTCCAACCAAAATTCGATACCACATGTCAATATTCCATTCATAAATCAGTGCAAAACGTCAGTAAGCAGTCGATTATATGTGACGCCCTGGACTATCCAGGTCGTCCCAGGTAGTCATACAGCACACCACACCCCCCTTCCAGTTAGGTAACACCAGCCAAACCAAAACCCTTGTCTCCACCCTCCAGGTTTGATGTCCACACCAGGGGGGCGAAGCCAGGTGGTTGACTCCACCCACCGAGGAGTTCACAGGCCTGGAGGCAGGAACCTAAGTAGTCAAGTTCAAGTTGAAGTACACAGCAGTTTGGACAGTGAAAGAGGGAGGTTGATTCCAGAAGCAGACCTGTGCTCAGGCCTGCCAAAGAGTACTCCGGTGGCTGGGTTGGAGCCCAGTCACCATTGGCAAGGAGGCAGACGGTGGTGGCCGCCTGCAGGAGACCGAGAATACGACCGGTGGAACTGTAAGGGACCGGGACAGGGTAGTGGCCCACAGGAACCGAATCGGGGAGCCAACTGGATACCGGAGCACCAGGCAGGGTACTCAGACCCAGTACAAAGCCCTGAACCGACAGGGCTGAGTCGAATCAACTGATTGCAGGCTGGACTTAAGGACCTACCCCACACAAGTCCCTTTAGAAGACAACAGCCCAAACATACCAGGTAACGCCACCGCCAAGGCATAGAGACCCAAAGGGCCAGCGTCTGCGGGCAAACGGGCTCCTCCGGCAAATACCAGTTGGGGAGCGGACTACCGGTGCCTAGGCACAGGAGTCAGAACATTTACATAGAGGTGCAGGAGAAAGGTGGAGACCACCAACCTAATCTGGAAGAAGCTGCAGCCGGCTGCGGGCCCTGTTCATCACTCCGTTTGGTTTACCAGCGACTCCAGTGTCTTGTGTCAGAGTGAGTACACCAGTGCCATCAGGCACCGCACCGCGACACTTCACCCTGCACCCCGATCCTCTCCTACCGGGCTCCGGGACCAACAACCCCTACCCACGGAGGGGTCAACACCTAGCTGCGCCATTACACCGCTCCCGGGATCCCCGCACCTTCACCGCAGCGGTGGTGTCCATAATCACCACAATCCGTGGGTGACGTCACGAACTGTCATTCCAAATCAAACACCTAAATCCCTGCGTGTAGCGCCAACTCCCTTGACGAGCGACGTGACCCCCAGGTCCGTGAGAAGCTCGAGCCACCACCCGCAGTACGAGCACGGATCCGAGCGGCTCAGTGGTCGCAGACGAGCCCGCGGGGCGGTACATTATACACCGCACATGTAGATACACTTTTCAACACCGACTACATTGGTACAAAGTGATTTTTAGGCAAATTACTGGCCAAAACGTTAAATTCACGAAAAGGAAAGAATAGCTGAATCAAACACTGGTTACCGGATGTTACTATAGATATTCCAACACAGAGTATATGTGTGACGCCCTGGGCAAGCCAGGGGTTACAGGTAATGACATCACCACACCCTACACCCCGGTTAGGCACATCAAAGCTAGATCAGAAATCCTTGTTGCCTTCCTCCAGGGGCTGATGTCCACACCAGGGGGTGGAGCCAGGCGGTTGGTCTCCGCCCACCAAGGAGTTCACAGTCCTGGAGGCAGGAAAACCAGGCAGTTAGAGTTTGGAGGAGGAAGTGAGAGGAGGTGAGAGTTCGGAGTTTGAGGAAGAAGGAGAGAAAGTAGTGAAAGAGAAAAGTGACAGTTTGAAAGCCTGAAGTTGGTCCGGGTGTGTGCCTCGGACTGAGACAGCAAGGTTAGCAGACGGCGGTGACCGTCTGCAGTGGAGGCTGATCGGAGGTTTTGTAAGGACCGTGGATGTGTGGTGGCCCGGCGGTACCAGACCGGTACACAAGGAGAAGCCAGCAGCATTGGCAGGGGCCTTTCGGATCCCGGCAAGGCTAGGAGTCGCCGTGAATTTGCCAAATCCGTCAGTGAAGGGGACCTCTGGGTCTCCAAACAACTAAGTCCCGATTGAAGGCAACAGTCCAACCGTATGAGAGAGACACCGCCACCGCCAAGGCACCAGTTTCTCAGGGCCAGCGCCTGCGGGCAAAGAGGGGCTCCTCCGGCCCATATCCAAGTCGGGGAGTGGGTAACCGGTGGGAACCCATCGCTACCAACATTACACAAGGTGCAGGGAAAGAGACAGTCACCGTTAACTACCGGGGAAAAGCAACAGCAGCCGTCCGTGGGAACCGTCCTTCCAGCCGAGTGTTTTACCGAGAACTGTGTCACCGTCTCAGGCTGAGTGAGTACCACCGTGCCGTGAGTCACAGCGCTGCCCCCGCAACCCTGCACCTCACCAGGCCCCGCACCCGGCCTGCCATCCACCCCTACCCCATCACCGGGCCCCAGGACAACCAACCCCCTACCCACGGAGGGGAGAAATAACAACAAAGCTGCTCCCTGTCACCGCTCCCGGGATCCCCATACAGAGCAGCGGTGGTGTCTACACAATCACCACAACCGTGGGTGGCGTCACGGACAATAAATCCCCAAAACCAAACCCCCTTTTCACTCATGGGCGAGGAGCGCCGCTCGAGTCCCCGGGATCCGGCCCATCGCTCGAGCCACCGAGCGGCAGTGGCCGCAGCAGCAGCGGCAGCCGGACCCGAGCAGAGGGAGAGCGCAGCGTCTCCTCCTCCGCCCGCGACAACTTGACGTCACGAACAGGATCTTACCGCTCTGCCATCTGGTAGAGCTGCGCCTTGTTACCCCCGGAGGTGTCCGGCCAGAAAATTTCAGAAGCCGCCATCTTTGGCGCGAAAAGTTCCCGCTCGAGCGTCTTCTCGAGTAGTGGAGGCGCGAAGGCCAAAACCGCGCCCCGATAGAGGAGGAGCCGGAAAGAGGCTAAGGGGGGCGGAAGCAAGATGTCTGCGCCCGACGGAGCTGCTGGAGGAGCGGCGGTCGCAGCCGCAGCGGCACCCGTGGATGGGAATGGGCCTGCCCAGGTCCCGGCCGCGCTGGTGGGGGGTGCCGCAGTCCCAGCTCTCGCTCAGGTGATGCCGTTCTCCTTGCCCTATGTGCCCGGAGCTACCTGGCTACCGCAGTACGACGGGAAACCTGATGCGTTACAGGTCTTCCGGAAAAAGCTTAACCCGCTCCTGGAATTGTACCCCCTGACTGATAAGCAACGTGCAGCGGTAGTGCTGGGCCAGCTAACCGGTGCGGCTGAGCAGGAGGCGGAGACCTGGGCCGAGGGGGACCGGTTCTCTGTCGCCACCATCTTTGAGAAACTACAGACTGCCTTTGAGACCCGTACCGAAGCTGAGCTGAGGATGCAGTTTTACCAATGTCGGCAACGGTCTGTGGACAGCATTCGGGACTACGCTTTACGTCTGCAAACCGCCCTCCGCACACTGAAGCGGGTGGACACCATCAATGAGGCGGACAGCAACAAAATGTTAGTAGAGCAATTTGTGCAGGGGATGAGGTCCTCTGAGGATTGCAAACAACTCAGGCTGTGGGCCCTAGAACACCCTGATGTGGACTTTGCGGTGTTAAAGGAACGGGCAATTAAAGCTCTGCAACCCCCAGCTTCGGAAGTCTTGGGACCAGCCCCGTGGCCAGTTGAGACGGCCCCCGTTATGGTGGCCCCTGCCCTACCAGCCTCTCCAGCACCTACAGCTCCAAGCAGCACGATGGAAGAACTGGCTGCCCAGGTCCGCCGCATGGATGGAGACCTCGCCAAGATTCTCGCCGCACTCCAACCTCTGACCAGATCCTAACCTCCAACCAAGATACAGCTCACCGACAGCCCTGAGGATGTTCCCTGGATGCAGCGGAGAAGTGCTAACAACTCGCGGAACAGACCTCCAACCTGCTACAGGTACAGCAAGCCTGTCCATTACTTCAGACAGTGCCCGTTAAACGAGCAACCCCTGGGGCCACGGGCCAATCCTCAGGAGTAGAACCCCGTGACCCCCCAGACTGGCGGGATCGGTATATCGGGGCCCGGCCCATCATCCCCGTGGCTGTGGACGGCATACCGGTGATGGCTCTCTTGGACACTGGATCACAGGTAACCACCATACCATACACATTGTACCAACGGTACTGGGGGACAGACGAGCTGGCTCCCCCAGATACTAGTATAACACTGATTGCTGCTGATTGACTCCCACTGACCCAAGTGGGGTATAAACAAGTGGCCATGACGGTGGGGCGAGCTGAACTGCAACACCAGGGTATGATTGTGATCATGAATGAACCCAGTGATCATAACCCGAAGATAGTGCTGGGAACCAATGTGATGGAGCCAACAAAGAGCTGTGCAGCGTGAGATCCGAGCCTTGATGTACCGCCAGCATGTAAACTCGACGGGAGGGGAGATTGGTGGAGTGAGAGTGATGGATGTTGCCCCGTTGACTGTGCCCCCTAGGAGTGAGATGATGATTTGGTGTAGGGCAGCAGTAGGGCCTCAGGGGCGTGACTACCCTGCCATGATAGAGCCCATGCCCTCCGAACACTGGCCCATGGTAATAGCCGCCCGAGGGTTTGTACATGTAAAGAAGGGGAGAGTGCCCGTGAGGGTGCTGAACTGTGGGGAGGAAGAAGTCAGGCTTCCCCGGTATGCTACACTTGCCAAGTTGCTCACCCTAGATCCCCACACCATCCATGATGCAGCTCCTCCAGTTTCACTACCTACTGCCAGCACTCACCCGCCCCAAGGGGAGTCGGAGGAGTGGCACCAACAGCTACACGTGGGCACTGACGATACCCCTACACATCACAAAGAAGGGGTATACAGGGTGGTACGGGAGTACGAGCAAGTTTTTAGCAAACATCCCCTAGACTTTGGGCAGATTAAAGGGGTCCAACACCATATCCCTACCGGTGAACATCTCCCTATCAAAGAGAGGTACAGGCCCATTCTCCCTGCACACTACCAGTGCGCCAAGGACATGTTGAGGAATATGAGGGAGGCAGGGGTTATCAGGGACAGCTGTAGTCCCTGGGCCGCCCCGTTGGTGCTGGTTAAGAAGAAAGACGGCACCATGCGGATGTGCGTGGATTACCGGAAGATTAACCAGATAACACATAAGGATGCCTACCCTCTGCCCCGTATCGAGGAGTCCTTGTCAGCGCTGAGAACCACCAACTACTTCTCCACCCTTGACCTCACCAGTGGGTACTGGCAGGTGGCCGTGGCGCCCGAAGACCGAGAGAAAACTGCCTTTACCACCCCTATGGGACTCTGTGAATTCAACAGTATGCCGTTCGGGCTGTGCAATGCCCCGGGTACCTTCCAACGGCTGATGGAGTGCTGTTTGGGGCACCTGAATTTTGAGACCGTCCTGTTGTATCTGGATGATGTAATTGTGTATTCACAGATATATGAAGCCCATCTGGAACACCTAGCCGAGGTGTTCGCGTCCCTTGCCAAGTACGGGATGAAGTTGAAGCCCTCCAAGTGTCATCTGCTGAAACCCAGAGTGCAGTATCTGGGGCATGTGGTGGGAGCATAAGGTGTCGCCCCCGACCCCGAGAAGGTCACTGCCATCCAAGACTGGCCGAGGCCAACCACAGTGAGGGAAGTAAGGCAGTTTCTGGGTCTGGTAGGGTACTACCGTCGCTTCATCAAGGGATACATGAAGATGGCTGCCCCCATGCAAGACCTCCTCGTGGGACAGACCAAAGGTGGTAGACCCCTCGGAGCCCCACTGGTGTGGGAAGAGAGGCATGAGGAATCTTTCCATCAGCTGAAAGCGGCCTTAACCGGGGAGGAGATCCTAGCGTATCCTGATTACAGCCACCCGTTCATCCTTTACACCGATGCCAGCAATGTGGGCTTGGGGGCAGTCTTGTCCCAGGTCCAGGATGGGAAGGAAAAAGTGATTGCCTATGCTAGCCGAAAGCTCCGACCGACTGAAAGGAACCCTGAAAATTACAGCTCTTTCAAGCTGGAGCTCCTGGCGCTGGTGTGGGCTATCACCGAGCGGTTACGCCATTACTTGGCCGCAGCAAAATTCACCGCTTTCACGGATAACAATCCGCTGACCCATCTGGACACGGCCAAGTTGGGTGCGTTGGAACAGCGGTGGGTGGCCAGGCTAGCCAACTACGACTTCACAATTAAATACAGGGCCGGTCGTGCCAACGTTAATGCTGATGCACTCTCTCGGATGCCCCACTTGTCAGAAGAAGGGTGCGAGGATGACGACCTCGAAGAGATCGAGTTGCCTGCATTTCACCAGCCACCAACTGAGAAGGTACATGTCCACCAACAATGGGTGAACCTGGATCCACTGCCCAGCCAGGAGTGGCAGGAAGCTCAAAACCAGGCGCCCGCTGTCCGCCTAGTCAAGACTCTGGTGGAGCAAGGCGCTGCTGGAATAGACCCTGCCGCCCCAGCTGAAGCCCAACGCCTGTGGAAAGAACGGACCCGGCTGTATCTACACCAAGGGAAGTTGTACCATGAGCTGATTAACCCAAAGACTCATGAGAAAATCCGCCAGTTGGTGATTCCCCAAGCTAATGTGTCCACCATTCTACAAGCGTACCATGATGGTGCCGGACACTTTGGATGGAAGAAATTGGAAATGCTGTTGAGGGAGCGGTTCTATTGGAGTGGGATGCGGGAGTCTGTGGAGGCCTGGTGCCGAGAGTGTGGCCCGTGTACGCTGAGAAGGAAGGACGAGGCCAGCCAGAAGGCACCCCTGCACCCGATCGTTACACATCAACCGCTGGAGCTGGTTGCCCTGGACCATGTGAAGCTCACCCCCAGCCGAAGTGGGTACACTTACGCTCTCACCATAGTGGATCATTATTCAAGATTCATGGTGGTTGTCCCGGTCAAAGACCTAACCGGCCGTACCGCCGCTAGAGCGTTCCAAGCTTACTTCTGTCGACCACATGGATACCCTGAGAAGGTGCTTACTGACCAAGGCCCAGCCTTTGAAGCGGAGATGTTCCATGAGTTCTGTCAGCTGTACGGCTGCAAGAAGATCCGGACCACGCCTTACCATGCCCAAACCAACGGTATGTGTGAGAAGATGAACCATTTGGTCCTTGGCCTCCTCAAGACGTTGCCGCTAGAAGAGCGGAACCTGTGGCCGGAGAAGCTGCCTGACTTGGTCAATATGTACAACAATATCCCGTCCAGCTCAACGAAGTGCACCCCAGCATATCTGATGAGGGCTCGCCCCGGCCAACTGCCGGTGGACCTGGAAATGGGACTGGAAGCCGCAGAGACACTCCCCTCGACGGCTGAATGGGACACCCGGCGGAGGGTTCAGTACCGACAGATTCAGGAATATGCGGAGAAGAACTTAAGTCGGAGTCGGGAACAACAGGAGCGGCGCTTCAATCAGAAGGCGTCTGCTGGCCCTTTCCAGCCTGGAGATGTAGTGCTGAAGCGTAAAGGAGAACCCACAAGCTGGATGATCAATGGGAACAAACCCCATACGTCATACAGCCCACAGGATGGGAAGATGGGAAGGCTTACCAGATCAGTCGTGACCAAGGGGGCACTTTGGCCACGGTTTCCCGGGACCATCTGAAAAGGTGCCCACCAGTATTGAGGGCAACGGCTGAAGTACCGGTTCCTCCACCAGCAGAGAAGGCAAAAGAGGTAATCCACACCGTGATGGGTGACTTCCCAGCGGACTGGCCTACACAGAACGGCGCGGTGATTCTTCCAGTGATACTATTCCCACAACCCGTGGATGAAGAAATGATGGAGGTGGTCAACCGTGAGCCAGAGCCAGTGCCAGTGCCCAGGGATGAACCTGTGCCCAGCTCCCCTATGCCTCCGCCTGCCCCACACGATAACAGGGAAGAGAGACTGATTGTTCCCTCTTCCCCGCTGCCTGTCACCACTGACACTGGACCCCGGAGGTCCACTCGCCCCAACCTAGGTAGACCCCCACTTAGGTATAGGGAAACTACTATTTAGAGGGGGGGTGAACATGTGTGTTGAAAGTTTTAAAGTTGGAAGTTATGAGAAAATGATGGGTGATCTGATGACTGAGGAAGTCATCTGATTGAACCGTGATTGGACCGGTCGTTGCCGGCACCGTTGTCCCCGTGGGACCGTTTAAAGTTGCGTAAGGGACTTCTTACGGACAAGCCCGTGAACTTGCAGGGCAACCACAAACTTGTGGAATGTAAATATGTTTTGTTGCAGCTTACCGTTACCGCCTCTGGAGAGGCAGATTGGAGGGAGGGCCTGCAGTGGAGCAGGCTGGGGCCCAGCCACCACCGGAACCGGTGGCTACCCTCTGGGGGTTCCAGGGGCTCCCCATGGACGTGGGTCCCCTGGAAAGGACAGATCCCGCTCGGGTAACTTGGTGCAGGACTGGGGTCAAGGGGTGCTGCCTGTTTCTTAGGGGCAGCATCAGGGCCAGGTTACTTGGGTGGGTGAGAGCGGAAGCCGTAACCGTTAATCGTTTGCAACGTTTAAGAAAAGTGCCTCTCGTTGTGGGATGATGTTATTTTACTTGTATTGGGTTTCTTATCTTTTTTTCAGAAAAATAAAACCGGTGTTGGATGGGCAGCCCGCGGACGGTCTGCATTTTGCTAAGGGGGAATGTGACGCCCTGGGCAAGCCAGGGGTCACAGGTAATGACATCACCACACCGTACACCCTGGTTAGGCACATCAAAGCTAGACCAGAAATCCTTGTTGCCTTCCTCCAGGGGCTGATGTCCACACCAGGGGCTGGAGCCAGGCGGTTGGTCTCCGCCCACCAAGGAGTTCACAGTTCTGGAGGCAGGAAAACCAGGCAGTTAGAGTTTGGAGGAGGAAGTGAGAGGAGGTGAGAGTTCGGAGTTTGAAGAAGAAGGAGGGAAAGTAGTGAAAGAGAAAAGTGACAGTTTGAAAGCCTGAAGTTGGTCCGGGTGTGTGCCCCGGACTGAGACAGCAAGGTTAGCAGACGGTGGTGACCGTCTGCAGTGGAGGCTGATGGGAGGTGCCGTAAGGACCGTGGACGGGTGGTGGCCCGGCGGTACCGGACCGGTACACAAGGAGAAGCCAGCACCATTGGCGGGGGCCTTTCGGATCCCGGCAAGGCTAGGAGTCGCCGTGAATTTGCCAAATCCGTCAGTGAAGGGGACCTCCGGGTCTCCAAACAACTAAGTCCCGATTGAAGGCAACAGCCCAACCGTATGAGAGAGACACCGCCACCGCCAAGGCACCAGTTTCTCAGGGCCAGCGCCTGCGGGCAAAGAGGGGCTCCTCCGGCCCATATCCAAGTCGGGGAGCGGGTAACCAGTGGGAACCCATCGCTACCAACATTACACAATGTGCAGGGAAAGAGACAGTCACCGTTAACTACCGGGGAAAAGCAACAGCAGCCGTCCGTGGGAACCGTCCTTCCAGCCGAGTGTTTTACCGAGAACTGTGTCACCGTCTCAGGCTGAGTGAGTACCACCGTGCCGTGAGTCACAGCGCTGCCCCCGCAACCCTGCACCTCACCAGGCCCCGCACCCGGCCTGCCATCCACCCCTACCCCATCACCGGGCCCCAGGACAACCAACCCCCTACCCACGGAGGGGAGAAATAACAACAAAGCTGCTCCCTGTCACCGCTCCCGGGATCCCCATACAGAGCAGCGGTGGTTTCTACACAATCACCACAACCGTGGGTGGCGTCACGGACAATAAATCCCCAAAACCAAACCCCCTTTTCACTCACGGGCGAGGAGCGCCGCTCGAGTCCCCGGGATCCGGCCCATCGCTCGAGCCACCGAGTGGCAGTGGCCGCAGCAGCAGCGGCAGCCGGACCCGAGCAGAGGGAGAGCACAGCGTCCCCTCCTCCGCCCGCGACATATGTGCCGCCCCCGTGTCAGCAGCCGAGCTGCTCGGATCCGGATCCGCGGTGGCTCGAGGGCCGTCCGGACTCGGGGGTTGTGCGGCCACTCAAATGAAGGGGGTATTTACAGTGGATTATATTTAGAGTTCGTGACACCACCCATGGTGTGTGGTAATGTGGAGTACCACTGCTGCAGTTTGGAGTACCAGGGGGCAATGGAGCGGGGCAGCCAGGTGTTGGGACCCTCCATGGGTAGGGGGGATGCCCCGGGACTCCGAGTCACTTGCATACTCACTCAGTCCATAAATCTGACACCGACAACTGGGTAAACCAAAGTTCTGGACACCAGTGCCGCTGAGGGGAGCTAGTTCGGGTCCCGTCCCCAATGGTGCTGCCTGGTGATCCGTGACCTTCCTCCTGGCACTAAGTTCACTTGTCAGTTGGTTCAGTTGTGTGGAACTAGTTGGGTCCCAGGTCTCGCTCCCCAGTGTGGCTAACTGTGGGAGCTTGCTATCAGGGTTCACGCTTGGGATTTTAGTGGAAAGTCCTATCCCCCTCGTTGTGCTAGTACCCCGATTTTTGAGCGGGTGGAGAGCTGATCTTGGAGGCTCCGTTCTCATCGGGTAAATTGTTAGGTTGCCTGAAGCTACTCCCTGACCTAGGGTCCATGTACCCCGTCGAACCCTGGTCCCAGCCCGGTGATGGTACAAGGCCTCCGGCTGTCCTCCTCGACAGTTCCGTGCCCCTTGTCACGATCCCCTGCGACCGGGGGTCCAGCTCCTACTAGGCCCAGACCACCGTCTGCTACCTAGTTGCTTCCAAGGAGCCTGGCTACTTACCTCCTACACTTCACTCTCCCTTCTGTCAACTCACTGACTCTCCTGACACTCCTGACCTCCCCTTACCCCCCCCCCCCCAAGTGGGCGACCCTATTCCACTCAGGCTGTCCACTGGTGTGTCTGCTGGGTGTGGTGCAAAGTGTACCTAGGATTTTATTAGCTGTTGTAGGCAACACCATGTAGTTGGGAACGCATAACCAAGGAGGAGATGGATATTGAACAGAAGGGCAGATTGCACAATACCCTGTGATGACCTGATAGTCCAGGGGCGTCACATATACATATATCCAGTGGAAAGTGAATAGCATTGTCATGTGTCACTCCATAAATTACCACTAGTTACAAATAATAATACATGACAAACGCTCTAACATTCCACAGTCGCCTATGTGACGCCCTGGACCCCAGGGGTCACAGAACAACAGCACACACATACACCCCCCCCTTCCCTGGTAGGGACCATCCGTCAAACAAAACCCTTGTTGCCTCCTCCAGGGTCTGATGTCCACACCAGGTGGGGCAGAGCCAGGCGTTTGGCCCCACCCACCGATGAGTTCACAGGCCTGGATGCGGGAAAAAGACAGTTAGTTGAAGTAGGAGTTGAGTAGAGAAGTGGGGTAGAGGAGCTGAGGAGTGAAGGAGAGACTGTGTGTGTCTGGGTCGGAGCCCAGGCACCATCAGCAAGGTCGGCAGACGGTGGTGGCCGTCTGCAGGAGTTAGTATAAGTCTGCGGAACTGTAGGACCGGGGTCGGGCGTTGGCCCGCCGATACCGAACCGGGGAGCGGAGTGAAGCTAAGCACCAAGGCAGGGTACTCAGACCCCGACTAGGCTCGGAAGCTGCCGTAACAGTCAAATTCTCTGATTGCGGTCTGGACCTCAGGGGTTCATTCCCACCCAAGTCCCGTCAGAAGGCAACAGCCCAACCTGTCCGGATAAGAGCCACCGACAACGTCCAGAGATCCAAGGGCCAGCGCCTTCAGGCAAAACGGGCTCTCCCGACACGTACAAGCCGGGGAGCGGACCACCCGTAGGAATCCATAGGGGTCAAACACTTACACACAGGTGCAGGGAAATAAAGCCGCCATCAAGCCATCCGGGGAGAGTGAAGACACCGCAGCCGACTGCGGGCCCCGTCCATCCAGCCGTTTGGTTTACCAGAGACTCTGTTATTGACTACCTGAGTGAGTACACCAGTGCCATCCGGCACAGCGCTGCACCGTAAAGCTGCCTCGCTTCCGCGCTGCCTCCCCGCATCGGCACCTGCACCTATCCCCTACTCACGAACCCCCAACCGGGGCCCCGGGACCAGCAGCCCCTACCCATGGAGGGGCCATCACCTCAGCTGCTCTCTGCCATCGCTCCCGAGAACCCCCGTCAGCAGCAGCGGTGGTGCCCACCATCACCACAACCCCGTGGGTGGCGTCACAACCGACATCCCACCACCAAACCTCCCCTTTTCACTCGTGGGCGAGGAGGCGCTGCTCGAGCCCCCGAGGAGCAGAAGCACCGGACCCGAGCGCCAGAGATCCCCCAGGCGAGCGGCGTTCCCCAAAAACCCCTCTCCGCCCGCGACACCTATACATATAAAGAGCAAGCACAAGCTAAGTTGCAAAATCCAAGGCTAAATCGCCATTACCCATGTGGGGTGAAATAGGTCAGATGCGGTCAGGCTCCAGTGCCCTGAGCCGGTGTCCACGGACCCTTTTGGGTGGCTTGAAGCTCAATCCCTTAGCCCTGTGGTCATCTACCAGCGAGTTCATATGCAGAGTTGGTTTTGTACCTAGATTTATCCTTAGCCTCTGGTTTTACTAGCTTAGCATGTTGGTTCTTCTCCTCTAGTCTAGGGACCAGTCCCCGTTCTGCAGCCAAGTCGCTCCACTCCAATATGTCACATGTGGAATGATTATGGGGAGATAAGGTATGCACACCAGTGACTATGTAAGGGGAATACATGGAATAGCAGAAACTGCTGTGTGAATACTGACTTGAAAAATCCAATAGCTATATGTAAGAGTGAAAATGTGAAAAATGGAATCTGCATTACTGCCATGAACATATGAATCAAGAGAAATTTAGCTACTGAATTGATCAATGCAATAGAGCCCCAACACTACGCCAAAGTATTTCTCTACGTTGGGGTCCCTAGCTTGTGTGTGTCCTCTCATGCAGTTAAAAAACTTACCGTGTATGGGAAGCTGAGACCCAGGCTATTTATGCGTATGATATGGATTGGCAATAGGTGTGGTTGGGGAGGGTTCACAAATGAAAAACAACTAACAATAACGAATAACGTTTGGAACTCCATTCTAAGTCTGCACTGGGTGCAAAAACCTAAAAAAACATCACTATGGGGAGATAAGGTATGCACACCAGTGACTATGTAAGGGGAATACATGGAATAGCAGAAACTGCTGTGTGAATACTGACTTGAAAAATCCAATAGCTATATGTAAGAGTGAAAATGTGAAAAATGGAATCTGCATTACTGCCATGAACATATGAATCTAGAGAAATTTAGCTACTGAATTGATCAATGCAATAGAGCCCCAACACTACGCCAAAGTATTTCTCTACGTTGGGGTCCCTAGCTTGTGTGTGTCCTCTCATGCAGTTAAAGTTTGTTAGTTGTTTTTCGTTTGTGAACCCTCCCCAACCACACCTATTGCCAATCCATATCATACGCATAAATAGCCTGGGTCTCAGCTTCCCATACACGGTAAGTTTTTTAACTGCATGAGAGGACACACACAAGCTAGGGACCCCAACGTAGAGAAATACTTTGGCGTAGTGTTGGGGCTCTATTGCATTGATCAATTCAGTAGCTAAATTTCTCTAGATTCATATGTTCATGGCAGTAATGCAGATTCCATTTTTCACATTTTCACTCTTACATATAGCTATTGGATTATTCAAGTCAGTATTCACACAGCAGTTTCTGCTATTCCATGTATTCCCCTTACATAGTCACTGGTGTGCATACCTTATCTCCCCATAGTGATGTTTTTTTAGGTTTTTGCACCCAGTTCAGACTTAGAATGGTGTTCCAAACGTTATTCCTTATTTTTTATATGTGGAATGATACCACGGGTATATTGCACACTTTCCCGTGGACTCTAGGACCCTTTCTGTCTTGTGCCTGGGTCAAGCTGCACCAGCTCCAGACCACGTCTTCACTCCTCCACTGCTCCTTTTCGACTCTCCCTCTCTGTCACTACTATCAACTTAATCAAATCAACTTTTTTACATTTCTTCAACACTGGCTTACTACTTCTTCTCACCGAACCTGCAGCTTCCCAGCTCAGGGCAGTCCATGTACCATGTACCTGGCATGCCGTAGCTTAAACCCAGTGTCTGTGTCCCTTGGTCACAGGGTGCAGCAGTTGTCATGTTGACGGTGGCAGGCTCCCAGTCAGATGCGCACTCCGGTGCAGTTTTCTCCTCCCTTCCTGGGGAGGCGGGACTCCTGGGTCCTTTGGTGGTAAGTTTCGTTTCTCTCCTGTTACAGTAGGAAGCTGGCATGGCTTTTCACGCCATGCTGCAATCCAGCCCACGATGGCACACCCCCTTGTTTCCTGACCATTGCGTGGTTAATGGTGGCTGCTGTTTTTTAGGGAATGCCATTTGCACAGTCCTTTAAGGCGCACAGTACCACAGTATGGTATCGGGCACGAAATCCCGTTCGTGACGCCAAGTTGACACGCCCGCACCGGGGTTGTGGGGTGATTCGTTACTGGGCAGCAGTTCTCACTGTGGGGCGCCGCGGTGGCGTGGCCCGGCTCCGTGACCCCGGCGGTGTCGTTTAGGGAATATGAAGGGGATGATGACAGTTTATTCATGACGCCACCTGTGGTATGCGGCAAGTTTTTTGCCACCGCTGTGAGATGGGGCTCCCCGGTGAAGTTGGTGAATCAGCTTAGATGGTGCAGCTCTCCACAGGTAGAGCTAGGCCCCAGGGCGGATGGGGTGGTAGTCATAGTCTATGATGGTGGGCACAGGCGAATAACGGAGCAACACAGGGGTGCAGTCTCAAGGTTTTTACTCACTGTAGCAGGTTCCAGGGTAACATGATATGCCAGTGACCGCCTTAGGAGTGCTGGGGTTTCACTATGAAGGGCTACAGCTGATCCCTGGTAGTTCGGAGGTCAAGTCCGGTGCACCTTTCTTAAGTGTTCCTTCCCTGGTTGTCTCTGCGCTTGCTTCACCCTCCTGCCTTGCGCCCTTGTTCACTGAACCCTGTTCCAGTGCCCGTGGATCCTGTTGGGTGGCGTGAAGCTCTATCCCTTGGTCCTTTTGGGTCACCTTCCAGTGAATTTGTGTGCAGTTGTGGCTGTGTTGCTTGAAGTCACCTCAGCCGCTGGTTTTGCTAGCAGAGCCCATAGGTTCTTGCCCTCTAGCCTAGGGACCAGTCCTCGTGTTGTGACCTAGTCCTTGCACCCGTAGATTAGATGTGGAACAAGGCCATGAGAGGTTATCTCCCGTGGTCTCTAGGACCCTTTCTGTCTGCGCCCATGCCGAGCATCACCAGCTCCAGGCCGCAGGTCTCTGCTCCTCACTCGCTGACTCCACACTCCACACTGTGTTCCCACTTGTACTATTGTGTTCCCACGCCTAAGACTCCACCCCCCCAGCCTGGCTTCGGGTATAATCACACCCTTACCATGTCTGATGAGGTGTTTCTGAGCCTGGGTGTTGTGCTTTTGTGTCAACCAGTTGTGACCTCATCCTTACCCAGGATGGAATACCACACCTCTGGATTAGGTGCAGTACCTCTGTGGCGACTGAAGCCTCAGGGGCGCCACACTTATAATCAAAAATCCTGGTGATTGGTTCCCTTTAACGTGAAACTGTCAGTGGGATCAACCTTTGTAAGCCATCTATATGGGCATGCAGGGCATAGGTAAATAAAATGATACATTGATATCTGGGATTCGATGTGTTATTCCATTGAAATCCATGTTTTTCTTAATATGTCAATGAACTGATAAGATCTATTGATCAGACCTAAATCTGCCTGAGAATCTGCCTCCAGAGCTTATTTAAAATGAAATGGGGCATTACCAGTATGAGACATGTAGTTCAGGAAAGCAGACTGTCAGTCATTACATGTCTCACACTGGTAACACTCCTTTCATTTACAGGGATCGCAAGAACATTGGAAGCGCCAGACGAAGACCAGCGACACCCATCGGATCAGACTGATCTGCAAGTGAGTATAATAAAAGCTATTTTTTATGTTAGACAGAGCAGCCTGGGCTCTTATATACAGTAATCTAGAATGATGTATCTAAGGGCTTACTGGTGGTGGCCGCAGCTTATAGGGGACAAATCTGGTTACAGGTAGAGTTGAGCGCGGTTCGCGGTTCGTGGTTCTCCAGTTCGCGGTTCGAGGGATTTTGGGGGCTGTTCTAGATCGAACTAGAACTCGAGCTTTTTGCTAAAGCTCGATGGTTCTAGTTATGTTCGAGAATGGTTCTAGCAGCAAAAAGCCAAGCTAATTACTAGCTGGCTTTCTGCTTTAATAGTGTAAGTCACTCTGTGACTCACACTATTATGAAATTTCAGCGTATAGTGTGCGGGAACAGCGCATTCAGATCACTGCTGCTGGGATAATGGCCATAGGATGTCCATGTCACATGTCCCTGCATTATAAAAACGGGTATCTGCCCGTCCGGACGCCATTATCTCTTCTGCGTCTGGGTGTCAGTCACCGCTGGCGTAGCTCCTGTCTCCGATACTGCTGTGTACGCTCTACACACAGCGCTATACAGAATAAGGATAGAAGTTTCTATTAGCCCTTGTAAGGGCTAATAACAGCAGGCTCAGAGCCATAGGTGACAGTCAGGTCCGTGGAAACAGATTTTAACAGCTACAGATAACAGCGTCTGTGTAGCTAAGGTCAGGGACTTCCTCGCTGCATTTCCCCATTAGGAGGGATAGAAAGTGAGGCTTCCTTTCCTGTACACTGACCCACAACCAGGCCACTGTACCCTCCTGCCCTTTGCACACTCAAGCTCATTGTTACTAAGCCATTATACTAGCAAACACTGAGTAAACTTAGTGGCATCCTAAAAGTGGCTGTTGGACTTCCATTAGTGTCCCACTAGTGCAAATCTATTTGCAGCACCTCTGTATTGCATACTCAAACTCATTGTTACTAAGCCATTATACTAGCAAACACCGAGTAAACTTAGTGGCATCCTAAAAGTGGCTGTTGGACTTCCATTAGTGTCCCACTAGTGCAAATCTATTTGCAGCACCTCTGCATTGCACACTCAAACTCATTGTTACTAAGCCATTATACTAGCAAACTATGCTGCCAGTTTAAGGGCCGTAGTTGCATTGTCAAGGATAGTTATTGTTGTTTATTCTGCTGTTAATAAAGATAGACCACCGCTGCAATCTACACCACCTCTCAATTTTTACTACCACATTTATTTTTTTTTTATTGCATTTTTTCAGAATTATTACAATATGTCTAACATTTGAACAAGAATAAATTCACCTTACCAATTTACCCACCCTTGTCTTAACCCACCCTCTTTTATTCCCACTTTATCCCCCCCAACATTTTTAATACACAGAACACCAGGTATAAGTCGCGAAAGAACACACAGCTCCTCTATATTCTGATTCCCGTTTGAAGCCCTATTTCTCTGAAACCTTCGTCTCGCCCTACTGTCGTGTCTCTACTGCGTGTGTATTTTCAGCTTTCCCAATGTGCCTTGCAAGTCTCCCAGTAGATACCATTCCGTATTAGTGAAAGGAGATACCACTTTCCGTATTTCTGCAACTCCATACTGTTGTACTATAAATCTCTTCCATTTTTTAAAAAAGTTTCCCGTTAGTTCGTCCTTATTTCTTTCGGCTTCCAACTGTTCAATATTGAGCAGCTTTTTAATCTGATTGACCACCTCCTCCTCTGATGGAACAGATTCCTCGAGCCATCTCCGTAGTAGGGCCTTTTTCCCTATCATAGCAATATTATGAAAGAGTCTTGGAATCGTGGTCCCCCGTGTATCTCCTCCTCCTTCCTTTTCTTTAGTCCTGTGGTGGAAAATCCATAACAATGGGTCTAGTTCCATTTCCACTTCCCATACTTTTTCTATAAGTGTCTTCATTTTTCCCCAAAATTTCTGACTTTCTGGGCACTGCCAAATCCTGTGGTATAAGTCCGTTTTCGGCTGTTTACATTTGGGGCAATGTTCTATTTTATTCATCATCTGCTTGGTGGGGATGTTAAAACCATAAATTGCTCTGTGCATTAATCTAAACTGTGTGTCCCTCCAGCCCTCATTAATCACCTCCTTCCTCATCCTCATCCATCCCTGCTGTATCTTTTCCCCTGCCTCTGTATCTTTTAGTTGTCGTGCCCATGCTCCCCAGACCTAGTCCGAGTGCAGTGGTACCAGTGCTGTTCTCAGATCTTTGTACAGGGAGGAGATAGTAATCTCCTGTTTATCCTTCATTATAAATTGGTCCATTTCATTCATTACCTGTTCTTTTCTAACATCCCTCAATAGTCCCATTATCCCCTTTTCCACCTGTTTGTATTGTATGATTTGGAATGGAGAAAGCCCGTACCTGTTCACCAACTCCTCAAGGGTCAACCACCTATGTTCCGTTTCATGGAGCAGATCTTTCACCCCACCGATCCCCTTATTTCTCCATTCTAGAAATAGTTTGTTTTCCCTCCCTGCTGGGAATTCCGGAAAATTCCAGATATTTAGGTATTTGGAGATTCGCCAGGACAGGTTAAACTTTTTCCTCACTGCTTTCCACGCCATTATCGTATCTCTACATAACAGGGTGTGCTTAATTTTCCTCGGAATATTGGCCAATGACGTGTGTAATATTGCCCCCAAGTCCCATGGTCTACAGTACTCCCTTTCCAATTTTATGTTAGAATAGCTATTTGTCTTCCTCAGCCAGTCTATTACGTGCCTCATCAAGCATGCAAGGTTGTAGCCTCTCACATTTGGCATCTTGATTTCTCCCTTTTCCAGTGGTAGCATTAGTTTTTCCGCCCTAATTCTTGGTCTTTTTCTCTTCCATAGGAAGCTTGTAAATGCTTTATTCAGTCTATTTACATCCGCATGCTTTAATAATATAGGGATAGTCTGCATTGGGTATAGCAGCTTCGAGAAACTCATCATTTTTAAGAGGTGGTTTCTACCTAGCAGGGATAGCGGCAGCCCCTCCCACATCTTTAGCTCTCGTTCTATCTTCTGTATCAGCGGTTTGAAGTTTAATTCATAAATGGAGGCAGGCTGGCGTCCCATATGGATCCCCAGGTATTTAAGGTGGGTTTTTGCTATCGGTATCCCACATATGTTATCCCCTATTCCATAGGTTTTCAGGGATGACATGGTTCGTTCATTCAGAAACAGTATTTCACATTTTGTCTTGTTCAATTTAAAACCTGCCATAGACCCAAATCTCTCTATCTGTTGTATTGTTTTTAAAAGGTCATTCTGTGGTCTATTCATGAATAATATGATATCGTCCGCGAATAGAGCTGAATGTACTTTTTCCATTCCAATGTTAATGCCCTCAAAGCAGTCTCCTCCATTGATCAGTTTTGATAATGGCTCAATGGCTAGATTGAACAAGAGAGGAGACAGCGGGCACCCCTGTCTCGTCCCATTGGTCAAAGAGAAGGGTCGTGATAAAAATCCGGGTGTCGCCACTCTTGCCTGAGGGTTTGCATATAGTATACCTATAAATGTTCTGAATGCTCCCCTGAAGCCCATATTATCTAGGACTGTTTCCAGCCATGGCCACTGCACATTATGAAACGCTTTTTCAGCATCCAACGTGATCATGGCTGGAAATTCCCCTCCTTGTAGATCCCTGTGTCTGATGGCGTCCATTACTATCATGGCCTTTCTTACGTTTGTCACGGCTGCTCTCCCCCTTACAAACCCCGATTGGGCGGGAGAAATTAGCCTTGGTAATACCTCTGCTAATCGATTGGCCATCAATTTGGCCACTAGTTTAAGGTCTTGGTTGATTAGTGAGATTGGTCTATAATTCGTTGGATTGTCCAAATTTTTGTCTCCTTTGGGTAAAAGTTTTATATATGCAGTGTTAAGGTGGCTGGACATTCCCGTACCCCCTAACATTTTATTAAACATACGTGTCAGCGTTGGTGATATTTCCTCCTTTAGTACTTTATAGAATTCCCCATTGAACCCGTCAGGATCCGGTGCTTTATGTATACTCAGTTCTCCTATTGTTGTTTGCACTTCCTCTATTGTGATGTCCGCGTTCAGTCTAGTCAGTTCGTCCTCGGTTATTTGTGTAAGTCCTAATGTCTTTAGCCACTCCCTCCCTCCTTCTCCA
Organism: Anomaloglossus baeobatrachus; assembly: GCF_048569485.1. Classification (NCBI taxonomy): domain Eukaryota; kingdom Metazoa; phylum Chordata; class Amphibia; order Anura; family Aromobatidae; genus Anomaloglossus; species Anomaloglossus baeobatrachus. The sequence goes on from NC_134359.1 coordinate 106,937,757, forward strand.
TTTTCATCCCCTTTACTATATAGTTTGGCATAGTATTCCCCCAAGATCTGGTTGATCTCCTGCGGATTCGTCGATTTGGTCCCATCCTGTCTTGTCATTCTAGCTATTAACGTCAACGGTCGTCTTCCCTTTGCCAGGTTAGCCAGCAGTTTACCTGCCTTATTGCCAAATCGGTGCAAGTCAACCTCCTGCTGGGACCTTACTAGTTCTTCTCGTTTTCCTACCCACATGTCAAACTCTTGTTTTGCTTCCTTCCACTCTTCTTTTGCTTTTTGGGATTTGTTTTCTAGGTACCTTGTGTATTTCTCTCTCAAACTAGTGCTTGACTCCTGGTAATGTTTTTGCGTCTGTTTCCTGATTTTGGCTACATGCCCCATCAGTCTCCCCCTTAATACTACTTTCGCTGTTTCCCAGAATAGCATTGCCTCTTCCTCGTGCCTGCTGTTAGTGCCGCAATATTCCTCCCACCACTCCTTTAATGTTTTAATAAAATCTTTATCTTTGAGTAAGAATGATGGAAATCTCCATATATAATCCGAGACCCTCTGTATTCTGTCATTTAAGTCTAAGGTCACCGGGCTGTGGTCGGATATAACCATGTTCTCTATGTCTACATCCTTGACCCTGTGCCAGAGTCTTTGGTCTACTAACATAAAGTCAATCCTTGACCATGCTTCGTGTGGGTGTGAGTAGTGTGTAAATTCACGTTCATATGGGTGTTGCGTTCTCCAACTGTCCTGCAGATTTGTGTCTTCCAGTAATTTGGCCATCAAACCCTTTGTATTCCTACTCTGCCTACTTGTTCCTTGCCATACCTCCTATCCTCCTCTTTCGAAACTACTGCATTAAAATCTCCCCCCACTATCTTATTTGGGTCTACTTCCACTCCCAATTTGTTGGTAATAAAGTCAAAGAAGGCTTTTTGTTCGTTATTAGGGGCGTATATATTGTGTATGCTAAACTCTCCCTGCGGGCTAGTTAATTTGATATGTATGTACCTCCCACCATCATCACTGTCTTGGGACACTATTTCGTGAGTAAAGTGTTTGTTTATTAAGATCATTACCCCTGCCTTCCTTCCCTGGGATCCTGACCCGACTACCTCCCCCACCCATAATTTTTGCATACGAAAAAAATCCCCTTTTTGCAGGTGGGTCTCCTGCAGTAGTGCGATATCTACCTTCAGTCTTTTAAGGTGTCGTAATATCATCATGCGCTTATGTGGAGACTTCAAACCTTTTACGTTCCAAGTGACTAATTTAACCATTATCCCAACATCTCGGGACATTTATGTCGCTATATGTTCTAACTTGTGTGTGTCTTGGCGCCTTTCCCTGGTCTTTTCCCTGCCTTAACTCCGCTGCGTACTGACAACAATGTATTGCCTGGGCGCAACCTTGTGTCCTCTTCTTGGCATTAACTATAAACCTGTTGGCTACCCCCCCAACTGCCCTCAGTTTTCTTTCGGCGTGCTTATAGCATTGCTTTCCCTGAACCCAACTATTCACCCTAAATCTATGGTCAACTAACAACCCCTCAACTGTCCCCCCTTTACAATCAATCGTCTCGTCACTTCCATTTTTTCTGTGATGCTCCTGGCTCCGCAATGCCCTCTCAGCCTACTGATTCACATTTACATATGCCCTGTCCCCCATTGTTCTGTTATCTAACACACCAGAGCAAGGCCTTCCTGGTCAATAACCGTGCCAGCATACAATACCCCCTCCCTCATTGCCCATACCTATTATTTGTTACCTCTGGTCTCAATTTCACGTCACCTCCCATCAGCATAAGTGGCCTGGCTACCAGAAGAGCGATTTATCAGTAGATACTAAAGAGAGAGAAACCCGATCCCCCATAGATGTTAGGATCCCCTACACCCCCGATGGGGCAGGGCACCTTGGTCCATATAGATTGAATAGGCAGGGGAACTGAAGAGAAAAGAAAGGAAAAGCCTACAAGAGGGGGAAAAAAAGGAAGTAGGAAGTGGAAAAGGAAGTGGAAGAGGAAGTAGGAAGTGGAAAAGGAAGTGGAAAAGGAAGAAGGAAGGGGAAGAGGAAGTAGGAAGTGGAAAAGGAAGTGGAAGAGGAAGTAGGAAGTTGAAAAGAAAGTGGAAGAGGAAGTGGAAAAGGAAATAGGAAGTGGAAGAGGAAGTGGAAGAGGAAGTGGAAAAGGAAGTGGAAGAGGAAGTAGGAAGTGGAAAAGGAAGTGGAAGAGGAAGTAGGAAGTGGAAGAGGAAGTAGGAAGTGAAAGAGGAAGTGGAGGAGGAAATAGGAAGTGGAAGAGGAAATGAAAGAGGAAGTAGGAAGTGGAAAAGGAAGTAGAAGAGGAAGTAGAAGTGGAAAAGGAAGTAAGAAGTGAAAGAGGAAGTGGGGCAGGAGGTGAAAGTAGGAAGTGGAAGAGGAAGTGGAAGTAAGTAGGAAGTGGAAGAGGAAGTGGAAGTAGGAGGTGGAAGTAGGAATTAGAAGAGGAAGTGGAAAAAGAAGTAGGAAGAGGTAGATGGGATGGTAAAGGAAGTGCAAGAGAAGTGGAAGAGGCAGTATGAGGTGGAAGAGGAAGTAGGAAGCGAAAGAGGTAGTGAAAGGGGAAGCAGGAAGCGGAAGGGGAGGCGGAAGAGGAAGTAGGAAGCGGAAGCAGAAAGTAAAAATGCAATAATAAACAGTAGATGTTACTCATCCCCTGCATTCCGTCAGTCCCCTCTCTCTTGGGCCCCTCAGTTCAGTTCAAAAATATCGATTCTTCTCCCTGCAGCCTCTCTCATGGCGCTCCCCTCTTCTGGCCTCCAGACCAACGCGATGGCGACCTCCTTGCTTTTGGACTTCCTGCATGTATCTCCTTCCCCTCCATCCAGTCGTTCCGGCCCGATGCCCGGCTCTCCTCCTCTCTTCCTTGCCGAGTATGTTGCCTCTCCAGGAAGTCCTCCGTCTGGTTTCTGTTCTCCATCTTCTCCATCCATCTCTCCGCCTCACTCAAGTCTTTCGTCGCAAAAAGGGATCCATCACGTCTTGTTACTCTCAGTATTGCAGGATACAGCAGTTGGAATGTTATGCCTTTACGATACAGCGCGGTACAAATCTTACTAAAGGCTTTCCTTTTGCGTGTAACCTCCGCTGAGTAGTCACCGAAGATCAGCACCTTATGCCCTTGTAGAGACAGTGCGGTCCTCCTTCCTCTAAACGCTCGCAGTATCTCTTCTTTGTCTTTGTATTCCAAGTATTTTATTATCACTTGGCGCGGCCTGGCTGGTCCCGTCACTCCCGTGCTGTCTTCCTTCCCATTTGTTCCTCCTGTGCCTGGACGCTCTCTTACAGGGCCCACTCTGTGCGCTCTTTCCACCCTGCATTTGTGCGTTAGACCTAGCGCCTTGGGGAGCTCTGCTTCACATATGTTGTCCAATTGCCGCATGCTTATAGATTCCGGCAAACCCACCAGCCTTAAATTGCTTCTTCTGGAGCGGTTTTCCAGATCCTCTAGTTTGTCTCTCATGGCCTGGGATCCCTCCACCATCTCCTGCAGCTGCCCCTTTAATGCTGCCACCTCGTCCTCTGTGTCAGAGATTCTTTGCTCCATCTCTGACATCCTGGCTCCCTGCTGTGCAATCTGTTCCTTTAAGGGTGCTAACACTGCCCCCACCATAGCCTCTAGAGAGTCTTTGATCTTGTCTGCCAGGTGCACTGCCACTGCTCCAGCCAGACGGTCATAATCAATTTGCAGGCCTGGGAACTGCTCGTGCTGCTGGGCTGTCTGCTGCTGGGCTGTCTGCTGCTGGGCTGTCTGCTGCTGGTGCTGCTGGGCTGTCTGCTGCTGGTGCTGCTGGGCTGTCTGCTGCTGGTGCTGCTGGGCTGTCTGCTGCTGGTGCTGCTGGGCTGTCTGCTGCTGGGCTGTCTGCTGCTTGTGCTGCTGGGCTCTCTGCTGCTGGTGCTGCTGGGCTGTCTGCTGCTGGTGCTGCTGGGGTCTGCTGCTGGAGTTGCTGGGCTGTCTGCTGCTCGTTCTGCTCGGCTGTCTGCTGCTCGTGCTGCTGGGCTGTCAGCTGTACGTGTTGCCGAGCTCTTTGCTGCTCTCTCAGCTGCTCCCCCTCCTCCTCCTCCATCCTTCCCCGCTCACCTCCCTGCACACCGCCGCGGCCCGCGGCCGCCATTTTGCGCTCCATGTGCACTGCTTTCTCTGCAGCATCCTGCTCAAGCTGTCTGCCACCGCTCTGTAGGAGGTACCGCTCCATGCATGGTCACCTCCCGCTCCTCGCCTCCCCCTCTCCGCCTCCTCCCCCGGCCGTGGGACTCCTGTAGTCGGTGTGTGGGGCTGAGGAGCGTGCGGAGCTCTGTCTCCCGCGTCCTCACATCACAGCGCCGGAACCGGAAGTCCTCTACCACATTTTAAGTGCACAATCTTGTCGCAATCAAAATGAGTGGCAAAATGACAGATGCTGGTGAAAATGGGGAAGAGGCGTGTTGGAAAAGGAAAAAAAGGGTTTGTCCGTGCGGAAGGTGGCAAAGCTCCATTAACATCTGCTGAAGATAGACCATCTTCCAGCAAAAGTAAGATGTCTACTACTTACCATGGACAATCCGATGTGGTCCCATTTTACGGACACGAACAACTGGAACAAAGGTAGATGATGGCCAAAAAAAGAAAATGCTTGAATGGATCTCAAGTTGTCCAACCAGTGCCCTCTCCGCCACCTCAACTACCGTATCCAAAAAACACCAGTCCTCTGAGTTGCCATCCCAATCACACTTGCTTTCTCCCAGCTCTGAAGTCTCCATCCGCCCTGCACAGTATGGTGGAACTGAGATGGCTGAGTCTGCAGAGCTGTTCAGTCACACTATAGCCTGGGAATCAGAGGTCTGCTCCCAAGCTACAGTGAGTACAGACCAGGAAATGAGACATTAAGCAAAGGGAGAAAAAAGGAACAGCACTCACCGGTAATTGCTGTGAAGTATTCAGGTTTATTTTATGGTCGGAGGATACATGCTTCCGCGTTACAGGGAGGGAATGAGGATGGTTAGCACAAAAAGACTACGGCCGTTTCGCCCCTGTAGGTGGGGCTTCGACGGGTCTTACCATGAAATAAACCTGAATACTTCACAGCAATTACCGGTGAGTGCTGTTCCTTTTTTCTCCCTTTGCTTAATGTCTCATGCTCTAATGCTTTTGGAACAAGCACCCCGTAGCTGTATTCAGTATAGTCCGACCTGGAAGTTTTCTCTTGTCACAGCAGAGATCAATAGCACCGCGTGTGCTTTCTGCAACTAGCCGCTGGTTGTTTGATGTGGACAGTCCTCAGTGGAAGTAGTGCCCCGCAAATCCTTCTTGTTATTACTACAGACCAGGAAATGGTCTGCAGTGATGCCCAGAACCTTTCTGACTCTGATTCAGGCCGTGAGGACCAAGTTTCATAATGTTGACCCTTATTCACAAACTGTAACACCTGTTGTTATAGACAATGAGGAACATACTGATGACGATGAGACGCAGATACCAGATTGGGATGACAACTGAAATATTGGTTCACGTCAGGAAGAGGCTCGGTCTGAGGGTGAGGGGAGTGCAAACACAACGCTTGATGAGGAAGTTCTAGATCCTACCTACTGTCAACCCACTGTCAGGCACTCAAGGAGGTCAACAGAGGCGGTGGAGGAGGATGCTACTGACGACGAAGTTACCTTGCGCCTTCCTGGACAGAGGAGTAGTACTGGTAGCACGTCTACAACTGCATCCTCAGCCACCACTCTGCCTCTGAGCACTAGTCGGGGGGGCTCAGCAAGTCGCATGCCCTCTAAGCCTTGCCTAGCCTAGACCTTTTTTGACATAGAAAAAGATCGCCCAAATCATGTGATATGTAAAATTTGTCGTGATTCTGTTAGTAGAGGGCAAAACCTCAGGAGTTTGACAACTTCTTCCATGAATCGTCACATGAATAAATATCATATGTCCCAGTGGGAAGCTCACCGTGCTGCAATGCGGTCTAGCGGAGCGAACCATCCACCGCCTGCCCCTTCAAGTGCATCCGCGCGCTCTTCATCTTCTAGGACTGTGGGGACAGCTGTCACACCTGGTTTTCCACGCACAACTTCCACCACTGTAACCGCAACAGGCAGTTTGCTTGGTAGGTCGTCATTTAGTTTGGAAGGGGAAACAAGTGCGTGTGTACAGCTCTCTCAGACATCGATAGCATCAACGTTGGATGAAGGCAACATCATGTCTATGCCTGCACTTTCCTCACAAACCTGCATTTTTTCACGGACACCCTACTCACCACCGTCTACACACAGCAGCCAGATCTCTGTCCCTCAGATGTGGACAAATAAAAGGCAATTTCCTGTGACCCATGACAAAGCTAAGAGGTTGACTTTATCCCTCTGTAAGCTCTTGGCTACCGAAATGCTGCCTTTCCGCCTGGTAGACACACAGGATTTTAGAGACCTTATGTCTGTCGCTGTGCCCCAGTACCAGATGCCCAGTCGCCACTACTTCTCTAAGAAAGGTGTGCCTGCGCTACACCAGCATGTCGCACACAACATCACCGCTTCCTTGAGAAACTCTGTGTGTGAACGGGTGCATTTCACCACCGATACTTGGACCAGTAAGCATGGACAGGGACGTTACATGCCGCTGACTGGGCACTGGGTAACTATGGTGATAGATGGTGAAGGGTCTGCTGCACAAGTCTTGCCGTCCCCACGACTTGTATGTCAATCCTCTGTCTGTCCAAGTTCCGCCACTGCTTCTGCCTCCTCCACCTCGTTTGGGTCCTCCACCTCCGCCCCAAACCTGCCTGGTCAGGCCACCAGCGTTGTAACTGCGCAGAAGGAATCACGCACCCCTCATTACTATACTGGCAGCAGAGCGCAATGGCATCAGGCAGTCTTTAGCTTGAAATGTCTTGGAAATAAGAGTCACACAGCAGCTGAGTTGTGGGCAGCTCTGGAGACTGAGTTTAATAAATGGTTGTCTCCACTCAACCTGCAGCCTGGTAAGGCCATGTGCGACACTGCTGCAAACCTGGGTGCGGCCCTTCACCTGGGCAAGGTGACACACGTGCCTTGTATGGCTCACGTGTTGAACCTTGTTGTCCAGCAATTTTTAACACACTATCCCGGCCTAGATGGCCTTCTGAACAGGGCACGAAAACTGTCTGCTCACTTCCGCCGTTCAACCACCGCTGCTGAGCGACTTGCATCGCTCCAGAAGTCTTTCGGCCTGCCGGTTCATCGCCTGAAATGCGATGTGCCGACACGCTGGAATTCGACTCTCCACATGTTACAGCGACTGTGGCAGCACCGTCGAGCCCTGGTGCAATACGTCATGACGTATAGCCTGGGCCAACAAGATGCAGAGGTGGGGCAGATCACCCTGATGGAGTGGTCTCAGATCAAGGACCTATGCACCCTTCTGCACAGTTTCGACATGGCGACGAATATGTTTAGCACGGACAATGCCATTATCAGCATGACAATTCCAGTCATTTACATGCTGGAGCACACGCTAAACACTATTCGGAGTCAGGGGGTGGGACAACAGGAAGGGGAGGAACTACAGGAGGATTCATATGCGCAATACACAACAACATCACCAAGGTCCAGACATTCATCATCACCAACGCGGCAGGCATGAGACCATGGGGGACAGGGATCAACAAGGGCGCATAGTAGCAGGCGAAATGTTGAGGAAGGTGCAGGAGAACATGAAAAAATGGAGGACGAACTGTCCATGGACATGGAAGACTCAGCGGATGAGGGAGACCTTGGTCAAATTTCTGTTGAAAGAGGTTGGGGGGAGATGTCAGAGGAAGAAAGAACGGTTAGCACCTCTATGCCACAAACACAGCGTGGACTTGGTCCGCATGGCTGCGCAAGACACATGAGCGCCTTCTTGCTGCACTAACTCCAACATGACCCTCGTATTGTCAAAATTAGAAGTGATGATGAGTACTGGCTTGCCACACTATTAGATCCCTGGTATAAGTCCAAATCTTGTGACATAATTCTAGCCATAGAAAGGGACGCACGTATGCAGGAGTATCAGCAAAAGCTGTTACTCGATCTTAGCTCGGCTTTTCCACCAAACAACCGTGGTGCGGCGAGTGAATCTCCCAGTTGTTACTTGACAAACATGGGACGGTCTCGTCATTTTCAACAGTCTACCCGTACCAGTAGCACCGTATCTGGTGCTGGTAACAGCAATTTATTGAATCTTTTCATAATTTTTTTAGACCTTCTTTTGCAAGGCCACCAGAGACAACAAGTCTGACACATAGTCAACGGCTGGAGAGGATGATACAGGAGTATCTCCAAATGAACATCGATGCCATGACTTTGCAAATGGAGCCTTGCTCATTTTGGGCTTCAAATCTTGAAAAATGGCCAGAGCTCTCCACTTACGCCTTGGAGATTTTGTCGTGTCCAGCTGCCAGCGTTGTCTCTGAACGTGTCTTCAGTGCTGCTGGGTGTGTGCTGACAGATAAGCGCACGCGTCTGTCCAGTGACAATGTGGACAGACTACTGTTCATCAAAATGAACAAGTCATGGATCCACAAAGAATTTACTACCCCTGTGTCATCCTGGGGAGAGTAAATGCTTGTGGATTTTGAATGTGCTTGATGCAAATCTACCTGTGAAGTGTACAACTGGGGCACAAGTGCTGCCAATGAAGGGGTGGGTGTATGTGTGGCCCAATTTTTGGGAGAAAGGGAGACTCCGCTTGGAGTAACCCTTGCTTGCTGTGTTTTTTAAAAGGAGCCAAGATGAACAAGTCATGGTTCAGCAAAGACTTTGCTACCTACCCCGGGGTCATCCTGGGGACGGTTAAGGATGGCGTATTTTTGAATGTGCTTGATGCAAATCTAGCTGTGAAGTGTACAACTGGGGCACAAGTGCTGCCACTGAAGGGGTGGGTGTGTGTGGGGCCCAATTTTTGGAAAAAAGGGAGACTCCGCTTGGAGTAACCCTTGCTTGCTGTGTTTTTTAAAAGGAGCCAAGATGAACAAGTCATGGTTCAGCAAAGACTTTGCTACCTACCCCGGGGTCATCCTAGGGACGGTTAAGGATGGCGTTTTTTTGAATGTGCTTGATGCAAATCTAGCTGTGAAGTGTACAACTGGGGCACAAGTGCTGCCACTGAAGGGGTTGGTGTGTGTGGGGCCCAATTTTTGGAAAAAAGGGAGACTCCACTTGGAGTAACCCTTGCTTACATTGTTTTTAAAAATGATTCAAGATGAACAGAGCTGGGATCAGGAAAGACTTAGCTATCTACCCGGGTGTCATCCTGGGGACGGTTAAGGATGGCGTATTTTTGAATGTGCTTGATGCAAATCTACCTGTGAAGTGTACAACTGGGGCACAAGTGCTGCCACTGAAGGGGTTGGTGTGTTTGTGGCCCAATTTTTGGAAAAAAGGGAGACTCCGCTTGGAGTAACCTTGCGGTGTTTTACATGATTTTAGAAGGGCATGCCATGCCTATATCTGTGTCTCCTCCTCTTTTTCCTTGTCCAGCTCTTTTGTTTTCGCATGAGTATATGTCCTTGTCACTTTCCCATGTGTTTGTGTTTTGTTTTGAGTTATTTGTCACCTTTTGGACACCTTTGAGGGTGTTTTCTAGGTGTTTTTATGTGTTTGTGATTGCCTCCCATTGTTTCCTATGCAGTTCGAGTGGTTCGCCAAACCGAACTTGTTCGGTGAGCCGAACCGCGACCGGTTCGCTCATCTCTAGTTACAGGTTCTTTTATTGGGAGCTGCTACTTTCACTACTAGTGATGGGCAGTCCGGCTCTTTTTGATGATCCGGTTCCCATGGCTCCACTCACCAAAAAGAGCCGTCTCTTTCAGATTGTTCATGGATCCCTATTAAGTATGTGTTCACTCCAGCGGGAATTTGTTCAGGTGGGTGGGGTTTCGCCCACCAAACACCCAAATGTTACGTCTAGTGAGAGCCATTAATTGAATTTAGTACCGGCTCTTGTTAGTCACAGCAGGAAGCCGGATCTTTGTGTCGGATCGTTCGCAACAGACACATCACTATTCACTACAGTATATGCTGATACATCCACATGCAAGAATTGAAAGGATGTTCCCTTTAAACTTTCCTTGAAGTGAAGTCTGTTGTTGCTATACAGATCATTGTTGAGCCTTTTATCTAGCAGAGGAATCCCTAGAGAGCGAATTAAAGAACTGAACTTCATTTAACGGATGCAGTTTTTCGTAGAGTCAGTGCCAATGTTTCAGCAGCTTGTCTCCAGATATAAATGCATGTGACATCCAAGTGAATATTTATAGATGTACAAATGTATTAACATCATTAGAGAAAACAACACAGAATTCCTCTATCATTTCTGAAGTATCGTAAGATACGCTGGAAGGATAAAGGGAGCAGGTGCAGTTTACTTCAACCAGTCTTGAAATGGAGACATGAATGTGATTCATTCATACCTGAAAAACTGAAACACCAAAGGAGGTTTATTGAGGGGCAAATATATCAATCGTGCAACAAGGGAAGCCTCACAGGGGCCAAAGAGGTAGGGGGACCAATTTCCAGCTCCAAAGCAGGAGGAATTGTGCATTTTGATGCATTATTGGACTGAAAAGGTAGATAGCTAATAGATAGATACAAGATAAATAGATAAATCGATAATAGATAAATAATAAGTAGATAATAGATAAATGGATAGATGGACAATAGATATATAGATGGATAATAGATAGAGAGATAGATAGATAGATAGATAGATATAATAGATAGATGGATGCATGGATGGATAGATAGATAGATAGATAGATAGATAGATAGATAGATTAGATAATACTGTATCTGTGTAGGTGAAGGTAAGAATCAGATTAATTTGTTCCCATAAAACTACTATAAAGAATTGAGAAAAAAGTACAAAAAAATATATTAAAAAAATCTTTATTTTCAATCTCTTGGATTCAAACCAGCACCTTTCAAACATGTGTCCAGCAGCCCTTAGCTGTTGAGCCACAAGGAATGATGATGTCAGAGGGAGGATCTTATTTTGATGAACCTACAATGCAGCCTCTTACACAGCGGATTACACAGGACGTAGAGTTCCATTGTACAGAGCAGCATCTCTAGCTCTTGTATTCTAGAGGGAGAGGAAAAGAGATTTATTTTTCTTCTAATAAAATGACTAAAAATAATGATAAAAAAATTAAAACAATGTACCGTATTTTTTGCTTTATAAGACGCACCTGATTATAAGACGCACCCCCAAATTTGGTGAAGGAAAAGAGAATTTTTTTTTTAATGTTAAATGGGGTCCGTCTTATAATGCCAGTGTCCATCTAACAAATCATAAAGGGTATATGTCCCTAATAGCCCCCATCCTAAAATTAGCCCCTTTAATCTGGATATGGCCCCCTTATATTGAATATAGCCCCCTTGTGCTGGCACACGTCCCCCAGTGATGCCACATGTCCCCCATTGCTGGCACATGTCCCCTATTGCTGGCACATGTCTCCTATTGATGGAACACGTCCCCTATTGATGGCACACGTCCCTCTGTGCTGGAACACGTCCCCTATTGCTGGCACATATCCCCTACAGCTGGCACAGGTCTCCTATGGATGTCACATGTCCCCCTGTGCTGCCCATGGCCCCCTATGGATGGCACACATCCCTCTGTGCTGCCCATTGCCCCCTATGGATGGCACACATCCCTCTATGTTTGATATGGCCCCCTATGGATGGCACACATCCCCCTGTGTTAGATATGGCCCCCTATGGATGGCACAACGCCCCCTGTGTTAGATATGCCCCCCTATAGATGGCACACCTCCCCCTGTGTTCCTAAACATTGTGCAGAATTTTTAGACTCTCAACTAAAGGAAAAGAACCTGCTAGCTCCTGGTACCTGTTTTTCATGCTACACAAGCAAAGAACCATTTTTCCTTACATACAGCTCTCGCAAAAATTAAGAGCCAATGCAAAATTGTAACTACGAGGATCAAACTTAACTACAAGATCCATATGTGGTGATCTGAAATCTCTCTCTTTACTCCTTGGGCAGCAAGGAGGATACACAAACTACTCATGCTTTTTGTGTGAATGAGACAACCGGGATAGGGCTCATTACTGGAGCCAAATAAGTTGGCTAACGAGATCATCTTTACAACCTGAACTCAATAACATGTTTGCGCAAAGTTTAGTTGATCCAACTAAAGTTCTCTTGCCAAAACTTCACATTAAGCTTGGACAGATGAAGCAGTTTGTGAAAGCTCGACCTGAAAGAAGGAGAGACTTTTAAGTACCTGTGTATCAGGTTTCAGGGGTTGTCCAAAACTGAAGGAAGACATTTTTATGGGTCTGGAGAAAATTCCATAAAGTCAACTATCACTGCAGTCCTCCACCAGTTGGGCCTTTATGGCAGAGTAGCCTGACGGAAGTCTCTCCTCAGTGCCAGACATATGAAAACCTGCATAGAGTTTGCAAAAAAACACATGAAGGACTCCCAGACTATGAGAAGTAAGATTTTCTGGTATGATGAGACAAAGTTTGAACATTTTGGTGATAATTCTAAGTGGTATGTGTGGAGAAAACCAGGCACTGCTCATCACCTGTCCAATAAAATACCAACAGTGAAACATCATGCTATGGGGGTGTTTATAAGCTGCAGGGACAGGACGATTGGTTGCAATTGAAGGAAAGATGAATACAGCCAAGTAAAGAGATATCCTATAAGAAAACCTCTTCCAGAGTGCTCTGGACCTCAGACTTGGCCGAAGGTTCCCCTTCCAACAAGACAATAACCCTAAGCACACAGCTAAAATAAGAAAGGAGTGGCTTCAGAACAACTCTGTGACCATTCTTGACTGGCCCAGCCAGAGCCCTGACTAGAGTTGAGCGTTGTTCGATTCAAACCATTCGCCAATTTCAAATTCGAGTGATTTTGGGCGGTGTTCGAGTCGTTCGAAGAACTCGAATGATTTGCTTCAAGTTTGGCTGTTCGAGTTACCGTTCGATAACGGTTCGATCACCAAAAGCGTAGCTAGTTACTAGCTGGCTCTGGCTTTTCACTGTAATACTGTCAGTTACTGTTAATATTGATATTATCAAAATTCAGCGTATAGTGTGCGGGGGGGGGGGGGGACGGGGTTTAGATCAGTGCTGCTGAGTGCTGAAAGAATGGCGATCACCATTTTGTTTTTCCTAACCGCGCGTACAGTGGGGTGGGCCAGGCTGTCAGCTAATCACAGACACACACACAGCAAAGTGGATTTTTGCCAGACAAGCAAGGGCATGTGTCATAGGCTGTGCATGTCACATGTCCTTGCCCTATAAGACCTGGAAATTTTCCCCTTCACCGCCATTGTGTGACGCCCTGGACTAGCCGGGTAGTCACAGACATGACACCACACACACCCCTTCCCCGGACAGATGACAACAGTCAAACAGAAACCCTTGTTGCCACCCTCCAGGGTCTGATGTCCACACCAGGTGGGGCGGAGCCAAGCAGTTGGCCCCACCTACCGAGGAGTTCACAGGCCTGGAGGCGGGAAAACAAAGACAGTTCACAGTTGACCGTTGAGTTGAGTGGAGAGGAGAGACACACACGGGCAGACCTGGGATCAGGCCTGGCACGGACTGTCTAGGTGTCTGGGTCGGAGCCCAGGCACCTCCAGCAAGGTCGGCAGACGGTGGTGGCTGTCTACAGGAGTTGGCGCACGGTCAGTGAAACCGTAGGACCGGGGTCGGGCGGTGGCCCGCCAGTACTGAACCGGGGAGCCGATTGGAACCAAGCACCAGGCAGGGTACTCAGACCCCGGCTAGGCTAGAAGCCGCCCTGATAGTCAAATTTACTGATTGCGGCCTGGACCTCAGGGATTCATTCCCACCCAAGTCCCGACAGACGGCAACAGCCCAACCCTCCCGGATAAGTGCCACCGCCACAGGCAAGAGATCCAAAGAGCCAGCGCCTGCGGGCAAACGGGCTCCTACGGCCCCTTACACGCCAGGGAGCGGACTACCAGTGCCCAGGCACCGGAGTCATTCACAACAAAACACAGGTGCAGGGAAAAAACAGCCATCACCAACCCGTCCAGGGAGAACACCACAGCCGGCTGTGGGCCCCATCCATCCTGCCATTTGGTTTATCAAAGACTCAGTTTTTCCTGTATCAGAGTGAGTACACCAGTGCTGTCAGGCACCGCACTGCGCTGCACCGCGACCCTGTGCCCTGCACCCTGGCCTGTATCCCTCCCCGTACGGGCCCCCGGGACCATCGCACCTGCCCACGGAGGGGTTAACACCAAGCTGCAAAACACCGTCACCGGGAGGCCTAGTCAACGGCAGCGGTGGTGTCCATCCTACGATCACCACAACCCATGGGTGGCGTCACGAACTTTACCAAACAACCACCCCAAACCCCTGCATGCACCACCACTACATCCTTCCAGAGCGACGTGACCCCCGGGTCCGGAGGCGCTCGAGCCACCGACACGCGAACCCGGATCCGAGCGGCTCGGCAGCCGCAGCCGAGGCCGCGGGGCGGTACAATTATCTCTCTGCTGCGGGTGTGTGACAGTCACTGCTCCCGCTGCTGCTGCTGATGTGTGCGCTATAGATTTATACAGTGCAATCTACACATCGGTTTAGGGATTAGGGACTACTTGTAATTTCAGCCCTCTTCAGGGCTATATTACAGCACTTCATAGCAATTTTTTCTAGGCATATCTGTGTCAGCGCTGTGCAGGGGTTTATCACAGCGTCTGGCTAAATCAGCTCAGGCAATTGCTTGGGGCATAGTTTCATTGTCATGGATATAAAGTGAGGGTTCCTCTGCTGACAAGCAAGCTACACCACCTGTGCATTGTACCCCACCTGTCCATTTGTGCTACGCAATTTTAATTGCAAAAAGTGCTGCCAGTTTTAAGGCCATAGTTTCATTGTCAGAGATATTACTTGAGGGTTCCTCTGCTGACAATTTTGCTATACCACCTCTGCATTGTACCCCACCTGTCCATTTTTGCTATGCAATTTTAATTGCAAAAAGTGCTGCCAGTTTTAGGGCCATAGTTTCATTGTCAGGGATATTACGTGAGGGTTCCTCTGCTGACAATTTAGCTATACCACCTCTGCATTGTACACCACCTGTCCATTTTTGCTACGCAATTTTAATTGCAAAAAGTGCTGCCAGTTTTAGGGCCATAGTTTCATTGTCTGTGATAGTCAGTGTTACTTCTTCAGCTGTCAATAAAGCTAGACCACCTCTGCAATCTACACCACCTCTCCATTTTTGCTACGACATTTTAAGTGTCCAATTTGGTCACAAACAAAATGAGTGTCAAAAGGACAGATGCTGGTGGAAAGGGGAACAGGCGTGTTGGAAAGGGAAAAAAAGTTTGTGTCCGTGCGGTAGGTGGTAAAGCAACAGTAACATCTGCTGAAGAAAGGCCATCTTCCAGCAAAAGTAAGATGTCTACTACTTTCCGTGGACAATCTGATGTGCTCCCTTTTTTACGTAACCGACCAACTTTACCAAAGGTAGATGATGCACAAAAAAAGTACATGCTTGAATGGATCTCAAGTGCTCCATCAAGTGGCCTCTCCTCTACCTCAACTTCAACATCCCAAAGACTCCAGTCCTCTGAGTTGTCACCCCAATCACACTTGCTTTCTAACAGCTCTCAAGTCTCCACCGGCCCTGCAGAGTATGGGGTAACAGAGATGGTTGAGTCTGCAGAGCTGTTTAGTCACACTATAGCCTGGGAATCAGAGGTCTGCTCCAAAGCTACAGTGAGTCCAGACCAGGAAATGATCTGCAGTGATGGCCACAAGCTTTGTGAGTCAGATTCAGGCCCTGATGAAGCAGTTTCTGAGCATAATGTAAACCCTCATTCCCAAACTGTAACTCCTCTTGGTGGAGACAATGAGAAACATGCTGATGACGATGAGACTCAGATACCTGATTGGAATGACAACTTAACTATTCGGTCAGGGCAGGAAGAGGTTAGCTCTGAGGACGAGGGGAGTGCAAACACACAGGGTGATAAGGAGGTTGTAGATCCCACTTACTGTCAACCCAGAGTCAGGCTCTCAATGAGGTCAGCAGAGGCGGTGGAGGAGGATGCGACTGACGACGAGGTTAGCTTGCGCCTTCCTGGACATAGACGGAGTACTGGAAGCACGTCAACAACTGCATCCTCAGCCCTAACTCTGTCTCTGAGCACAAGTCGGGGTGGCTCTGCAGGTCGCATGGGCTCTAATCCTTGCCTAGCCTGGTCCTTTTTTGACATCGCAAAGGATCTCCCAACTCATGTCATCTGTAAGATTTGTCGGCAATCTCTAAGTAGAGGCCAAAACCTGACTAGTTTGACTACTTTGTCCATGAACCGTCACATGGATATGAAGCATAAGTCCCAGTGGGAAGCTCAGTGTGCTACAATGCAGCCTAGCAGAGTGGGCCAACCACCGTCTGCCCCTTCAAGTACATCCGCGCGCTCTTCATCCTCTATGACTGTGGGGACAGCAGTCTCACATGCTTTGAGACGCAGACCTTCCACCTCTTTAACTGCAACAGGCAGTTTGATTGGCAGGTCGTCAGTTGTTTTGGAAGTGGAAACAGCTGCTGGTGTTGAGCTCTCTCAGATATCAAGAGCACCAACTTTGGATGAAGGCAACATTATGTCTTCGCCTGCACTTTCCTCACGGACCAGCAGTTTTCCAGGGACACCCTATTCAACGCCGTCTCAGCACAGCAGCCAGCCCTCGGTCCCTCAGATGTGGACAAGTAAAAGACCATTTCCTCCTAGCCATGACAAAAGCTAAAGCCTGCTTTACATGAGACGATAGATTGTGCGATAGCACAATTGATCGTACCTGCCCCCGTCGGTTTTGCATCACGGGCAATTAGTTGCCCATGGCGCACAAACTCGTTTACCCCCCGTCACACATACTTACCTTCCGGACGACCTCGCTGTGGGCGACGAACGTCCACTTCCTGGAGTGGGCGGGACGTTCGGCGTCACAGCGACGTCACACGGCAGGTGGCCAATAGAAGCGGAGGGGCGGAGATGAGCGGGATGTAAATATCCCGCCCACCTCCTTCCTTCCATTAAGCCGTTGGGTGCCGCGGGAGGCAGGTAAAACTGCTGTTCATCGTTCCCGTGGTGTCACACGGAGCAACGTGTGATGCCACGTCAATGATGAACAACCTCCGCCATTTTAATTAAACAATTTTATGAAACATAGCGACAAGTACACGACTCACGATTTGTGAGCGTTACTGCGTCACTAGGAGGTGTCACACGAGACGACGTCGTGCGGTATGCCGGATGTGCGTTACGAAAACCGTGACCCCAACGACATATCGCACAATCTATCGCCTCGTGTAAAGCCCGCTTAAGAGGTTGACTTTCACCCTCTGCAAGCTGTTGGCTACAGAAATGCTGCCTTTCCGCCTAGTGGACACAGAGGATTTTCGAGACCTTATGTCCGTCGCAGTGCCCCAGTACCAGATGCCCAGTCACCACTACTTCTCCAAGAAAGGTGTGCCTGCGCTACACCAGCATGTCGCACACAACATCACCACTTCCTTGAGAAACTCTGTGTGTGACAGGGTGCATTTCATCACCAATACTTGGACCAGTAAGCATGGACAAGGGCATTACATGATGCTGACTGGTCACTGGGTAACTATGATGAGAGATGGAGAAGGGTCTGCTGTACAAGTCTTGCCGTCCCCACAAGTTGTGCGTCAATCCTCTGTATGTAGAAGTTCCTCCACTGCTTCTGCCTCCTCAACCTCATCTGGATCCTCCACCTCCGCCCAAAGCCTCTCTGGTCAGGCCACCCGCATTGTAACTGCGCACAAGGAATCCTGCACACATCCTTACTATGCTGGCAGCAGAGCTCAACAGCATCAGGCGGTCTTTACGTTGAAATGTCTTGGAAATAAGAGTCACACAGCTGAGGAGATGTGGTCAGCTCTGGAGACCGAGTTTCGTAAATGGTTGTCTCCACTCAACCTGCAGCCAGGGAAGGCCGTATGCGACAATGCTGCAAACCTGGGTGCGGCCCCTTGCCGGGTCAAGGTGACACATGTGCCTTGTATGGCTCACGTGTTGAACCTTGTTGTCCAGCAATTTTTAACACACTATCCCGGCCTAGATGGGCTTCTGAACAGGGCACGATCACTATCTGCTCACTTCCGCCGTTCAAACGGCGCACCTGACCGACTTGCATCGCTCCAAAAGTCTTTCGGCCTGCCAGTTCACCACCTGAAATGCGATGTGTCAACACGCTGGAATTCGACTCTCCACATGTTGCAGCGACTGTGGCAGCACCGCAGAGCTCTGGTGCAATACGTTATGATGTATAGCCTGGGCCAACGATATGCAGAGGTGGGGCAGATCACGCTGATGGAGTGGTCTCAGATCAAGGACCTATGCACCCTTCTGCACAGTTTCGACATGGTGACGAAGATGTTTAGCGCTGACAATGCCATTATCAGCATGACAATTCCAGTCATTTACATGCTGGAGCACACTCTAAACTTTATTCAGAGTCAGGTGGTGGGACAAGAGGAAGGGGAGGAAGTACAGGAGGATTCATATGCGGAAGGTATACCAAGATCTACAAGGTCCAGACGTTCAGCATCACCAAGGCGGCAGGCATGGGACAGTGGGGGAGAGGGATTAACAAGGGCGCATGGTAGCAGCCAAACTGTTGAGGAAGGTGCAGGAGCCCAGGAAGATATGGAGGACGAACTGGCGATGGGCATAGAAGACTCAGCAGATGAGGGAGACCTTGATCACATTTCGGTTGTTCGAGGTTGAGGGGAGAAGTCAGATTAAGGAAGCATGCTTATCACCTCGCCGACACAAACACAGCGTGGACTTGGTCCACATGGCTGCGCAAGACACATGAGCGCCTTCTTGCTGCACTACCTACAACATGACCCTCGGATTGTCCGAATTAGAAGTAATGCTGACTACTGGGTTGCCACACTCTTAGATCCCCAGTACAAGTCAAAATTTTGCTAAATAATTACAGCCATATTAAGGGACGCACGTATGCAGGAGTATCAGCAGAAGCTGTTATGCAATCTTAGCTCGGCTTTTCCATTAAACACCAGTGGTGCACAGAGTGAATCTCACAGTTGTAAATTGCCAATCATGGGACTGTCGAGTCATCATCACTCAAACCGTACCAGCAACACCGTATCTGGTGGTAACAGCAATTTTATGGAATCGTTTCATGATTTTTTTAGACCATCCTTTGCAAGGCCACAAGAGACAAAGAAGTCTGACACATAGTCAACGGCTGGAGAGGTTGATACAGGAGTATCTCCAAGTGAATATAGATGCCATGACTCTGCAACTGGAGCCTTGCTCATTTTGGGCTTCCAATCTGGAAAAATGGCCTGAGCTCGCCACTTACGCCTTGGAGATCTTGTCATGTCCCACAGCCAGCGTTCTCTCGGAACGTGTCTTCGGTGCTGCTGGGTGTGTGCTGACAGATAAGCGCACGCGTCTGTCCAGTGACAATATGGACAGACTAACGTTCATCAAGATGAACAAGTCATGGATCCGCAAGGACTTTTCTACCCCTGTGTCATCCTGGGGAGAGTAAAGGCTTGTGGATTTTTGAATGTGCGTCATGCAAATCAACATGTCAAGTTTGCAACTGTGGGAAAAGTGATGTCACTTAAGTGGTGTCTGTGGCCCAATTTTATGAAAAAAGGGAGACTCTGGTTGGAGTCCCCTTTTATTTTTTTTTTAAAAATGTTCCAAGATGAACAAGTCATTGATCAGCAAGGACTTTCCTACCCCTGTGTCATCCTGGGGAGAGTAAAGGCTTGTGGATTTGGATTGTGCTTCATGGAAATCAACAAGTCAGGTTTGCAACTGAGGGACAAGTGATGCCACTTAAGTGGTGTCTGTGGCCCAATTTTTTGAAAAAAGGAGACTCTGGTTGGAGTCCCCTTTTTGTTTTTTTAAAAATGTTCCAAGATGAACAAGTCATTGATCAGCAAGGACTTTACTACCCCTGTGTCATCCTTGGGGAGAGTAAAGGCTTTTGGATTTTTGAATGGGTTTCTGAAGGGGTTGGTGTGTGTGTGGCCCAATTTTTGGAAAAAAGGGAGACTCCGCTTGGAGTAACCTTGCTGTGTTTTACATGATTTTAGAAGGGCATGACATGCCTATATCTGTGTCTCCTCCTCCTTTTACTTGTCCAGCTCTTTTGTTTTCACATGAGTATATGTACTTGTCACTTTCCATGTGTTTGTGGTGTCTTGTGAGTTGTTTTTCACCTTTTGGACACCTTAGAAGATGTTTTCTATGTGTTTGTATGTGTTTGTGTTTGCCTCCCATTGTTTTCAATGGGGTTTGAAGGTGTTCGTTGAAAGTTCGCCGAACGTTCACCAGACTGAGCCGCTGTTCGACGAACCGAACCAAACTCGAACACTAGGGGGGTGGCTCAACACTAGTCCTCACCTAAACCCAATTGAGCATCTCTGGAAAGAACTGAAAATGGCTGTCCATCAACGTTCACCATCCAACCTGACGGAACTGGAGAGGATCTGCAAGGAAGAATGGCAGAGGATCCCCAAATCCAGGTGTGAAAATTTGTTGCATCATTCACAAGAAGCCTCATGGCTGTAATAGCTCAAAAGAGGGTGCTTTTACTCAATACTGAACAAAGGGTCTGTATACTTATGACCATGTGATATTTCAGTTTCTCTTTTTTTAAAAAAATTGCTAACATTTCTGGGTTTTTTGATGATGAAGATGGGGTGCAGAGTTTATATTAATGAGAAAAAAATGAACTTTTTTTAATTTACGAAATGGCTGCAATGAAACAAAGAGTGAAAAACTTAAAGGGGTCTGAATACTTTCCATACACACTGTATATACACAAGGGGCTAAAATAAGAAAGGATTGGCTTCAGAACAACTCTGTGACCATTCTTGACTGGCCCAGCCAGAGCCCTGACCTAAACCCAATTGAGCATCTCTGGAAAGAACTGAAAATGGCTGTCCACCAACGTTAACCATTCAACCTGACGAGACTGGAGAGGATCTGCAAGGAAGAATGGCAGAGGATCCCCAAATCCAGGTGTGAAAAACTTGTTGCTTCATTCCCAAGAAGACAACAGTAATGGCTGTACTAGCTCAAAAGGGTGTTTCTGTTCAATACTGAACAAAGGGTCTGAATACTTATGACCATGTGATATTTCAGTTTTTCGTGTTTAATACATTTGCAAACATTTCTACATTTCTGTTTTTACTGTCAAGATGGGGTACAGAGTGTACATTAATGAGAAAAAAAATGAACTTTTTTGAATTTACCAAATGGCTGCAATGAAACAAAGAGTGAAAAATTTGAAAAATTATATGCCAAATTTCAAGACGATGCACAATATTTAGAGGTTGCACACTTTTATCAGTTTAATAAAAGTACACAAAAAAACAGATTTTCAGTGTTAAGTATTTTTTATTAGAAATTCAAGCAATTAAAAACTTAGAATAAGGCCTGTTTCACACGTTAGTGATTTCTGGTACGTTTGTGCTTTTTTTTCTACATACTAGAATCACTGACATACGCAGACCTATTATAATCAATGGGTCTGCTCACACATCAGTGATTTTTCACTGACCTTGTCTCCGTGCGGCGTACCCGCGTGTCCGTGATTGCGGCATGGAGACATGTCAATTTTTTTCTGGCATCACTGATGTCCCACGGACCACGCAGTGGTGTGATCCGTGAAACACGTGCCAGAAAAAAACGTGCATATAAAATAAAAATCATTTTTACTCACCCAGCTTCAGCGACGCTCTGTGCAGCCTGTTCTGCTTGCTGCTTCTGAGCCGGCTCATTACTGTTGTGCATATTCATGAATGCACGACACAGCCAACCCGGAAGCAGCTGCTGCGGAGGTCAGCGCCGGCTGGATGCTGCACCGCGGGAGCGTTCAGCACCATGGAGAGCGGGAGCGGGCACAGGTGAGTTAATCTCTATGTGCAATCACGGACCACGGAGAACGGAGCCCGGATTGCACTTAGACAACCCACGTGTGCCGTGAATCACGGCACACGGAGGGACATGTCTGTGTTTTACACGTCAGGGAAGAACGTCTGTGTTTTTCACTGATATGTGAAACGGGCCTAATAGTGACAATAAATAGTAACATTAATAGGCAGTATCATACGTCTTAAATGATTTACACTAATGTGCTGTGAAAGATGCAACTCCTTCTTTTGTTCGCTTGGTGACGGCTTTTCTATACTCGACAACTCTTAACAGGAACTGTTTCTGTTGTTCATCTCTGATTGAATTATTAAACTTCTTTATCAGAGCAATGCCCCTTTCCGCGGTGTCATTCACCACCTTAAGAGCATTGATGGAGCTTCTTAGTGTATCACTGCAATATTCTTCTACGTCGTGGATCCAAAACAATTCAAAGGATGTCTTTGTTTTACTTGTAAGAAAATCGCTGATGTTTTTTCCCTCAAAAACTAGGTGTTTACCTTCCAACCGTTTCAATTCCTTTTTCTTTGCAGGTTTCATTCTTAAATTTTCAAACATCTTATCCTTCTCAGCCTGACTGATACGTTCATCCAAAAATGCCAATCCAATGTTAGTTTCTGACAGATACCAAGGGTGTCTCTTAGCCACTGTGAGGGCACTTTCTCTGACATCTTTATGTGGATAATATTGCAAAAGCTGTAGCATATCCAAATCATTCTTTGGAGCCTATTGACTTACAACTGCCTCGTACCAAAAGTGGACATATATTAGACAGACAAAATGTGCTACTTTTCTTATTCCTTTCAATTCGGTATTAGAAATATACAATTGTTTAGTTAATAGCACAATTTTGAGTACATATATGGCTTTTACCATCCAAATTGCTTCATTCAGAGCCCCTGGAACCTTAAATTCAAAATCGTTTTCATCCCAACCTCCAAGATATAGAAGTGATAGATGTAATAGCTCTTTGTAATCTTCTTTTGGATGACTACCATCTTTCAAGAGATTGAGGAGGTAGTCCACCATTTTCATACATTGTTCTTCTAGAAAATTTTGAATGGGATTTTCTTCATCTAACATCGTGGAATAGAACTTCTTATCAACTGAATTCCACTGATTTTGGAACCTTCGGAAAATCTGGATGTCAGGACCACTTGATGGTATGTTATAACACTTACCAAACACTCCTTTCAAGATTAATTGGTGGGTGTAGTGGCGGCAAGACAACCACAACAGTGGTCGCCCAAATTCAGTTTCAATTCTGATACATGCTCCTTGGATCATTTCTGTATTAGATGCAGTTGTATCAAAAGATATACCAATGATACGGTCACGTATCGCAAATCGGTCCACCTCCTGAATAACAACTTTAGCTACTAGCTCACCAGTACCTTTCTGGGCAACAGGTACGCCAAGCAAATGCTCAAAATCTTTTCCAGTTACAAGAACAGCAACTCTATCTTCTAGAGTTCAGACACTCCCACAGGCAACCAAGGGCAACAATTTACTATCCCAATGTAAGACTAAATGAGGACAATTTTTAAACAGTGACTTTTCCATGTTCTCAGCCATTTATCTTCTGTTAATCACCCGAGCTCGGAAAACGGTAGATAGACATATGGACATGCATGAAATATCGTGACCAAGGCTTTTTGCAGTTTCAATAAATGAAGGACTTGCTTGTCGAATGGAGAGTTGTTCTCGATCCCATGTAGCCGTGAGTGTGTGATCAAGAGGTTTTAATCTACGACCTGCACAATATTTTTTCACTGGTGGTGCAGAAAATTTGTCCTCTTCATGACTTTATGATGGAGACGAGTGTTCTACTATGACTGTCTTGTTCATTTTGGCGATTTCTTTATAATGTTTCATCTTGTATGCCTCCTCTTTTATGTATTTATTTTCTTCTTTTTAATTTGTGAGGCAAGAACCTTATCTACACCACTCATTGATGAACTCATACGATCCTCTCTTTGTGACATACGGTTTGCTTTATCATCTTCTAGTATGCCATTCATGGACATCACATTTTGCCTGGTAATATAAAATACCTCAACAAGATCACCTTTCCAAATCTGTCGCTTCATATTTGCTTTGTCAGTGTTCCTTGATTTCTCTTTACCCAGATGTTGATTTTCCTTGTATAACTTCTGCAAAATCCATACATGATGTTGAAAAATAGAAGTCTTTTTGTAAAACGATATTATAAGAAAACATAAGAATCAGTCATTGGATTTGAAATACATTTCATAAACCTAAATTTTGCATACCTGTGTTATTTACTTGTAGAAAAAGTCGTAATTTGTGCAATACATATTATATTAACATGCAAGGTCATATACAATAAGAGACTTATTTAGGGCATATTATGGACAGAACATTTTATGTATAGAGCATTATAGTAACACTTTTATTTTTCAGGGCATTGTGTTGGGGTGTGCTACAGAAATCTGGAGAAGAAGAAAATCTGCACAGATGAGCTATGAGTTTGAAAAGTCATCATGGCATCTTGGTCCAGGGAGCAGTGAAGAACAGTGGCTGAAGAACAGTACACCCAAGGGCACACAAATGTAAACATTTCACATACATAAATATGTATTTAACAGATTAAAGGGGATCAATCACCAGGATTTTTATATATAACCTAAAGCGAGTGCTATACTGGCACTATCATGCTGATACTATACATACCTTTAGTGGTCAGCTCGGATGTATAGGTTTTGCAATGCAAGAAAGTAAAGTTTATAAAATCATCACCTTCTTGATTGACAGCACCTGAGGATCAGATAATAGCTGGGTGTATTCATAGGTAGTTATCTCCCCCAATAGAATTAGCATAAGTATTATACAATAGATTAAATTTTTCACTTGCAGGACCTGTGCTGAGCTCACACTAATGTGACCAGAAGGGGCGGGGCCTCAGCCAACAGAAAAATGTTGTTTGTGGTATGCTTTGTTGGCTGAGGCTCCGCCCCTTCTGGTCACATAAGTGTGACCTCAGCAAAGGTCCTGTATTATTGTATAATACTTATGCTAATTCTAACAGGGGCAGGGGATAACTATAATATTCCCCCCCAGCTATTTTCTCATCCTCAGCTGCTGTCATTCAAGAAGCTGATGATTTTATAAACTTTACTTTCTAGGATTTCAAAACCTATACATCCGAGCAGACTACTAAATGTATGTAAAGAATCAGCCTGATAGTACCAGTATAGCACTGGCTTTAGGTTATATACGAAAATCCTGGTGATTGGTTCCCTTTAACCATGGTGTCTTCAGGGGGGTTGCAGGGCACAGTTCACCCTCCTACAGGGACTCTAGTGCTGTATTCTTATATTGATGGTTTCTCTGGGGCATACTCATGTAGTTCTGGTAAAGTATTTCTATAGTGATGATGGTTCTGTTATATTCATATTTAATGTTCAATACTTAACCAGAACTATCATCATTTAATAAATACAGCACCAGAGCCACCATCAGTTTTGTCACAAGCTGTTTTTGGCCCATGACGAATGCAAACACTATCAGACGGATCCCTTTAACTATAATGGATTCTATTTCCGTTGGTTTCCATTGAGATATCCAAAAAATGCTGGACACCTTTCTTGAAACCAAACAGCCCCAACTGGCCACAATGTGACTGTAAGATAGTGAGGGACAGAGGTCTCCTATACTGTCCCTCACATTAGAGAAATCTGGGTTATTCCTAACCTCAGGCTTACCAGTAATAGTGAAGATGCCTGAGTACCATGCCTGGATATTCTCCTGACCAGAGCTAATCTGTCCCCCCCCCCCCACCTCCCTGGGAAGGAAGAGGCAGGAGTGTGATGGCAACACAGATATAGTCAGACTGAGAAAAAACAAAACTCAGACACACTACAAACTCACAGGCGCAAACGGTAAGAAACCAAGGAGAAGCTATAGAGAAGTAAGGCAGCAACAAAAGGACAACAAGGGTTAACACCATAAACACTCACAGCGATAATGCACAGCAACCACCAGTAAGTCTGGATCAAACCACCTCTCCAGACCAGTATAGATAAACTATAGCTGGAACGAATAGAAGTGTCCAGCCAGCATACAGTATATAGGAAGGGAGTGAGTGTGTCTGGCTCTTCCATAGCATGTGAACAAAAAAAGATTAACAAGCAGCCCAGCAGAGCTTAACTTTCGCTAGCCTGACCATGAACTACAAGTCTGTGGGTCAACGCCAGAGTCTCCCTGAAAGGTTAGAGGGCAGAGTGCCAAAATCTTTAGTTTTCACAGATCCTAACGCTGCCATGACAGTCGGCGATGCTTGTCTGACGCCCTGGCCTATCAGGTCATCACAGGATATTGTGCAAATCTGCCCTTCTACATGATGTCCGTCTCCTCCTTGGTTATGGTTCCCTGGCCTTTGGTGTTGCTAAGAACAAGCTAATTAAAATCCTAGAAACACTCTGCACCACACCCACCAGACACACCAATGGGCAGCTTGAAGGGAATAGGGCCGCCCACTTGGGGGGTTGGTTGGGGAGGGTCAGGAGTGTCAGGAAGTAGGCAGTTGAGTGGAGACTATCGAGTGGAGAGGTCAGGAGCTGGGCTACCTGTTAGTACAGACCTGGGCAAGGGGCGGCCCGCGGGCCACATCCGGCCCGCCTGCTCTCTGTGACCGGCCCGCCCGTCTTCAGCCGGTGCAGTGGAGCCGGGCTGCAGCGTGCCGTGTAGGGAGAGATCCTGTGCAGGTCCGCACAGTCAGTGCAGGAGAAGAAGCAGCACAGCAGATGGAATAATTCATCTTCCAGGACCTGCGATGATGTCACGCCCATGTGACTGTGTGGGAGGAGACACAGGATGCCGGGCAGAAAGCAAGATACTGAATCCTGAAGGAGATGTGGACACATGATGACTGGTAATAAGAAAAGAGGGGACATGAGGGGGAGGGGGGCTGCAGGGTGAGTGACATATGAGGGCTGCAGACTGACAGAAGGATGTGAAGCGGTGCAGAGTGTTTGAGAGGGGTAAGTTGGGGTACAGGCAGGGTGAGATATGTGGGCAGGGTGTGTGACATATGGGGGTGTAGTGTGTGTTATATGGGGGTGCAGGCTGTATGGGGTGTAGTGTGTGTGATATGAGGGTGCAGGCTGTATGGGAAGCAGGGTGTGTGACATATGGGGGTGTAGTATATTACAGGTGTGCTATATGGAGGTGTATATAGTGGTGTAGTATATGGGGGTATAGTGATGTAGTATATTACAGGTGTGCTATATGGAGGTGTAGTATATTACAGGTGTGCTATATGGAGGTGTAGTATATTACAGGTGTGCTATATGGAGGTGTAGTATATTACAGGTGTGCTATATGGAGGTGTAATATATTACAGGTGTACTATATGGAGGTGTAGTATATTACAGGTGTGCTATATGGAGGTGTATATAGTGGTGTAGTATATGGGGGTATAGTGATGTAGTATATTACAGGTGTGCTATATGGAGGTGTAGTATATTACAGGTGTGCTATATGGAGGTGTAGTATATTACAGGTGTGCTATATGGAGGTGTAATATATTACAGGTGTACTATATGGAGGTGTAGTATATTACAGGTGTGCTATATGGAGGTGTATATTACAGGTGTGCTCTATGGAGGTGTAGTATATTACAGGTGTGCTATATGGAGGTGTAGTATATTACAGGTGTAGTATATGGGGTGTAGTGATGTAGTATATTACAGGTGTAGTATATAGGGGTGTAATGATGTAGTATATCGGAGGTGTATTATATAGTGGTGTAGTATAATACAGGTGTATATGGGGGTGTAGTATATTACAGGTATATGGAGGGAGTGTAGTATAATACAGGTATAGTATATAGGGGTGTAGTGGTGTAGTTTATTACAGGTGTAGTATATGGAGGGGTTGTAGTGATGTAGTATATTGGGTAGAACTGAGGTAATTATATTAGTCCGGCCCTCTAAACCAATCCCAATTTCTCATGCGGCCCCATGGGAAAATTAATTGCCCACCCCTGTGTTAGTACTAGGTGGCAGACGTTGGTCTAGGCCTGGTAGGAGCTGGAACCCCGGTCACAGGGGATCGTGTCAAGGGGCACGGAACTGCTGAGAAGTGCAGCCAGCGGCCTTTAGCCATCTCCTGGCAGGGGCAGGGCACGACGGGGTACGTGGACCCTAGGCCGGGAAGTAGCTTCAAGCGTCCTGGTAATTTACCTGACGAGGGCGAAGTCTTTAAGATTCGTTCTCCACCCACTCCAAAATCGGGGCACTAGCGCAACAAGGGGGATAGGACTTTCCCAATACACAGTCCAGAAAATCCCAAGCGTGAACCCTGAGAGCAAGCTCACTCTGTTAGCCATACGGGTGAGCGGGACCCGACTAGTTCTATACTACAGGGGCCAACCAGTAAAGAAGGTGCCAAGCAAAGGGTCACAGGCTAACAAGCAACACCATCGGGCATGGGATCCATGAATGCTCCCTCCCTGCTGCAGCGGGGCTCAGAATTGCGGTTTACAAGTTGTCGGTGTCAGCGTTATTGGACTGAGTGAGTACGCAGTGACCCTTTCCTCCCCAACGGCATCCCCCTCTCACGATCAACGAGCCCCAGGGCATCCTCCCCCTACCCACGGAGGTGTTAAACACTTGGCTGCCATTCCACCGCCACCGAGCGCTCCCAACAGCAGCGGTGGTACTCCACCTTACCACATACCGTGGGTGGCGTCACGAACTCTAAACACTAAAATCCCCTGTAAATATCCTCCTTTTATTTCGAGTGACCGCGTGACCCCTCCCGGGTCCAGAGACCCCTCGAGCCACCGTGGATCCGGATCCGAGTAGTTTTGGCTGCTGACGCTGGTGCGGTACACTTGTAAAAACCTCCTTGTGACACCATTATAGTTAAGCTGTATTAGTTTCCACGACTATCGTTACATTTGACATATAAAACAGGATGTCAGGGATGAATATAGCTATTTGTCCCTGGTATAATTTAAACGGTCTGCAAGCTCTGATTAATCTTATTACTAACTGTGAAATTTACTTTTGCTGCCATTTTTTAATGAAAAAGGTAACAATTTTAGAGGAAGCGGTCATCAGAGCTTGATACCTGACCCATCGGGGGGGTAGGAAGGATGATTTAGGGTCCTGTTACATTACTACTTTGCTTGCGGAGGCACCATTGGCCTTATATGCCTAGACACCAAAATAGCTTTTCCAGTCCTGGTATTGAGAATGTATGACCACCACTCAAGTGCAAAAAGAGATGAGATTCTCTCTTCTTGTAGATCTGTTAAAGGTCCCTGCTGTTTCAGTGACAATTTATCTGTTTATCTGAAGGTAAGTAGTTTCAGGCGCAGGGGTGTCCGGATGAAATTGGTAAGAGCTATCTCACATTTCAACTCTGCTCAGCCATGACAAAACTGTCCAGTGTTTCTCGGCTCATCCCACACTCTCCAGCCAATTTTATTTTGTGCCGGATGAGCGATCGTTTTGGACATGATTGTTTACTGAACAGCTGTGCACCACACCTACCTGAAACAGGGGCAGATGGAAGTCCACAGATGTGCTGACCCTTTAATGGAGCCATGGGCTTGTCCTGAACTTAGTCTGTCCTCAATGGGTTGTTTGCCAAAGACAGATCCAGAAAATTATAGCAGAGATGTGTATTTGGCTGGAATCCAGCTGCAATATATAGTGTTCCTAGCCAGGATTAGCAGAATCTCTCAAATCTAATCACAACAGGCCAGCAATCCCCCAAACAGCACTCTAAAGTTTGATTCATATCACATCATAGCAGATGGAATGACTTAGACCAGGGCTTTATAACATAAATCTCTAGCGCAATGCAATGCTTAGTTCAGGTTTGGTAACCCCTTTATCTCCTCAGTCTTCAGGAGCAGTCAGTGAGAAAAGCGGACAGAATATGGAATTAAGATGAAACTTTCTTAATCTAAATGTCTTCATTAGTCTTCTTTCTAATGTAGGGGGGAATTTACAAGGACAGGAGACCTTCACCTTCACTCTGCAGGATGAAATTCTATCCCATAGGGAAGGTGCAGGTGTATGGATCCGGCTCAGGAGCTGATTCTGGATCGCACAGGGCAGGGACTGGTGTTACCCCATGCTTCCATGGGCAAAAACACCATTTTTCGGTAGGTGTTCATACCAAAATACGTAATAGTAATTTGCTCTGATTGCTTAATTTTTGTTATGGTTTTTTTTATGTTTTCCCCTTTCTGCAGCTTTGAAGCAGTTTTTAGTGGTGCAAAAATGGGATTCTGCAATTAAAAATGCAACTGTGTTACGTGTTTTTTTCAAGCTCCCATAGAAGCCTCTATGGAAAAAACCCCACAAATACCAAAACACACAATTATGCAGAGTTTATAGGTCTATAGTAGGCATGAGTGAGCGAACCCGATCGGTAACATTTGGGGTTCGTACCAAACACCTAGTGTTCAGTGCTGAACCCTGAACATGGACTTCCAAACGAAAGTCTGTGTTAGTGTTTGGGTAGGGCAGCCAAATAAAGCTTGTTGAAAGGCTGCAGTGCAGCGAATCAACAAGCTTTAAGGCTGTGGGCATTCCTGATCCTATCACAGACATGCCAAGTACTGGCATGGCTGTGATTGCCCAGCACATCATGTGACCCAGCCTTTATTAAGCTGGATTATGGGTGTGCTGCCATTGTCAGCTTGTTTTAGAGTGTCCTAACAGGCTGATGCTCTGTGTCCATAATTTTTTTTTAAGGTGTCATAAACGCTTGGTGCACTGTACCCTAAATGCCTGGTGCACAGTGCCCTAAGCACCTTGTGCACAGTGCTATGAACTCCTGGTGCACAATGCCCTAAATGCCTAATGTACATGAGTCGCCCACCACAGCGCTGCAGCTGTCGCCTGTGGGACACTGCGGGGACTTCTCTGTAGGGACCCTTCTGGCAACAGGTAAGTCAGGTTGTTTACTTCTGAGTCGTGACACCACTCTCGGTTTTGCGGTCAGGATGAGGGGTGACCGCCACTGCAGTTTAACGAACATCTGGGGTTGATGGTGTCTGCAGTCTGGTGTATAGCCTCCCGAGAGTGAGGCTGGCCCCAGGGGCTCGGATGTATGTGTGTAGAAAAACAGGTCGCAGAAAAACTCAGTCTCAGTCCAAAAGTGTCTTTCAACTTGTTTACGCACATTCAGCTGGTTTTGTGAGGTAACCCGGGCGATACTGAGATAAACCAGAGAGAACCAGGTATCCTTCAGGCTGGTGTAGGGGTGATTGCTGACTCGCCTTCCTAGCACTTCTTGTTTCGGACAACCCCTGACCTAAAGTACCGTGGGATTCATCCAGGGAAGTCGCAGCTGCCTTTTCTCCCCTTTCTGGCCCGTTTGCTGGCAGCGTGGACCAAGGTGGATAGCTTCAGGCTCAAGCATCCTTATGGGCCCCCTCATTGCTGCTGATGCTCGGGCTCTGTGTTGGTTGGTGTGGAACCTCTAGTCCCACCACCTGCAGGATTTAGCAGACCACTAAATGGATGTCTGGCTCTAGGGACCTGTTCCCCGTGCGTGCTTTCATTACCAGGAGTCCTCGTACTTAACTCCTTACTGCTCTCTATATTCAGGTGTCTTTCAGACTGACTGTGTGGAAATGTACTCCCCTGCCAGCAGCCACTACACGTGCAAGGTCTGACTAGTGTGTTCGCTCTCCTACGTCTGCACTTCAGACTGGCTTCCTCCAGCTACTCTTCCTGACTGCCACTGCAACTACTCTCTTCCAGCTTCTCCACCGCACCACTAGCTGAGATGTGGAGGCCACGCCCCCTCCTGGGGCTGCCCACGGGTCCCCTCTAATGTGTGTGTGAGACCTAGTTAAAGTGTGTCTGAGTGTACACACCCTACTCAGCCTTTGGGATTACCTGTTTGCACTCACCCAGCGTGGGTGCAGTACTCAGTGGTGCCTGACCAGGTCAGGGACACCCCATTCAGTGTTCTAAACGCCTTGTGTATATGTGCTCCCCCTGAAGTGGATCAAACCGCTCGGATCCGGGGGTGATGATTACTCGTGGCTTGAGGGTCTCCGGACCCGGGGGCTAGGGGCCACACTCAAACGGAAAAGGGGATTATTTACAAGGGATTGGTATACTTCGTGACGCCACCCGTGGTGTGCGGTAATTGGGAGTACCGCCGCTGCCGTTGGGAGTACCCAGGGTGATGGAGTGAGGCAGCAAGGTGACGTTACCCTCCACTGGTAGGCTGGATGGTGATGTGGGGGTGCAGTGCAGGGGTAAGTTGGGTACTCACTCAGTAATGAAGCAGGGTAAACCAAGTCTCTGACTGCCGCTGTCTTCTGGGGGGAGCTCGTCTGGGTCGCGTCCCATTCAGCACTGCCTGGTGGTCTGTAACCTGCTTCCTGGCACCAATTTAGATTGTCCATTGTGGCCCGGTAGCTTGAATTTTTCCGGGCCCCGCTCCCCACTGTGGCTAAGTGAAGGAGCCTGCTCTCAGGAGCTCACGCTTGGGATTTCAGTGGGCCACTTGCTAGGAAAGCCCTATCCCCCTCGTTGCGCTAGTGCCCCCGATCTCTGAGCTTCGTGGGAACAGTCCATAAAGGCCCTGTCCTCTGCAGGTTAACTGCCGGGTCGCCTGAAGCTTCTCCCAGACTAGGGTCCGTGTACCCCGACGTGCCTTCGGTCCCAGACCGGTGATAGGACCAGGCACCTAGCCTCAATCCCCTGCGACCGGGGGTCTGACTCCTCTAGGTCCAGACCACCGTCTGCGACCTAGTCTGCTTCTCCCCTGGGAGCTCTAACTCCCAGCTTCCTCAGAGCTCCTCACAGCTCGAGGGCTACCACTCAACTTCAGGGAACTGCTACTCCCAGCTCCTCACTCTCTGGGAGCTACTTCTGTTCTGCCTGTCAGGTCTGCTCTGTGCTCCACTTCCTCCCTCGCTGACTTCCCCCCCCTCCCACCACTCTGTCTGACCCCTAGGTGAACTGCCCTATTCCAGCTTAAGCAGCCCACTGGTGTGCCTGACAGGTGTGGTGCAAGGTGTAACTAGGATTTGTAAATGCTGGTGGAGGCAGTACTGCAGGTTAGGGTCCCAGAACCATGGGGGGGTTGAGCCCTGTACGGGGAGAGAAAGATTGTGCAGAACCCTGTGATGACCTGACTAGTCCAGGACGTCACATATGTATGTCACGCCCCAGAGCTATGGGGTACTCGGTCCCGGGCCGTATATGTACGGGGATGCTGTGCCACGGTTCTGTAAAGGCCGAAGATTGAAGAACCACAGCCTTGTCTCTACTGGTATTTTGTTTAGGGGGAAAAAAATGAGGAGAGCATCAGATAAAGGATGTGGCCATGGTGCTGCTGGTAGTGGTGGTTTAGCTGCTGCAGGGACAGGACGTGGTTGGTCTGTATCTGCTAGATGCCAGATGAAACATCTTCCTCTGGTGCACGCAGGCGACAAAACGTTCTGTGTCATTTTATATGCCTGACTACTGCTTGGCGAATCGTGAGGCCTGAACATGTTGAGGCAGTTTTAGATTGGATGCCTGAGAGTGCCTCTGGTCCCTTCTCATTGTCTTCCACCTGGTCCCCTGCTCAAAGCGCAGAGTTGGCACCTCTGAACCATAGGCATCTGTCTTACACCTCACCCCCTTGCAAATCAGTAAGCAGTCTGAGCTCCATGTTTTGCAGCAGTCACTTCTGCTTTTTGATGACTCCGCTGGCTGGGATTCCATGGGCCATCCACACTGTCCCTGCCCCAGAAGTAGAAGAAACTGAGGGAACTGATGCCCAACCGCTTGTTCTGTTGGAGTATGGCCATTCTACATGCTCATTTGTGATACATAAAAAATGTTAGATTCAAATTATATTTTATAATGGCCCCCCAGGACATTACGTGGTGGTATATGTTGTATTGTGACAGTTCCCTAATGAAATTAAAATATAAAAAAGAAGGTAAATCACCCATATATTCAATAAATCATTAATAAGGATTGAAATAAATGCACATTCTAATAATAGCATCATTCTGTGGAAATGATTGTGACCAGTTAGATGATTCTTTCTCTATTTTTTAATCTTCAGAAAGTAATCCATTTCATTAGATCGCTTCATTTGTTCAGAGACGGAGAGACACAACTAATTAACACTGGATGGAATCAGAAGACTTACTGGGAAGCACAGTATGGATAATAGTCACATGCATTAGATCTTAATATCTAAATGGGCACTTGTAGTTTTATTATAGTGTATATATGTTACTCAGATCATTGCAAGCTGCACTCATTATACAACATTTTATTAATAAATTCACTAATATTGTTCTGCCTTCCATATTGCCATTGCCTGTATACAGAAGTAGCAGAAATAAGTTTGTCATTTGAGTTCTATTAGAAATATGTCTTCAGTGTATTGGCCATAGGCCACTTAAGAATTTCTGTAAAAAGATTTTATCTCATAGGTACTTCTTTATTTTCAATTTTATTGCTCTTGACTCCAATTCAATATTGCACATGTGCATCTAAGACCTCCTTCACACGCATAAAAAGCACACATGTGTGGCCATCCATGTGTGTCATCTATGTGTCATTGGTGTGCAATCCATGTGTACATGTGACATGTATTGGGAAAAATCCGCATGACACTGAAATTAATAGCTTCACAGGAGCCACTGGACCCTCTTCCATCCTTCATGAAGACATCACGGAGCTGGTGGATGTTGGAGACCTTGTGCTCTTCCACCTTCCATTTGAGGTTGCGCCACAGATGCTCAATATGGTTTAGGTTTGGACAGAGATATAGCTAGGGGTTCGGCTCGGAGCTGGGGGGGGGTGTAAATCTTTTGTGTGGGCCCCTAACCAGGTAATCAAATTTACAACTGTTGTGTCACACCCTAAGGGCTCGCTCGTGTAGATGACCGTATTTTCGATCCGAGTGCAATCTGACAAAATATTGGATCACCCTTGGACCAATGTTATCCAATGAGGCAGTGCACTTGTCCACTTTTATCCTCAGACCGAATGGTCTGAGAAAAAATGTAAAAAAATAGTTGCAGCATCCATGTGCATACCAGTACAGTCAAGGGTGGCCATTTCAGAAAATCCCCATCTGCTGGCCAGTAGTGATGAGCAGACTCGTAGATACCCAGGATCGGCGGTACAACCGGGTTTAAAAAAATACAAAAACAAAAAAAAATGGTTCGGGCCTGGAATTGATCCTGGATATCTAACCAGACGCCGCTCCCCATATCAGTCTATGGAGACCAGAATACGGCACTTTAAAATGATGGTAGAAGGGATAGGGGATTGGAGCAAGTGCATTATACTTACGGAGGCTCTGATGCTACTTCAGGAGGCCACTCATTAACCTCATACATATGCACTGCTTCCCCCGTCCACCAATATTCCCCGCGTCTCTGATTGAAGTCAAACGATCCCCACCCTGTGTGACAGCGTGTCTGACTGCAACCAATTCGAGGTGCTGTGTGTGCATCTCAATTGGTGTAAAAATAAATAAAAACAAATTGGTATAGGGTCCCCCCATATTATGATATCCAGCAGAGAAAAAGCATATAGCTACAGGTTGCAGCCCACAGCCGTTTGCTTATCTTGGCTGTATATCAAAAGAAGAGCAATCACATGTGTTTTTTTTAAATTATTTAAAGAAATAATTTGAAAAACGGCATGTGGTCCACCTCCAATTTTGATACCCAGCCATAATAAAGCAGACAGCTTGGGGCTGGTATTCTCAGACTGGGAAGACCCATGCTTATTGGGCCCCCCAGCCTAAAAATGCCAAAACCTGCACCGGAATGGTCCTACAGCAGCAAAGTGGGCTGATAGTCACCATGACTGTAGAAGTGCTCTTGAATGGTCAGAGCCCTGAGAGGGTCTAATGTATCCAGTGCTAGTAGAAGAACCTTAACCATGGCCAGTAGATGAACCCTAACCAATTCTAATAAAAGACACCTAACCACTGCTAGTAGAAGAATCTTAACCAGTGACAGTGGAAGTCCGAATTTTGTCTACAGAAGGAACCCAAAGACCGAACACCAAATACCATATGCCAACGGTCAAGCACCAAAGACAGAATATACTGTACATATAAGTCGAGTCCTGTTGCTTACTGGTTTGCTTTACAATATTCAGAGAGACAAGTTGTTTGCTAAAGTGGTCTTGTGACGTAACATATTGTATTGGGGTCATGTTTTTCCAAAAATAAGGCACTGTCATACTTTGTTTTGCCTCTCAAAAAGCGCTAGGGCTTATTTTTAGAGTAGGTCTTATTCTGGGAGAAACATGGTTGCGGGTAAATTTATTTATTTACATTCTGCACCACACCCACCAAACACCCATTGGGCAACCTGAGGGGAATAGGGCCGCCCAGATGGAGGGATGGTAGAATGAGGGCCAGAAGTGTCAGTAGAGTAGAGGAGTAGTAAGAGGAGAGAGGAGAGTAACAGAACAAGGTCACACAGCGGAGCTGGGCTCCTGTACCCGTCTCAGGCGCCAGACGTTGGCCTGGCAGGAGCTGGAACCCTGGTCGCAGGGGGTAGTGACAGGGGGCACGGTACTGCCACAGAGGGCAGACCGGCGGCCTTGTGCTACAACCGGGCAGGGGCCAGGGCACGACGGGGTACGCGGACCCTAGACTGGGAAGTAGCTTTACGCAGCCCAGTAATTTACGCGACGAGGACGGAGTCTTCACGAGCCATTCTCCACCTGCTCCAAAATCGGGGTACTAGCGCAACGAAGGGGATAGAACTTCCCAAAACCATCCACAAAATCCCAAGCGTGAACCCTGAGAGCAAGCTCACCCTGCTAGCCACGCAG
Source organism: Anomaloglossus baeobatrachus (assembly GCF_048569485.1). NCBI lineage: Eukaryota > Metazoa > Chordata > Amphibia > Anura > Aromobatidae > Anomaloglossus > Anomaloglossus baeobatrachus. The sequence goes on from NC_134359.1 coordinate 106,974,549, forward strand.
GTGAGCGGGACCCGAGTAGTTTCAGGCAAAAGGGATCCACAAAGAGTAAACACAGTGCCAAGGGACAAGGCTTCAGACCAACCAGCAACGCCAAAAGGGCACGGACCCAGCGTGCTCCAACAAATGCTGCAGCGCATTCAGGACTTTGGTTTACCCGTTGTCGGTGTCAGAATTTCTGGACTGTGTGAGTACGTTGTGCCCCTTTCCTCCCGACAAGTCCCCATGCAGACACCATCGAGCCCCGGGATACCTTCCCCCTGCCCACGGAGGGGTTAACATCTCAAGCTGCCATTCCATTGCTCCTGGGCGCTTCCCCAAACGCGGCAGCAGTGGTATCCCACGTTACCACGACCCGTGGGTGGCGTCACGAACTCTATTTTTCGCTCCCCTTGTAAATATTCCCCCCTTTATAATTTCAAGCGGCCGCGCGACCCGCCTCGGGTCCGGAGACCCCTCGAGCCACTGCGGATCCGAGCAGCCCGTCGGCTGTTGCGGGGGCGGCACACTTATTTTCAGGGTAGCGCTTATATGTAAGCCTTGCTCCGAAAATGTTGAAAATCCCTACTAGGCCTTATTTTTGGGGGAGGTCTTATTTTTGGAAAAACATGGTAGTATACCCTTCATATGAATAGACTTACATAGAGCTTAGGTTTTCCTGCCTGATTGTATACCATGACTACAAGCAGGCGACACTGATTTGCCGAATTAGATTATTGTTAATGGAATTTATCAAAATCTACAGTGATTGTGTGCCGCCCCGTGCTCGGCAGCCGAGCCGCTCGGGTCCGGACCTTCAGTGGGTGGCTCGAGGGTCTCCGGACCCGGAGGTCCTGCGGTCACTCCGATCAAAAAGGGGTTGGCGGTGCGGGGACGTAGGTATATGGCCGGAGCTGTGTTTAAGTTTGTGACGCCACCCACGGGATGTGGTGAAGGTGGACACCATCGCTGCACTTACGAGGCACCCAGGGGAGATGTTGCGCAGCAAGTTGTTAACCCCTCTGTGGGTAAGGATGGTGGCCCCGGGACCCGTTGGGGGAGTTGGGCGGTGCAGGGAGATGGGGGGCCGGAGGGCACTGATGTACTCACTATTAGTAAACACACGAGTCTCTGGTAAACCAAGGTGATGGTAGTCGGTGCCCGCAGGCGGGTGCAGTCTGGTCCCCCACCCGGTTAGTGGTCTCTGCCTTTCTCCTGCACCTGTTTTGTGATGATGGACTACCTGCGCTTGCAACTTCAGGAGTCCGCTCCCCGGCTTGTGGTTGCCTGAGGAGCCCTTTGCCCGCAGACGCTGGCCCGTGGGATCTCTCTGCCGTGGCGGTGGCTTTCTATCCCCCTCGTTGTGCTGTTGGCTTCAGTCGGGACTTTGGGTGGGACAGGACCTATAGTCCTGGCCGCAATCAGTTAATTAGCTAGCCCCCAGTAGCTTCTGGCCCTAGTTTCAGGGTCTGAGTACCCCCCTTTGTGCTCCGGTTTCTGAGTCGGTTCCCCAGGGCCGGTACCGGCGGGCCACTACCCTGTCCCGGTCCACCACGGTTCCACCTAGCCGTCTTCCCGGCTCCTGCAGACAGAGGCCTCCATCTGCCTCCTAGCCAAAGGTACTCGGGCTCCTACCCTGGCACCTGTCAGTCTGCTACAGGCCTGTCACACAGGCCTGACCTCCTCCACTGAACTCTCAAACTGACCTGCTGTCTTTTCCCACCTCAGGCCATCCGAACTCCTCGGTGGGTGTGTCCAACTGCCTGACTCCGCCCCTTGGTGTGTCCATCAAGCATTGAGGGGGGGTGACTAGGGTTTAAATGTTTGGCTGCTGTCACCTTGTTAGGGGACTGGTGTAGTGCGGGGCCCTATCTGTGACTACCTGGCCCGGGCAGGGCATCACAATTGTATGCAGCTGATCAGTCAATTGGAATTGTGAAACTTGCCAAATGTAATTTGATTTTTTTTCACTTTGATTTTCTCTACCACTTTCCATCTATCCATTCTTTTCCCATCTCTTTGTTGCCGTAAAATTAAACTAACCTGTTGCGAGCCACCACTGAGTCGCCTCTATTGCGCCGTTGCATTCCTTGAACCTCTGTACACTAATAATATTACAAGATAGGAATGTCCCTTTAATATATTGTGTTTATTATTCGGCTCCAGTTTTTACTTTTGTCAGTGCTCTCACAAGGTTGGGTAGTAAATAGATATTTGTGTCTTGACAACATCATCCTTGTAAATATAGATCCTTCCGTCAAGCTTTCATAAAAAAAAGTTTAACACATTTGGGTACCAAATCTCTAATTTATTTTGTTGCTATGGGCTAAATCAAGAAAAGGTAAAAAACAGTTTCCTCTGTATACTGAAGTGTTTTTCAAGAAACTGTGTGTATCGGGAGCTACCTGGGCTCGATTAATGAGGATGAACTTTTGTTTATATTTAAAAGACTTCAGTCCCAAACCATTCAGACAGAATGCTCTGCTGTATAAAAACTAGAACATAAACCTCTCCATGGCTTCAAGGGAATGACAAATTGGACAGAGATGCATTCATTCCATATAAATTCATACATAATTCACAAAAATACTACAGAAATTTCATAAATAACAATTTCATACAGCAGATAATAAAAAACACTCCCTGTGCATGACCCCTTAGAGAAATGTTTGTTCCAATATGGTGAAATAAATTCTTCTTTTTCCAAGGTAATGATTTTTCTTGCAATGAATTTAAATATAAACATGTAATGGATGCAGTATAACTATAAGGTTTGGCTCACATTGCCGATAATTCTCTCACGCAAGAGAATCGGATGCATTATGCAAATGATGCTTGGCTCAGACTCTGCTGCGACTTTGAGCCGAGTCATCCACTATGCCCTGATTCTCTCGCATACGAGAATTAGATCGTAGGTGAGGAGAAAATAGAGGGCTTAAAGGGAACCTGTCACTAGATTTGACAACTATAAGCTGTGGCCACCACTACTGAGCTCCTATATACAGCATTCTAGAATACGGTATATAAGTGTCCAGGCCGCGCTGTATAACGTAAATAATCCTTTTATAATACTCATCTAGGGGGGCGGTCCGGTCCGATGGGTGTCACTGTTCTTCAGTCCAGCGCCTCCTCTTTGTGGTCCAGTGTCGAGGGCGGGGAGGACGCCGCTGCCGCACGCTTGCTAATGCTCGGGTCCGGCGCTGCTGCTGCTTGGTGGCTCAAGCGGTGGGCCAGATCCGGGGACTCGAGCGGCGCTCCTCGCCCGCGAGTGAAAGGGGTGGTTGGTTTGAGGGATTTAGCCTGTGACGCCACCCACGGGTTGTGGTGAAGATAGGCACCACCGCTGCTGGTGACGGGGATCCCGGGAGCGATGGTGGGGAGCAGCTGGGATGTTGTTTTTCCCCCTCCGTGGGTAGGGGTCGGTGGTCCCGGGGCCCGGTGGAGTGACAGGGAGGCAGGGTTGGTGAGGTGCAGGGTTGCAGGGACAGCGCGGCGCGGTGCCGGATGGCACGGGTGTACTCACTCAGTAAGAGATGCACAAAGTCCTCGGTAAACCAAACGGCTGGATGGACGGGTCCCGCAGCCGGCTGCAGTGTCTCTCCCCGGACAGGTGATGGCGGCTGTCTTTCCCTGCACCTTTGTGTACTTGTTTGACTGCGATGGATTCCCAACGGTAGTCCGCTCCCCGGTGTATGGATACCGGAGGAGCCCGTTTGCCCACAGGCGCTGGCCCTTGGGTCTCTAGCCTTAGGCGGTATCTGTATACCCTCACGGTGTGGACGGTTGCCTTCAATTGGGTCTTTGGCTGTTAGGAAACCCCTGGGGTTCCCGTCACACTCGGATTTGACGATTGTCGGCGGCTCCAAGCCTGGTCGGGGTCTGATGGCCCTGCCTGTGTGTGCTGGCTTCACTTCGCTCCCCGGTCGGTACTGGCGGGCCAACGCCCGACCGCGGTCCTACACTTCCGCGTCGATTCACCTCTCCTGCAGACGGCCACCACCGTCTCCCAACCTTGCTGTTGGTGCATGGGCCACAAACACAGACACCCAAGTGTTTACTCCTCACTCTTTGACCTATCAGACTGATCTGTCACTTTTCCCGCCTCCAGGCCTGTGAACTCCTCGGTGGGTGGGGCCAACCGCTTGGCTCCGCCCCCACCTGGTGTGGACATCAGACCCTGGAGGGAAGCAACAAAGATTTTATGTTTGGCTAATGTTACTGTCTAGTGGGGGTGTTTGTGTGTTACCTGTGATGACCTGGCTAGGCCAGGGCGCCACATTCCCCCTTGGTGAAATGCAGACAGTCCGCGGGCTGCCCGTCCATCACCGGTTTTATTTTTCAAAACTGTAAAAACATAAATAACATATAAACAATTCAAACATAAGCATTTTTGTTAGGTCACTTGAACGTTGCACATATAAACAAGAACACTTTTAATAATGACGGACGGACGGATGTCTTCTGCTCTCCCACCCAAGCAACCTAGCCCTGATGCTGCCCCTATGAAGTGGGCAGCATCCCTTGACCCCAGTCCAGGTTCAGGCTGCCCGAGCGGGAACGGGTCCGGTTACTCGCACCCGACTGTCACTTCAGGGGACCCCACGTCCAGGGGGACCCCTGACCCCCGGAGGATGGCCACCGGTCCTGGTGGTGGCCGGGCCCCAGCCTGCTTTGCTTGCGGCCCTTCCTCCAATCTGTCTCTCCGGAGGCAGCAACGGTTTCCATCCCACAAAACTATTTACAAGCCCACCAGTTCGTGGGTGGCCTGCCAGTTCTCGGCCATGTCCATGAGTAGTTCCTCATGTGGGTGGTAAAAACACACAGGGTCCCTCCGGGGACAACTTGCCGGCAACGGCTGGGATAATCACTGTAGCTAATCAGATGATCTTCGGTTAATTACTGTCATTCTTTCTGCTGAGGGTCCCAACAGGGGACAACTGTGTGCAACGGTGGACCGCTGCAGCATCCTATTTCTCAAGCAGCAGTCTTAGGGCACAGCTGCCATGGCCGCCACTCCTAGTCAGCCGGTGTGGGGGACAGGCCCAGCCGGAGTCCCTCCATGCCGGCTACGACCGGCACCTCCAGTAGTGAGGGGCCCCTCTGTGACGTGGCCTGCTCTGCTGCTTGGCAGCTACATCCCCGCGGTGCCTCATCCGAGGTCGGGTGTCTGGAAGCGGTCAGCGTGGCTTGCGGTGCTGGCGTCGGGTCAAGGATCGCCTCTGTTGCGGCCGGGCGGACTGCCGGAGCCGTCGTCATCTCTGTCGCAGCCAGGATGGAAGCCGGGACGGGTGCCAGGGCGATGGTAAAGGTAAGGCCCGGGGGCCGCAGGTCTGGGCCCTCTCTCACAGATGCTACGGGCTCCGCTATCGGTGACAGTGGTAACGGGTCGGTCAGGGCGGTGGCCGCGGGCATGGGCAGTAAGGGAGGTGGCGTAGTGGATGGCAGAAGGCCGGGCCCCTCAGACGCAGCGGCCGTTCCCTCAGGGACATAGGGGCGTTGGTCGCTTACCGGCTCCTCGGAAACCACCTCCACTTCGCATGCCCACACGGTTGCAGCCAGGCCCTTCTTCTCCGACGTCCACTCTGCCATCATGGAGTGGACCGTGGCCTGGAGCTCCTGGCACGTCTTGCTGCTGGGTCCAGGAACGTGTTCGTGAGTCCTGGCGTCCCTGCACTTCTGCGGCGCTAATTACATACGGCCGCTAAGCACTGTCGCTTCTGCGGCCAGATCTCCTCCGCCAGACATGGACATCTTCTCTCCGTCAGGCGCAGACATCTTTTTCCCGTCCCCCCTTGGTTCACTTCAGCACTTCCGCTTGTTGGGGGCGGGGCTTCGTTTTCGCACATTCCCTGCTCAGAGAAGACGCTCGAGCGGGAGATTTTCGCGCCAAGATGGCGGTGCTTCAAATTTTCGGCCGGACACCGCCGGCGGAGATCACAAAACGCACTTCTGCTGGTAAGTAGATGGTTCAATCCTGTTCGTGACGCCAAGTTGTCGCGGGCGGGGAGGACGCCGCTGCCGCGCGCTCGCTAACACTCGGGTCCGGCGCTGCTGCGGCTGCTGCTGCTCGGTGGCTCGAGCGGTGGGCCGGATCCGGGGACTCGAGCGGCGCTCCTCGCCCGTGAGTGAAAGGGGTGGTTGGTTTGAGGGATTTAGTCCGTGACGCCACCCACGGGTTGTGGTGAAGATAGGCACCACCGCTGCTGGTGACGGGGATCCCGGGAGCGATGGTGGGGAGCAGCTGGGATGTTGTTTTCCCCCCTCCGTGGGTAGGGGTCGGTGGTCCCGGGGCCCGGTGGAGTGACGGGGAGGCAGGGTTGGTGAGGTGCAGGGTTGCAGGGACAGCGCGGCGCGGTGCCGGATGGCACGGGTGTACTCACTCAGTAAGAGATGCACAAAGTCCTCGGTAAACCAAACGGCTGGATGGACGGGTCCCGCAGCCGGCTGCAGTGTCTCTCCCCGGACAGGTGATGGCGGCTGTATTTCCCTGCACCTTTGTGTACTTGTTTGACTGCGATGGATTCCCAACGGTAGTCCGCTCCTCGGTGTATGGATACCGGAGGAGCCCGTTTGCCCGCAGGCGCTGGCCCTTGGGTCTCTAGCCTTAGGCGGTATCTGTATACACTCACGGTGTGGGCGGTTGCCTTCAATCGGGTCTTTGGCTGTTAGGAAACCCCTGGGGTTCCCGTCACACTCGGATTTGACTATTGTCGGCGGCTCCAAGCCTGGTCGGGGTCCGATGGCCCTGCCTGTGTGTGCTGGCTTCACTTCGCTCCCCGGTCGGTACCGGCGGGCCAACGCCCGACCCCGGTCCTACGGTTCCGCGTCGATTCACCTCTCCTGCAGACGACCACCACCATCTGCCAACCTTGCTGTTGGTGCCTGGGCCACAAACCCAGACACCCAAGTGTTTACTCCTCACTCTTTGACCTCTCAGACTGATCTGTCACTTTTCCCGCCTCCAGGCCTGTGAACTCCTCGGTGGGTGGGGCCAACCGCTTGGTTCCGCCCCCACCTGGTGTGGACATCAGACCCTGGAGGGAGGCAACAAGGATTTTATGTTTGGCTAATGTTACTGTCTAGTGGGGGTGGGGGTGTTTGTGTGTTACCTGTGACGACCTGGCTAGGCCAGGGCGCCACACCAGCATCTCCTCTCTGCAGCGATCGCCGTCCTCCTTCTTCTGAGGCACGTGTACATGATGAGTCCTACGTCATGCACACTGGCCGGCATTGAGGTCCTCCACAGGTGCACTTTGATCTGCTGTGCTCAGGGCAGATCATAGTATTATATTGTGCATGCATGGGTGGTCTTTAACCTGATCTCGTGCATGCCAATTACAGTACTTTGATCTGCCCTCAGCAGGGCAGATCAAAGGTTGACTGCGCAGACCCGCAATGTCGGCTTGTGTGGATGACGTAGGTGCATTTTCCACACTGGGCTGGGAAGAAGGAGGACAGAGATCACAGCAGAGAGGAGGCGCCGGGGGCGAGAGAGAGGAGGCGCAAGACCAGAGAGCAGCAACACGCATCGGACTGGACCACTCCCTTAGGTGAGTATTATAAAAGTGTTTTTTACATTATACAGCGCAGCCTGGACTCTTATATATAGTATTCTGACATGCTGTATATAAGAGCTCACAGATAGGATACACAATTGTTTTTCTGCATCATCCAATTCCACTCCTGATGAGCCCAATTCTAGGACGAAACATGTTGAGTACTGGATAAAGATAAGAGTGTTGGATAAGATGAGTATTGTCTTATATACAGAAATGTGAATGAAAGGAATCACGTTATTTTATGTGACTAGACCAGTGGCGTAACTTCAATCTGATGGGCCCCGATGCAGAGTTTGAGCCTGGAATCCGGAATCCCCATCCTGGTAAATATGGCCCCATCCTGGTAAATATGTCCACATCATGGCCCAATCCTGGTGTACGACCTCATCTGTTAGGACCAGGAGGACGGGTAGGCCCAGGAGGTGGATCCACTGGGCTGAACACCTCACCGAGGGCAAGGTGCCCGGTAGCCGGAGCACTACGGGTAGCAGGACAGTCCGTTCAGAGGAGTGGAGTGAAGAAGTCCCTGGGACCACGGAGTCTCTGAAGGTAGTCCGGGTGACGGAGCTCAGGTTCGGAGGCCGAGATGATGTCAGGCAGAATCCGGAACCAACGGAGCGAGGAGGTGGGTCACCACACGGATCCAGGGATCGGAGATGGTAGAGACTGACGAGATGGCGGACAGTCACCGTTCGGGTTTTTGGAATCGTCAGGACCGGTTGGCGAGACAGGAGCGGCTCTACAAGAGAGATAGGTGAGTACGGGACAAGGCACAGGGAGACCTGACTCCTAGCTTAGCAAACACGAAGAACAGGCCCCGCCCACTTGGAAAGGAACCCCCTATATACCCTGTACCTGATTCTTCAATATCCTGTTGGAGGACGCTGGCCCTTTAAAAGAGGGTCAATGACCGCGCGCGCGCCCTAATGCGCATGCGCGAGGCCCGGGTGCCAGAAGCCAGAGCAGGAAGTGGTGCACAGGAGGCAGGAGTGCCGGGCTGGCTCAGCGTTGCCGACGGGCGCCGGGAGCGGGGACCGGGTTGCCTGGAGGACGCAGGTGAGGGAGCATGGAGGCTGTGGAGCAGGGGACCGGGAAGCATGGCATGGGAGCGGTGGAGCGTGACATGGGAGCGGGGAAGCGTGACATGGGAGCGGGGAAGTGTGGCAGGGGAGCCGGGGAGCGTGGTGGGGGAGCCGGGGAGCATGGCACGGGAGCTGGGGAGCGTGACAGTACCCCCTCCCCCACACCTCCCTCCCCGCAACCGGGACAGGAAGGCACGTATCAGGGGAGTACCCACATTCTCCCGGGGTTCCCAGGACCTATCCTCAGGACCATACCCAGCCCAGTCCACCAGGAAGAACTGTCGGCCCCGCACGGTTTTCATGGCCACGATATCCCTTACCGCATAGATGTCATCGTCAGCAAGAGGAGGAGGAGCAGAACTGGCAGCAGCGGAGAAGGGACCAAGGACAACCGGCTTGAGCAGGGAGACATGGAAGGAGTTGGGTATCCTCATTGTGGCCGGGAGCTGCAGCTTGTAGGAGACCTCATTGATCTTGCCAATGACTTTAAACGGCCCGATGTATCGAGGACCCAGCTTGTACGATGGTAGCTTCAATCGGACATATTTGGAAGCAAGCCAGACCAGATCTCCTGGAGAGAAACACAGAGGATCCAGACGCCTCTTGTCCGCGTGTCTCTTCATCCGCAGGGAAGCACGTCCAAGGGACGTCTTGACAGAGTCCCAAATTGTTGAAAAATCACGGACTATGGTATCAGCAGCAGGGACATCCGAGGAAGAAGATACAGGTAAGGGGACGGAGGGCTGAAGTCCGTAAACGACATGGAAGGGAGAGCTGGAGGAGGACTCACTGATGTGATGGTTATGGGAGAATTCAGCCCAAGGAAGGAGCGTGGACCAGTCGTCGTGATGGGTGTTAACGTAGTGATGCAAGAAGGAGGTCAGGATCTGATTGACTCGTTCCACTTGGCCATTCGACTGAGGATGGTAGGCTGAAGAAAAGTCCAGAGCCACTCCCAGATGTTTGCAGAGAGCCCTCCAGAAGTGGGAGGTAAACTGAGTTCCTCTGTCGGACACAATGTGTGATGGAAAGCCATGCAAGCGGAAGATGTGCTGTATGTAGGCGTCAGCGAGTTCCTGGGCAGAGAGGAGTCCAGCCATAGGGACGAAATGAGCCATTTTGGAGAACCGGTCCACCACGACCCATATGACTGTGTGTCCGGCGGACAAGGGCAAGTCTGTAATAAAGTCCATTGCAATGTGTTGCCACGGAACGGAGGGAATTGGCAGCGGCAGAAGGCGACCATATGGCAGGTGCTTGGGCGTCTTGTTCCGGGCAAAAGAGGAGCAGGCTGAGACAAAAGACGCGACGTCCGTGCGAAGGGATGGCCACCAGTAGTGACGTATAATTGTACTCCATGTTCTCTTCTGACCAGCATGGCCGGCTATTTTCGAGGCATGGCCCCAGTGCAACACTTTTTGTCTGTCAGTTTCAGAGACATAGGTCTTCCCGGGCGGTATCTGGGCCAGAGTGACAGGAGCCACCGGAATGATTTTACTTGGGCAGATGATGGGCTGGGATGTCTCCTCCTCCTGTTCCATGGGCACGAATGACCTGGACAAGGCATCTGCTCGCACATTCTTATCCGCGGGCCGAAAATGGAGCTGAAAATCGAACCTGGCAAAGAACAAGGACCACCTGGCTTGTCGTGGGTTCAGTTGCTGAGCAGACCTCAGGTATTCCAGGTTTTTGTGGTCCGTGTAAATGATCACGGGGTACACTGCTCCCTCCAGAAGGTAGCGCCATTCTTCCAGGGCCAGTTTGACTGCTAATAGCTCTCGGTCACCAATGGTGTAGTTGCGTTCAGGCGCTGAGAAGCTCTTGGAGAAGAAACCGCAAGTAACCATCTTCCCGGAGGAGGACTTCTGCATGAGCACTGCTCCGGCTCCAGAGGAGGAGGCATCCACCTCCAAGGTGAACCGTCAGTTTAACTCAGGACGGTGGAGCACAGGAGAGGAAGCAAATGCCCGTTTCAGGGAGCCAAACGCGGCGTCGGCCGCAGGTGACCAGTCCTTTGGATTCGTCCCCTTCTTGGTCAAGGCAGAGAGAGGCGCAGTCAGGGCAGAGAAGTGAGGGATGAACTGACGGTAATAGTTCGCAAATCCAAGAAACCGTTGAATTGCCTTCAGTCCGGAAGGAGGGGGCCAGTTGAGGATGGAAGAGACCTTCTCTGGGTCCATCTGCAGGCCGGTATCGGAGATTACGTAACCCAGGAAGGGAAGAGAAGACTGCTCGAAGACACACTTCTCGTACTTGGCGTACAGACGATTCTCTCTCAGTCTTTGTAGTACCAGCTGCATGTTCTCTCTGTGGGTCTGGAGATCCGGAGAGAAGACCAGGATGTCATCCAGATATACCACCACACAGACGTAGAGAAGGTCCCGGAACACGTCGTTCACTAATTCTTGAAAGACTGCCGGTGCATTATACAGGCCGAAGGGCATCACACAATACTCATAGTGCCCATCGCGAGTGTTAAATGCGGTCTTCCATTCGTCCCCAGAGCGGATGCGGACCAGGTTGTAGGCACCCCGAAGATCCAACTTGGTAAACACACGAGCTCCTCTAAGCCGATCAAACAATTCGGGGATGAGCGGCAGGGGGTATTTATTCTTTACGGTGATTTGGTTCAATCCCCGGTAGTCAATGCATGGGCGCAGGTCGCCCTCTTTCTTCTTAACGAAGAAGAAGCCTGCTCCAGCAGGAGAGGAGAATCTCCGGATGAATCCCCTTGCCAGGTTCTCAATGATGTAGGCAGACATGGCTCTTGTTTCAGCAGGGGACAAAGGATATATCCGTCCTCGAGGTGGTGTGGTTCCCGGGAGTAGGTCGATGGCACAGTCGTAAGGACGATGTGGCGGCAGTACCTCTGACTCCTTTTTATCAAAGACGTCCGCGAAGGACCAATAGGCCGAAGGCAGTCCTGGTAGGGACTCCGGAACCGGAGGTCGTCGGATGGGCTGTATGGACTTCAGGCAGTTCTCGTGGCAAGAGGAGCCCCATCAGGTAATTTCACCAGTACGCCAGCTGACTGACGGTTCGTGTGTCCGTAACCAGGGGAGTCCCAGCAGAATTTGATGAGACATATGCGGGAGGACGTAGAGAGTGATGTTCTCGGTGTGCAGGGCACCGATACGTAGTTCTACTGGCTTGGTGATCCACGAGATGGTGTCAGAGAGGGGTCTCCCATCTACAGAGGCAATCACGAGGGGTTTGTCGAGTGGAGTAACCGGCACCTGGTACTTGTCCACCGTGGCCTGCTGGATGAAATTGCCTGCTGCCCCGGAATCGAGGTACGCTTCTGCCGTGAACCGCGTCTCTCCCGTTGTCACTTGAACAGTCCACGTAACCGGGTCTGAGAGAGTCCCAGCACCTAGGGTGGCCTCTCCTACCAACCCTAGGCTTTGGAGTTTCCCGGCCTCTCTGGACAGGAACGTAGCAGGTGTGTGCCCTCTCCGCAGTAGAAGCAGAGACCCTTGGCGAGTCGTTCTGCTTGGCGTTGTTCGGACTGCCGCAAATGATCAATCTGCATGGGTTCGTGGACAGAGACGCCAGACGATGCCGACTGAGGTACGACGGGCTTCTGCAGAGGAGAGGAATGCCGTATCGGACGTCTCTCGCGGTACACCTCTTCGGATCGTTCCTGAAAGTGGAGGTCAACGCGGGTGGCTAGTGCAATCAGGGCATCCAGGGTGGAAGGAACATCGCGGCCTGCCAGCTCGTCCTTAATACGACTGGAGAGTCCTTCCCAGAAGGCGGCGGTGAGGGCCTCATTGTTCCCCCCCAATTCTGAGGCCAAGGTGCGAAAGCGGATGGCATTGGCCCACCGTCAAGGTCCCCTGACGTAGCCTGAGGAGTGATGAGGCGGACGCGGCGGCACGTCCGGGTTCGTCAAAGGTGGTTCTAAACGCCTGCAGGAATTCCTGGATGTTAATAGTTACAGGGTCCTTCCTCTCCCACAAAGGGTTCATCCAGGCCAGTGCCTCACCCTCTAGATGGTACATCACAAACGCCACCTTGGCTTGGTCGGAGGCAAACAGGTGCGGAAGCAGCTTAAAGTGGAGGGAGCACTAATTCAAGAATCCTCTGCAGGTCTTAGGATCTCCGGCATATCGGGGTGGAGAGGCCAAGCGGAGTTTAGAGGCTTCCGAGGAAGCCGCCACGGGAACTGCGGCCGTAGACTGGGCTGTTGAAGCCTGAGATGCCAGGGACGTGGCAGTTGCTTGCAGCATGTTCAGGCGGGTATCCACCGAGGACATGAAGGCCAGCATGCGGGACTGAGTCTCGCGCTGTCGTCCGAGTTCCTGCTGCAAGTTGCCCAGCTGGGCCACTAGTGCTTCGGCGGGATCCATGGCCTGTTCTTACTGTTAGGACCAGGAGGACGGGTAGGCCCAGGAGGTGGATCCACTGGGCTGAACACCTTACCGAGGGCAAGGTGCCCGGTAGCCGGAGCACTACGGGTAGCAGGACAGTCCGTTCAGAGGAGTGGAGTGAAGAAGTCCCTGGGACCACGGAGTCTCTGAAGGTAGTCCGGGTGACGGAGCTCAGGTTCGGAGGCCGAGATGATGTCAGGCAGAATCCGGAACCAACGGAGCGAGGAGGTGGGTCACCACACGGATCCAGGGATCGGAGATGGTAGAGACTGACGAGATGGCGGACAGTCACCGTTCGGGTTTTTGGAATCGTCAGGACCGGTTGGCGAGACAGGAGCGGCTCTACAAGAGAGATAGGTGAGTACGGGACAAGGCACAGGGAGACCTGACTCCTAGCTTAGCAAACACGAAGAACAGGCCCCGCCTACTTGGAAAGGAACCCCCTATATACCCTGTACCTGATTCTTCAATATCCTGTTGGAGGACGCTGGCCCTTTAAGAGAGGATCAATGACCGCGCGCGCGCCCTAATGCGCATGCGCGAGGCCCGGGTGCCAGAAGCCAGAGCAGGAAGCGGTGCACAGGAGGCAGGAGTGCCGGGCTGGCTCAGCGTTGCCGACGGGCGCCGGGAGCGGGGACCGGGTTGCCTGGAGGACGCAGGTGAGGGAGCATGGAGGCTGTGGAGCAGGGGACTGGGAAGCATGGCACGGGAGCGGCAGAGCGTGACATGGGAGCGGGGAAGCATGACATGGGAGCGGGGAAGCGTGGCAGGGGAGCCGGGGAGCGTGGCAGGGGAGCCGGGGAGCATGGCACGGGAGCTGGGGAGCGTGACATCATCATGGCTATATCCTGGTATATATGGTCCCATCCTGGTATATAGAACTGCATCCTGGTATATAGCCCCCTCATCCTGGTATATAGCCCCTATCATGCTATATAGCCCACTCATCCTGGTATATAGCCCCCCACCATGCCGCACACAGTAAAAAAATAAATAAATAAACATCTGTACAATGTGTTCACTTTCATAATGAGGCATATGGAATTTTCTATAGATAAATAGGATGGATGTATAGATAGATAGATAGATAGATGTACAGACAGGATGGATGGCTAGATAGAATGTTCAGACAGACAGTATACACAGACAGACAGTATACACAGACAGATAGTATACACAGACAGATAGTATACACAAGCAGATAGTATAGACAGACAATATACACAGACAGACAGTCAGACAGACAGTATATACAGACAGTCAGACAGAATACACAGACAGTATACACAGATAGACAGGATAGAGAGACAGACAGGACAGACAGACAGATAGTGTACACAGACAGTATACACAGACAGACAGCTACATATTGCACACTATGGACAAACATATCTTATACATAACACATACAGACAGCACATAATACATGATTAATATTATACTCACCTCCTTCTTGGCCTCCTGGAGTTCAGAGGGTGTTTAGAAGCAGCTTCTCCAGCCGCAGCAGTGCAGGCGCCCCTCCCCCTTCTCTCTGTGGTGAAGATTAGAAGGGAGCAGACAGGACACAGGAGGGGAGGGCGCCCTGTGCTGGAGCCTGTGCACCGCAGGAGCAGCAAATGACAGTGAACTGCTGCTCCCTGCGGCGCCCCATTTGCTGTCTGCCGAAAGGGGCCCTGTGCGACTGGTGGCCATAGTACACACCTACCCTGCGCTCCCCTGGTGTCCTCCTGCAATGCTAGGAACTGATCAGCATATAAGTGGCGCATGATGTCAGCTATTAGCGTATTCTCTGCTCCACTTGCCCAGGATCGTGTGCGTAGGGAGCAATATTCATGGCCTTAATCGGCGGCGGGTACATCGCAGTACAGGGACCTGATGGATCTCTGTGATGCGATGTATTTCAGCTGTATACGCAGCGTCTGACACACATCTATCTAAATCTGGGGCTGGGGCGGGCTGGCCCCTTTCACCCCACGGCTCGGTCGCAGTGGCGACCTCTGCAACCGCGGTAGTTATGCCCCTGGACTAGACCTTAAGTAAACGGGGATCTAGATTATTAATGAGATCACTGTACATCCCTACCTAAGTGCCAGTCATTTATGGTTTACACAAGGATCATTTAAAGACCTAATCATCTACGGTTTCTCCTTGTGTCTAAATGGGGTCACTATGAATACACAATTTATCTAATGCTATAAATGCACTATTAGGAATTAAGAAGTACATCCATTGAATTTCTGTATATGAAAGTGTGGTATTGGAAATTAGATGATTGTGGTCCATGGAAAAAAGGGAGGATGATGCGACACACACTACCCCATCATAAAAAATGGATACATGAGTGATTAGGAAGTGCATATAAGCAAATCAATCCCTACTTATTAGTAATACAATTTAATTGAGGAATTCATTTCCTACTTAAATATATGATATCTAGCATTATGGTACTAATCAGACTAATTGTGGTTGTGTCGCCCAGGGTTATGGGGTACTCGGTCCCAGGCGGTGTATAATTGGGGAATGTCACTTTGGTGGCCGCTGCCCGGTTCCGTGCCCTGGGCCCTTTTTGTAAAGGGGAAATATTTACAGGGGAATAGAATAATGTTCACACGTGACACTACTTGCAGTGTTGCGGCTATGTGGATGGAGCCGCCGCTGCACAATGTCCACTACTGGGGCTGGTGTTAATGGAAGCCTGGATGGTAGGCCCTCCACAAGCAGGGCCGGGCCCCAGAGGGTAGGTGAAATGACGGGTGTTGGAAGAAGATAGTCCACACAAGGGGTTCAGTGCAATTGGTTCTTAACTCACTTTTTCTGGTGATAACTGGTTACCCGAGGCCAGCTGGTTTCACCTTCAAGTCCCCTTCGTCCAAGTGCCAATGTAGTAATCTGGTGCCTTCTTCCCCTGCACCTGTATCTGGTTGGTGGGACCCCGTGGCGTAGAGCAACTCAGGGTCCCCGTCTGGTGGTTTTCCACTGCAGTCTGTATGACGGTAGCGTCAACTCTGTGGGGTTGGAGTCTCTGGTCCTGTCCCAGGTTCTGCCTTTGCTACTGAGTCTCGGATTTTTAAAGTCAGCAAGGTCCTTGATGGTCCCCTCGCTGTTCCGGTGTTAAAAGGCCTGCCTGGAGCTTCTGCCTGTCCTAGGGTCCTGTACCCCATCGGTGCATAGTTCCGGGAGTACTCAACCGTACTCCACCGGCAACTACCCTCTTGGGCACCAGGTTACTGTTCACTCCTAGTCAGTGCGGCTCCTCACTTCCTCTGTCACTGTCAGACTGCCTGTCTGTTCCTGTCTGCCCCTCCCACCTGGTCAACTAGTGGACTGGACTAGCTCCACCTCTAGGCGGCCATCCATTGGTCCGACCCTAGCCGTGTACCATACTATGGGGTATTGTTGATGAAAAACTGGGATTTTGTGAGGTGTGTGACCGACACTGGTCTTCTGGGTCCCTAGGGGGTAGGCCTTGCATCCTGGTGAGGATGCAGAACCTTCTAGCTCCCTGATGGCTTCAGGGGCACTACAGTTGCATTTTTTTTGCACATTTTTTGTGGTTGTTGCACATATTTTACTTTATTTTTTCACATGTATAAAGGACATAAAGAACAATCCACCTTTTCTGAACCCCTATTTGCATATGAGGCACTGGCAGGGTCCCTAGGGACAGCTGGTGTGGAACGGGGGTGACTCGCCCACCCCAGGGCTGTGGGACACCCGGTGCCGGGCCGGACTAGTCCGGGGGTCGTCAGTGGTGGCGGGGCCCGGCTCCGTAGCCCTGGTGGGTGTCAGTTAAATATGGCTGGTGACTTGGGGTTTGAATAAAGTTTGTATTCGTGACGCCACCTGTGGTATGCGGCTATAAAACCGCCGCTGCTGTATGAGGCCTCCGGGGTGATGATATGGCAGCAATGATGGTACTGCTCCCCACAGGTGGAGCGGTGCCCCGGGGCACAGTTGGTGCTTGTGAGTGTCTATGCAGATGAAAGTCTAAGCAGACGGAATAACAGAGGCAACACCAAGGGTGCAGTTTCAAGTTGTTTACTCACACATCCTGGTATGCGCACACTGGTGCCCTCAGACGACTGGAACCCACTGTCAGGGACCTCCGCCGTTTCTGGGTGATTCCTGGAGTGAAAACCGGTACCCTTCTCTCTAAGGTGTCTCTGTCTTCAGCTGTCTTCCTAAGCCTAGCACTTTTAGGATGAACCTGCTCGGCCTCCACTACAGCCTCCAGGCTGGGGGGTCACCTGTCGGTTGATTGTCCCCTTTCCAAAGGTTCTGCTATGGGATGTGGCCCGGGGAGTTTACAACTTTCCCTGGGCCTCGGTTTTTACTGTTTGGAGATAATTTTGCACTCCTCCGGTTTCTAGGGACCGTTCCCTGTTGCTGCTTGATCCCTCCACCGATGTTCCTGTGGAACAGGCCACCACAGCTCTACAGCTATCCGTGGCCCTGGAATCCCTTCTTGTCTCTGCTTGGTGTCACCTGGACCCTCTGAGTCCCAGGATCTTCACCAGGAAGCGTCTCTTTCTTCTTCTTAGCTCCTGACTGACTAGAGCTGTCTTTCCTTCTCTCCTTCTCGTCTGCCTCCTGCAGACCTCCTCCTCCTTCCCCACTCTCTCTCAGACTACTCAAACTTGACCTTCCTTTCCTTGTCTGCTCTCTGGTGGCTCCTCCCACCTCCCCAGTTGCTAAGCTGTACCCTATAGGAGCAGGGATGGGTCTTACGGCCTCTCCCAGCATGCAGCATGGGAGGGTTGCTGCCACTATCCCTGGTCCCAGTGTGTACCTAACAATGGGTGTTGTGTAGATTTACCAAGGGACCGGTGTTCACTCCTTTCCTCACCCAGAATGGGGCATCACACCGCTGGATGGGGTGCAATGACCTGTGGCGACGGAAGCCTCAGGGGCGCCACACTCCCCCACAGCGAATCCCAGCACGTCCTCGGGCTGAAAAACAACAAGAAATGTGGAAAGAAACTGCAAAAACATTTTTTTGTTATGCATAACACAAAACAATAAAACTTTTCTTCCCTTTATGGGAGGCACAGATACTTAAACGTTGCAAACTTTCTTATAAAGAAACTCTACATGTGCACTTCCAGTCCATTGCACGGTTTGGGCACTTCCCCCATAATTTTGGTAGGGGGCACAACGGGTGCAACTATTTACATTCTTGGCTACAACAAGTCCAGTCGCCTGGCAGTTCGTTCCTTTTCAAACAACAAAAGGGCAAAACAAAACCAGCCACTAAGTCCAGTGGCCTGGTTACACAGGACACATTACATTCACATTCACCGGGGACCACATTTCAGTTCCGTGGCCCGGTACATATAAACAAGGGGGTGACATCTTCAAAAAGTACACGGGGCAATAAGGCAGGGTAGGGTGTCGTCTTCGAAAAGAACATTAGGGCAAAACAAAAGGGACATCTTCACAAAGGATGAGGGGCAGACAGGGGCTATATACAGTTCAGCATCTTCATTTCTTTACTCGCGAGGGTAGATCCTAGGATCCCACTCCGGCATTGCCCCAAGCAACAGGTAGGCCGATGAGATCATAGTCTGGGTCCCCTGGGTGCTGGCCACTGACCTACTGCGGGCCGCCGCGGCCTGGGCAGGAATGGGGCTTCTGGCATGCACAGCTCGGCGTTCTTGTAAATCACTGCTTACTTGCAGGGGGCTGCCGAGGTCTTGGGGGTCGCGCTTTGGCAGGGCCCTGGGCAGCAGATAAGCCATGGAGATCTTGGTCTGCGTCTCCTGCGTGGCTGTAGCAGGCCTGCTGCACAGTTCTACGGCCTGAGCCTGCTTTGAAGTAGTGCTGCTGGCGGGGGCGGTACTGCACGCCGGCATAGTGCGGCGCCACTCTGGTTCTTCTAGGGCTGCCTCCTCCCGCAGGATGTGGACATTCAGGGCGTACCAGCCACGGCTCCCCATCAGCCTGGTATACTCCACTGTGTCTCCAGGCTTAGCATCGCGCTCTGGATGGCCGCTAGGCAGGTGCTCCTCTATATCACGGCGGGCAACAAACACATCCTTGCCCAGTCCGGGCTCTCTGATAAAGCCCCAGCCGTCTTTCTGCCTGAAGTCTATTACCTGGCCCCTTCTCACTGGGCCCTGAGATCCCTTGAGGGCCTTTCGGATCTGCTCTTTGGAGGCCAGGTTGGACGCCTCCTCGGCCCTCCGCTTCTCCTCTGGGGCCTCCCGCTCCCGCTGATACTCCTCCACCATTTTCTGGCAGGCCAGTACATTAGCCATGGGGGTCTCCTTGGGGCGCAGGGGCTGCTGCAGTCTCCCGCTGTCAATGGGCGCTGCGTCCCAGTTCACTCCCGGTGATGTTGCTCCCAGGAGGCTAACAGGGGGACTTGGGAGGGGGCCCACTAACTGTTCGGGGTCCACCCCACCCCAGACACCGTCTTCGGGGGTCTCCGGCAGGCCTCCGGTGCCCCACAGAGCATCAGCGGGGCTGACGGGGGAAGCTAGCGGAACGGTGGAGGGACTGGGCGGTGGCGCTTGGTAGGACCGTGGGTCCGGATGGGTCAGGGTTGTAAATAGCTCACCCGGGCGCTGCTCGGCGGCCTCCATCCTGTGGCCCACGTTCTCCGGCATCATCGGGTTTTCTCTCCGCCGGTCCACCTCCATCTGCATGGTGCTCAGCCTCTGGGCCAGGATCTTCATCTCCTCCTGAAGCAGGTACAGCTCAGGATCCATGTTCCCGGTCCCTGGTGTGCACTTCTGCAGCCTCTCTGGCATGCTGCTTGCCTGGTGACCGTCTTCTACCACTCTGCTCGGGTGCTCGACCACGCCACTCGGCTGCACCCTTTCCCTTCTCGGAGGCGGGGCCGGAGGCTGCACCAGCATCTGGCGCCAGACTGGCGCCCAGCCCATCACGGCCGGCACCGCTCCGCTTGCTATCAGGTACATTTTCTTTATCTGCTGGTCTGGCATTTAGACTCGGGTTGCCAGCCAGCCAGCTTTTCTAGTCGCCATATCTTCTCCCTCCGCTCTCCATAGCGGGCACCGCTTCGCGCTCTTTCCTTGGACAAGGGGGCGGGGCTTCTCATAGTTACATAGTTACATAGTACTTAGGTTGAAAAAAGACCTAAGTCCATCTAGTTCAACCTTCCTCCACCAGTTCTACATTTAGTCACTAAGTCATTTATAACCAACAATGTTTTGTTTACTGAGGAAATCATCCAGCCCTTTTTTAAAAGCTGTTATAGTATCTGCCATTACTACCTCTTGTGGTAGTGTATTCCACAGTCTGACCGCTGTAACTGTAAAGAACCCTTTCCTATTTAGGTGTCGGAATCGCTTTTCTTCCACTCACAGTGAGTGCCCCCTGGTCCTTAGTACTGTCTTTGGAAGAAATAAGTCATGTGCCAGTCCTTTATATTGACCACACATGTATTTATACATATAAATGAGATCTCCTCTGAGACGTCTTTTTTCTAAGCTAAACATATCTAACTTTTTCAACCTGTCATCATATGGGAGGCCTTCCATTCCTTGTAATAGTCTAGTTGCCCGCCTTTGAACTGACTCTAACTTCTGAATGTCCTTTTTAAAATGTGGAGCCCAAAACTGGATCCCGTATTCCAGATGTGGCCTTACAAGTGATTTATAGAGGGGTAACAATACGTTGGGATTACGGGATCTAATCTCTCTTTTTATACACCCTAAAATCTTGTTTGCTTTAGCAGCTGCTGCTTGACATTGAGTGCTGCTGCTCAGCTTATTTGTAATGAGAATACCCAAGTCCTTCTCCTGTTCTGTAGTCCCGAGTTTACTTCCATTTAATGTATACGCAGCTATAGGATTACTCCGTCCTAGGTGCATTACTTTACATTTATCAACATTAAATCTCATTTGCCAAGTATCTGCCCATTCTGACATCTTATCCAGATCTTTTTGTAATATTGTACTATCCAGGTCAGTTTTTAATATCCTACATAGTTTGGTGTCATCGGCAAAGACTGACACTGTACTATCAATCCCATCCACAAGGTCATTAATAAAGAGAGTAAAAAGAATCGGTCCAAGCACAGATCCCTGCGGCACCCCACTGCTGACTATAGCCCATTTAGAGAATGTACCATTTATGACTACTCTTTGTTTCCTATCTTTTAGCCAATTCCTTACCCAGTTGCATATTGTGTCCCCTAGTCCTTGCTTCTGGAGCTTCAGTATAAGGCTATTATGTGGTACAGTATCAAATGCCTTTGCAAAGTCCAAATAAATCACATCAGCTGCATTACCAATATCCAGGTTTGAACTTACCCCCTCATAGAACCCCAACAGGTTGGTTAGACACGACTTATCTTTCATGAATCCATGCTGTCTGTCAGTTATCATATTATTTTCTGCAATATATTTTTGCATGTCATCCCTTAAAATGCCCTCAAAAACTTTGCATACTCTCGCGCCCTTTCTTCTGGCACGCCCCCCTTCTTCCCGCTCTCAGCAGCGCTAATGGCGGCGGTTTCCACAGTAAAACACAGTCTTTTAAGCACTGTTTTGTCACACGGTTCTTCAGGCGCACAGTACCCGGTGGGACCGGGCACGAAATCCTGTTCATGACGCCAAAATTAACTCGCCCACCCCAGGGCTGTGGGACACCCGGTGCCGGGCCGGACTAGTCCGGGGGTCGTCAGTGGTGGCGGGGCCCGGCTCCGTAGCCCTGGTGGGTGTCAGTTAAATATGGCTGGTGACTTGGGGTTTGAATAAAGTTTGTATTCGTGACGCCACCTGTGGTATGCGGCTATAAAGCCGCCGCTGCTGTATGAGGCCTCCGGGGTGATGATATGGCAGCAATGATGGTACTGCTCCCCACAGGTGGAGCGGTGCCCCGGGGCACAGTTGGTGCTTGTGAGTGTCTATGCAGATGAAAGTCTAAGCAGACAGAATAACAGAGGCAACACCAAGGGTGCAGTTTCAAGTTGTTTACTCACACATCCTGGTATGCGCACACTGGTGCCCTCAGACGACTGGAACCCACTGTCAGGGACCTCCGCCGTTTCTGGGTGATTCCTGGAGTGAAAACCGGTACCCTTCTCTCTAAGGTGTCTCTGTCTTCAGCTGTCTTCCTAAGCCTAGCTCTTTTAGGATGAACCTGCTCGGCCTCCACTACAGCCTCCAGGCTGGGGGGTCACCTGTCGGTTGATTGTCCCCTTTCCAAAGGTTCTGCTATGGGATGTGGCCCGGGGAGTTTACAACTTTCCCTGGGCCTCGGTTTTTACTGTTTGGAGATAATTTTGCACTCCTCCGGTTTCTAGGGACCGTCCCCTGTTGCAGCTTGATCCCTCCACCGATGTTCCTGTGGAACAGGCCACCACAGCTCTACAGCTATCCGGGGCCCTGGAATCCCTTCTTGTCTCTGCTTGGTGTCACCTGGACCCTCTGATTCCCAGGATCTTCACCAGGAAGCGTCTCTTTCTTCTTCTTAGCTCCTGACTGACTAGAGCTGTCTTTCCTTCTCTCCTTCTCGTCTGCCTCCTGCAGACCTCCTCCTCCTTCCCCACTCTCTCTCAGACTACTCAAACTTGACCTTCCTTTCCTTGTCTGCTCTCTGGTGGCTCCTCCCACCTCCCCAGTTGCTAAGCTGTACCCTATAGGAGCAGGGATGGGTCTTACGGCCGCCCCCAGCATGCAGCATGGGAGGGTTGCTGCCACTATCCCTGGTCCCAGTGTGTACCTAACAATGGGTGTTGTGTAGATTTACCAAGGGACCGGTGTTCACTCCTTTCCACACCCAGAATGGGGCATCACACCGCTGGATGGGGTGCAATGACCTGTGGCGACGGAAGCCTCAGGGGCGCCACAGGGGCACCAACCTGAACCTTAGGGTGTGTTAACTCAGTTGGTCGGTAGGGGCACTGATAGGTAAAAAACAGAAATTAATAGGGTGCCCTTTTCTCCCTTTTTGTGCATGTGACTACATTGGCCCCTTTGGTATTTATCTCTTTATTATATATTTTAAGTGAAATATTCAAAGTTACCTTTTAATTTGATATATGCGCAGGACCTGGGAGCAGGGGGTCACGGCGGGCACAGAAGCATGGGGAATAGCTGGATGGCCGGGGCAGTGAGTATGCAAGCATCCATGCCGAATAATGCAGGAATACATGCTGTCACATTCAGAGCAGGAGAGCAGACAGCCAGTCTGAGGATTGTGATGTGATCTTCGGGCAAATAATATGGCTGCACCCAATCACTGACACAGGTGCTGAGGGATGGGCAGGACTATGGGCAGGGGAAGGGGTGAATATTAATTTTGCATTAACATACTTTTGACTATAAACCTTCCGGGACTTACAGGAACACAACGGGGCAACATACAGCAATAACAGTTACATATCCTAAAAGGGCTGCCCAGTTACTTTGGTGTAACCTTTCTTCTCATGAGTCATTATCCCCAACCCAGTAAGGACAGCATTCAACTGTTTACTGTAGATCTAGATCACATTAATAAAATGATTTGAAGCCAACATTAGTGGCATATTCTGAAAGCCAGTCTTATAAGTGAATCCCCCCGAGCTGGATTGAGGTGTCACTCTATGAAAGAGGCTCCCATTCTAGAGGACCCTAGTCATCCTTGTATTACACAGTAAGAGTGAACACCCAGAACAGCCACTGTGCACATTTTTCCTGTAGCGTTTATCTGCCTGTCCATAATTTCCCATCGCAAAATCTGCTTGTTCCTAGAGTTCTGGGAGCAGGACCCAATGATCAGCTGATTGCTGTGTTTACCTCATTTCGAGAGGGGTTGTCTCTGATGAAGCATTACAAATATATTATCAGTAAGTACGTACTATTATTGTGTATCAAATACAGTCTGAAATCAATTTTTTTGTACACTTTTATCCATTACAGACCGGGTAGATAACTGGTTAAATAGACATCATTAGACAAAGCAAATGTGGAAGGAACAGTAACATAAAAGAGAATGGGTTTGTCACCAATAACCTTTTCAATCAAAAAAGAACCGAGGTGTAAAAATTCCATTAGAAATGATAATTATTGCAAGAATTGCCGAGGCTGGAAATCCCAGTGTAACCTATTCCGAGTTGGGCAGTGCAGCATGAAGAGCCTAGGAGGGTAGCAGAATCTATTAGCTGACGCGATATGTACAGGACAGATGCAGTTATAGTGGGAATTAAAAAATGTCATCTGGTCTCTCTTAGCAAAAAAACCTGAATGCTGGTGAATTCGAGAGAGGAACTCGTTATTGTAGTACTCTACTCAATTTGCAATGGGTTCCTGCTAAGAAGTTAATCAAGCTGCACATTGTCTTGTTTAGTTTAAAGATTATACAAATTATACAAATTGATAATCTGCGGCATTTAGACATTTTTCAAAGCTAAATTATTAATCCAAATTTCTTAAGGTAATATACACTGCTCTAAAGATTATTTCTAAGTGTCACTAAACCATATAGTGTATATCCTCCCATCATTATTCCAGGCCTCAGTAGTCAGGTATATACCAGGGTTGCACACAGGGGCATAAATATAATGGGGGATACAATCGCACATGGGCTCTGAAGCCTAGAAAGGGCCAAAAGTTTTCTTTGGCCCATCGAAAACACTATTGCTGTTAAAGACATGTGATTGTTGGGGGTCCTGTTGTAGATTTTGCATTGGGGCCCATACATTTCATGTTCCATTACTGGTTGCACAGCATTATTTAGTGCCGCAGGCATACTTACCATCTTTTGAAGAATAGAAAGAGGGAAAAATTATGGGGCGCACTTAACGCTCATCAAATTTTGACCATGCCCCTAGTCACACCTTAAGCCACACCCATTTGCCATTTCTTTCTACCCTGGCAGGAAGAGATGTCAGAGGGGCGGTGGCAGTAAGCGACATTCAGTAGATGCCCAAGAGTGCAGGGCTGCATTTGTTTTTGTGCCTTATTTGATACATTTTATATGCAGATGTGATTTGATTTTATTGTGGTTTTTATTGTACAGAAAAGCTTTGATTCTACACTTAAAAAAGTAAATTCAGTTTTTTACATGGGTTTTTTTTGTCTACAATCTACACAGAATCCTCTAGAGAAGAAAATCACCAAAACCGGGCACAGTTTTCATGAAATCACATCAACCTTGCTTGGGCAGTTAAACACAATAGTTTTTCTGTGCAAAAAAAGCAGCAGAAAAAATGCAGAATTTACACTATATGGCAAAAATATCCAAGCAAAGTGAATACAAAAAAAATATGACATTTTTGTAATTGTTTTTCATTAATTTTTGCAGTTTTATAGGAACCAAAAAATTCTGACATTTCCTTTATCCCTGCAATATAAGGACATAGGTCCTTTCATGCGTGCGCTCAAAAATTGCATGTGTGCTACGTTCCGTTTTGTCCATCCGTGTGACCATCTGTGTGTCACATAGCGGATCAGGCTCATATTATCAGGCTGGGAGGGTCCATGTTATTGAGCCCTTCCAAGACTAAAAATATGAGTCCCCAAAAGTAGCGCATCCCATTAGATGCGTCAATTCTTGCACTTTACCTTGCCTCTGCTCGAATGCCTTTCTGAGTTGGCAATCGGGATTATTGTAGTTGGGGGTTTATGTCAGCTGTGTAGTGTCAGCTGGCATCAAGCCCTGGTGTAAGTAATGGAGAGGCATCTATCAGACATTCCCATTACTAACCCAGCTTCCACTAATGCTGAAGTGGTTGTCTGTCAGTGTGGGGGAGGGGGTGGTTACAGCTATTGCTCATACACAGAGCAGTGACGGAACCTGCGCCGGCGGCATCGCCATGACTGAAACCTGAACACTGCCTGGAGGATTAAAATTAATTTTCTCCCGGCAGCAGGATTTAATGTGCAGGTGCTGGGCAGGTTCAAAATGCTATTAACCTGCAGATTAGCCACAACTTTGCAGGCTAATAGCATTTTTCCATGTGACAGGTTCCCTTTAGAAAGGTTTAAATAGTCATTAGAAGGTTCTTTGTTGAGGAAATTACTAAAAACATGATGGGGTTTCGTTTTTGAAGCCGCGCTACCACATATTATATTTTTTATTTCTGATTTTTTCATGTAGTACAAGGGAGGAGATTTGAACTTTTGTATTTTTACAAAACATATTTTTTTCGATTTTGTACAGCATTTAATAGTCCTCTTAGGCAACTTGAACCTTACAATAGTATGATCACTTGCTCTATATGCAGCAATGCCGCCGCATTGCTATAAATAGAAGAAATCACAGTCTCCTATGAACGCCAGCCACTCAGATGACATACGCATGAGTCCTTAGCTGGCCCCTGGCTGTCAAGACAACTCATCGGGTATGCCAATGAAGGCTCAAAACAGCGTGTCCCCCTGCCAGCACATGTTAAATGTCACCCTCAGAGATTGATAGTGGCATTTCACAGGTTTACAGCCACGGGTGGAGCACCGCTCTATTAGCTGCTATTAGAGGCAGATGAAGGCTGAATCATTCAGCCTTTATCTGCAGGGAAAGATGCGGGCTTGGTGTGTGAACCCACATCAAAGGTAGGAAATTGACTCATGAAGTGCATAGCACATCATTAGTCGTTAAGGAATTAAAGGGGATGTCCACTACCTGAGCAAACCCTTCTCAATCACCATGTTTGCTTCCTGTAAAATAACACCCATTATACTCACTTCTGGTGCAGGTGCCGTTCCAGTGGTGTCAGCACTCACTCACTCGCTCATTTTCCAGGACTCACATCACAAGATTTTGTCACACAATCCCTGCATACAAAAAGGATGTGTGACGCCCTGGACTAGTCAGGTAGTCACAGTTAGGCCCTTACACAAACACCTTCCCCTAAAAAGGTAACAACAGCCAACATTAAAACCCTGAGTCATCCCTCTCAGGACTTGACCTTCACACCCGGGGGGCGGAGTCAGGCGGTTGGCCACGCCCACCGAGGAGTTCGGAGAGCCTGAGGCGGGAAAAACCGGCAAATTAGTGACAGGAGTGGAGGAGAGTGGTAGAAAAGCGTAGACGTCTGTCAGGGATCTGGGTCGGAGCCCGGATACCCTGTGGACAGGAGGCAGACGGTGGTGGCCGCCTGCAGGAGCTGGGATTACAGCCGGTGGAACCGTAAGGGACCGGGACCGGGTAGTGACCCGCCGGTACCGAACCGGGGAACCGATTGGAGGCTGGAGCACCAGGAGGGGTACTCAGACCCAGTACGAGGCCCAAAGCCACTGGATTGAGTTGAATTCACTGATTGGGGTCTGGACTTTAGGTCCTTTCCCACCCAAGACCCGACTGAAGACAACAGCCCAACCAGAGGGATAGAAAGCCACCACCCAGGCATCGAGATCCCACGGGCAAGCGTCTGCGGGCAAACGGGCTCTGCTGGCACACACAAAGCCGGGGAGCGGACTACCGTTGCTCAGGCATAGGAGTCACCATTCTTCTAAAAGTGAGGTGCAGGAGAAAGGTCGGAAACCACCAACCTGAAAAAGGGGAGAAGCGCAGCCGGCTGCGGGCACCATCCACCATCTTGTTTGGTTTACCAGAGACTCCAGTGTGCCTGTAATAGTGAGTACAACAGTGCCCTCGGGCCGCGCACCGCACCAACATGCCAGAACGCATCCCCCCTCCTCAGCACCTTCGGGCCCCTGGGATCATCACCCCCTACCCATGGAGGGGTCAACACCAAGCTGCACAACACAGTCCCCGGGAGCCTAGTCAACGGCAGCGGTGGTGTCCATCCATTCACCACAACCCGTGGGTGGCGTCACGAACTTAACCCCCAAAAACAACCGCGGCCTCGGTCGTGAACCTCCCCTCCGAACACCACCCCTCACGTAGCGCCAGCATCCCTCCCTTCAGAGCGATGTGACCGGATCCGAGCGGCTCGGCAGTTGGCCGAGCCCCGGGGCGGTACAGATCGACCTCTTCTGGCGACATGAACAGGATTGAACCCATCCACTTACCGGTGGAAGTGCGTCTTGAAGTTACAGTCAGCGGTGTCCCGATGAAAAATTGCAGAGTCCGCCATCTTTGGGCGTGAAGTTTCCCGCCAAAGCCGTCGGCCGAGCCCCGGGGCGGTACAGATGCATCGGACACCAAGAGGAAGTGAGCCGAGAGCCGCACCTCTGTTTTCATCTTCATGTCTGATTCATATAGAAGTGGTACAGTGAAGCTAGCAGTGATTGGTGCAGGGAACGAGTCATATAACTTCACGTGGGCTCAGGGAGAGCGAATGCTGACACATGGTGATGAAAACGGGATTGTCCATGTAGTGGACATCCCCTATAAATAACATGTTATCCGCAGTGGACACCTGACAGAAGAGACAGCCTAGTTCGTAAATTGCAGATGTGACAGGTTCTGTGCGCATCACAAACCAACACAACGGCTGCTTGCTCAATAAGGACTTGTAGTAGCCTAGTCTACAGAACAGGCCAGACTGGTACATGTTGCAATTTTATTTAAACCGACCATGAATCCATATGAATAATTATATGATAACTGTTTGTATATGCGGTCAATGTACCTTTGCTCAAAGGACGTGGACCAAACATACAATCATCTGAATGAGCCAGAACTGTTAAAACGGTTTAAATAAATGTAACCCTTGTGCAACATAAACCATAATAGTATGTCCTTTGTTAGGTCGCCATGAATGGAATGGGCACCATACCTGGCAGATGCAGCCATCATTACAAAGTCGGCATCTGCCTGTAACATCAGCAACTGTACCTTACTATGATCACTGCTGTCTTACCATTTAAATATTGCTGTCAATCACTAACAGAAGCATTTCAATTATGTGATTGACTGTTCAAAAATGCATCAGCTTCCCCCTCTCCCGGATAGGAGGCGTGCTAACAGGGCGGACTAGTGGGGGATGTAACGCCCTTGCGACTAGTCCCTGCGCTCATTAGCATATCATGAAGGATCTTTAGAAATACTTTTTCTAAAGATCTCTTTATTTATACTAGTGTATACAGGGACGGTTAGGTGTAACGTCCTGGAGGTGGATTCACGGGACCGTGCACCGGACTCCCCCAGATAGGCAACCGAAGCTAACCCCTATACTTGGACTGTCCGATCACCCCACCAGAGGGCCTAGATGCATGGTAGCCGGAACACTAGGGGTACGGAGTGTGAGTCCTTCAGAGGTCTGCACAGGAAAAGTCTATTAGTCCAAAGGGAACCGTAGACAGGACGGATGTCTGGAACCGGGTTCAGGTGCCGAGTAGGAACAGCAGACGGGGTCCGGATCCAGCGAGATGTGCTGGCTGAAGTTACCAGGTGGAAACGGGGACCGGTGGCGGGATCAGGCTGATGGAAGATGGCGGGATCCACAGCAGACAGTCACCGGGACACTTCCTAGGGAATCAGCAATCTGGACCAGGTCAGGACGGCAGACGGGCTCTGCGGAAGAGACAGTGCTATTCTGGAGACAAGGCACAGAGGGACCTGAACACCTAGCTATGGAAACACGTTGAACAGGCACCGCCCACCTGGAAAGGGAAGTCTTATATACCCTGTACCTGTATCAGCCATTTCCTGTTCCCGGGGCGCTGGCCTTTAAAGAAGAGGTGAGTGAGCGCACGCGCCCTAATGCACATGTGCGAGGCCCGAGTGCCGGAGACCAGTGCAGTGGAAGCAGAGAGGAGGGTGAAGGAGATGCAGGGGAGCCAGGCAGAGAGTTCCGGGTCGCAGCAGGACGCCGTGACCGGCGGACGGGAGGCACGGAGGATACACAGGAGGGGGAGCGAGAAGCACAGCCGCAGGCAGGAGGACCGGGGACCGGAGCGGTGAGTGACAGGCAGCGTCGGACATTGGGAGCGTGACAGTAGGCAGGGATTACTAATATGCACCTGTGACGCCCTGGCAAAGCCAGGTTGTCACAGAAAGAGTTAATCCTCCTTGGTAATCTGATCCCACACCGGTGCAGCAAGACAAACCACAGCCCCCAGTGTAAGAGAAAAGCAGAGCAGAGAGGAGGGGCTGGAGCAGAGTGTATGGAGAGACAGACAGAAGAGGAGTCTGGAGTTGTAGCTCCCAGGCTGATGGTGAAGCGTGCTCCAAGAGGGCCGGGACAGGCTGCGAGTGAGGAAGGGGCCAGAGGTAGCCGGGCAGGGTAGTGGCCCCCCCGGTACCTGGGTGACCCGGATCACTGCAGGGGAGTGTATTCCCCGTTCCCGGCTGAGGAGAAAGAGGAAGAGAGTGGAGAGAAAGGCACCTGGCTGCAGGGAAAGAACAACAGGAGCTGCTGCACCGTGTGTGGGACACTAACACCCCCGTACCGAAGGCTGCGGACACCGGCAATTCCTAGTTACCAGTGACTCTGTGTGAAATACTTGTCAGTACGCCCGTGCCCTCGGGCACCGCACCGCAGCACTGCGCCCTGCTCCCTGCTTACCCCATCACCAGGCCCCGGGACAACCAACCCCCTACCCACGGAGGGGAGGACTAACATCTAGCTGCTCCATACCATCGCTCCCGGGATCCCCATAAAGAGCAGCGGTGGTGTCCACAATCACCACAACCGTGGGTGGCATCACGGACAATCTCCCTTAACAAATCCCCTTTTACTGTGGAGCCTGGGATCACAGACCGGGTCACGCCACCGTGATACCCACAGAAGTGACCCTGTGGCCCGGATCTGAGTACCCCCTGGTCCCCGGGCGACACATTTGGCGTCACGAACAGGATCGAACCCATCCAGTTACCTGGAGGAAGTGTGCCTTATTCTGGACTGTCAGCGGTGATCCGCTGCAAAAATTTTGAAAGTCGCCATCTTTGCCGCCATTTTGGGCGCGAAAATCTCCCGCCCAGCGCCTTCTTAACCAAGCGGTGGGCGCGAAAAAGAGGCTCCGCCCCCTGAGAACGCGGGTGGAAGTGAAGCTCCGGAGGACCGGAAGCGAAAGGAAAACTTTAAAAGTTGCTAGAAGGACTGCTCCTGAGTACCAAGGGGGAGGAGGAGGAAGGAACCGCAGTTTATGGGACCAGGACTGTAAAGGCAGGGACGCCAGGACTTTGCCTAATTCCGTTCCTGGACAAGCAGTAGCCGCAACCCCGATGACATCTTACCCGGCTCCGGCAGTCCGCCCAGCCGCCACGGTGATGACGTCGGCTCCGGCAGTCCGCCCGGCCGCAACGGAGGTGGCACCCGATTGGAAGTCTGCCCCAGATGTGGCGCCAGCCGCTCCCAGGTACCCCGTCACGGCTGTGGAGCAGCCGGAGTGCATCTGCAGAGAGGAGGAGCAGGCCAGTGAGAGATGGAGCCCTCGGCAGTTATCGAGGCCGGTTGTAGCCGGCGCCGAGGGCATCCAAGTGGGCCTGGCTTCTGAGCAGGAGGCAGAGCACGGAACCCGTTCCCCATACTGGGAGTGGCGGCAGCGGCAGTGGTAGTGGAGCATGGACGGCTACCCACAAGTTAAAAAGTTGACTGTTTTATGGACTGTCACCCCTGTTGAATGCCCTCAAGTTCAGGAGGGGGCCATCTGCTCCGCAGATGTGGGGTGGCAGAACGGTTTAAAGTTTTAGAAAACGTACCTCCCGATGTGGGAAGATGTATGATTGTAATGTGTTGATTTTTTTTTTTTCAGTTTTAATAAATGTTGGTGCCTAGACGGCCCGAGGACGGGCCGTGTTTTACCAAGGGGGTGTGTGACGCCCTGGCAAAGCCAGGTTGTCACAGAAAGAGTTAATCCTCCTTGGTAATCTGATCCCACACCGGTGCAGCAAGACAAACCACAGCCCCCAGTGTAAGAGAAAAGCAGAGCAGAGGGGAGGGGCTGGAGCAGAGTGTATGGAGAGACAGACAGAAGAGGAGTCTGGAGTTGTAGCTCCCAGGCTGATGGTGAAGCGTGCTCTGAGAGGGCCGGGACAGGCTGCGAGTGAGGAAGGGGCCAGAGGTAGCCGGGCAGGGTAGTGGCCCCCCGGTACCTGGGTGACCCGGATCACTGCAGGGGAGTGTATTCCCCGTTCCCGGCTGAGGAGAAAGAGGAAGAGAGTGGAGAGAAAGGCACCTGGCTGCAGGGAAAGAACAACAGGAGCTGCTGCACCGTGTGTGGGACACTAACACCCCCGTACCGAAGGCTGCGGACACCGGCAATTCCTAGTTACCAGTGACTCTGTGTGAAATACTTGTGAGTACGCCCGTGCCCTCGGGCACCGCACCGCAGCACTGCGCCCTGCTCCCTGCTTACCCCATCACCGGGCCCCGACACAACCAACCCCCTACCCACGGAGGGGAGGACTAACATCTAGCTGCTCCATACCATCGCTCCCGGGATCCCCATAAAGAGCAGCGGTGGTGTCCACAATCACCACAACCGTGGGTGGCGTCACGGACAATCTCCCTTAACAAATCCCCTTTTACTGTGGAGCCTGGGATCACAGACCGGGTCACGCCACCGTGATACCCACAGAAGTGACCCTGTGGCCCGGATCTGAGTACCCCCTGGTCCCCGGGCGACACACACCAAGAACTGCTCGTGGTCCTGGGTGCATATTGCACCTGACAGGTTCACTTTAACATAGGAATAAACACATGGTGGTCATTTGCAGAACATGGGGGCTATCAGATTTCGTTTAAGCACATAGTACTGCTACATAAAGGTACGTCTCTATATAGTAGTACATAAATACATTATATGGCCTGACTGCGTGTCATCCTTCTATCTCGACCCCTCTCACTACCGTAGGGCAATCTGATACGAAGGTTGGTCCCTGTAGATGGAGCAGTCACTTGTATCTCGGTAAATCTTTTTGGATCACATTATCTTGGTGTTGATCTTCTTTCACCTGTTTGCCACAGATCACCCA
The DNA here is from genome assembly GCF_048569485.1 of Anomaloglossus baeobatrachus. NCBI lineage: Eukaryota > Metazoa > Chordata > Amphibia > Anura > Aromobatidae > Anomaloglossus > Anomaloglossus baeobatrachus. The sequence goes on from NC_134359.1 coordinate 107,007,315, forward strand.
CTGTACTCAGTCTTGATGAGCTTTCAGACCATAAGTCTGTTATTGTCACATGCTGGGCTTTATCTGAGCTTCTAGAAGGAAAACCATCTCTTTCCCTACATGATAACCCCTCCCACTATGGGTTAGTCCCAACTATTAACTATCTCTGACCCTGTTCACTGTCGGTTACTGGGCAGAACTCAACTTCCACACAGGACACACAACATTATACATGAAAACATTTCAACATATCATATTACTACACATCCCAGTTCACATGACACATTACATTCACAATGACGCAAGACATAATTCACATTGCATAACATGACTGGTGTCTTCAGGGAAGGAAGCAAGAACAATAAGTCTACCTTCTTACAGATGCAGCAGGTCTAGATAATCTTTTGCATAAGCCAGTATGGTAGCATTATATACAGTACAGACCAAAAGTTTGGACACACATTCTCATCTCTAGAACAACTGTTAAGAGGAGACTTTGTGCAGCAGGCCTTCATGGTAAAATAGCTGCTAGTAAACCACTGCTAAGGACAGGCAACAAGCAGAAGAGACTTGTTTGGGCTAAATAACACAAGGAATGGACATTAGACCAGTGGAAATCTCTGGTTTGGTCTGATTAGTCCAAATTTGAGATCTTTGGATCCAACCACCGTGTCTTTGTAGAAAAGGTGAATGGATGGACTCTACATGCCTGGTTCTCACCGTGAAGCATGGAGGAGGAGGTGTGATGGTGTGGGGGTGCTTTGCTGCTAACACTGTTGGGGATTTATTCAAAATTGAAGGCATACTGAACCAGCATGGCTACCACAGCATCTTGCAGCGGCATGCTATTCCATCCGGTTTGCGTTTAGTTGGACCATCAATTATTTTTCAACAGGACAATGACCCCAAACACACCTCCAGGCTGTGTAAGGGCTATTTGTCAAAGAAGGAGAGTGATGGGGTGCTACGCCAGATGATCTGGTCTCCACAGTCCCAGACCTGAACCCAATCGAGATGGTTTAGGGTGAGCTGGACCGCAGAGTGAAGGCAAAAGGGCCAACAAGTGCTAAGCATCTCTGGGAACTCCTTCAAGACTGTTGGAAGACCATTTCCGGTGACTACCTCTTGAAGCTCATCAAGAGAATGCCAAGAGTATGCAAAGCAGTAATCAAGCAAAAGGTGGCTACTTTGAAGAACCTAGAATTTAAAACATATTTTCAGTTGTTTCACACTTTTTTGTTAAGTATTTCATTCCACATGTGTTAATTCATAGTTTTGATGCCTTCAATGTGAATCTACAATTTTCAGAGTCCTGAAAATAAAGAAAACTCTTTGAATGAGAAGGTGTGTACAAACTTTTGGTCTGTACTGTAGGTACTGCATAGCAGTGATATCTTGCTACAGTTACAAATGCAAATAAGTGGTTGGTATATGTGAGGTATTCTCAGTGATCACCCACCACCACCAAATGCAATTTTTTCAACAAGTCCAGCTTGCCTTTAAACACTCTGTCCTCGTTGATGAAATGTCATGCATGTGGGTGTAAGATGAATCACACGCACTTCTGTGCCCCCAATTCATCCATCTCTGTCCATCATGAGAAAAAAAGCTGTGCACCCTTATTATATATTGCTATTCATGCACTAAAGTCCCATGTGTTTCACTTCAAAGTGCGCAAAACAATACCCAAATGATCTCACATTTCGCATTTGTGCTGTAGGCATGGACGTTATTGCTTTTAGAAATGATCAATTCTGTGTTATGAAATTACTTTGGAGTGCCAGTAATTACTAACCATTTGGGAAGTAAATAGATTGCTGTTGTATTCTGATTTGCTTTGTTCCTATGTGTAATGAGTAGAAGAGATTTAATCAGACACAGCCTACAATGTATTATTCTTACAAAACTCTAAGATATTTCTGTGTGGAGCGCTATGTTACCCACTCTAAAACAGCATCTAAGCTATTGTTCTAGATTAGAGCAGGGTGGACTCGCAGATAACCGGGACCGCCGGGTCCCTTCTAAATTTTTAAAAAAACCCAGATCCAGTACAGAATCCGGTACCCATATAAGTCTATGTCGACCAGAATCTGGAGATTAAAAATGTTGGTAGAAGGGATGGGGGTTAGGAGCGATGTACTTACCAAAGATCTGTCATGGCGGCAAGCTGCTTCCAGGTCATGCATTCACTTCCGAAGCCGATAATTAACCCTCATTGAATATTCATTGCTTTCCCCACTCATCGCTGCATGTAATTGGTTGCAGTTAAGGCTACTTTACACGCTGCGATATCGGTCCCGATATCGCTAGCGTGGGTACCCGCCCCCATCTGTTGCGCGACACGGGCAAATCGCTGCCCGTGCCGCACAACATCGCCCAGACCCGTCACACATACTTACCTGCCCGGCGACGTCACTGTGACCGGCGAACCGTCTCCTTTCTAAGGGGGCGGTCCGTGCGGCGTCACAGCGACGTCACTGAGCGGCCACCCAATAGCAGCGGAGGGGCGGAGCTGAGCGGGACGTAACATCCCGCCCACCTCCTTCCTACCACATAGTGGCCGGGAGGCAGGTAAGGAGAGGTTCCTCGTTCCTGCGGCGTCACACATGGCGATGTGTGCTGCCGCAGGAGCGACAAACTACATCGTTACTGCTGCAGTAACGATAATCGAGAATGGACCCCCATGTCACCGATGAGCGATTTTGCACGTTTTTGCAACGATGCAAAATCGCTCATCGGTGTCACACGCAGCAACATCGCTAATGCGGCCGGATGTGCGTCACAAATTCCATGACCCCAACGACTCCGCATTAGCGATGTCGCAGCGTGTAAAGCCCCCTTTAGACACGCCCCCACCCTGAGTGGCAGCATGGCAGCTGACTGCAACCAATCACAGCCTCCAGGACAGCCGATGGCCGGAGAAAGCAGTGCAACTGTCTGCGTGTCAGTATCGTGGTATAAAAATAAATAAATAAATAAAACAATCGGCGCAGAGTTTCACACACTTGCGCGAGTCTCGCATCACATCACCTGGCATGGCAGGATGCTCTCCGGACACAAGCGTGCAGCTGCATAGAAATACATGCAGCCGACCCGCTCCTGTCAGGAGAATGTGCGGCCGTGCCTGGTGATGCAATGCGAGACTCGTGCAAGTCCCTCGCAAGTGTGAATCTGGCCTAAAAGGAACCGCATGAGGCTTTTTATTTAATGATTATTCTTATTTAAATAAGTGATTTTAAAAAAACAGCATGCAGTTCCCCCAGTTTTGATACCCAGCCAAGATAAAGTCCGACAGCTGTGGCTTGTATTCTCAGGCTGGGGAGGTCCAGCCTAAAAAATCAGTCTCCAGCCGCCCGGAATTGTCGCAGCTTATAGGTGCGACAATCCAGGTGCTTTACCCCGCTCTTCCCGATTGCCCTGGTTGTGTGGCAATCAGGGTAATCATGAGTTAACGGCAGCCCACAGCAGCCACTAAGTCCTGGATTAGTAATGGCAGCATCTATGACACCCCATCACTAATCTGTAAGTGAAAAAAAATAAACACAGACACTGACAAAATACTTTATTTGGAATAAAATATAAAAAACACCCCCCTTCACCACTTTATTAACCCCAACACACCCCTGCAGGTACGACGTAATCCACATGAGGTCCCATGGCAAATTCAGCTTTGCTACATTTCTGTCACAGTGAGCGGCCATAGAGCATGACTGCCCGCTGTGCGCTCCATGGAGAGAATGAATGAGCGATGACTGGTTGTTGTCAGATGCAGTCACACAGGCCGGAGGCTTGTCTGACTGCAATCCATCACAGAGGCCAGGCCGGCTTGTGGGCGGGTAAAGCAGTGCATATGCATGAGCAATGATGTGCGGCCCAGGGAGGTGGCAGGAGGAGTGTACAGCCGTGTGGGAGCAGTTTACAGCTATGACGGAGCCTTGGTAAGTATGAAGCGCTCGGATCTGGATCAAACAGCCAGAATCCCGGGCCCGGCACCCAGGCAACTTTTAAACTGCGCGGATCTAGACTTTTATAGTCCAGGTCCTCCCATCTCTAGTCAAGATACAGAAGAAATTGGACTATGGTATAGGCTTAAATGGAATCTGTAGTGTTCAAAACACTATTAACCTGCAGATATGGAGTTAATCTACAGTTTAATAGAGTTCTAAAGTTGTCCAGCCACTGCACTGAAAAGTTGGCTACAATGAGGAAATTAACTTCATTCCTGCCTGCAGCCTCTGGCTTTCAGTCATAGAGGTGCAGTCGGCACGGCTTCAGTCACCACTCAGTACATGGTGAGCAGCGTCTATAACCATGCTCCTGCATTGCCTGACAGACGGCTCTGTACTGACGTAATGGAGAACTGGCTATCAGTCAGTGACAGGGGAGTGATTACATCCGTAGCTTACTGTGTACTGAGCGGTGACTGTAGCCGTGCCTCTATGACTGAAAGCTGGAAACTAAGTAAATCAAAGATTGGGCATCAGTCTTCTTTACACCCCCTTTATTAGCCTTTTTCATAGCTGTATATAATGAAATCATTCCCCCTAAAAAAAGAGTTCACAAGAATATTTTTGTGTTACTTTTATAATATAAGTGACATAAACTGGACTATAACATATGGAATTCCTTCCTGACTACATATGTTTGTGCATTTTTATATACAGTATAGTCTCTAATGTTTTCATGGAGAATAATCATGGTAATGGAGGTATACCTGTTTAAATAAATATATCACTTAACAAAATAAAGCAAACTTTTTTTTTTTACTGATTTGAAAGCTGGATGCTGCCAGGAGGAATAAAGCCCATTTGCTCCTGATAGTCGGGCCTTCCAGTGCAGCGGCCAGGCAGCTTTGGAATGCTATTAACATGCAGATTAACTCCATATCTGCAGGTTAATAGTGTTTTGATCTTGAGAGTTTCCATTAAAAAATATATGTGGACAAACGTTTTGGGATACCTGCACATTACTCTTGTAGGAGCAAACTTACAATCATGCTAAAGCAGAAACTTCCCCAAACTGTTCCCACATATTGAAAGGATATAATTATCCAAAATGTCTTGTATGCGGAAGCATTAAAGGGAATCTGTCACCTGGCTTTTGCTACCTCATCTGAGAGCAGCATAATGTAGGCAGAGAGACTCTGAATCCAACAATGTTTAACTTATATTACTGCCTGCAGCCATTCTGATGCAATCAAAGCATTTAGATTTAGTCATGTAGCTGAGCCCAGAGAGCTGAAAACTCCCACACAAGGCTCCCAATAGAGACTGTTCATTGACATTGAGGTGTCAGTCATAGCAGAGGGCATGCCAGACTTTTCTGCATGTGAGTTTCTAGTCCTGTAATGTTAATCACTAGGTGATCAAGCCTTTAGTATAAGTAAACAACAGCACTCAGCCTGATAAGAGATGCAAAGTTGATCTTTGATTTTTTTCTACACCTACAGCATGCTGTCCTCAGCTTACATAGCAAAAACCCGCTGACAGATTCCCTTTAAAATCTCATTTAACTGGAACTAAGGGGCCTAAGGCAATGCCTGAAAATAAAAATAGTATTACCCCTACTTCTTCCACCCTTTCTATTGACATTTGTCAAACCATGTCTTATCCATCAGATCAGGACAACCACTAGGAATTTCAGGACCCCATACTGGCAAAAATTTTGAGCCCCCTTGAGACTTCACCAAAGTTCTACCCCAGCTCCGCCTCCACCCCTCAATCCTTCCACAGTCTCACTGCCAGAGGCATATCTGGAGGGGGCTTGCAGGGCATGTGCCCCGGGCGCAGTTCCAGGGGGGCGCTGTTGGGCCGCCTCATGGCATGCTCTGTAAGTCTCCCCTACGGCTGTGTCTTAGCGCAATCTGTAGTGGGAGCCGGCTATTCTCTCTGTCCAGCTGTCAAGCTGACAGCTGATACTCAGAAAAAACGCGCGGCTCCCTCTTATCAATTGTACTTGTCTGTCAGATGCAAGAACAATTGAACCCTGCGACCGCCGGTTCTTCCGATCAGCGTGAAATCAGCAATGTGCTCAAGTCAGCTGATGTCACTGGGGGTAGGGGGTGCAGTATATACAGACACAGTATGGGAGAAGGGGAATGTATATATGGCCACACAGTATGAGGAGAGAGGGTGGGGAAAGGAGATGTGTATATAGAGATGTGGCGCCCCTGACCTGGTCAGGCACCACTGAGTACTGCACCCATGCTGGGGACAGTACAATACAGGTAATCCAGAAGGCTGACCGAGGTGTGACTACACAGGCGCATAGTGATCAGGTCTCACACATGTACCTATGAGAGGACCCCTGGGGATCCCAGGAGGGGGAAAAGCCTTCACCTCCACTGGAATAGTGGAGGGGGCCAAAAGCCTCCATCTCCTCTCAAGGGGTGTGGTAAGAGAGCCTGGTTGCTAGGTGGCGTAGGCAGGCACAAAAGGGAAAAGAGAAGGAGGAGTAAAGAGTCTGCAGCAGAGTGTGGAGGAGTGAGGAGCAGGAAAGTAAAGCTCTGACAGGAGCAGCAGTGAAGGTCCCAGATGTGAGCCGGTTCAGAGCAGAGTCCAGGGAGCTCCGAGGAGAGCTGACCCCTTCCCCTGGGCTGCTGGAGTCTGACAGCGTCCGCGCAGTGGCTACCGACGGGGGAGAACGGTCACCTAGGAGGGCTACCCGAAACCCATCTCCAGCTAGAGAGAGAGCACAGAGTGGGAAGTAAGGAGACTGCTAGGGAGAACCAGGCCCAAACGGGCGGCAGATCCCGGAGCGGGGATAGATCCACCTTTCCTTGCTAAACCTGCCGGTGTGGGGCCCTCAAAGCCCACACCACAACACCACAAAAGCCGCAGCCACGTAGCCACAGTTAGGGCCCATAGCTCACAGGAGGCAAGCAGCTGGAGTGAGCTGGTCCAGGCCACAAGCAAACGGCAAACGAAGGGGAGTGAGGCTTCAGCAACTTCCCTGGGTGGCCCCCATAGGGACTAAAAGTCGGGGTCACCCCAAACCACCAAGGGCTAAGGAAGGCGAGTTGGTAGTCACCATCAGAAGTCAGCCTGAAGGATACCTGGTTCCCGCCTGGTTCATCCCAGCTACGCCCGGGTTACTCACCCTGCCACCTGAAGTGAGTAAAAACCCTGAAAGACATTCTGCCTGTGTGGAGTTATTCTGCGCCTTGTGGTTCTACACACCTACACAGGGCCCTGGGGCTTGCCTCACTCTCAGGAGGCTATTCCAACTAACTGCACTCACCATCAGCCCCAGGCGTCCCTCAACCTGCAGTGGCGGTCCCTACTGGCCGCAATACTGAGAGTGGCGTCACGACAAGAAGAAGATCTCCTACCTGTGACCAGATCCAGCCGAGTGGAGTCCCTGAAGGTAATGCACCGACACTGCACTGGAGGGGCTTCACATCTGGCGTCACGAACAGGATAAGGACTAGACCTGTTCAGACAGGTGACCATGTGCCTGGGCGGTCCGCTTGAAAAATTGGAAGCGCCGCCATATTGCCACCATGAAAAGCGCGCTGAAAAACAACAGCAGCCCGCGCTGGGAGAAGTTACCGCCCACGAAGAGGTGTGGCTACCCAGAGATCCCCTGCAGAGTTCTGACCTCGCTTGTGAAGAGAGCGGAAGCGTCCAGAGACGTCGGGACAGAAAGGGAGCCAGAAGCCTGCTGCTGGGAGAGGAGCTGCTGAAAGAGGCAGAGCGGAAACTGAACAGCTTGCTACTAGAGGCAACGACGAGTCCACTGCTGGGAAATCGTGCAGAAGACGGCGCAGAAGAAATGGCGTCTGACCGCAGAAACCCAGAACCGGGCTCCGCTGCCTGGTGGTATCGGGAGCTGGCCCAGTTCTGCGACCGACTGGAGACCCGGGTCGTGGAGCAGATCAGAGAAGAACGCATGGAACTTCTGGAGATGGCTGCCGCGGTTCAGGCCTATGAAGGGAGAGCCGCGCGCCGAGCGCCAGACCGAGTGGCAACGACTCAGACCCCGATGCTGCCACCGATGGGTGAGTCCAGTATTACCCCTGCCGGCCCGGATGCCCCGACCCCTGCTGCCGCGCCCGCGGTCCCTGAAGAGGCGCCCGGCGCGGCGACGCTGAGCCAGGCCGCAGCCACGCCAGGTGCGGCCCGCCAAGCCCAGGCCGCCGCAGCGATGCCCTGCTCGGCCCACCAAGACCCGGTCCCTGCAGCGATGCCCTGCCCGGCCCGCAAAGAACCGGCTGCCACCGCGACCCTCATCCACGCCGCAGGTGTGACGCTGACCCAGGCCGCCGCCATGCTAGGCCCGGCCCGCCGAGACCCCACCGCAGCCGCAACGCTTGTCCGCGCCGCAAGTGAGGTGCTGAACCAGGCCGCAGCCCCGCCAGGTGCGGCCCGCCAAGCTCCGATCGAGGCAGCGACGCCCAGCCCAGCCTGCAAAGACCCCATCGCAGCTGCGACGTCGATCCAAGCTGCACCAGAAACGCCCATCCAGGCCGCCGCCATGCCAGGCACGGCCCGCCAAGACCAGGCCGCCGCCATGTCAGGCGCGGCCCGCCAAGATAAGATGGCATCACCATTTACCCCGGCCTGCAAGGCCAGAGCAGACACCGCTCCCCAGTCCAAAGAGGTCCCTGCTGGAAAGCCCACGCTGGGGGAGGACCCCGCATACTGGCAGCTGAAGGCTGACATGGAGGCCAAGTTTCCACAATGGTTGGTGGACCAGTACATACTCCCTCCGCATACCCCCAAGACGACTCCTGCAGCAATCATGCCAAAAAGATCCCTGCCTGGGCCTGCTGAAGAAAGTCCATCCCCAGCACTGCCACCAAAGGAGTGCTCAGAAGAACTAAGGGGGAGGGGAGGCCAGGAAGCTGAGGAGCTGACTCAGGAGCCACCAGCAGTGGATCCATGCCCAGAGCCGGAGATGTTGCCATATTCTCGCTGGGATGAAGAGGAAGATTTATCCAGCAACCTCACCTGGGAGCCTGCCAGCAGTGAAGCAGCCACCCAGCAGAATCAAGCCCGCAAGACACGGCGCCGTAGCCGAAACCAGTTGTCACCTGCTCCGCCATCCCCAGAGCAAAGAGATGACATAACGGCCAGAGACCTAGAAGAAAAACGGTTCCTGAGAAGAGCCAAAGCACAGGTCAGAGGACCCCTTTGTAGAGGAATTGTGGAAGACTTTAGCCTGAAGTCAGGATACGGGTTCATCGTTGCACCTGGTATCAAAGAGGGCATTTTTGTCAATAGGAGAGACGTCAGAGCTAATTTGCCCAGAGGACATCCTGGAAGGAACCTGCGTACAGGAGACTCCGTACAATTTACCATGCATCAAGGCGAAAGAGGCTGGTATGCGCTAGATGTAGCACCATGTCCTAAAGAAGAAGAAAGGAAAGACAGCGATAAAGAAAGAACAGACAAAGAACCCACTGATGAGACTACCACAGATGAAGAAAGAGGTCAAGGAAGCAACAGGTGCCGCAGCCCTACAGGCCCAAGCCCTGGTGAAGAGGAGTCTGCATAAGTTAAAGTAAAGCAAGTTACCAGTTTGAAAAGTTTGTTTTGCAACGTTTTACAAGTTTAAGAATGTGCCCACATAAACTGATGTGAGAAATAAACCTTAAGGCTATGAACTGGCTATAGCCACAAACTCTCGCAGTGTAAATAGTTACACCAGAGGGCACCACCACCACCAGAGTCAGCCTGTTTAGGGGCTTGGCTCGTCTGCAACCAGGGGGCCCGTCCGTATATAGGGCCTTGGCTTACCTGCAACCAGAGAGCATGCCTGTTTATGGGGCCTGGCTCTCCACCACAAAGAGGATACCTGGTCAGCACCAACTGTGGAGGCCGCCTCTGGATCCTGCCAGAAGTGGCTGAAGGCGCGGCTCCACCAGGCCAGGTATACCCTGAAGACCACCAGACCATGAAAGCCGCCTCTACATCCTGCCAGAAGTGGCTGAAGGCGCGGCCAACGTGAGAGGGTTTTGGGTGGGTTAACGGACTTGTGGGTGGAGGGTGGTGATGTATGGTACCTGGTGCTTTTAAAAATGTTTTACATGTTTTAATGTTTTATGCATTTTAAAATGTTGTCTTGCAGCCCGAGGACGTGCTGGTGATAACTAAGGGGGAATGTGGCGCCCCTGACCTGGTCAGGCACCACTGAGTACTGCACCCATGCTGGGGACAGTACAATACAGGTAATCCAGAAGGCTGACCGAGGTGTGACTACACAGGCGCATAGTGATCAGGTCTCACACATGTACCTATGAGAGGACCCCTGGGGATCCCAGGAGGGGGAAAAGCCTTCACCTCCACTGGAATAGTGGAGGGGGCCAAAAGCCTCCATCTCCTCTCAAGGGGTGTGGTAAGAGAGCCTGGTTGCTAGGTGGCGTAGGCAGGCACAAAAGGGAAAAGAGAAGGAGGAGTAAAGAGTCTGCAGCAGAGTGTGGAGGAGTGAGGAGCAGGAAAGTAAAGCTCTGACAGGAGCAGCAGTGAAGGTCCCAGATGTGAGCCGGTTCAGAGCAGAGTCCAGGGAGCTCCGAGGAGAGCTGACCCCTTCCCCTGGGCTGCTGGAGTCTGACAGCGTCCGCGCAGTGGCTACCGACGGGGGAGAACGGTCACCTAGGAGGGCTACCCGAAACCCATCTCCAGCTAGAGAGAGAGCACAGAGTGGGAAGTAAGGAGACTGCTAGGGAGAACCAGGCCCAAACGGGCGGCAGATCCCGGAGCGGGGATAGATCCACCTTTCCTTGCTAAACCTGCCGGTGTGGGGCCCTCAAAGCCCACACCACAACACCACAAAAGCCGCAGCCACGTAGCCACAGTTAGGGCCCATAGCTCACAGGAGGCAAGCAGCTGGAGTGAGCTGGTCCAGGCCACAAGCAAACGGCAAACGAAGGGGAGTGAGGCTTCAGCAACTTCCCTGGGTGGCCCCCATAGGGACTAAAAGTCGGGGTCACCCCAAACCACCAAGGGCTAAGGAAGGCGAGTTGGTAGTCACCATCAGAAGTCAGCCTGAAGGATACCTGGTTCCCGCCTGGTTCATCCCAGCTACGCCCGGGTTACTCACCCTGCCACCTGAAGTGAGTAAAAACCCTGAAAGACATTCTGCCTGTGTGGAGTTATTCTGCGCCTTGTGGTTCTACACACCTACACAGGGCCCTGGGGCTTGCCTCACTCTCAGGAGGCTATTCCAACTAACTGCACTCACCATCAGCCCCAGGCGTCCCTCAACCTGCAGTGGCGGTCCCTACTGGCCGCAATACTGAGAGTGGCGTCACGACAAGAAGAAGATCTCCTACCTGTGACCAGATCCAGCCGAGTGGAGTCCCTGAAGGTAATGCACCGACACTGCACTGGAGGGGCTTCACAGAGACAGTACGGGGAGAGAGGGTAAAAGGGGAATGTATACAGACATAGTAAGTGAGAGAGGGGGGAGTGAATACGAATACAGTATGGGGAGCAAATGGGGGAAATATATTTGAGGATACAGTATGGGGAATTTCGGGGCTATATGTGAGCAAGGGTTTTGCGTACACGGTATTGGAGCAAGCGGGCAGAATGGGGAGCGAGGAAAAATGTATGCGGGCAAAGTATGGAGAGTGAGAGGGAATGAGTGTGGAGGTAGTGAGCAGACAGTATGGGATGAAAAAAATGTGAGGGGGCACAAAATAGAGACTAGGTAGTAGGGGGTATGGAGAGAGGACAGCATGGGGAGAACAGTGTGAGGCCATAGTGAAGAGGGTGTGTGATGAGGGGGTGCAGTATAAAGACTGGGCAGTATAGTGGGGACACGGTGTAGAGAATAGTGTGAAGAGGGGTCTTAGTACAGAGAGGAAAAGGCAGTGTGAAGGGCGTGTACCAGAAGAGGGACAGTGTGTGGGTCATATTTTATGCAGAGAACACACAGAGGGGCCATTATTTATTAGGGGCACAGGTTAGGGCAGATATTTTTTTATATGGGAGTATTATAATCATTCTGCTATTTTTAAGGGTCTTTCGTCGGGATGTGCTGCAGAAGAATCAGGCAATTCCTTCTCTGCAATCTTTAACCCCTTCATGCATTTTTGCTCTTTCATTTTTTTCTTTTCTATTTCCAAGAGACATAACTTTTTTATTTTTCTATCAATATAGCAGTATAAAGGCTTAGTTTTTGTGGGCCGAATTGTACTTTTGAAAGACACCATTCATTTTACCATATAGTGTGCTGGAAAATGAGAAAATGGTCAATTTGAAAAAAAAAAAAGTGCAATTCCACATTGTTTTTCAAATTTTATTTACAAGGTTCACTATATGGTAAAACTGCAATATGCTTCTCCAGGTCAGTACAAGTGCGTATATATGTATATTTTTTTTTAAAGTGAATTGGTGGAAAAGATTCAGAAATTTGTAAAGAAAAGAAATGTCACTTTTATCGACATTTTCTGAAACCCACAACACGTTTATTTTTTGGGACTTGGGGCTGTATGACAGCATATTTGTTTGCCCTGAGCTGACGTTTTTACTGACACCATTTTGGGTAGATACAATGATTTGATCGCCTCTTATGGCATTTTATTGAAATGTGGTGACAGCCATAAAAACCATAATTCTGTTAATGTTTATTGATCTGATTATTTTTTTTTAGATTTGATAGATTGAACATTTCTGAACCCAAATTCCAAATATGTGTATCTTTTATTGTTTTATTTTCACTGGGGCAAATGGGGGGCGATTTGACTTTTTGTGAGTTTTTTTTATATTTTTAAAAACTTGTTTTACATTTTTTTTGCATTTAATAGTCTCCTTAGAGGACTTGAAGCTGCCTTCGTCCAATCGCTCCTGATATACACAGTAGTGCATCAGTACTGCTCTGTATAGTAGAAATTATGATCTCCTATGAACCCCGGCTGCACAGGAGGATTATCATTACAGACACAGTGGTCATCAGCCTACCTCTGCTGTCATGACAACTCATCGGCGCCCCGCAATTACGTTACTAGAATGCTGATGGGAGCAGGGAAATACACACTCCCCGATGGCACTTGTTATATCCCGCTGTTAGACCTGGACAGCGGGATTTTACTAGTTAACAGCTGCTGGTGGATCTCCGGCTGTTGGAGGCACATGTCAAATCAGCCATCATGTGCAAAGAAAGATGCAGGCTCCTTGTATGAGCCCAAAACAAAGCAAGGGACACGACAAACAGTTGGGTGCAGAAATATTTGGACAGTGACTGAATCTTCGTGATTTGGCCTCTGCACGCCACTAATTTTTATTTAAGATGAAACAACTGAGATGCAATTGAAGTGTAGACTTTCAGGTTTAATTACAGGGTTAAACAAAAATATCATAACATTAAGGAATTACAGCCATTTTTCTACAAAGCCTCCTCACTTCAAGGGCTCAAAAGTAATTGGACAAATTTACTTTGCCATAAATAAAATGTTCATTGCTAAGTCTTCGTAGAGAATGTTTTGCAGGCAATGACTGCCTGAAGTCTGGAACCCATGTATATCACTAAACATTGGGTTTCCCCCTTTGCAATGGACTTTTACTGCAGCCGACTTCAGTTGTTGCTTGTTTGTGGGTCTTTCTGCCTTACATTTTGTCTGAAGCATGTAAAATGCATGCTAGATGGGGTTGAGATCTGGTGATTGACTCGGCTATTGCAGAATATTTCACTTCTTTTCCTTAAAGTCCTGGATCGCTTTTGCAGCATATTTTAGGTCATTGTCTGTCTGCACTGTGAAGCACCATCCAATAAACCTTGCGGCATTTGCTTGAATCTGAGCAGAAAATATCGCCATATACACTTCAGAAAGAATTCATCCGGCTGCTTCTGTCTTTAGTCACATCAATAAACACTAGTGATCCAGGGCCAATGGAAGCCATTCATGCCCGGCCATCACACTGCCGCCACAATTTGTTACAGAGGATGTGCTGTGCTTTGGATTATGAGCCGTTCCAAACCTTCCCTACTTTCTTCTACCTATCATTCTGGTACAGGTTAATCATTTCATCTGTCCATAGAATAATTTTCCAGAAGTTGGCGGCTTCTTTAGATGCCTTTTTACAAAGTCTAATCTGACCTTTCTATTATTAAAGCTGAATAATGGTGAACCGTTTGTATTTGCTCTCATTAAGTCTTCTATTTATGGTTTACTTAGATACTGAAACACCCACTTCCTTGAGAGTGTTCTTCACTTGGGTGGATGTTGTGAAGGGGTTTTCCTTCACCATGGAAAGGATTGTGTGATCATCCACCACTATTATATTCCTTGGACACCCAGGCCTCTTGGAGTTCCCAAGCTTTTCACTGTGCCAATTTTTTCCCCAGACTATACTAAACTATTGATATGGCCAGCACTAACATTATTTCTTTTTTTAGCCCAATGATGGCCTGTTTTTCCTCCATTGAGAGCTCCTTGTACTGCATGTTGTGGGTTCACAGCAACAGCTTCCAAATGGAAATGCCATACCTGGAATCAGCTCCAGACCTTTTAATTAATGATGTAATAATGAGGGAATAGCCTATGCAGCCCATTAAAGAGCTTTTGAGAGAACTGTCCAATTACTTTTGGTCCCTTGAAAAAGAGGTAGCTACATCATAAAGAGCTGTAATTCCTAAACCCTTTGTAACGCCTGCCTGGATCCACAGACTCAGATGGGCTGTAAAGAGGAGGCTAGAGGGAGGACACTCACCAAGTAGGACTCCCCTTTAACCCCTATACAAGGATTTGAAATTACACAGGGAACTGGAGATCACTACCTGTGGAAGGCTCCGATGAGAGTAGTAGTCAGGCAGGGTCAAACCAGGAATTGCGGAACAGGGACAGAATTGGCAGGCAGTGACGTAGTCAGCAAACATAGCAGAGGTTAGATCCGGGTCAGGCAGCAAGGTACAAAAACAGTAGGCAGAAGGGTAGTCAAAACACGCAGAAGTCAACACAGGAATCACCAACAGAATAGGACGTAACAGGAGCCAGGAAAATCAGAACTATATCTGGCAGTAATCATGTGACAGGAGGGGAAATAAGAAGGGTGTGGTGTCTTCCCATTGGCTGTAGCTGAACGCTGGCAACTTCAGCTGGAAGACACATACCACCCACAGTCAGCCAGCGGTACTGCAGATCCCAAGCTAACCCAGCCCAGTGGATGATCGGAGTCTGTGCCCACTGGTGCCGCTGGCATCGACTTCTCTCCCATCACCAGCACCATCCACGGCAGGAACACGGCGTCGCCTGGCAATCGGAGGAGAAGTCCCTGGAGCAGACTTAACGTAACACTCTTACTCCAATTAGGATGTGAATACCCTCAAATTAAAGCTCAAAATATGTACTTAAAAACACATATTGATTACATAACTGTATATTGAATATGTTTTGGTAAACAGGTAACATGCCCAAATTTGTGTCATTGTTCAAATATTTCTGGACCTAACTGTATGATGTAAATATACTGTACTTCAAATATTGTGAAGAGGTTAACATTTCTCAACCTCAGGCACATTCATTTGGATCGAAATTAAGGTAAGAAGTCATTTTTGTAATACAAGGTTGTTCCTGTCCCAAGTTAAGACATTTCACATTGATACATACAGTAAAAGCTTTTGCAGAAAATTTGTTTTTACCAAAATGTTGTGAAACGATGTGCATGCCCAGGGCTATGGGCAATGATGAATTTTGCATTACATTGGGCATGATATGATTGATGCATTGGAAATGTTCTTCCAATGTTTTTCAAAGATGCAATTTTTACATCTTTAGACTAAACATTGTGGACCTTCTATCAAATTAAGATTCCGTCAGAAACTTCGTTTATAAGGGTCATTTTATGGAAAGGAAGTACAAATCTGCCATTTTATGCCTCTCAATTTAGTGTTTCTCTTGATATTCTCCTTTTCTTATATTTTAGAATAATCTTGTGTTATTATTTCCTGTAGATATAAAGCTGAGGACAAAGAGTGCAATATAGGGTCTTATCAGATATTAAAGTGCAGTGTGCACGATATTACATTCACCTATTGGGGTTGTGAAAGTCACAACCCCTATGAAGGCTTGAGGTAATGGCGGCTTCCACAACCCCACGTGGGTTAAACTTCAGTGCCAGAGACGAAGAACGGGGTTAATGCTGCACTGCTGCCGAATGAATAAACTGTTGATTATTAAAATATTCTTCCTTTATTTCATAGGTCTGCGCATTTCAGGGATCAAGTCCCTTTCTTCAGGATAAAGGAAGAAAATCAACAATATTGCACTTTCATGCGTCTTGGCATGCTTTCCACCAGTCTGTAACAGTGCTTTTGGGTGACCTTATGCCACTCCTGGCGCAAAAATGTAAGCAGTTCTTTCTTTGATGGCTTGTGACTATCCATCTTCCTCATGATTACATTCCAGAGGTTTTCAAAGGGATTCAGGTCTGGAGATTGGGCTGGCCATGACAGGGTTTTGATGTGGTGGTCCTTCACACATTGATTGACCTAGCTGTGTGGCATGGCGCATTGTCCTGCTGGAAAATACAGTCCTCAGAGTTGGGGAACATTGCCTGAGCAGAAGGAAGCAACTGTTTGTTGCACAGCTTCTACCTTCCAGTTGCAGAAGAAACTTCACTGAGCAGATTATATGGGATAAACAAGCTTTAAATTCTCAGAACATGAGGTAAATGTGCATCATCATTCAGCAGTGCAAACAAGAAGAAAAAAAGACAATACAAGCACAAGGACCTTTTACGATACAGTGAGTGAGAAAAGCAACACAACATAGCCATCTACTTTCAGATAAGCATAAAGTTCTCCTTCACACAAACAAGTCCACAACTGTTGCATATAGCAACACTGTTTCTCCAGGATAACCTTGTATATGGCTTGATTCATACGTCCTTCGCAAAGTTTCTTTGCCTTATTTCAGGTCTGAAAGCAATGCATTGTTTTGCTATTTTGACTATTTCTCATTTTCAGAAAATAAATACAAAATTTTTTGCTAGGAAATTCGAAGACATGTTGTCAGTAGTTTATAGAATAATAGAACAATTTACATTGTACTCACAAATTATACCTATAAAGAGAAAAATCAGAAAAACTGACAATTTGGAAGTGCTCTCTTAATTTTTGCCAGAGTTGTATATGTATATATATATATATATATATATATAGACACACACACACACACACACATACACACACACACGCACGCATTCATTGCCAGAAGTGTTAGCACCCTTAAAGTAGTTCCAGAAAATGAACTATTTACCTCAGAAAATTAGTAATACACCCTCTACACTGCCTCTCTCCATAATATCTCTCCTACCCTGCCTCTATGTATAATATCCCCACACACACTGCCCCTTTATATAATACCCCCTTCTCCCTCACACACACACGCTGCTACTTGAAACACTTTGCTAAGAAAAAAGTAGTGGGCACCACAGTGTAATACATATAAATAAAGGGAGGGTGCTAACAAAAACTATGCAAAAAATGAATTGTAACATGAGAGGTAAAAAACTGCATAGTAAAAACATGCACACCCAGCTATATAAACATGACTTTTATTGATGCAAAACATATCAGGCTGACAAAAACAAAGGTTAAAAACACAATTGACCAGAGAAAAAGAATGGCTGAAATAAGGGGATGACATAATCCTGTACTTATCCCCAATAAAGTATCAGGGCACTGATAATAGAATGCACAATAAGTATATAAAAAATACCTGACTGTAGAGCCTCATATTAAAGGTAATGTGGCAGTAAGTCAATAGAGGGCAGATTTTCAACCTTTGATTTTGTCAGCCTTATATGTTTTGTATCAATAAAAGCCAAATATACTATATATACATATCCCCCTCCTGATATACAGTACAGACCAAAAGTTTGGACACACCTTCTCATTCAAAGAGGTTTCTTTATTTTCATGACTCTGAAAATTGTAGATTCACATTGAAGGCATCAGAAAATGAATTTACACTTGTGGAATGAAATACTTAACAAAAAAGTGTGAAACAACTGACAATATGTCTTATATTCTAGGTTCTTCAAAGTAGCCACCTTTTGCTTTAATTACTGCTTTGCACACTCTTGGCATTCTCTTGATGAGCTTCAAGAGGTAGTCACCGGAAAGGGGTTTTCACTTCACAGGTGGGCCCTGTCAGGCTTAATAAGTGGGATTTCTTGCCTTATAAATGGGGTTGGGACCATCAGTTGTGTTATGCAGAAGTCTGGTGGATACACAGCTGATAGTCCTACTGAATAGACTGTTAGAATTTGTATTATGGCAAGAACAAAGCAGCTAAGTAAATAAAAACGAGTGGCCATCATTACTTTAAGAAATGAAGGTCAGTCAGTCCGAAAAATTGGGAAAACTTTGCAAGTGTCCCCAAGTGCAGTGGCAAAAACCATCAAACGCTACAAAGAAACTGGCTCACATGAGGACCACTCCAGTAAAGGAAGACCAAGAGTCACTTCTGCTGCGGAGAATAAGTTTATCTGAGTCACCAGCCTCAGAAATCACAGGTTAACAGCAACTCAGATTAGAGGCCAGGTCAATGCAACACAGAATTCTAGCAGCAAACACATTTCTAGAACAACTGTTAAGAGGACACTTTGTGCAGCAGGCCTTCATGGTAAAATAGCTGCTAGGAAACCACTGCTAAGGACAGGCAACAAGCAGAAGAGACTTGTTTGGGCTAAAGAACTCAAGCAATGAACATTAGACCAGTGGAAATCTGTGCTTTGGTCTGATGAGTCCAAATTTGAGATCTTTGGATCCAACCACTGCGTCTTTGTGCGACACAGAAAAGGTGAACAGATGGACTCTACATGTCTGGTTCCCACCGTGAAGCATGGAGGAGGTGTGATGGTGTGGGGGTGCTTTGCTGGTGACACTATTGTGGATTTATTCAAAATTGAAGGCATGCTGAACCAGCATGGCTACCACAACATTTTGCAGCGGCATGCTATTCCATCCGGTTTGTGTTTAGTTGGACCATTATTTATTTTTCAACAGGACAATGACTCCAAACACACCTTCAGGCTGTATAAGGGCTATTTGACTTAGAAGGAGAGTGATGGGGTGCTACTCCAGATGACCTGACCTCCACAGTCACCAGATCTTAACCCAATTGAGATGGTTTGGGGTGAGCTGGACCGCAGAGTGAAGGCAAAAGGGCCAGCAAGAGCTAAGCATCTCTGGGAACTCCTTCAAGACTGTTGGAAGACCATTTCCGGTGACTACCTCTTGAAGCTCATCAAGAGAATGCCAAGAGTGTGCAAAGCAGTAATCAAAGCAAAGGGTGACTACTTTGAAGAACCTAGAATATAAGACATATTTTCAGTCGTTTCATACTTGTTTGTTAAGTATTTCATTCCACATATGTTAATTCATAGTTTTGATGCCTTCAATGTGAATCTACAATTTTCAGAGTTATGAAAATGAAGAAAACTCTTTGAATGAGAAGGTGTGTCCAAACTTTTGGTCTGTACTATATATGTCCAATTCTTTGTGCACCATTACATTATGGGTGTCAGGTCCGAGCATTTCTACATGAACAGTGTCCTGGAAAGTGGTTTGGTCATCGTGGGCCAGTTGAATGGCCCCCAAGGTCTCCCGATCTGACCTCCTTAGATTTTTATCTTTGAGGTCATCTGAAGGCAATTGTCTATGCAGTGAAGATACAAGATGTGCAGCATCTGAAACAACGGATACTGGAAGCCTGTGCTAGCATTTCTTCTGCGGTGTTGCTATCAGTGTCTCAAGAGTGGGAGAAGAGGGTTGCATTGACAATCCAACTCAATGGGCAACACTTTGAACACATTTTATAAAATTGTAAATAACTAATGAACGAATAAAGGTACGTTAAAACCAAGTACACCATTGTTTTTCTTGTGAAATTTAGATCCAAAATGTCCAACTTCAAAATGGCCGCCATGGTCACCACCCATCTTGAAAAGTTTCCCCCCTCCCATATACTAATGAGCCACAAACAGGAAGTTGATATCACCAACCATTCCCATTTTATCTAGGTGTATCCATATAAATGGCCATCCCTGTGTATATGTATATATATATATATATATATATAAATATAAATGTGTATATATATATATATATATATATATATATATATACACACAGTGTGTCCACCCATATCCTGTCCACCGCCATTAACTTGAGACCGGCGGCAGCTATAGGCATAGAAGTGGTGTCTAGGTATAGTAAAGTATCCATGTGCTATGCAATGAAACCACCTATAGCGCCACCTGGTGGAAAACAACGGAGTTAGCATTTTTATTTCGAAACCGGAACGAGTGTGTATGTGTGTATGTATGTATGTCCTGGATTGGCATCTGCACCGTCGCAGCTACAGCCACAAAATTTTGCACCCTCACACTTCTGGACCCCGAGAGCGTCATAGGCTATGTTTTGAGGGGAAATTTTTACCGCGCGCTTTAGGCTATGTGCGCACTTACCGGATTTTGCTGCGGATTTGCTGCATGTTTCGCTGCAGAAAATGTTCATAACATCTCTGCAGTGAATCACCAGCAAAACCTATGGGAAAAAAAAATCCTGTGCGCACTAGGCGGATTTTGACAGCTGCATGTTTTGCTGCGGGATTCAAGCAGCAAAAACAATTGCATGTCAATTCTTTTCCACACATCGCTGCGGGATTTCACTCCATTGACTCCAATGTAATCGTGAAATCCCGCAGGGAATAACGCAGGCAGCAAATTATGTGCGGTTCACTGCGTTTTCCTGCGTTATTCCCTGCGGTATTTCGCGGTTTACCTCCGGTAATGTACATCGCTTGCCTGCGGTTTTGCAGGAAAGTGATGTCATTACAGGAAGAGGAAGCGGAGCAGAGAGTAAACACACACAGATCACACACACACAGACATCACAGACATAGAACACAGACACAGACACATAGAACACACATAGAAAGCAAACAGAAATATAGAAAACAAAGCACGTGGGCTCCGCTGTATATTTACCGTCCAGCCAAGGTAAACACACAGCGGCGGCCCGGTATTCTCAGGCTGGGGAGGGCGAGGGGCATGGTTGATGTCCCCCGCCTCACTCCCCCTCCCGCAGCCGAGAATATCAGCCGCAGCTGCCTCGGCACTGTCGCATGCATTATGCGGCACTACCGGAGTGTCCCCGGCTCTTCCTGCAGCCGTGTAGCAGTGGCAGTCAGGGTAATACAAAGAGTTAATGGTGGCGGATCACCGCCACTAACTCCAGGCTTGATCATGGCAGCATCTATGTGACAGCTGACATGATCAACCCGTAAGTAAAGTGAAAAAACACACACCTTTATTTTAAATAAAACACAAACAAGCCTCGTTCACCCTTTTATTAACCCCTCCCGAAACAAAGCTCCAACGTAATCCACAGCTCTGGCGTCCTGCGATGCTTGTATCCAGCCGCGACTGACACAGACACTGCTAAATGAATGCAGGCTCGCAGCGAGACAACAGAGGTAACTCCAGGGCATTTCCCACGGCCGGTAATGTGAACTCACTACCGACCATGAGAAATGCAGCGTGTGCTCACAGGGACTCTATCTATCCCTCTATCTATCTATCCCTCTATCTATCCTTCTATCTATCCCTCTGTCTGTCTATCTATTCTTCTATCTATTCTTCTGTCTATTTCTCTATCTCAGAATGAAATGACTTTTTTTTTCTTTTTTTTTCAATGTGCTTTATTGCATTGAATGCAATAAAGCACATACCAACCCGCACGCGGCAAAACCGCAAAAATACCGCGAACAATACCGCGGTAAAACCGCAGCAAACCGCATGCGGTTTTCGGGTGCGGTTTGCCGCGGTTTTTTACCGCGGGTGCGGTAATCTTTAAATACCTGCAGAATTTTCTTGAGAAAATTCCATTTTCCAGTGCACACATAGCCTTACAGTTATTCACCAAAAAACCTGCCTCCATTAAAGCGAATGGAGCTGGGAGCCACAGTGCAGCCAGAACTTCAGAAGAATACGCAGCCACGCCCTTATATGGAATGTTGGCGTGTCACAATGCAGCCAGGGAAAGAGCCAGACACAGACAGGGAAAGAGGCAGACACAGACAGGGTAAGAAACAGACATACACAGGGTAAGAGACAGACAGAAAGAGACAGACACAGACAAAGAAACAGACTGACAGGGAAAGAGACAGACAGGGAAAGAGAGGGAAAGAGAGAGACAGGTTAAGAGACAGACACAGACAGGTTAAGAGACAGACACAGACAGGTAAAGAGACAGACACAGACAGGTAAAGAGACAGAGACAGACAGCCAGGGAAAGAGAGGGAAGGAGACAGACAGGGTAAGAGACAGACAAAGACTGGTAAAGAGACAGACAAAGAGACAGACACAGGGAAAGAGACAGAGGGAAAGAGGGAAAGAGACAGACAGGGAAAGAGAGGGAAAGAGACAGATAGTGAAAGAGACAGACAGGGAAAGTGACAGAGATAGACAGGGAAAGAGATAGATAGACAGACAGGTAAAGAGATTGAGACAGACGGAGAAAGAGACAGAGACAGACAGGGAAAGAGGCAGACAGCCAAAGAGATAAAGATAGAGAGAGAGAGAGATATATATACAGAGGGGGAGACAGACAGAGAATAGGAGAGAAACAGAGAGACAGTTACTATCCCGGGCAGCGCCGGGTGCTATGTTGTGAGGCGAAATTTTAACCCAGCGCGATCCAATATACCAATCAATTTTGCCCCTATCTACATAATGGGAAAAAGTGAAACGAAAAGTGTTGGGGGCAAATTGACAGCTGCCAGATGTGAACAAGGGGGACTTAAAGAATGAGAGCGATGGCGCCAAAGAGTATATACCGTACAGTTGCTAAGGTGGGGCCCCAACATGGGATACTCACCACACTCGGGGATATGAACACACACACAAAATGTGCCACACACTACCACGTACTTGAACACATATACCACCCTCAGCACACATCTCACCACACATACACCAACCTCGCCACATAATCGCCCTAAAACACACACAAGTCTGATATTATCCTTCAAAAATAAAAATCTGATTAATAAGCAGTCAAACTACAAGAACAACAAATGCAATACATAGGAGATACGGCAGCTGTCAGTCACATGACCTGTCTATATGTGTATGTGTGAGCTAATATATACTGTCAGGGGGGAGGGCTTTCGGTTGCCTGGAGATTTATCAGGCTGCCAAAAGCAACCAATCACAGCTTAGCTTCTATTTTGCTATAGTTAATTAATCTGAGCTCTGATTGGTTAATATAGGCAACAATTTAATAATTACATTTCTATCTATTTTTTTGTGTTTTTTGTGTGCAGAATACATTTTTGTTAATACATTCTATTTTGTTATCAGCAGTTATTAACCCGGGCGAAGCCAGGTAGTACAGCTAGTGTGTATATATATATATATATATATATATATATATATATACAGTATATATGTATATATATATATATATATATATATATATATATATATATATATATATATATCCCTCCTGGGCACATTCTAATATATGTGTTCCCAGCCTGGTTTCTGCCCCTTCCTAGTGTATACTGTATGTCCCCCTCCTGGTATATGTATCCCCCTCTTGGGCACATTCTGGTATATATGTCCTCATCCTAGCTGCCTAGCTGCTGCCACCTTCCTGGTGAATATGTACTCCTCCTGGTATATATGTCCCATCCTGGGGGCCCCCTGGTATATATACAGTTAGGACCAGAAATATTTGGCCAGTGACACAATTTTCGCGAGTTGGGCTCTGCATGCCACCACATTGGATTTGAAATGAAACCTCTACAACAGAATTCAAGTGCAGATTGTAACGTTTAATTTGAAGGTTTGAACAAAAATATCTGATAGAAATTGTAGGAATTGTACACATTTCTTTACAAACACTCCACATTTTAGGAGGTCAAAAGTAATTGGACAAATAAACCAAACCCAAACAGAATATTTTTATTTTCAATATTTTGTTGCGAATCCTTTGGAGCCAATAACTGCCTTAAGTCTGGAACCCATTGACATCACCAAACGCTGGGTTTCCTCCTTCTTAATGCTTTGCCAGGCCTTTACAGCCGCAGCCTTCAAGTCTTGCTTGTTTGTGGTGGGTCTTTCCGTTTTAAGTCTGGATTTGAGCAAGTGAAATGCATGCTCAATTGGGTTAAGATCTGGTGATTGACTTGGCCATTGCAGAATGTTCCACTTTTTTGCACTCATTAACTCCTGGGTAGCTTTGGCTGTATGCTTGTGGTCATTGTCCATCTGTACTATGAAGCGCCGTCCGATCAACTTTGCGGCATTTGGCTGAATCTGGGCTGAAAGTATAGCCCGGTACACTTCAGAATTCATCCGGCTACTCTTGTCTGCTGTTATGTCATCAATAAACACAAGTGACCCAGTGCCATTGAAAGCCATGCATGCCCATGCCATCACGTTGGCTCCACCATGTTTTACAGAGGATGTGGTGTGCCTTGGATCATGTGCCGTTCCCTTTCTTCTCCAAACTTTTTTCTTCCCATCATTCTGGTACAGGTTGATCTTTGTCTCATCTGTCCATAGAACACTTTTCCAGAACTGAGCTGGCTTCATGAGGTGTTTTTCAGCAAATTTAACTCTGGCCTGTCTATTTTTGGAATTGATGAATGGTTTGCATCTAGATGTGAACCCTTTATATTTACTTTCATGGAGTCTTCTCTTTACTGTTGACTTAGAGACAGATACACCTACTTCACTGAGAGTGTTCTGGACTTCAGTTGATGTTGTGAACGGGTTCTTCTTCACCAAAGAAAGTATGCGGCGATCATCCACCACTGTTGTCATGCATGGACGCCCAGGCCTTTTTGAGTTCCCAAGCTCACCAGTCAATTCCTTTTTTCTCAGAATGTACCCGACTGTTGATTTTGCTACTCCAAGCATGTCTGCTATCTCTCTGATGGATTTTTTCTTTTTTTCAGCCTCAGGATGTTCTGCTTCACCTCAATTGAGAGTTCCTTAGACCGCATGTTGTCTGGTCACAGCAACAGCTTCCAAATGCAAAACCACACACCTGTAATCAACCCCAGACCTTTTAACTACTTCATTGATTACAGGTTACCGAGGGAGACGCCTTCAGAGTTAATTGCAGCCCTTAGAGTCCCTTGTCCAATTACTTTTGGTCCCTTTAAAAAGAGGAGGCTATGCATTACAGAGCTATGATTCCTAAACCCTTTCTCCGATTTGGATGTGAAAACTCTCATATTGCAGCTGGGAGTGTGCACTTTCAGCCCACATTATATATATAACTAGAAGGTGGCCCGATTCTACGCATCGGGTATTCTAGAATTTACGTATTGTGTAGTTAATGTATGATTTTTGTTATATATATATATATAGATGTTGTTGTGTGTAGTTACCAAGTGTTTGTGTAGGAGCTGTACATGTTCTGGGTGTTGTCTGGGTGTGGCGGGGGGTGAGAGCAGTGTTGTTTGTGTGTTGCGTTGTTTGTGGAGCGCTGTGTGTGTAGCGTTGTGTGTGTGTGTTGCGCGGTTTGTGTGTGTGGTGTGTTTTGGGGGAGGTATGTTTTGTGCAATGTGTGTGTTGTGCGGTATGTGCGTATATTTGTGTGTGCAGCATTGTCTGTGTGTGGGTGTCTGTGTAGGGCAGTTGTTTGTGGTTCCCAGTGTGTGTGTGTGGTGTGTTGTGCAGTGCGCGCGCGCGTGTGTGTGTGTGTGTGTTGGGGGGAGGTGTGCACTTCCCATCGTGCTCCATCCCCCATGCAGCGCACTCCCCATCGTGCTCCATCCGCCATGCTGCGCATTCCCTATCGTGCTCCATCTCCCATCCTGCGCACTCCCAAACGTGCTCCATCCGCCATGCTGCGCACTCCGAAACGTGCTCCATCCGCCATGCTGCGCACTCCCAAACGTGCTCCATCCGCCATGCTGCGCACTCCCAAACGTGCTCCATCCGCCATGCTGCGCACTCCCCATCGTGCTCCATCCCCCATGCTGCGCACTCCTCATCGTGCACCATCCCCCATGCTGCACCAGCCGTTCCCAGCCTTCCCCAGGATCAGCCTCTCTCCTCCCAGCCTCCTTCCTCCCAGCCTCCCCCTCCCAGCCTCCCTCAGCATCAGCCTTCCCCTCCCAGTCTTCCCCAGCATCAGCCTCCCCAAGCATCAGCCTCCACCAGCATCAGCCTCTCTCCTTCCAGCCTCCCCCAGCATCAGCCTCCCCAAGCATCAGCCTCCCTCGTCCCAGCCTCCCCCAGCATCAGCCTCCCCCAGCATCAGCCTCTCTCCTCCCAGCATCAGCCTCTCTCATCCCAGCATCAGCCTCTCTCCTCCCAGCATCAGCCTCTCTCCTCCCAGCGTTCCCCAGCATCAGCCTCTCTCCTCCCAGCCTCCCCCAGCATCAGCCTCCCCCAGCATCAGCCTCCCCCAGCATCAGCCTCCCTCTCCCAGCCTTCCCCAGGATCAGCCTCTCTCCTCCCAGCCTCCGTCCTCCCAGCCTTCCCCAGCATCAGCTTTCCCCTCCCAGCCTCCCTCAGCATCAGCCTTCCCCAGCATCAGCCTCTCTCCTCCCAGCCTCAGCCTCTCTCCTTCCAGCCTCCCGCAGCATCAGCCTCTCTCCTTCCAGCCTCCCTCAGCATCAGCCTCCCCTTCCCAGCCTTCCCCAGGATCAGCCTCTCTCCTCCCAGCCTCCTTCCTCCCAGCCTCCCCCTCCCAGCCTCCTTCAGCATCAGCCTTACTCTCCCAGTCTCCCCCAGCATCAGCCTCCCCCTCCCAGCCTTCCCCAAGATCAGCCTCTCTGCTCCCAGCCTCCTCCAGCCGTGCTCCTCTGCCGACACTCACACACCCGATCGCATCCACTCACACACACCCGATCGCATCCACTCACACACACCCGATCGCATCCACTCACACACACCCGATCGCATCCACTCATACACACCCGATCGCATCCACTCACACACACCCGATCGCATCCACTCACACACACCCGATCGCATCCACTCACACACACCCGATCGCATCCACTCACACACACCCGATCGCATCCACTCACACACACCCGATCGCATACACTCACACACACCCGATCGCATACACTCACACACACAGACACTGACTATATTGCACATACGCGCTCACATTCACAACATCCGGAGATACCACATGCCTCTGGCCATGTGATCCTCCGTCAGGTCCTGGAAGGTCACAACAGCACAGTATCGAGGCCGAGAAGCAAGCGATATCGCCGGATGCTGTGAGTGTGTGGATGCGATGTCATGTGTGTGTGAGGTGTGTGTGAGGTGTGTGTGAGGTGTGTGTGAGAGTGAGTGTGATCTGATGTGTGTGTATGTGTATGTGTGTCTGTTGTTATGTGTGTGCATGTGGATCTTCCGCCGCTGCAGGACCTTGATGTGCTGGTAACTATGCTAGGATGGTTACCAGCGCATCACGTCCCCCACTCGCACGGGAGCCCACACCAGCATACGGCGGCAAGGCCAGCAATGCGAGGGTAAGTGTCGGCTGGGTTGGCAGCGTACGCTGATGTGGGCTCCCGTGGGGGGGGGGGGGGTGGTTTATCAGTACTCACCTGGGAGCCGTGACCGTGTCAGTTCGGGGAATGTGCGGGGGGGGGCAGAGCTAACGTCCATTGCGTGAGGGGGGCGGGGCGTGGCGTGGCCGAGTTGCCAATGCCTGCAGGGTGCCGGGGCGAGAGGCCAATCTGTGGGGGGGGGCGGAGCCTGGGCGAGCGGCTGGCCAGTCCGTGTGGGGGCGCAGCCTGGGCGAGCGGCCAATCGGTGTGGGGGGGCGGGGCCATGGCGAGCCCAGCGGCCAATCAGCTTTGTGTCACCGTAAGGACACAATGTCACCGGAAGGACACAATTTTGAAGCATGACAGACAGACAGACAGACAGACAGACAGAATAAGGCAATTATATATATAGATTGTATTTCTGAACATGTTTTTGTAAACAGCTAAAATAACAAACCTTGTGTCCCTGTCCAAATATTTCTGGACCTAACTGTACATATATATATATATATATATATATATATATATATTACAGTGCCTTGCGAAAGTATTCTGCTCCCTTGAATTTTTCAACCTTTTCCCACATTTCAGGATTCAAACATAAAGATAAAAATTTTAATGTTATGGTGAAGAATCAATAACAAGTGGGACACAATTGTGAAGTTGAATAAAATTTATTGCTTATTTTAAACTTCTTTTAAAAAATAAATAACTGAAAATTGGGGCGTGCAATATTATTCGTTCCCTTTATTTTCAGTGCAGCAAACTCACTCCAGAAGTTCATTGAGGATCTCCACCTGTGAGTAATCAAGTCTCCGTATAAATGCACCTGCTCTGATAGTCTCAATGTTCTGTTTAAAGAGCAGATAGCATCATTAAGGCCAAGAAACACAACAGGCAGGTCTGTGATACTGTTGTTGAGAAGTTTAAAGCTGGATTTGGTTACAAAAGATTTCCAAAACTTTAAACATCCCAAGGAGCACTGTGCAAGTGATCATATTGAAATGGAAGGAGCGTCATACCACTGCAAATCTACCAAGACCCGGCCGTCCATCCAACCTTTCATCTCAAACAAGGAGAAGACTGATCAGAGATGCAGCCAAGAGGCCCATGATCACTCTGGATGAACTGCAGAGATCTACAGCTGAGGTGGGAGAGTCTGTCCATAGGACAACAATCAGTCGTACACTGCACAAATCTGGCCTTTATGGAAGAGTGGCAAGGGGAAAGCCATTTCTCAAAGATATCCATAAAAAGTGTTGTTTACAGTTTGCCACAAGCCATGTAGGAGACACATCAAACATGTGGAAGAAGGTGCTCTGGTCAGATGAAACCAAAATCAAACTATTTGGTAACAATGACAAAAAGATATGTTTGGCGTAAATGCAACACAGCTCATCACCCTGAACACACCATCCCCACTGTTAAACATGGTGGTGGCGGCATCATGGTTTGGGCCTGCTTTTCTTCAGCAGGGACAGGGAAGATGGTTAAAATTGATGGGAAGATGCATGGAGCCAAATACAGGACCATTCTTGAAGAAAACCTGTTGGAGTCTGCAAAAGACCTGAGACTGGGATGGAGATTTGTCTTCCAACAAGAAATGATCCCAAACATAAAACAAAATCTACAATGAATTGGTTCACAAATAAACATATCCAGGTGTTAGAATGGCCAAGTCAAAGTCCAGAATCTAATCGAGAATCTGTGGAAAGAGCTGAAGACTGCTGTTCACAAACACTCTCCATCCAACCTCACTCAGCTCCAGCTGTTTGCAAAGGAAGAATGGACAAGAATTTCAGTCTCTCCATGTGCAAAACTGATAGAGACATACCCCAAGCGACTTGCAGCTGTAATCACAGCAAAAGGTGGTGCTACAAAGTATTAACGTAAAGGGGACGAATAATATTGCACGCCCCAATTTTCTGTTATTTTTTATTTAAAAAAGTGTAAAATAAGCAATAAATTTCGTTCAACTTAATTGTGTCTCACTTGTTGATTCTGTACCATAACATTAAAATTTTTATCTTTTATGTTTGAATCCTGAAATGTCGGAAAAGGTTAAAAAATTCAAGGGAGTCGAATACTTTCGCAAGGCGCTGTATATCTCCTGGGCACATTCTGGTATATATGTTCCCATCCTGGTTTCTGCCCCTTCCTGGTGTATATGGCCTACTCCTGATATATATGACCCATCCTTAGGGCCTCCTGGTATATATATCTCCCTCTCCTGGACACATTCTGGTATATATATATATTCCCACCCAGGTGTCTGCCCTTTCCTGGTATATATGTCCACCTCCTGGTATATATATCCCATCCTGGAGGCCTTCTGGTATATATATATCTAATATATAAAGCTGAATGTGTGTATGTGTGTATGTATGTATGTCCGGGATAATAGACAGGTCATGTGACTGACAGCTGCCGTATTTCCTATATGGTGCATTTGTTGTTCTTGTAGTTTGACTGCTTATTAATCAGATTTTTATTTTTGAAGGATAATACCAGACTTGTGTGTGTTTTAGGGCGATTATGTGGCGAGGTTGGTGTATGTGTGGTGAGATGTGTGCTGAGGGTGGTATATGTGTTCAAGTACGTGGTAGTGTGTGGCACATTTTGTGTGTGTGTTCATATCCCCGAGTGTGGTGAGTATCCCATGTCGGGGCCCCACCTTAGCAACTGTACGGTATATACTCTTTGGCGCCATCGCTCTCATTCTTTAAGTCCCCCTTGTTCACATCTGGCAGCTGTCAATTTGCCCCCAACACTTTTCGTTTCACTTTTTCCCATTATGTAGATAGGGGTAAAATTGATTGGTATATTGGAACACGCTGGGTTAAAATTTCGCCTCACAACATAGCACCCGGCGCTGCCCGGGATAGTAACTGTCTCTCTGTTTCTCTCCCATTCTCTGTCTGTCTCCCCCTCTGTATATATCTCTCTGTCTCTCTCTCTCTATCTCTTTGTCTGTCTGCCTTTTTCCCTGTCTGTCTCTGTCTCTTTCTCCGTCTGTCTCAATCTCTTTACCTGTCTGTCTATCTATCTCTGTCACTTTCCCTGTCTGTCTCTTTCACTATCTGTCTCTTTCCCTCTCTTTCCCTGTCTGTCTCTTTCCCTCTTTCCCTCTGTCTCTTTCCCTGTGTCTGTCTCTTTACCAGTCTTTGTCTGTCTGTCTCTTTCCCTCTCTTTCCCTGTCTGTCTGTTTCCCTGTGTCTGTCTCTATCTCTTTGTCTGTGTCTGTCTCTTTACCTGTCTGTGTCTGTCTCTTAACCTGTCTGTGTCTGTCTCTTAACCTGTCTGTGTCTGTCTCTTAACCTGTCTCTCTCTTTCCCTCTCTTTCCCTGTCTGTCTCTTTCCCTGTCAGTCTGTTTCTTTATCTGTGTCTGTCTCTTTGTGTCTGTCTCGTACCCTGTGTATGTCTGTTTCTTACCCTGTCTGTGTCTGCCTCTTTCCCTGTCTGTGTCTGGCTCTTTCCCTGGCTGCATTGTGACACGCCAACATTCCATATAAGTGGCAAGGGGAAAGCCATTTCTCAAAGATATCCATAAAAAGTGTCGTTTACAGTTTGCCACAAGCCATGTAGGAGACACATCAAACATGTGGAAGAAGGTGCTCTGGTCAGATGAAACCAAAATCAAACTATTTGGTAACAATGACAAAAAGATATGTTTGGCGTAAAAGCAACACAGGTCATCACCCTGAACACACCATCCCCACTGTTAAACATGGTGGTGGCGGCATCATGGTTTGGGCCTGCTTTTCTTCAGCAGGGACAGGGAAGATGGTTAAAATTGATGGGAAGATGCATGGAGCCAAATACAGGACCATTCTTGAAGAAAACCTGTTGGAGTCTGCAAAAGACCTGAGACTGGGACGGAGATTTGTCTTCCAACAAGACAATGATCCCAAACATAAAACAAAATCTACAATGGATTGGTTCAACAAATAAACATATCCAAGTGTTAGAATGGCCAAGTCAAAGTCCAGAATCTAATCGAGAATCTGTGGAAAGAGCTCAAGACTGCTGTTCACAAACGCTCTCCATCCAACCTCACTCAGCTCCAGCTGTTTGCAAAGGAAGAATGGACAAGAATTTCAGTCTCTCCATGTGCAAAACTGATAGAGACATACCCCAAGCGACTGCAGCTGTAATCACAGCAAAAGGTGGCGCTACAAGGTATTAACGTAAAGGGGACGAATAATATTGCACGCCCCAATTTTCTGTTATTTTTTATTTAAAAAAAGTGTAAAATAAGCAATAAATTTCGTTCAACTTAACAATTGTGTCCCACTTGTTGATTCTGTACCATAACATTAAAATTTTTATCTTTTATGTTTGAATCCTGAAATGTCAAGGGAGTCGAATACTTTCGCAAGGCACTGTATATCTCCTGGGCACATTCTGATATATATGTTCCCATCCTGGTTTCTGCCCCTTCCTGGTGTATATGGCCTACCCCTGGTATATATGACCCATCCTTAGGGCCTCCTGGTATATATATCTCCCTCTCCTGGACACATTCTGGTATATATATATATATTCCCACCCAGGTGTCTGCCCTTTCCTGGTATATATGTCCTCCTCCTGGTATATATATCCCATCCTCGAGGCCTTCTGGTATATATATATATATGTGCCACCCCCGTGCCAGCAGCCGGTTGCTGCTCGGATCCGGACCTTCAGGGGTGGTGGCTCGAGGGTCTGCAGACCCGGGGATCTTGCGGACATGCCGAATAAAATGGGGGACGTAGGTGTACAGGCTGGGCTGTAATAGGTTCGTGATGCCACGAGGTGGGACACCACCGCTGCTGTTACGGGGCACCCGGGGGAGATGTTGTGCAGCAAGATGTTAACCCCTCCGTGGGCAGGGATGGTGGCCCCGGGACCCGATGGCTCTGGTGCAGGGGGAATGACAACCGCAGGGGGTGTTGGTGTACTCACTTTTAGTAAAACACACAAGTCTCTGGTAAACCAAGGTGGTGGTGGCCGGTGCCACGGCCGGTTGTGTTCGGGATCCCCCACCCGGTTGGTGGTCTCTATCCTTTTCCTGCACTGTTTAAGTAGAAAAGACTTCCTTGTATGAAACGTAGGAGTCCGCTCCGGGCTGGATGTGGCCTATGGAGCCGTGCCCACAGACGCTGGCCCGTGGGATCTATGGGCCTTGGCGGTGACCTCTTATCCCTAATCGGTGGGCTGTTGTCTTCTATGAGGGACTTTGGGTGGGACAGGACCTCTAGTCCGGCCTTAATCGGTTAATTAACCAGTTCCAGTAGGTTCTGGTTAATGGCTTCAGGGTCCGAGTACCCCCCTTTGTGCTACGGTTTCCGGGTCGGTTCCCCGTGTCGGTACCGGCGGGCTCCAACCCTGGCCCAGTTCACCTCGGTTCCACCGAGCCGTCTTCCCGTCTCCTGCTGACGGAGACCACCATCTGCCTCCTAGCCAATGCACCAGGCCTCCTACCCTGGTACCTGTCAGTCAGCATCAGGCCTGACACACAGGCCTGACCTCCACTCTCACTGATCTCCAAAACTGATCTGGACTGTCTCCTTTCCCGCCCCCGGGCTATCAAAACCCCTGGGTGGGCGTGCACCAACCACCTGGCCACGCCCACTGGTGTGTCTATCTGTCCCTAAGGGGGGAGACTAGGGTTTCATGGTTGGCTGTGTGTTTCCTAATGAGGGAAGGTGTTATGCAGGGGTCTACTTGTGACTACCTGGTTTAGCCAGGGCGTCACACTCCCCCTTGGTTAAACACAGACCGTCTGCGGGCTGTCTGACCACCACCGGTTTATTTTTACTGCAGAAAAGATAAAAGAATAAAACAATTACAAGAATAATAACATATTTACATTCTAAGAATATTTTGGTTTCTTCCCTTACGGGAGGCAGGTTACTTAAACGTTGCATAACATAACCGGGATGGGATGGGACCGGGTCCTTCTCGCCTTTACCATCCAAACAAACCTAACCCTGGTGTCACCACTAAAACACAGGTTGGCACCCCTTGCCCAAGTCCAGGTTAAGTCTAGGTGTTGCCCAAATGTACCGGGTAAAAAGTTCCTTACCCGGCAGTCCTTTTCAAGGGCCCTACATCAAGGGGACCCCTGACCCGGAGGATAGTCACCGGTCCCAATGGTGACTGAGCCTCGGCCTACTCTACCGCAGGCCCATCCTCCAATCAGCCTCTCCGGAGACTGCACAAAGGTTGTAGAAGGAAGGTCCAGGATTATTTAAAAGGCTCGATGGTTTATGGGTTGGCCTGCAAGTTCCCAGCCATTGTCTTTGGTGTTAACTTATAAAACGGGAACATTAAAGGCACACTGTCCCAACGGGGAACTAAACTTGTGGGTAGCCGGGAACCGCTACCACTGCTGCATGGGCCCGCACGGCTCCCCCAGCTGCCTGGAGATGGGCTTTCTGAACCAAGTGCAGTACATCCCCGGGCTGTAGACTTTCAAGGGCGTCGGGGGTTGCGCTGCA
Organism: Anomaloglossus baeobatrachus; assembly: GCF_048569485.1. Taxonomy (NCBI): domain Eukaryota; kingdom Metazoa; phylum Chordata; class Amphibia; order Anura; family Aromobatidae; genus Anomaloglossus; species Anomaloglossus baeobatrachus. The sequence goes on from NC_134359.1 coordinate 107,041,267, forward strand.
GGGGGCACCATTTCTTCCTGGGGCCGAGCTATCCGGGGATCCCAAGTCTCATCGGGAATGGGCTCTGTCCCCGAATGGATCAGCAGAACCGGGAGGGTATGCGTTGCTTTATCCTGACGGGGTGCTGCTGACGAAGCTGGTTTCTCATGGGTCCACGCCACCACTATCATCCTCTGCATCTCCTCCTTCCAACCCAGCGCCTGCTGCATCGATTCGACCCGCACCTGGACACAGAACCGCGCCAACTTCCGTTCTAACCAAGCAGCGGTCCCCGGCGGCAAACGGTTCCACTCTGGCTCCTCCACTCCTTTGGCCGGAGCGGGAGCTGCCGCTGCCTCCTCACCTGCCACATCCACGGGCGCCACTCCCGTCGCGGCCAGGCAGACTGCCGGAGCCAACATCCTTCCTGTGGCAGGCGGGTCACCGCCAGCTACCACACGGGGGTTCACCACCGGAATCTCGGGATCCACCACTCCTGCGACGGGAGCGGGAGCTGCAGCTTCCTCACCGGCAGCTTCCCCCGTGGGCGCCGCCGCTCCAGCCAGCATCGGGTTTAGGAGCAGACATCTTCCATCTGCTCACCCTTGATCTTTTTCTGGCACTCCTCTTTTAGGCCTGTACGTTTCGTTTTGCGACTTCTGGCCTCGCTTTCCGGCCGCGTTCCCATGGGGCAGGGCTTCAGCTTTCACACCCTTTTCGTGGGGAAGAAGACGCTGGGCTGTAGCTTTTCGCGCCAAAATGTCGATTTCTGAAATTTTTGCAACGGATCACCGCTGACTGGCCAATACAAGGCGTTATGCAGGAAAGTGTTATGCAGTGGCCTATTTGTGACTACCTGGTTTTGCCAGGGCGTCATATATATATATCCCCCTCATGGGCACATGGGGGTATATATGTTCCCAGCCTGGTTTCTGCCCCTTCCTGGTGAACATGTCCTCCTCCCGGTATATATGTCCAATCCTGGGGGGCCTCCTGGCATATCTGTGTGCTGCAAAAAGGAAAAAAAAATGTACTCACCCTCCCCGGCTCCCACGTCGCACGGCTTCTTGTCTGAGAAGTGAGCCACGATGCATTTCAGCTGGATACGCACCCTCCACCGCTCATCTAGCTGAAGCAATGCAGGGACTGGGGTCGGTGGGTGGGGGTGTTGCAGTTGGCAGGCGGCCCCCCTGGACCCCACCCCCTGGGCTGGGATCAGCCGTTCCCCCCGGGCAGGGATCAGCAGGCAGTCCACCCCACAACCCCACCACCTCACCACCCCCGGAGATCATCTTCAGCTCAGAGTGGAGAGTGCTTACCTGTGACTGCTGGTTGCCATGTCCTCGCCACCTCTGCCGCTGTTACTTGCAGGAGTGTAATAAGGTTGCAGAGTGATGACCTGCTGCACAGCCCAGCGATGATGCGCCGGCACCCTGCTCTGCTCCATTGACTCTGTCTCCACTCCAGCACATGGCTAATTTGCATGCTCCGCCAATTCAAATGCAAATTAGTCATGTATAGTAGCGAAGCAACAATGCAGGGCCCTTCTGCTGCGGCTGTGACGGGGGCCTGGTGAAGAGGGGGGCCTGTCGTGCCAAGGGGCTTAAGGAAGCTACGTAATCGCCCCATGCCCGGCCGGGCCGCCCCTCTTCACCGGGCCCGGTACACCAGTCACGGTTGTAATGCCCTGGAGAGACCTGTCAATCATCGGTCTAGTTTTGTCTATAACTATGGTCTCCAGCTGGATATTCAAACTATGTTTTCTCTAAGACACAGAATCATTTCCCAATAAAACATACCTAGCTGCAGTCTTGTAGCCAGACTCTAATTCCTGGTGCCCGTGGTTTGTGCAGCATGAAACAACTGACAGGTTCTCAATAATGAGGGACTGAACTGTCAACTCACAAGAAAAAGTCTGAGAGGGGAGAAGATGGAGACATTGTAACTGGCTCAGAGCTGGAAAACACTGACTTCTAAAAGGAAAATACACAATAACAAAACCAGCAGGAAGAATAGGTATAACATGAATAACTAATGTAATCTGCTCACTGGAATAAGAAGTTGTATGGAATCAATGTGCCTATTACAGGAGGAGTATGGTATACACAGAGGGTTGCATATACATGCCTTGAATTGGATCACAATGTACAGTATGTGAACAGAAAAGGACTATAAGAAATAACTTTACTGAATAACATCTCGAAGACTGATGTTTTATTATAATTTCTTAGGAATAACTATTGTGGGCAAGGTACATGTCTTCTATACCCTGCCATGCTACAGGAAAATAATGGCTCGGCTAGGTGTGTGTGCTATTGTTACCTTGGCTATATGCTTCTGCAGACCGCATACTGCCATACTGCCATTAGACATTGCAGTCCAAGACCAGATGAGGAAGACCAAAATCCAAAAATTTACTTTTCACTGAACAACAACTTGATGAGAAGTGTACATATTAGATACCAGGTAGAACACCTCATGATTGTGTGAAGCCCCGCTAGTATGTGTCTGTGCATTACCTTCAGGGACTCCACGTGGATGGAACAGTCTGGTCACAGGTAGGGAACCTTCGTTTTGGGATACGTCGTGACGCCACTCTCAGAATTGCGGTCAGTGCGGACCGCCACTGCAGGTTAAGGGATGCCTGGGGCTGATGGTGGGTGCAGTAGGTTGTAATAGCCTCCTGAGAGTAAGGCAAGCCCCAGGTCCCTGTGTATGTGTGTGGGACCACAGGTCGCAGAATGACTCAAACACAGTCCAAGAAGTCTTTCAACGTGTTTACTCACTGTTTGGAGGTCACGGTGAGATGCCCGGGCGACACTGTGATAACCAGGTTGAACCAGGAATTCCAGGAGGCCGTTCTGAGGGTAGCTGTCCACTCGCCTTCCTTGCACTCTTTCTGTTTTAGGAGGATCCTTTGCTTGAAGCGTGGTAGGACCCCTCCAGGGAAGCTGTTACCACCCTGCTCCCCTCTCTCTCTGGCTCGTCTGCCGGCAGCGTGGCCTTGGTGGGATGGCTTCTGGCCCTGTCCCCTTATGGGCCTGGTGATTGCTGCTTGGCTCAAGCTCTGTGTAGTCGTGGTGAGGGCATGAAGTACCCCCCCCCACCTGTAGGTTAAGCAGCTCTGGATGATCTGCTGCCTGTACTGGGGACCTAGTTCCCCTTGTGTGCTCGGATACCGGGATCTCCGTACTCAGCCACCCTTCTCTCTGGATGATTTTCAGGCCGACCCACGGTACTCCTTTCTCCCCCGCTTTCAGCTACTGCACTCCTCAGGACCTGTCTGACACGAGAGCTCCTCTGCTCCCTTCCACACACTTCAACTTCTTCCTCTAGACTTCCCTCCTTCCTCTTTCTCTGCCCTGCTTCCTAGCAACTAGCCCCTGAACACACCCCTAGCTGGGAATTGAAAGTTAACCCCTTCTGGCTACCCAAGGGTCCCCTCTGGTGATGTGGGAGATCTGGTCACTATGTGTTTGTGTGTGCACCTCATCCTGGCCTTTGGAGATTACCTGGAAGCATTGCTCCCGCATGGGTGCAATACTCTGTGGTGCCTGACCAGGTCAGGGGCGCCACATTCCCCCTTAGTTATCATCAGCACGTCCTCGGGCTGCAAAGACAAGAGAAAAAGGTAAATACAAACTTTTCCCACACAGGGGCAATTATTTACATTTAAACATGCCAGGTACCATTCCGCCACCAACCACCCACATGTCCGAACCCCACCCAAAAACCTCCAGGAGGTAGGTCGCCGGTCCTTTTGGTGACCAGGGCTGGGCCATCACATTCCCCAGACCTTTCCTCTTATCTTCCTCTCCTGAGGAGAGTGGTGTAAGGTAGGCCCCATAAACAGGCGTACCCGCTTCCGAGTGTTGGAGGGCAGGCCCCATAAACAGGCGTGCCCCCTTGTTGGTGCAGAGCCATGCCCCTCAACAGGCAGACTCTGGGGTTGATACCAAGGAGGCAACTTTTTACAATGCAAAGTTTGTGGTTAAAGCCAGTTCATAACCAGTGGTCTAACATTTTAAGGAGGTCTCACAATAGTCCTTGTGGGCACATTTCGCTTAAACGTTACTTAACTATAAACAGATTAAACATTACATTTCATACCGTCACTTTGAACTAAACTGTACTTTCTCTATAGCGTAATGGGAGCTGACCAAAGTTGCTGCGGGTTGATCTACGCAGTACTATACTGTCATCTGTCTGAGGTTGTGTCCTCCCACCCGATGTATGTGTCTCAATGTGAATAATGGGTGTACTGGGTATTGATACCAATGCATGGTCTTCTGCTTCAGCTACATTTGGCTCTTCCAGGTTCTGAACAGGTTCTTCTGGGTCTCTTACTTCTCCAGATTGAGGGAATGTAATAACCGGAATAACTACTGCTCCATTGTATTGAGGCCAACTTGCTGGAAAATCTCCAAGTACAGTATGGATCATCTTTTCTTTTGGTTCTTGAACTGGCAAAGGGTTGGGACTTTCTTCAGGGGTTCTTTGTTGTTCAGGACATTTCTTTAAGCGATCTCTAGAAACGACAGCTGTTGTTTTTCCTCCATCCTTGCTGATAAGGCATGTCTTTTCATTGCTAAGCGTCGATGGTAACACAGTATAGGGTTCTTCTTCCCAGTGATTGTCAAGTTTATGACGTCTTCTCTTCCTTTTGAGAACTATATCTCCTGGCATCAAAGGAACAGCAGGTGCTTTTCGATTGTAGGCTTTTTCTTGTTTCTCACGCTGCTGAGTCAGGCTTCGCTCCACACACTCTTGTACTTTCTTGTATTGGGCTTGGCGGTTGGAATCCCAATCAGCACCTTGTAGATGGTCTTCAGGGGTCTCAACTCCCATTTCCAGATCTACTGGCAATCTCCCTGGTCTGGCCCTCATCAGGTATGCCGGTGTGCAGTTCGTGGAACTCACAGGGATGTTGTTATACATGTCCACTAGATCGGGCAGTTTTTCCGGCCACCGACTTCGTTCTTCTAGTGGGAGCGTCTTCAGAAGGTCGAGAATGATGTGGTTCATCTTCTCACACATGCCATTGGTCTGAGGATGGTAAGGCGTGGTACGGATCTTCTTGCAGCCGTAAAGGTTACAAAACTCCTTAAACACTTCAGCTTCAAAGGCTGGTCCTTGGTCAGTGAGCACTTGGTCTGGATAGCCATGTGGTCGACAGAAATGTGTCTGGAACGCTTTGGCTGCAGTCTGACCGGTCAAGTCCTTGACTGGTACTACCACCAGGAATCTGGAGTAGTGGTCAACCATAGTGAGAGCGTAGTTGTAGCCTTGTCTGCTGGGTGCCAACTTTACATGGTCCAGGGCCACGATCTCCAGGGGCCGTTTAGTTTGGATTGGCTGGAGTGGTGCTCTCTGGCTGTGCTGGTCTTTTCTTCTAAGATTGCAGGGCCCGCAGTTTCGACACCACTTCTCTAGGGCAGATCTCATACCCACCCAGTAGAATCTTACTTTAAGTAGGGCCTCCAGTTTCTTCCAACCAAAGTGGCCTGCACCATTGTGATAGGCTTCCAGCACCATCCTCGTATCCTTCTGTGGTACAATCACTTGCCACACCTTCTCATGCGTCCTCGGGTCAATGATGCTCCTGTAAAGTTTGTCTTGATAGATGAATAATCGACCCCTCTCCTTCCATAGGTACTGCGCCTCAGGTGGGGCTCCTTTGTCAAGGCTGGCGCCAGGCTGGCTGATCAGTTTCTTTACCAAGCCTACCGCTGGATCATTTTCCTGGGTCTCCTTCCAGTTGTAGTGAGGTAGTGGGTTCAGGGTCACCTCTTGGCGGTTGGCACGCAACTGCCGACACTGTTTTGCTCCATGGCGATGGAACGCTGGCAGCTCAATCTCTTCAAGATCATCTTCATCTTCACCCTCGTCTGCTAGGTGAGGCATCCTGGACAGAGCATCTGCGTTGCCGTTCTTGTGGCCAGCTCGATACTTGACAGTAAAGTCATAATTCGCCAGTCGGGCTACCCAACGCTGCTCCATGGCACCCAATTTAGCAGTATCCAAGTGGGTCAGGGGGTTGTTGTCCGTGAAGACAGTGAATTTGGTGGCTGCCAGGTAGTGCTTGAACCGCTCTGTGATAGCCCATACCATGGCCAGGAACTCTAGCTTAAATGAGCTATAATTCGCTGGGTTTCTTTCAGTAGGCCTGAGCTTCCTGCTGGCGTAAGCAATCACACGCTCTTTGCCTCCCTGCACCTGTGAAAGCACTGCTCCCAGTCCCACATTACTGGCATCGGTGTACAGTACGAATGGCAGACCGTAGTCAGGGTAGGCTAGGATCTCTTCACCCGTCAAGGCCCCTTTCATTTGTCTGAAGGAGTGTTCTTCTGCTTCTCCCCAGTGAAATGGCGGGCCGGAGATCTTTCCTTTCTTCTTTGGGTGGCCTACCCGGAGCTCTTGCAAAGGCGCTGCCATTTTCGTGTAGCCCTTGATGAACCTTCTGTAGTAGCCTACCAAGCCAAGGAACTGGCGTACCTCCCGGACGGTAGTAGGTGTGGGCCATTCCTGGATGACTGTGACCTTCTCTGGGTCCGGTGCTACTCCTTCTGCACTGACCACGTGACCTAGGTACTGGACCTTTGGCTTCAGTAAATGGCACTTGGATGGTTTCAGCTTCATTCCATATCGGGATAGTGCTTCAAAGACTTCAGCCAGGTGTTTCAGGTGGTCCTCGTAGGTCTTGGAGTACACGATGACATCATCCAGGTAGACCAGGACGGTTTCAAAGTTGAGGTGCCCTAGGCAGCATTCCATAAGCCTCTGGAAGGTCCCGGGGGCATTGCAGAGTCCAAATGGCATGCTGTTGAACTCACAGAGGCCCATTGGGGTGGTGAAGGCCGTCTTCTCCCGATCTTCTTCTGCTACAGATACTTGCCAGTAGCCACTAGTAAGATCTAGGGTAGAAAAGTAGTTAGAGGTTTTTAAGGCAGCGAGGGATTCCTCTATCCTTGGCAAAGGGTAGGCATCCTTGTGTGTTATCTGATTTATCCGTCTGTAATCCACACACATCCTCATCGTGCCATCCTTCTTTCTCACCAGGACCAGGGGAGCTGCCCAGGGGCTGCAACTGTCCCTTATGACTCCTGCCTCCTTCATGTCCTTCAGCATGTCCTTTGTGCGCTGGTAATGGGCTGGTGGAATAGGCCTATGTCTTTCCTTAATGGGAGGATGACTGCCTGTGGGTATGTGATGTTGCACCCCTTTGATCCTACCAAAGTCTAGTGGGTTCTTACTAAAGACCTGCTCGTATTCCTGCACGACCCTGTAAACCCCATGTTTCTGGTAGACGGGTGTAGAGTCAGTCCCCACGTGGAGTTTCTGGCACCAATCCTCTAACTGCTTTTGGGAGGTCTCGTCCTCTTTTGAGTCAGCTTGTGTCAGGGGACCTACAGGTGTTATGGCGTCATTTGAGCATGTAAACAGTTTGGCTATGGTAGCGTACCTTGGTAGTCTGGCTTCCTCCTCCCCACAGTTCAACACTCGTACAGGCACTCGTCCCTTGTGTACATCAACTACCCCCCTGGCTGTCAGAATCGTGGGCCAGTGGTCTGAATGAGTGGGCTCTAGTACAGCCTGGTAATCCTGTCCTCTGAGACCTACCGCTGCTCTACACCACATCATCATTTCACTCCGTGGGGGTATCACAATGGGGTTAGCATCCATCACCCGTACACTACCAATCTCACCGCCAGTCTGTTTTACCTGTTGCTTCCTCAGAATGATTCGGATCTCCTTTTGCAAGGCTCTTTGCGACCTGCCCTCAGCACCTTCAACAATCTGGTGAAGCAACAACAACACTTCCCCTAGGCAATTTTCTATGACATTAGTGCCTAAAATCATTTGCGGGTTCCTTTCTCTAATATCAGTGTCCACAACAATCAGTCCCTGTCCCTTCATTTCCTGCCTTCCCACCTTTATGGTTACCTCTTTGACCCCGATCTGGTCTATAGGTTGTCCGTTGGCAGCATAGATGGTGAGGGAGGGGTCCGGTGGTCGGAGATCGTCGTCCGACCAAAACCTACGATAAAGGACATACGGGATCGTGGTGACCTGAGAGCCGGTGTCCAATAATGCCGGGGTAGGGATCCCGTCCAGGACGATGGACAGGACAGGACGTCCACCCACGTACTGATCACAGCAGCGACCTGGGCCTGATCTTCTTAATCCTGAGGCCTGGCCCCCGGCCCCAGGTTTGGCTCGTTTAAAGGACAGGCCCTTGCATAGTGACCTGCCTCCTGGCAACGACGACAGATGGGTTGTCCAGATGAGTCATAGCGATCACTGCTTCTGCCTCGGGTTGGGGGACCTCTTCTCCTCCGCATCCAAGGGACGTCCTCTGGGTTGTCAGCTAGCAGGATCCGATGAGGCACTTTGGTCTCTGAGGGCAACTGCATTGCTTTCAGGATTTGGGCGACGTCCTTAGTGAGCTGTTGCACCTGGGAGGATAGTGTATTTATAGTCTCTGCTGGCGCGTTGAGTCCTTTTGCAGTTACCAGGGACTGCGAGGAGGATTCCGCTCCTGCAGCCGTGGAACTGGCAGGCCATGCTGGTGCGACGGGGTCTGTGTCCACAGGAGGTTGGAGTGCTTTCACTGCCCTGTCTTTCAGAATGGCAAAGTCCACGTCAGGGTGTTCCAGGGACCACAGCTTCATCTGCTTCCCATCCTCAGGAGAGCGCAGGCCCCGCAAGAATTGTTCCTTCATCATCCGGTTTCCTTCCTGATCACTGACAGGGTCCACCAGCTTGAGAGCCCGTAGTGCAGCCTGCAGCCTGAGGGCATAGTCTCTTATGCTATCTTGGGGCTTCTGCCGGCAGTTATAGAAGTCCGTCCTCAGCTCTCCCTCGGTGCGGTGTTCAAAAGCAGCTGCTAGTTTGGCAAAGATGGTCTCAACAGAGCTCCGGTCATCATTGGTCCAGGACTCAGCCTCCAATTCTGCTGCTTCAGTCAATTGTCCCAGCACCACAGCGGCCCTCTGCTTACCAGTCATCGCGTGCATGTCTAGCAGGGTGTTGATCTTCTTCTTAAACCCGGTCAGCGTGTCTATTTTACCGGCGTATTGGGGCAGCCATTGCGCTCCTGGGACATACAGCAAGGAAACTGGCATTATGGGGGAGATTTCGGCCGGCGCGGCTGCGACCGCGGCACCGGCACCGGGCGCTGCTGCGTCCAGCGCGACGGGGGCTGGCATCGCTTGGGCTGCGTCGCCCTGACCAGGGGCATTACCTCCTGCAGCGTCCATTTTTCTTCAAAAATCTGCGCGCTCCCTTTCCACTTCCTGGGTCAGAACGCTCTCCGAATTGTGGGGATTCTGGGGCGGCCACACCTCTTCGTGGGCGGTGCTCTTTTCCCTCGCGCGGGCTGCAGCGCGCGCTTTTGAAGATGATAATATGGCGGCGGTTCAATTTTTGCGGTCGGACCTCTGAGGCACACGGTCACCTGTCTGAACAGGTCTAGTCCAAATCCTGTTCGTGACGCCAGAAGTTGTGAAGCCCCGCTAGTATGTGTCTGTGCATTACCTTCAGGGACTCCACGTGGATGGAACAGTCTGGTCACAGGTAGGGAACCTTCGTTTTGGGATACGTCGTGACGCCACTCTCAGAATTGCGGTCAGTGCGGACCGCCACTGCAGGTTAAGGGATGCCTGGGGCTGATGGTGGGTGCAGTAGGTTGTAATAGCCTCCTGAGAGTAAGGCAAGCCCCAGGTCCCTGTGTATGTGTGTGGGACCACAGGTCGCAGAATGACTCAAACACAGTCCAAGAAGTCTTTCAACGTGTTTACTCACTGTTTGGAGGTCACGGTGAGATGCCCGGGCGACACTGTGATAACCAGGTTGAACCAGGAATTCCAGGAGGCCGTTCTGAGGGTAGCTGTCCACTCGCCTTCCTTGCACTCTTTCTGTTTTAGGAGGATCCTTTGCTTGAAGCGTGGTAGGACCCCTCCAGGGAAGCTGTTACCACCCTGCTCCCCTCTCTCTCTGGCTCGTCTGCCGGCAGCGTGGCCTTGGTGGGATGGCTTCTGGCCCTGTCCCCTTATGGGCCTGGTGATTGCTGCTTGGCTCAAGCTCTGTGTAGTCGTGGTGAGGGCATGAAGTACCCCCCCCACCTGTAGGTTAAGCAGCTCTGGATGATCTGCTGCCTGTACTGGGGACCTAGTTCCCCTTGTGTGCTCGGATACCGGGATCTCCGTACTCAGCCACCCTTCTCTCTGGATGATTTTCAGGCCGACCCACGGTACTCCTTTCTCCCCCGCTTTCAGCTACTGCACTCCTCAGGACCTGTCTGACACGAGAGCTCCTCTGCTCCCTTCCACACACTTCAACTTCTTCCTCTAGACTTCCCTCCTTCCTCTTTCTCTGCCCTGCTTCCTAGCAACTAGCCCCTGAACACACCCCTAGCTGGGAATTGAAAGTTAACCCCTTCTGGCTACCCAAGGGTCCCCTCTGGTGATGTGGGAGATCTGGTCACTATGTGTTTGTGTGTGCACCTCATCCTGGCCTTTGGAGATTACCTGGAAGCATTGCTCCCGCATGGGTGCAATACTCTGTGGTGCCTGACCAGGTCAGGGGCGCCACAATTGCTTCTTTTGTACAATTCAGAGGCAAGCACTTTACGGCTGCATATGGCAATACAAAGCTTCCATTACAAGAGTCCAGCAATTCATTATATGGAACTCCATCTTCCCCCGTAAGGACCGCACGTGTTGAGGTGTACAGTTACTCTCAACTTTCAGTTGATATGTGAGGACCCCACTGCTTGGGGTGCATCTGTATATCTCCTCACTAATACTTTCAAAGTCTGTTCGATGAGGGCCACATGCTACTTGCTGTGCCACTGCATCTTTAGCTCTCTGTAGGAGAACGTCTGTCCCAGTATGGTGACATCCTAGCTTCTTCTCCAGTGCAGATAATTGTTTGCTTAAAGGGAGCCTGTCACTAGATTTGTCCCATATAAGCTGCAACAACCAGCAGTAAGCTCTTATATATAGCATTCTAGAATACTGTATATAGTGCCTAAGCCGATCTGTATAACATAAAAAAACAGCTTTTATTCTACTCACCTGTGGGCTGGTACGGTCCAGTGGGTGCTGGTCTTGGTCCGGCACCTTCTCTCCTCCTTCGATTGCTGTCCTCCTTCCCTCCTTCATGTAGATGATGCGTCCTACATCATCCACACAGAGCCCTTCATTGCACTCCTATGTACACAAACTGTTCTCTGCCCTGCTGAGGGCAGGTCAAAGTATTGTAGTACGTACGCACGGGCGGTCTTTGATCTTTCCCCATGCCCGTGCATTACAGTACTTTGCTCTGCCCTCAGCAGGGAAGAGAGAAATTCAGGTATGCAGAAGTGCAATGGAGGCCTCTGTGTGGGTGATGTAGGACGTGAACACAGAACTGCAAAGGAGGACAGCGACGGAAGGAAGAGAGGAGGCACTGTATCAAGACCACTGATGCCCATCAGACTGAACCCCCTCACAGGTGAGTAAAATAAAAGATGTTTTTTAGGTTATACAGAGCATCCTGGGCACTTATATACAGTATTCTAGAATGATGTATATAAGAGCTTACTTGTGGTGGCCACAGCTTATACAGGCCAAATCTGGTGACAGGTTTCCTTTAAGACCCATTTTACTGAGATAAGGAATCCCTTCCTCAGCTTAGTTCCCTTAAGAATCTCGTCCTCGTCCTGTGAGAATACAATATATTTTTCTATGTGCTTTCCTACTGTGAGAATACAATATATATATATATATATATATATATATATATATATATATATATATATATATATATTGTATATGCCTTTTCTATAACTAAGCTTTTTTTCTATATGAGTAAGACGATAGAGCCTGTAAGCATGTGTATACAAAGATCAGCAGCTGATGTCATGAGACAAGGGAAAAGAATGAAGATGTTGATAACAATGGCCGGCTGCATCTGCCCAGGTCCACATTTATGACTGTGAGTTACGTGACAAAGACAAAGACTTTGCAAATTATGTTGAGTCGGAAAACAGGAGGGGCTTGAGAGGAAGTCCCAAAATGGAAAAACATCACAGGCTTTCTGCATATGCTTTTAATATAACCAATGGTATACTTAGGAATTTTACTAAAAGATTAACCCATTACTGTTCTATAAACTGTTCTATAAAAAGGCTTGTAATAATAAAGCTCACACATGTGCACCTTCACTGAGAAGGAATTTATACCAGCAGTTTTGTGTGGTCTGAATTTCTCTGCCAGCGCTCAGTGACCTTCAGTTTGAGATTACAGCAGACATTCACTGTTAAATAGAAGTAGATTTCCCAAAACTGTGAAATTTTTCCTTAACAGTCTTACTGCTCCCCCTAAGCGATGCTCTGTACCATTAATTAGGCTTCCAGGCTTGTAATAAGGACCTCATCCTGCTGCTTCCCCTGATCAATGTATAGTGCCATTAGTTAAGCCTCCTGGCCTCTAGTAAGGACCTTGTCCTGCTCTGTATCTTCACTTGGGCACCCTTTGCCTGAAATCCGGAATTCTGCTGCCAGGTCCAATTGACATTTTAATGTCTATGGAAGTCCCTGACTTTCCCCGATAACAAATTTTGGGGAGGTAAGGATCCACCATGTTCTATTTCAGACTGCCTATCATGGATGAGGGCTATTTGATGTTTTATTGGATTCCATTCACTCCAATGCTATACTATGAGGCAGTGCCGATCAGCGCTATTTTTTCAAGCTAATTTGGCATGAGAAAAAAAATGCTGCATGTTGCGATTGGCAGCGTATCTCTGATCATGCACACCAATACAAGTCCATGGGTGTGGGTAAATCATTGGACTGCACACATATGTCATCTGAGTACAGTTGAATATACTAAGAGACAGGCAATGGAAAAGATGGAGAAATTAATCTCTCCAACTTCTCCTCACTTGTGATCCGATTCTCGCTGGCAAGAGAATCGGATCAATGTAAACTTACAATCGGCTCACACAATCGCAGTGGAGCTTGAGCCGAGAGTTATTAGCATATTGAATCCGACTTTCTTGCATCGGATGCTATACGCCAATGTTACCCCGACCTTATAGAAAAGATAATGCCAAAGGTGTTTGGTAGCCACTCTGTCATAGAAAACACAAGAGCAATCGGCACTCCTGTGTATGGAAGCATCGGGGAGTAAAGGGGGCTTTACACGCTACGATATCGTTAATGTTTTGTCGTCGGGGTCAAATTGTTAGTGACGCACATCCGGCGTCATTAACGATATCGCAGCGTGTGACACTGACCAGCGACCTTAAGCGACCTCAAAAATGGTGAAAATCGTTCACCATGGAGAGGTCGTCCCAAACTCAAAAATCGGTAAGGGTTGTTTATCCAGGTGGTTCATCGCTCATGCGGCAGCACACATCGCTGTGTGTGACACCGCACGAGCGAGGAACGTCTCCTTACCTGCCGCCGGCCACAATGCGGAAGGAAGGAGGTGGGTGGGATGATAAGTCTCGCTCATCTCCGCCCCTCTGCTTTGATTGACCGGCCGCTTAGTGACGTTGCGGTGACGTCGCTGTGATGCCGAACGTCCCTCCCCCTTGAAGGAGGGATTGTTCGGCAGTCACAGCGATGCCACCGACCAGGTAAGTATGTGTGACGCTGCCGTAGCGATAATGTTCGCTACGGCAGCGATCACAAACAATCGCATGCACAACGGGGGCGGGTACTTACACACTCGCTATCGCTACAAATTGCTAGCGATATCGCTACCGTGTAAAGCCCCCTTAAGGCCTGGAACAGGGGAACTACAGCCTGCTAAAAAGGTAAAGCTCTCACTTTACCTGAATAAAATCCTCTAGATTATAAAGATTCATTGCTTCCACTTACTACTGATTTATAACAAGTTCAGCTGGATCACACATCACTTTATATATGTATTTATTAAATGTTTCTCTAAAGAAAAAATGGCTTTTTGATGATCCATGAATCTTTCAAATTGAATAATTTGGATGACTAATGGCTGAAACGTGAGTCAGTTTTATTAGTAGGGGTTTATAATGGAGGGCCACAGCTTGGGTAAACATTATAGAAGGTGCTAATGGTTGTTTTTCTTATTCACCTTTACAGAGTAGTCTGTTTATTATCCAGAAAAGGAAAAACCCTCATGAAATGATTTATGTTGCTTCTGAGTTGACAGTTTTTGCTGGTAAAACACAGAGGGCAACGCAGGCCTGAGGGAGAACAATTTAAAGAAATCCAAAGACCTCTTCTGCAACATTAAGAGACAAGAAGGTCACCTCTAGAACTGCTAAAAATACAGCAGCAGAGCGCACACTAACACCCATTGCTGGAGACGGCTGTACAGCAGAGTGTGTCAAGTGCTCATTTGTTGTATATCCTGGGGACACATAGGAAATTTGTGAATTTATCAATGTCGCTGCTCACATTTTGCATTGAATTCCTTGTAGGGCTGCTGACACTGCTTTCCTGGAGTAATACATTTGGAAAATGAGTGCTTTAACCCTGATGGCACTGAGAATCACTGTTTTTACTGTTTCCAAGAAAAAACATTAGCCTGTAGGGAAAAAGATCCTTACATTTTAAAGGGAAACTGTCATGTGAAAAAACACTAATAACCTGCAGATATGGGGTTAATCTGCAGGTTAATAGCGTTCTGAACCTGCCCGGCGCCTGCATTTTGAGTTCTGTTATTGGGAGGAGATCAATTTTATTTTGTTCGACTTCCAGCGGTGCAGATTCAGTCACTGCTCAATATACATTGAGCTGCAGCTGTAACCACACCCCTGGCATTGACTGACAGCCAGCTCTACAATAGTGCAAGCTGTCAGTGCCATGGATGTGTTATTTACATGTATCTGAGGACAGGGGCGGACTGGCCTGTCTGGGGCCCACCTGGAGAATTGACTCCAGGGGCCCACCCTACAGCTAAATATAAACACCCATTAGTGTTATCCCCATTATTGTGCTGCTTTGACTGTATACACAGGCGGCTCCTGCACATCTATATTGTTCACCATAACTGGAATGTACAATTATAGTCGTTTGCAGTAATGGGGTTTTTGGGTGAAAACAAGTTATCACTGATCCGCAGGGTAGGTTGGTGATAACTTATTGATCGGTGGAACCAGACCAGTGGAAACCGCACCGATCGGAAGATTGTGGAACTTTTTGCAGCAGCAGGTGGGGTGTGTGACCGCAGCTCCATTCATCCTCTGTGGGGTGGGATGTGTGACCGTTGCTCCATTCATCCTCTGTGGGGTGGGATGTGTGACCGTAGCTCTATTCATCCTCTGTGGGGTAGGATGTGTGACCGCAGCTCCATTCATCCTCTGTGGGGTGGGATGTGTGACCGCAGCTCCATTCATCCTCTGTGGAGTGGGATGTGTGACCGCAGCTCCATTCATCCTCTGTGGAGTGTGTGACCGCAGCTCCATTCATCCTCTGTGTGGTGGGATGTGTGACCGCAGTTCCATTCATCCTCTGTGGGGTGGGGTGTGTGACCGCAGCTCCATTCATCCTCTGTGTGGTGGGATGTGTGACCGCAGCTCCATTCATCCTCTGTGGGGTGGGATGTGTGACCGCAGCTCCATTCATCCTCTGTGGGGTGGGATGTGTGACCGCAGCTCCATTCATCCTCTGTGGAGCAGCCAGATAACAAGCGCAGCACTCGCAGTCACTGAGGGAATTAATGAATCAGGGGTCGAGTCGGACACGAGCTCCAGTGTAATGGGGGATAAAAGTTGCACGATAGGTGCAGGTCCCAGCAATCAGTCCACACAGATGAATAAGTTATCACTTATCTTTAGGCCACGTTCACACACTTTTTGTCTGATTTTACTGCTCCTGGTTTTGGCTTCAAATACTGAGGTAAAAAGCTCACTGAATACTCAGTGTGTGAACGTGGCCTTAGTAAAGGTAATTACTTGTTTTCACTGGAGAATCTCTGTAAGTGCATATTTACTGCAGTGTAATAGTCACAGGACAGGGCAGGAGAGGGAGGGGAGGGGTTAAATGTTTAAGTATTTAATTTCTACTGGAAATAATCTTCCCCTTATAGAGAGAAAAAGTGACCTCCATACACAACACAATCCACTATACCAAAACCAATAATACCATATACAAGGGGGAAATACCGCCACACCGTGACCAGACAACATATTACCACCACATAGTGACCAAATACAACCACATACAAGGGATAAATACCCCCACACAGTGATCAGGCAACATATTACCACCAAACAGTGACCAAATACAGCCACATACAAGGGAGAAATACCACCACACCGTGACCAGACCACAAAAAGACCGAACAATACCACATACAAGGGAGAAATACCGTGACACTATGACCAGATAACATACTACCAACACATAGTGATCAAAAGCAACCACATACCAGAGAGTAATACCACCACATCATAATTAGACCACACAGTAACCGAATATTATCACATACAAGGGAGAAATACCGCAACACTATAACCACACCACATAATTACCGACTATAACTACATACAAGAAAGTAATACCGCCACACCATAATCAGACCACATAGTGACCGAATACAACCACATACAAGGGAGAAATGCCGTGACTGACTTACCAGTGACGTCTCTAGCTGACTTTATTCATCTTCGCTTTTTCTCTTCATCCGGTGCTGACCGCCATCACTTCTTCCTGCCATGACGCGACTCTGCAGAAAATAACAGTCACCTATAGCCGATCACTCCCAGAGCACATTCCTCACTATTTCCCCAATTTCTACACCACGTCAGACTCTTGTTCCCCCATTTGAGACAGTATCCTCAAAATTAACTTATATTTCATCACTAATGAATGAATCCTGAATGAATGAATGAATCAATCAATCAATGAATCAATGAATGAATGAATGAATCCCCTAATTTGAATGAATCCCCTAATTTCATGAATGAATGAATGAATGAATGAATAAATGAATCCCCTAATTTGCCCCTACAGTAATTATGCCCCAAGTGCCACCATAAACCAAACATGCATGTCCCTCATTCTGGCCCCATATAGTAATTATGTCCCTCATCCTGGCCCCTTTTATTTAATAATGTCTGGGGAAACAAGTGGAATGAGAAGGGGTTGTTAATTGCTTCCTGCACAAAATATCACCCCACAATCCTGCTCTCCAAAATAGCCCCACAAAGTGCCCCTTTCCAAAATGTCCCCCCAAAAATTGCCCTTCCTATAATATCTCCCCCAACTACATCCCTGTATAAATCCCCCCTCCTCATTATACTATGCTGCCTTCCAAAATCTTTGATGCCTCATAATTGTCCCCCATTGCCCTATAATGTTCCAATTTCTTTCATAACGTCCCCCACTGACCTATAATGCCCCAATTTTCTTCATAATGGCCCCCATTACCCTATAATGTCCTTCCTCTGCCCTATAATGTCCCCCACTGCCTTATAATGTCCCCTGCTGCCCTATGATGATCCCTACTGCCCTATGATGTCCCCCACTGCCCTTTTATGTCCCCCACTGCCCTATTATGTCCCCCACTGCCCTATTATGTCCCCCACTGCCCTATTATGTCCCCCACTGCCCTATAATGTCCCCCACTGCCCTATTATGTACCCCACTGCCCTATTATGTCCCCCCCTGCCCTATTATGTCCCCCACTGACCCATAATATGCTCCATAAAGTCCCCCACCGCTTCTTAATGCCACTTGTACAATAACACTGCTCCCCCCCCACCCGCAGCCCCTCATATAAAAGTACATCTTCGGCTCCTCTGGAGCGCTTACCTGTGCCTGCGCGTCCTCCTCTTCATCCCTGCAGCTGCGGCCCCGGTGATGATGATATCGGTGCAGGACTGAGGCGCGCTCCTCTGCAGCCCTGGCGATGACGGTACATTGTGGGGCTGAGCAGAGCTGCTCCCCCTCCTGTCACCGGCCGCTGTACAAATGTATTGCGCGCCTGAAAGACGCGCATACATCTGAATACCGGCGCGGTCGGTGCAGGCCTGGGGACTCCCGCAGTGCACCGCTAGGACCTTTGGTGAGTCACATGACACATGTGATGTCACTAAAGGTCCTGCAACTGCGAAAACATCAGTGATCATACACAACTTATATGATCACTGAAGTTTACGATTGAAAGGCTGGGTGCCAGGGCCCACTCACGCCTGTGCATGGGCGTACCCAGGATCAAAACTTAGGGGGGGGGAAAGCCATGGTCGTTCACGTTGTAAAATATTAGAACGGAAAAGGTGAATGAAACGAAAATTTTGAGAATTAAATGTAATTATAGCTCGATTAATGACTCCGCGCCCCTCTCCACACACACACACACACACACACACACACACACACAATACAATACATCCCCCCATTACCCACTACATACACACACACACACAAATACCATGCACCTCCCATTACCATCTCCCCACGCACACAATACAATGCACCCCCCCATCACCCCCTCCAAACACACACACACACACACACACAATACAAAGCATCCCCCATCACCCCCTACACACACACACACACACTACAATGCACCCCCATTACCCTCACACACACACACACACACACACAACACACGCTCCATTACCCCCCCACACACACAATCCATCCCCCCATCACCCGCTACACACACAAATACAATGCACCCCCCATCACCCCCTACACACACACACACACTACAATGCACCCCCATTACCCTCACCCACACACACACACACACACAATACACGCTCCATTACCCCCCACACACACAATACATCCCCCCATCACCCGCTACACACACAAATACAATACATCCCCCCATCACCCGCTACACACACAAATACAATGCACCCCCATCACCCCCTACACACACACCCACAATACAATGCACCCCCCATCACCCCCTACACACACACCCACAATACAATGCACCCCCACTACTCCCCACACACACACACACACACACACACACACAATGCACCGTCTATCAGCCCCTACACACACACACAATACAATGCATCCCCCATCACAGCCTACACACACACACACACAATGCACCCCCCCATCACCCCCTACACACACACACACACACAATGCACCCCATCATCACCCCCTACACACACACACACACACAATACAATGCATCCCCCATCACACCCTACACACACACAATGCACCCCCACTACTCCCCACACACACACACACACAATGCACCGTCCATCAGCCCCCTACACACACACAATACAATGCATCTCCCATCACAGCCTACACACACACAATGCACCCCATCACCCCCTACACACACACACACAATGCACCCCATCATCACCCCCTACACACACACACACACACACACACATACACACAATACAATGCATCCCCCATCACACCCTACACACACACAATGCACCCCCCCATCACCCCCTGCACACACACACACACACACACACACTACAATGCATCACCCCCTACACACACACACAATACAATACATCCCCCATCATCCACTACATATACACACACACGCACACACAAATACAATGCATCCCCCATCACCCCCTCCAAACACACACAATACAATGCACCCCCCATCACCCCCTACACACACACACACATACACACACACAATACAATGCATCCCCCATCACCCCCTACACACACACACACACACAATACAATGCACCCCCATCACCCCCTACACACACACACACACACAATACAATGCACCCCCCATCACCCCCTACACACACACACACAATACAATGCACCCCCATCACACCCTACACACACACACACACACACACACACTACAATGCACCCCCATTACCATCACACACACACACACACACAGAAACACACAATACACGCTCCATTACCCCCCCACACACAGTACATCCCCCCCATCACCCGCTACACACACACAAATACAATGCACCCCCCATCACCCCTACACACACACCCACAATACAATGCACCCCCACTACTCCCTACACACACACAAATGCACCCCCATTACTCCCTACACACAGACACACACAGACACAATGCACCATCAGCCCCTACACACACACAATGCACCCTGCATCACTCCCTACACACACACACACAATGCACCCCCCATCACCCCCTACACACACAATGCAGCCCTCCATCACCCCCCCACACACACACACACACAATGCACCCCTCCATCACCCCCCCCACACACACACACACAATACAATGCATCCCCC
The DNA here is from genome assembly GCF_048569485.1 of Anomaloglossus baeobatrachus. Taxonomy (NCBI): domain Eukaryota; kingdom Metazoa; phylum Chordata; class Amphibia; order Anura; family Aromobatidae; genus Anomaloglossus; species Anomaloglossus baeobatrachus. The sequence goes on from NC_134359.1 coordinate 107,061,478, forward strand.
ATCACACCCTACACACACAATGCACCCCCCCATCACCCCCTACATACACACACAATACAATACATCCCCCATCACCCACTACACACACACACACACACACAATACATCCCCCCATCACCCACTACATACACACACGCACAAATACAATGCACTCCATCACCCCCTACACACACACACACACACACACAATGCACTCCATCACCCCCTACACACACACACACACTACAATGTACCCTCCATCACTCCCCACACACACACACACACACACAATGCACCCCTCCATCACCCCCCACACACACACACAATGCACCCCTCAATAATAATAATAATAATAATAATCTTTATTTCTATAGCGCCAACATATTCCGTAGCGCTTTACAATTCAGGAGGATCATATACATACAAGTAACAGTTATAGAAATACAATATTTAGAGGGGAAAAAATACAACCCTGCTCGTGAGAGCTTACAATCTACAATGAGATGGGGGGAGAGGCAAGGTTCAAGTGCTTATTTACAATGACAATCCAGCCATCTCACGGAAATGGGGCTGGATAATGGTTTCCTGGACCAGTGGGCCCGAGCCTTGAGATGCCTTTGGGTGCCATGGAGTTTGATGTGGAGCTATGTTGTGAGAGGTTGTAGAGGGACTATGTGAATCGAATCTGATTAGGGAGTGTGATAGGCCGCCCTAAAAAGATGCGTCTTTAGGGTGCGTCTGAAGCTGAGTAAGTTGTGATTTGTCCTAACTTCTTGGGGTAGAGCGTTCCAGAGGGTTGGTGCAGCTCGGAAGAAGTCTTGGATCCGGGAGTGGGAGGTTCGAATTAGTGTGGATGTTAGTCGAAAGTCGCTTCCAGAGCGTAGAGAACGGGTGGACTGATAGACAGAGAGGAGGGTGGAGATGTAGGGGGGTGCTGCACTGTGGAGAGCTTTGTGGGCGAGAACAAGCAGTTTGAATTGGATCCTATGATATATGGGCAGCCAGTGCAATGACTGGCACAGAGCAGAGGCATCCGAGTAGCGGTTAGCCAGATAGGTGACCCTGGCTGCTGCATTAAGGATTGACTGTAAAGGAGAGAGTCTAGTTAGGGGGAGACCAATTAATAGAGAGTTACAGTAGTCCAAGCGAGAGTGGATCAGGGCCACGGTGAGGGTTTTTGTCGTTTCCATTGTGAGAAAGGGGCGGATTCTAGAGATGTTCTTGAGGTGCAAGCGGCAGGTGCGGGCAAGAGATTGTATGTGGGAGGTGAAGGAGAGATCAGTGTCAAGTATAACCCCCAGGCAGCGGGCTTGCGGCCTAGGACTTATCGTTGTGCCACACACAGAGAGGGAGATGTCAGGTTGAGGAAAGTTGGAAGATGGAGGGAAAAGAAGAAGTTCAGTTTTGGAAAGGTTAAGTTTCAGATAAAGAGCAGACATGACATTGCAAACTGCAGTCAGGCAGTCACTGGTGTTCTGTAGTACAGCGGGGGTGAGCTCAGGGGAGGAGGTGTATAGCTGTGTGTCATCAGCATAAAGATGGTACTGAAAGCCAAATCTGCTGATGGTCTGACCAATTGGGGCAGTGTAGAGGGAGAAAAGAAGAGGGCCAAGGACTGAACCTTGAGGGACCCCAACAGTGAGAGGAAGAGGAGAAGATGTGGAGCCAGCAAATGATACACTGAATGAGCGTCCAGAAAGATAGGAAGAGAACCAGGAGAGAACAGTGTCCTTTAGGCCGATAGAGTGGAGCATAGAGAGAAGGAGATGGTGGTCAACAGTGTCAAAGGCAGCAGAAAGGTCAAGAAGAATAAGCAGAGAGTGGTCACCGTTACGTTTTGCTGTCAATAGGTCATTGGTCACTTTGACAAGGGCAGTTTCTGTTGAGTGTAAAGGGCGGAAGCCAGACTGTAAAGGATCTAGAAGAGAGTGAGAGGAGAGGTAGCGGGTGAGGCGAGAGTAGACCAGGCGCTCCAAGAGTTTAGAGATGAAGGAGAGATTGGAGACTGGTCTGTAGTTGCTTGTGCAGGACGGATCGAGAGAAGGTTTTTTTAATAATGGAGTAATGATAGAGTGTTTGAGGGAGGAGGGGAAGATACCCGAAGAGAGAGAGAGATTGAAGATTTTAGTTAGGTGAGTGGCGACAACCGGAGAGAGGGACTGGAGTAGAGGTGTGGGGAAGGGATCAGTAGGGCAAGTTGTAGGACGAGAGGAGGATAGGAGCCTGGAGACTTCCTCCTCTGTGACTGGGTCAAATGTGGAAAGTGAGCTGGATGGGATATGGGGAGGGATGGGATTCACAGGGCTTGGTGGCTGGGAGCTGATCTCTTGGCGGATGTTTTTAATTTTCTCTGTGAAATACGAGGCCAGGTCATCAGCATGAAGGGCTGTGACAGGGGTCTGTACTTTGGGACTGAGGAGGGAGTGAAAGGTGTCAAAGAGTTTTTTTGGATTGTTGGCAAGTGAGGAAACAAGGTTGGTGAAGTAGGTCTGTTTGGCGAGGTGAAGGGAATAGTTATAGGTCCTTAACATGAACTTGTAGTGGATGAAGTTTTCTGGTGTGCGGGTTTTCCTCCATAGGCGTTCGGCGCTCCTGGAGCATCGCTGGAGAAATCGAGTTTGTGATGTGAGCCAGGGCTGTTTTACTCTGTGTTTGGTCTTTCTGAGGGTGAGGGGCGCTACTTGGTCTAGCGTAGTCCTGAGTGTGTCATTGTAGTGCTTTACAGCCAGATCAGGACAGGAAAGTGAGGATATAGGGGACAGTGATGTGTGTAAAGAGTCTGAAAGTGTCTGAGAATCGATGGCCTGTAGGTTTCTGAATGTGTGATTGGTGGGGGTGTGCTGAGGCGGACGAGGGTTTGTGAGCTTGAAGGAGAGGATGTTGTGGTCAGAGAGGGGAAGAGGTGAGTTGTCAGAGTCAGAGATTGAGCAGAGGCGGATAAAGACCAGGTCAAGGGTGTTACCATCTTCATGTGTCTCAGAGGATGAGAGCTGTGAGAGGCCAAGGGAGGTGGTGAGAGATAGAAGCTGGGATGCAGAAGGGGAGGAGGGGCTGTTCATGGGGATGTTAAAGTCTCCTAGGATCAGGGTTGGTAACTCTGAGGACATGAAGTGTGACAGCCAGGCTGAAAAGTGGTCAAGGAACTGGATGGGTGAGCCTGGTGGACGGTATATGACAGCTACTCTGAGGGAGAGGGGATGGAAGAGCCTGATGGTGTGGATCTCAAAGGATGGGAATAAGAGTGATGGAGCTGGGGGGATGACCTGGAAAGTGCACTGTGGGGACAGTAGTAAGCCTACTCCACCACCATGTCTGTTTCCAGGTCTTGGTGAATGGGAAAAGTGTAAACCACCATGAGAGATGGCAGCAGGGGAAGTAGTATCAGAATCCTGAATCCAGGTTTCAGTGAGGGCTAGCAGGTTAAGAGCGTTATTGAGAAAGAGGTTGTGGATGTAAGGAAGCTTGTTACATACGGACCGTGGATTCCATAGAGCACAATTAAAAGAGGGAAGCGAGGGTGTACAGGGAATGTTAATAATATTATCAGGGTTTCTATGGGAGGTGGGGGAGGGGGTAAAGTTAGCCTGGGGCGGACCGGGATTAGGAGAGATATCACCTGAAAGAAGTAGGAGTAGAAGGAGAAAGGTCAGATGGTTTTTGGACTTGTGGCATGGCTTTTTTTGGAAGTCCCTGGAGCTTGATTGAGTCAGATTATTAAGATAGGTGAAAAGAGCCTGGGAGCTGTACATAGGAGAGGGGAGGAGAGAGGGGCTGATGTGGATGAGTGGTGATGGAGGGGGGACAGGGCGGTGAAAGTGAACAGAAAAAGCACATAGGATGATAGAGAGTGAGATAATAGTTAAGGTTAAAACAGATGGCGTCAAAGAGTAATTTACCTGCAGACTCCTGCCCTGACTAACTGCCATTGAGGTAACTGCCCAGCACTTCGCAAAGATGGCATGCATGCAACACCCCGCATGCATGCACCCCTTAAGAAAGACACAAATATATAGGGCTGACTAGAGAGGTAGGTGAGGGGGATTATGGGAGCTCAGCTTGTTAAGGGAAATCAACAAATGCTGATCACACCAGGGGATGATTAAGGAATCAAAGGGAACAGGACATTTGACACCCACCCGGACTTCCGGTCTACACAGATTTACACCATCCACCATCAGATAACATTTACAAAGAGGAATATACAGTCATACATCAGTGAGTATTACATAGATTATGAAAATGACAGAGCATACATCACAGGAAGCAGAGTTATATACCAGAACACATATTCAGCCAATGCAGTGGGGAACAGACAATTCACTTGACAGGAAGCAGAGTTATATACCAGAACACATATTCAGCCAATGCAGTGGGGAACAGACAATTCACTTGACAGGAAGCAGAGTTATATACCAGAACACATATTCAGCCAATGCAGTGGGGAACAGACAATTCACTTGACAGGAAGCAGAGTTATATACCAGAACACATATTCAGCCAATGCAGTGGGGAACAGACAATTCACTTGACAGGAAGCAGAGTTATATACCAGAACACATATTCAGCCAATGCAGTGGGGAACAGACAATTCACTTGACAGGAAGCAGAGTTATATACCAGAACACATATTCAGCCAATGCAGTGGGGAACAGACAATTCACTTGACAGGAAGCAGAGTTATATACCAGAACACATATTCAGCCAATGCAGTGGGGAACAGACAATTCACTTGACAGGAAGCAGAGTTATATACCAGAACACATATTCAGCCAATGCAGTGGGGAACAGACAATTCACTTGACAGGAAGCAGAGTTATATACCAGAACACATATTCAGCCAATGCAGTGGGGAACAGACAATTCACTTGACAGGAAGCAGAGTTATATACCAGAACACATATTCAGCCAATGCAGTGGGGAACAGACAATTCACTTGACAGGAAGCAGAGTTATATACCAGAACACATATTCAGCCAATGCAGTGGGGAACAGACAATTCACTTGACAGGAAGCAGAGTTATATACCAGAACACATATTCAGCCAATGCAGTGGGGAACAGACAATTCACTTGACAGGAAGCAGAGTTATATACCAGAACACATATTCAGCCAATGCAGTGGGGAACAGACAATTCACTTGACAGGAAGCAGAGTTATATACCAGAACACATATTCAGCCAATGCAGTGGGGAACAGACAATTCACTTGACAGGAAGCAGAGTTATATACCAGAACACATATTCAGCCAATGCAGTGGGGAACAGACAATTCACTTGACAGGAAGCAGAGTTATATACCAGAACACATATTCAGCCAATGCAGTGGGGAACAGACAATTCACTTGACAGGAAGCAGAGTTATATACCAGAACACATATTCAGCCAATGCAGTGGGGAACAGACAATTCACTTGACAGGAAGCAGAGTTATATACCTGTGTGAAGAGAGAGAGAAGACGGAAGTTAGTCCACTGCCATTGAGGTAACTGCCCAGCACTTCGCAAAGATGGCACTTAGCAAGAGATGGCATGCATGCAACACCCCGCATGCATGCACCCCTTAAGAAAGACCCCCCCTCACACACACACGCACACACACACACACACACAATACAATGCATCCCCCATCACACCCTACACACACACACACACACACAATGCACCCCCCCATCACCCCCTACATACACACACACACAATACAATGCAGCACCCCCTACACACACACACACAATACAATACATCCCCCATCACCCACTACACACACACACATGCACACACACACAAACACACACAATACCATGCACCCCCCATTACCATCTTCCCACGCACACAATACAATGCACCCCCCATCACCCCCTACACACACACACAATGCACCCCATCACCCCCTACACACACACACTACAATGTACCCCCCATCACTCCCCACACACACACACACAATACAGTGCACCCTCCATTACCCCTCGCCCACATACAATACAATGCACCCTCCATTACCCCTCCCCCCACACACAATACAATGCACCCTCCATTACCCCCTCCCCAGACATAATACATTGCACCCCACATCACCCCCTGCAGACACAAATTACACTGCTCCCTCACTACACACTCCTGCCCCCCCCCCCCCGGAATACAGTACTCCTCCTCTGCCTGTCACAAAGCTGTGTCTCCTTCACAAATGTTCCCCGTTATGTGTCCTCAGCCCCTCCCCACACATCTCCATTAATTACACCTGTCTCTTCGGCTCCTCCATGGAGCGCTTACCGCTGCCTGATGAATCCAGTGTGGCGCCCGCAGCACTATGATGACGTCAGCAATGTGCTGATCTCATCACGTTGCTGCACGTTGGGGGCGGGGCCCAGTCCCGGCGCACTGTTCAAATGACGCAAATACATTTGAATAGGAAGAAGCTGCGGTCACCGGCGCGCTCCTCTGCACTGTGTGCATGTCGGGCACACAGCACACAGCAGGGCCGGAACAGCACAGCGCGCTGCCTCCTGCTCCTGCTAGTGTGCCCGGCATGCACACACTGATGAGGAACGCGCCGGTGGCTGCAGATACAGGCAGGTGACTGGTAAGAAGAAGAGGCCCCCCCCGCACATACCCCCAGGGCCCCTGCTCGCTCCCCTGGGCCCCTGCACCCCCCCGGGCCCCCGCACACGCCCCCGCGCCACCCCACCCCCATGGGGCCCCCGCACACACACCCCCGGGGCCCCTGCTTGCTCCACTGGGCCCCCGCACACACCCCCGGGCCCCCGCCTTCTATACTCACGCGCTGCTGCTCCTGCAGCCTGGCCTGGGGAGACGCCGGGTCCGTCCTCCGCAGCGTGATGCTGCCAGCACCTGCACAGGAAGGAAGCAGTCATCGCTCTGAGACTGCCTCCTCCTGCAGTGTCGCTGCGCAGATGAGTCAGAGCCGCGCGGCACTGACAGTGACAGCAGGCAGAGCAGAGAGATCGCTCTCCATGCTTGCTGCTGCAGAGGGAATGGGATTGTCACTAATCATATCGGCAATGTGCCGATATGATTAGTGAAATTACCGGCGGGGGGGGGGGACCTCTCACACATATCTATAGGGGGGTAGGGGGGCGGGGCCTAGGGGGCGTGGCCATGAATAGCAGGGGCCCACCGGGGGTTCTCTCGACCTCCTGGTGGGCCAGTCCGCCCCTGTCTGGGGATGTGTTGCTTTCAGTCTACAGCTCGCCAAAGACAATAGATAGCTATCTCTTCTGATTCCTCAATACACCATGGTGCTCTCCTCCTAGGTGGCTTATCTCATCAAGAGCAAAAGTATTGTCACGCCAATGTCTCACAAGCCTTCTCAGTACTAGAATTTCTGCACCATATCCGCACCTTAGTTTACTTGCACTTTTTTCATTGCATTTTTTATGCTGTTTTTTATTGCAGTTTTGATGCTGCGTTTTTTTTTGTCTCTGTTGTGTCATCCTTTAAATAAAGCTGTTTTGTTTTTGAAACTTCCTAATACTGACATCATTAGGTGCAGATTACATGTGTTTTGCTGTGTTTCCACCACGTAAACGCACCAAAAACACATGCGTCTTTTACCTGCGGAATTTCCGCATCTAATGCAAGCCTATGGCGAAAATTCACACAGGAAACTAAGCATTTCCGCAAAAGAAATTGAGATGCTGAGGCTTGAAAAAACGTACAGTGAGTTTACGCTATGTAAAAGAGAAGCAAAGTGGACATGAGATTTCCCTGCTTTGCTTGCAGCTTTTTCGACGCAGGGAAAATACATGCACACTCATCGTGGGCACATACCCTTAAGGTCTCTATAACACACTAACTAGAAAAACAGTCTCTTTCTTTGCACTCTAGCCCCTCACACTATGGGCTAATCCCAACTGTTAACTGTTACCTGCAGTCTGCTGCTGGGCAGACTTAACCTTTCACCCAATTCTATGCAAACATTAGCCCAATAGACATACATTATGTTATACATTCTTATAACACTGTTATAAATAACTCTTACAGCATACATTATACAGAAACACAATACATTTCACATGGCAATTCAAAACATTATCAGGGTAAACATTAATTCTTTCTTAACCTTTATCTAGCCATTTAAACCCATTAAACCCATTTAAACATTACACATTATAATTCACATTACATCAATACGATTGTTGTCTTCAGGGAGAACATAGCATATCCACCTCCTTAGACCCCCACCCCACTTTGGGCTCTGGTAAGTAGGGTGCATCACCAATGCACTGGCACTGTAGCTTATAGAATTCTTAAATAAACTAACCTTATTTTTATATTTAAAAATGAGACCCTAGAGCTCTGGGGCAATGCACTTAAAATTTGGGGTGCAGGCCCTGAATCAAAATGCCTAGTGACACTCTGTCGTATAGGAGATCCACATTAAATTAAATGTGTGTCGCATCCCATGTCTGAATTAGGTCCTTCTGCTTCTATGTCTGTCATTGTGCAACGCTGTACCTTCATTGTGGGTGACAAACGGCAAAAATGTAGCAGTTATGTTTAATATTTTGGAAATCTTGGTTCCATTTAGTCAGGGAGCTTGAGAGTTAGCTCCTGAACATGGTTTCCTTAATGGGGCCATCACCTAGAAAAATGCTATTGTTATTTATCTGCAGTTATAGTGGTAATTTGAAGTTCAAATCATGTTAAACAGGCTTACTGGAAGATCCACTACAAGGAGATAAATCAACCTAACAAGGAAACACAAGAAAGGAGTTATAAGGGCTTAAAGGGAACCTGTTAACAGATTTAGGGCCTATAAGCTGTGGCCACCACCAGTAGGCTCTTATATACAGCAATCTAACATGCTGTACATAAGAGCCAAAGGCCACTGTACAGAATGTAAAAATCACTTTATAATACTCACCTAAACGGTCGGTGTGGAGCAGATGGGTCGGATGGGCGTCTCCGTTCTCCGATACCGGCGCCTCTTCTTCTGCCCATCTTTGTCGTCCTTCTAGTGTAAAAAAAAAAAAAGAGAGTTTTTAATATGATGACCTAATGTTATCAAACTCTGTGAATTACCTGTGGGCTCAAAATGCTTACTATACCCCTAAATAAAATCCATAAGGGGTCTACTTTCTAAAAAGGGGTCACTTGCGGGGGGTTTCTGTTGTTTAGGCATCTTAGGGGCCCTGCAAATGCAACATTGTGCGTGTAATCGATTTTAGCCAAATATTGCTTTCCAAAATTCAAATATTGCTTTTTCCGTTCTGTGCTCTCCCATTTGTCCAGAGGTTTCTGACCCCATGTGGGGTATTACCACGCTCATAAGAAACTGGGTAAATAATTTTGGGGTCTGTTTTGTCGTTCGTTTTCTTGTAAAAGTGAATAAATTGAGGCTAAAGCAACATTTTTAGGTAAAATGTTAATTTATGGGTTTTTTTTTTTCATTTCACATCCCTTTAGTACCTGTGAAGCACCTGAAGGGTTAATAAACTTCTTGGATGAATACTTTGAGGGGTGCAGTTTTTATAATGGTGTCACTTTTGGGTATTTTCTGTCACGTAGGCCCCTCAAAGTCACTTCAAATGTGATGTGGTCTCTAATGAATTGGTTTTGTAAATTTTGTTGAAAAAATGAGAAATTGTTGATGAACTTTGAACACTTCTAACTTCCTAACAAAAAAAAGTTTTATGGTTAAAATATTGCGCTAATGTAAAGTAAACATGGTATAAATGTTATTTATTAATATGTGATATGTAATATGTGATATAATTCTCTGGTTAAAGGGCAGAAAAATTAAAATTTTTAAAATTGGGAAATTCTAACAATTTTTGTCAAATTTCAGATTTTTTCACAAATAAAAGCAAAAAATATCATCCTAAATTTACCATTATCATGAATACTATATGTCACAAAAAACAATGTCAGAATCACCTGGTCAGAATAGTAAAAAATGGCCCGGTTATTTGGTACAAAATTGGCTTTGTGCTTAAGAGGTTAAGTGACAAGTTCCCTTTAACTGCCTTCTATAAGCCTTGGTTTGGGATTCAGACACTATGTAAACCCCAAGCTCCCTGCCTCTATTTGCAATTAAAAATTAATCTTAAACTTTTTCACTTCCAATTCTCTAGACCTCAATTCACAATATCCATGAAGGAGAGACGGAAGGCACTCACCAGAAATGCGATAAAAAAAAGCTGTTTATTCAACCATCAAGTCAAGGGGAAAAAGCGTGGGGAGGTGGGAACACACAATCCGACGGACGACGGCTGTTTCCTCCTTTTTCTTCTATAATTGTCAAGACCTGCTTACCTAGTATTGATTGCTATATCTTACCTCGGCTCATGTTTTGACTATTTTTCTGCCTGACGATTTTGTTCTTGATCCGGACCTCTTGGTACTGACCCTTTCTGAACATGCTCTGCCAACATGCTCTACTGACCATTAGTCACTCTAAGTACTCAACCCAGAGACCCTACATAAGTCCAGATCCTTGTAAGAGGGTTAAAGCCATGGTTACCCTGACACCTTCTAAAGTGGCTAGAGCATAAACTATTTTGAAAGTTATTTTAGGTGCTGCCAGCCTTCCACTGACATTGCACCCAGTAAGGCCTCAAATAGTGTTTGACCTGAACTTTCATCTGAGGTTTCATGGACTGTTTCTGAGAATGGAAACGTTGGACTATTTAGAGTGTGATACTCAGCAAGATGTTCTGTGTTAACTGGTCTGAAACCAAATTTGTAGTAACTAAAGATGTGTCACCCCAGGGACATCGATCTAGCTTCAGGGGCGCCACCGAGTCTTCTTTTATTATGGCAAACAGGTATGTCAGTTTTTGTATGTGTCGTGACGCCACTCACGGCTTGCGGCCAGGGATATGGATGACCGCCACTGCAGGTTTTATGAGCGTCTGGGGCTGATGGGGTCTGCAGTCAGGTGGTCTGGTCTCCCGTGAGTGAGGCAGGCCCCAGGGGCTCAGGTGTGTAGAATAGTGGGTCAGGAATAACTCAGGCTCAGTCCAAAAGTCTTTCAACTGCTTTTTATTCACTTCAGTTGTTGTTGTGGTGAGCTGACCTGGGCGATGCTGAGATAAACCAGGTTGAACCATGGCTCCTTCGGACCAGTCTGAGGGTAACTAGTTAGCTCGCCTTCCTAGCACTTCTGTGTTCGGATAACCACTGACTTGAAGTACCGTGGGGTCTATCCAGGGAGTCGCAACTGCCTTTTCTCCCCTTTTTAGCCTGTTTGCCGGCAGTGTGGACCAGGTGAGATGGCTTCAAGCTCTGTCTCCTCATGGGTCCGTGCGTTGCAACTGAGGCTAGGACTCTGTATGGTTGGTGAGTTACTTGTAGTTCCCCTCACCGGCAGGTTTAGCAGATAGTTAAAACTGAAGTCAGCTCTAGGGACCTGTTCCCCGTACATGCCTAGTCACTGACAACCTCGTACTGACTGACTGTCTGACTGACTGACCACGTGACCGTTCTCCCCCGCGAACTGTCACTACACCGTGCAGGGTCTGACTAGTGGCCGCGCGCGTATTCCCTAGCGACCGCCGCTCACCACCACCAGACTGGCTCGCTCCACTCTATTCCTGACAACCTCTGCACTTTAGCTCCCAGCCCCTCCACTACACCCCTTGACAAGAATTGAAGGCCAGACCCCTCTAGGGACTGCCCAAGGGTCCCATCTAATGGTGTGGGAGAGCTGGTTGCTATGTGTCTGTGCGTACACACCTCATTCTGGCCCTTAGGATTACCTGGAAGTACTGTCCCAGCATGGGTGCAGTACTCAGTGGTGCCTGACCGGGTCAGGGGTGCCACATCAACTGTAATGATAGTTTGAGATTGTTTATGTTGTGCTGTAACCATCAAACAGAGTGCTACAGAGTGCAACAGCATTGTTATGCAACTGCTAAGGTCTGAGTCTCAGTACAGAAGAATAACCACTATAATTTCCTCCTGCACCATCCTCACATAAGGAGTAGTATTGGGGGTCAAAAGTCCACACATATAAACTGACCCATTCACAAGTTACCATGGAAATAAAAGTTTAGCCGAAACGCGTGTCAGGCTATTGGCTCCTCTTACCAGCAGGTATTTTCCAACAAAAAATGATATGATCTTTGATTTCCATCTAACTGCACTGTCACTTTCTATGAACTACTTACTCTTTGTATTCTTCATGATCAATGTGGCACTTTATACTACCATTGGTATTACTCATGCAACATTGATACTAGTACGTATTTGTGATGCCCCTGGACTAGTCAGGGTGTCACAGGGTACTACCGTTTCTACTCTTTGGAGCAGTACTCAACCCCTCATGGTTCTGGGCTCCCAACCTATGGTACTGCCTCCATCAGGGTCAGAATCCCAACCACACCTCACACCACACCCTGTCAGGCTCGAGCCTAATAACAGGTCTGGGACTAAAAGCATAGCGGGGTACAGGACCCTAGGTCGGGGAGTAGCTTCAGGCAACCCGGCAATTAACCTATGGAGGATAGTGACTCTATGGACTGTCCCCAAGAAACTCAGAGATCAGGGGCACTAGCGCAACAAGGAGGATTGGGCTTTACAACCCACGCAGCCCACGGAAATCCCAAATGTGAGCCCTTGAGAGCACAGCTCCATTACCAACAAGTAGGGAGCGGGGCCCGGACAACTTTAAGCCAACGGGCCACCAGAACACTTCTAATTTGTGCACGGAGGCAGGCTCCGGACCAACCAGCAGTACCAGAGGGGAAGGACACCCGGACGAGCTCCTCAAAGAGGGCAGCGTCACCCAGAGACTTGGTTTACCTCGTTGTCAGAGTCTGATTTGTGGTCGCATCATCACCAATACTGCCTGAGTGAGTACGTGGTCTTCCCCTGCTTGCAACCAGCGCTGCACTCCCCTACACCACCATCTCTCACCATCCAGAGTCCCCGGGCCTCCCCTACCCATAGAGGGAACGTCATCTGGCTGCCCCACTCCATCTCCCCCGGGTACTCCCATCGGCAGCAGCAGTACTCCCCTTACCGCGAACCACGGGTGGTGTCATGAACTCTTATCCCCTGTAAATACCCCCTTTACATTTGAAGTGGCTGCGAGCCCCCGGGTCCGGAGACCCTCGATCCACAGCAGACCCCCGATCCAAGCGGTTCGACCGCTGCAAAGGGGAGGCACGTATTTATTATAATTGTGATTTTTTTTTTTTTTTTTTGTGACATGCAGTGGTTTCTAATGGCATCAATTTATTTGCACATGCTTTTGTACTAAAACCTATTTGTTGTTTATTCATTGTATCCATATTACTGTACATTTTCACACTGTTTCGGTGCAGTTTTCTGCCAGGAGGTGTAAATTTGGTGCTGAAATCTGGTGCAGACATTTCAGCACCAAATTTGCACCTCCTGGAAGAAAACTGCACCAAAACAACGTCAAAACCATTTTTTGTGCATTTTTTTTGCCAAGAGATGCATATTTGGTGCTGAAATTTTTACACCATATTCCTGCACCCACTCTACACCTTCTGGCAAGAAAATGCATGAAAATTGCATGCGTTATGATGCAGCTTTGATGCGGGTTTTTTTGCCAGGGGGTGTAGATTGGGTGCATGAATATGGTGCAAACATTTCAGTACCAAATCTGTGGCTCTTGGCAAAAATAACACAGTTTTCTGCCAGAAGATTCAGGTCTGCGAACTCAGTGACCTGAGGTGAGGTCACTGAGTTCATTGAGGTTCCCAGAGGTCAGGTTACTTTTGGTCATAGGTGGAGGACCGTGGGAACCTCCAGCTGTGACTGCAAATAATCTGAATGACGTCACCGCTCATCGCTGTGGCTCAGTTTCTGCCTGATTTCAGAGTGGGTGGTCGTGTTCTATGGCCGCTCACTGTCAGTTCAGATGTAGCAGAGCTGAAATCGTCATGGGACCTTGTGTGGATTATGTCGGACCTGGGTCTTTTGGGGGTTAATAAAGTGGTTAAAGAGGGTATATTTTGTATTTTATTTTAAATAAAGGTTTTTTTCTGTGTTCTTGTTTATTTACTTTTACTTACAGATTAGTGATGGAGGGTCTCATAGATACCTCCCATTACTAATCAAGATCTTACTGACAGTTGTGAGCTGCGATTAACCCCATATTACCCCGATTGTCACCGCACCAGGGCAATCAGGAAGAGCCAGGCAAAGTGCCAGAATTGTCACATTTAATGGATGCAGCAATCCTGGGCAGCTGCAGTCTGCTATTTTTAGGCTAGGAGGCAATAATCATGGGTCCCCCAGCCTGAGAATACCAGCCCACAGCTGTCGGGCTTTACCTTAGCTGGGTATCAATATTTGGGGGGACTATACGCTGCTTTTATATTATTTTTGTTTAAAAAAGATGCGTACGGTTCCTCCTATTTTGATACACAGCCAAGATAAGCGCACAGCTGGGGGTTGCAGCCTGTGGCCATATGCTTTATCTGTGCTGGGTATCATAAAAGGGGGGACCCTAAGCCAATTTTTTAATCCAAAAAAATATTTTTACACCACGATAGACTCACAGACAGGGTCTGTGATTGCAAGCAGTCAGAAGCTGTCACACAGGATGGAGGTGCGTCTGACTGCAACCAATCACAAGCATTAGGAAGGCCAGTGGGTAGGGGAAGCAGTGCATATGGATTAGCAATAATGAGCGGCCCTGGAAGAAGAATGAGTGATCTGTAAGCAATTACAGCCGCGCCGGAGACTCAGTAAGTATGAAGCTCCTTCTTTATTCTTATTTTCTTTATTTTTCCTTTATTTTTTTTTATGTCCTGAGTTGCTGGACCCGGATAATTAAACAGAGTTCCATGAAAATTCCAGGCATAGGTCCAGAACTCAGATATGTTTGAAATCAGGTGGATCCGGACTTTTACAGTCCGGGTCCGCCCATCATTATTCACTAACTTTCTAGATCAAAACCGTCTCTATCCCTATGAACTCACCCCTCCCATTGTTGGCTAGTCTTAACACAACTATTTCTCACCATATAGTACCACAATCATACATAATTTTACTGTACATAACACATTACATACATGAAAACATTATAACATATTATATGACTACATTACAACACAATTCCCATTTCACATTATTTAGAAACATGCAGGACACAATTCACATGACATCACAATAACGCGATTGGTGTCTTCAAAGAATGGAACGCGACAGCAACCAGTCCACCTCCTTACATTATTATTTCTCCCTAAAAATTATTGCAATTACACATGCTTTGTCATACACATGTTTATTTCCTTTGTGTATGTTGAAAAACTGCAAAAAAACAGAGGAAAAGGCAAATTGGACATGATCTCACACAAAACCCCAAAAATGGGCAGGACAAAATTGTTGGCACCTTTCCAAAATTGTAGGTAAACAATTTCGTTTCAAGCATTCAAACTCACCTGTGGTAACTAACAGGTGTGGGCAATTTGAAAATCAGTCTTGAAAACAGATAAAAAGGTTAGAAGTTGACTGGGGCTGAGCGGTCCCGGACTGTAAAATTACGGATCTGCGCTGTTTCAAAGATGCCCGGGTGCCGGACCCGAGCCCAGGATTCCGGTTGTACGATCCGGATTCGGCACTGGGGAAATTAAAGGAAAAATAAGGAAAACAAGAATTAAGCGAGCGTTTCATACTTATGGAAACTCGGTGTCATGGCGGCAAACTGCTTCTGGGTCGCACATTCACTTAATGTACTGTGCAATAGGATAAAGAGTTGCACACCAGTCGCAATGTATGTTGGAATAATGAAAAGCAGAACTGCTATGGGGAATACTAGACTTAAAAATACAATGGACTATCTGAAAAAGTGAAAAACATGAAAATGGTTTGTGTATAACTGCGATGAATAATAGGAATGATAGATGTTTAACCATTGTATTGATCAATGGAAAGGAGCCCCAAAACCAAACGCCAAGGTAATCTCTATTTTAGGGGTCCCTAACCTACGTGTAACCTCACCTGCAGTTAAAAAAACTTGCTCTGTATGGGAAGCAAAGGACCAAGCTATATATGTGAAATAAGACACATGGCTATGGGTAGGGCAGGGTTCTCAGACACAAACATCTCTCATTCCTATTATTCATAGCAGTTATGCACATAACATTTTCATGTTTTTCACTTTTTTCAGATAGTCTATTGTATTTTTCAGTCTAGTATTCCCATTGCAGTTCTGCTTTTCATTATTCCCTTATACATTCTTTTTCTGGAACAATTTCAAAGGTACCAATACTTTCAGCCATGACTGTATACATGTACACCGGAGCAGTGAGAACTCTCTTAGTGTGGAATTGAATATTACTTACAGCAAAGATGGGCTGCAGTGTGTACATCGCCCTGGCCAAAAACTAATACTCTACCAGGATACAGCTAAACCCCCACTAAGTGGAGGCATCACAGGTGCAGGAGAAGCACATCACACACACACTTCCATGGAATGGAGGGGGCGATTGCTGGATGATAAAACTGCACACTGATGGCTTGCATAGAGCGCTGTTCACACCTGTAGATAACACAGTTACAAGCCCGCAGCCTTTTAAGTGACGGTCATACTATTAGATCAGGCAGGCTGCCAAGCCGTACCCCAGCTATGTATCATGCAGGGACAGAAACGCTAAAATGCAAGGCCCAACAGAAAGGGGCCTGGCTGTATCCTGTACAAAAAATGAGGTTTTAATTGGTATTTATGGCCATAAAAACGGAAGCCTACAACCTAGTGTGGAATTGAGCTTTAAAGTACCAATCAAGCATTAGTTTTTTCACCGCTGGAATGGTGCTTTAAACCTAACTCACCTGCCCTGGGTCTTATACTTACCTTCTGGTGGTTTCACCTTTTTTTCTGTGTCACTTTGATCCTGCTGAACCATCTAATGATCGTAAGTTCTGATTGGCCAGAAGTCAGAAGTTCATTACAAGTTCTCAATATGTGAAGCCATGAGAGCTATGAGAGCCAGAGCAACGCCTGAATGAGGCTCTCATAGACTTGTATTGAGTTGTAGCCTCCGGCGCGCGCTATGAAACACTGTAGTAGCCGATAGGTCACAAACTGCCGGAGATCGTCAGGAGTACCGGTGAAAACAGATGTCGATGCCAAAGGCTAAGACTAGGGGCAGGGGACTTAGCTGTAAAGCACCACTCCATCTGTGAAATTAAAAAAAAACCAAAAAAAAAACCTGCTGGATTGGTGCTTTAAGACATCAGCTTTTATAGGAAAACCAACTTCTGCTTACTACTGTACGTGCATCTTGTGTAAATGTATGCAGAATTAAATACAGTCATTACCATTACATTGTATGCTCTGTTTACATCATTTAATGGTTTTAGGATATGTGATGTGTAAACAGAATGACTTTTAGACGCTGAGATGATCACACCAAAGTAATTTGTAAAATGTTATGTCAGTATTTGCTTGTCCTGGAAACCTCAATCACAGTGAGAATTTAGGAAGACTTGTAAAGAAGCAAACAACATTGGAGTAAATTGACTACAGCTGCAGAAAAAGGGTGCGCTCACACGGGCGTATAGCCAGCATATAATACAGCTGAGTGCTAGCCGATGTTTTATAGGATAGCACTTGACCCAATGTTGTATTATGGGCCGTTTGTTTTCCCTTGCTGATTCGGCATGAGCAAAAAATGCCCCTCTAGTCTATCGTCTGGTGTTCCATGCCTTTTCTTTTAGCCTTCCCCCATTGCACGCATCCTCTTTGGCTTGTTTCAGCCAATGCCACGGATTCCAAAGTCGAGTAGGCCTCTGATCTCACTGTGTACCGTGCTATTGTGGCGCATGTTCTGATGTCACAATGTGTGTAGTTCTAGTTAGTGCCTTGGGAGGCGCAAGTCATGACATCACAATGTGTATAGCCCAAGTACTAATTAATGCTTTGAGAGGAGCATGTGTAGCACCCACGGGGAAGGGGTTAAACTACTCGTCGCCGGGCCGGTGATGTCGGGTCTGGGATGTCACAAGTGGCCCTGCCCGGCTTCGTGGCCCCGAGGTGGACAATAAAAAGGAGGAGGATGGAGAATGGGATGATGGAGATTGAGGAGGTGGGGAGTTGTGGTTGTCTCATGATGCCACCTGAGGTACATGGCCAGGGATTAGCCGCCGCTGCGGTCGCTGTCCTCCAGGGCGGATGGTGTTGCAGCAAGGATATTTCTGCTCCCCACAGGTGGAGCGGGCCCTAGGGAGGATGATGACGACTGTAATAGCCTTTGGTGCTGAAGCGCGAGGCGACGGCAATAAGATACTGAGTCAGCTGCTGCAGCTCGAGGTATTTTTACTCACAGTTCAAGTGCTGCCCTCAGAGTACCAGTCTCTGCCATCATGGGCCCCAGCCGATCCTGGATAATTCGGAGGTCACAGCCGGTGTTCCCACTGTGTGTCCTTTCTGGTCGGGGTCCCTCCAATCCCGTGGATGGAATGTGGAACGGGCGGCGGGTGTTTCCTGCACTCGCTGTAGACCCTGGAATCCCTGGTAGCTGTAGAGAACCTGGGCCAAGCTGCCTGCTCCAAGCCACTGGTCTTGTAGTGCTCATCGAAGTGTGAAGATAGAGAGAATATGCCTGGACCGAAGTCCCGACTGTGCTCCTCACCCCAAGCTGTGCTCGGGGCTAACTGACTATATGTGAAGATGCTTCTTCCTTTTCCCAAAGTGGTGCCCTCCATGGTGGTTGTCTTAGTGGCCATGTAAGTGTCATGCCTCGTGATGGCCCTCCCCTGTCTACCCCAGGCCAATGCCAGTGGGAAAGCTGGAACCACTGTGTGTGGTTTGTGAATGTGAGACACACCAGCAATTAACCTCTTCCTTATCCGGGATGAGTACCGCACCTTAAGTAAGGTGCAGTACCCTGTGGCGACTGAAGCCTCAGGGGCACCACACATGTTGTGATGTCAAAATGTATGGTGAGATGCAAAGATGTGCAGTAATGTCATAGGTCAGAAACAGACAAAAAAGGAAGTACATAATATAGGACAGTGCAAAAAAGTGATGCGAAGCACAGGCTGGCAGACTGCGGTGGTAAATTATTTTTTTTTTACATTCTACGTTTATTATGCTTTGTGGTCTCGAGAGATGCCAGGGCATAATTAGGAACATTCAATTATCATCAAATAAAGTTAATGAAAATAAAATTTCCCTGTTAAATTCTTGCAATTTGCCTAATTTGAATCTTGGTAGATTCAATCATCTTTAGTCTGTACCTGCGCCATATTAATCTCCGATATCAGTCAGGGTCAGATAGGCTATAGAAACCATAATTAGATGAGTTGTCACCTTTCAAAATACTTTAAAATGTACAGTTGTCTGACTCAATTTCATGCTGCTTCAAGCCTTGTGCAAAATTGCAACGTAAAAGAAAATCTTTCCTAAAAGAAGATCAGGAAAGATAGAGAGACCTTCACATCTCAGGGCTATCTGGAGAGTCACTGGTGTATTTCTGTGTGAATGATTTATTGCCTGAAGTTAGAGAATTTTATCTAACATTGACCTTTATCTTACTACAGTCACAAGTGAGAATTATGTTTCGTGTTGCTGATTGCCCATAAATGTGTTAGCAGCAAAGGACCACAGTCGTTAGATAGATTAGCTTTACAGCATATTGTGATTTTGGCTGAATAGCTTGATAGCTTTTATTAGGCCGCCATTTGTATTAGTGCACCTTAGTGGTCCTGAGATTATACCGTTAGTGTGTGCACATTAATTTAATGTGTTCTTTGGTACAAATTATGGAATTTGATCATGTTCACCACTGGAATTAGATATTACATTTGGCTGTTAGCAGCAAAATTACTCCATAAATTGCTTGTTTGAGCATTCCAATGTTGCCAAAGATACAGTTAGGTCCAGAAAAATTTGGACAGTGACACAATTTTCGCGAGTTGGGCTCTGCATGCCACCACATTGGATTTGAAATGAAACCTCTACAACAGAATTCAAGTGCAGATTGTAACGTTTAATTTTAAGGTTTGAACAAAAATATCTGATAGAAATTGTAGGAATTGTACACATTTCTTTACAAACACTCCACATTTTAGGAGGTCAAAAGTAATTGGACAAATAAACCAAACCCAAACAAAATATTTTTATTTTCAATATTTTGTTGCGAATCCTTTGGAGGCAATCACTGCCTTAAGTCTGGAACCCATGGAAATCACCAAACGCTGGGTTTCCTCCTTCTTAATGCTTTGCCAGGCCTTTACAGCCGCAGCCTTCAGGTCTTGCTTGTTTGTGGGTCTTTCCGTCTTAAGTCTGGATTTGAGCAAGTGAAATGCATGCTCAATTGGGTTAAGATCTGGTGATTGACTTGGCCATTGCAGAATGTTCCATTTTTTTGCACTCATGAACTCCTGGGTAGCTTTGGCTGTATGCTTGGGGTCATTGTCCATCTGTACTATGAAGCGCCGTCCGATCAACTTTGCGGCATTTGGCTGAATCTGGGCTGAAAGTATATCCCGGTACACTTCAGAATTCATCCGGCTACTCTTGTCTGCTGTTATGTCATCAATAAACACAAGTGACCCAGTGCCATTGAAAGCCATGCATGCCCATGCCATCACGTTGCCTCCACCATGTTTTACAGAGGATGTGGTGTGCCTTGGATCATGTGCCGTTCCCTTTCTTCTCCAAACTTTTTTCTTCCCATCATTCTGGTACAGGTTGATCTTTGTCTCATCTGTCCATAGAATACTTTTCCAGAACTGAGCTGGCTTCATGAGATGTTTTTCAGCATATTTAACTCTGGCCTGTCTATTTTTGGAATTGATGAATGGTTTGCATCTAGATGTGAACCCTTTGTATTTACTTTCATGGAGTCTTCAATTTACTGTTGACTTAGAGACAGATACACCTACTTTACTGAGAGTGTTCTGGTCTTCAGTTGATGTTGTGAACGGGTTCTTCTTCACCAAAGAAAGTATGCGGCGATCATCCACCATTGTTGTCATCCGTGGACGCCCAGGCCTTTTTGAGTTCCCAAGCTCACCAGTCAATTCCTTTTTTCTCAGAATGTACCCGATTTTTGATTTTGCTACTCCAAGCATGTCTGCTATCTCTCTGATGGATTTTTTCTTTTTTTTTCAGCCTCAGGATGTTCTGCTTCACCTCAATTGAGAGTTCCTTAGACCGCATGTTGTCTGGTCACAGCAACAGCTTCCAAATGCAAAACCGCACACCTGTAATCAACCCCAGACCTTTTAACTACTTCATTGATTACAGGTTAACGAGGGAGACGCCTTCAGAGTTAATTGCAGCCCTTAGAGTCCCTTGTCCAATTACTTTTGGTCCCTTGAAAAAGAGGAGGCTATGCATTACAGAGCTATGATTCCTAAACCCTTTCTCCGATTTGGATGTGAAAACTCTCATATTGCAGCTGGGAGTGTGCACTTTCAGCCCATATTATATATATAATTGTATTTCTGAACATGTTTTTCTAAACAGCAAAAATAACAAAACTTGTGTCACTGTCCAAATATTTCTGGCCCTGACTGTACACATGTGAGATTGAAAGGAGGGGGATTAACATTAAAGAGGAATCCAATATCATCAATACATCCAAGGCCTAAAATACACTTCCGCAAAAAAAACGTACGTGTCTCACGGTCCGTTTTTCGGGTCCGTGTTCCGTTTTTTAGGGGAGTTTCTCCGGTACGTATGGCATCCGTGTGATGGCGTATGCGAGCCGTGTGTGCGTATGGAATGTCCGTATTGACATAAAATACGTACGTGTGCTGTCCGTGTGCTGTCCATTTTTAAAGGCCCGCATTCTTACCCAATTAACGATTTTAATCATTCATCATGAGATCCTGGTTTTGTTGTTTGCTTTCAATTGTCCTGATAGATTGGAAACAAGTGTTGCAGATTTCGTGATGAAAAACGGACACGGACGATACGTGCTGAACACGGACATTCTCCGTGTGCGGTCCGTGCAGGCACGAACCCATAGACTAAAGCGGGTCCGTGCCTGCGTGCTGCCGGCCAAAAACGGACATGTCGTCCGTGTAGAAAAGCGCACACACGTACTTACGACACGGACACACGTTCCATGTGATTTTACGTACGTGTGCCATCTTCCATTGAATAACATGGGTCTCCGTGTGTACGTGTCTCCGGTACGTGCAAATACGTACCGCACACGTACAAAATACACGGATGTGTGTTGGGGGTCCAAGAGGAAGAAGGAACCACCGGCACTATTCAGCAAGCTAACCTCTCTGTCCACTTAATCCAGGCTTATGAACGCACTATAGGGCAGTAGAATCCTTAGCATATTGGCCACGGTGCTCATTCCAATAGACAGCAATTCACACAGTCCATGAAAAAGAGACGGAAGGCACTCACCAAATATGCTCAGTAAAAAAGTTGTTTATTCAACCATCGGGTCAGGGGGAAAGGCGTGAGGGAGGTGGGAACACACAATCCTTAGGACGACGGCCGTTTCGCGTCTTTACAACCGACGCTTCCACAAGTCCATATAGATATACAGATGAACTCGTGGAAATGTCGGTTGTAAAGACGCGAAACGGCCGTCGCCCGACGGATTGTGTGTTCCCACCTCCCTCATGCCTTTCCCCCTGACCTGATGGTTGAATAAACAACTTTTTTACTGAGCATATTTGGTGAGTGCCTTCCGTCCCTTTTTCATTAACATTAAAGAGGACCGATCCCTTCTAAAATAAAGACAAAAGGAACAGTGGATGAAATGAGAAGACTCAAATACATAAAAAAGGGAAAGAGGGCAGGAAAAAGGGAGTGTGAATTGATTGAAAATATATAGATATTTTAAATTATAATAAAATATACTTTATATTCATATGATTAATACCCATGAAAGATTGGTCCTGATTAGAGATGAGAGGACCTGTGATGTGAAGGCCTAGTCTATGAATCGTTTGTCCAGTATAATAATATTATAATATAATAAGAATCTATCCTCTGAATGCTTATGTATTGCCTCTCCACATGTACTTAATTGAAATATTAACAGAATGTATAAACCAAAACAAATTATGTTTAGGGCTAAATAGAACAGATACTTTGAAAACTAGTAGACTCATGAATAAGTAACATTCTTGAGTAGACTCTCGTACACGCCCAGACACACATGAATAACTTACTATGGAATGTTGCTCTACAGGAAAGACTGTCCAAAAAGCTGTATAAAATGTTATGCTCTTGAATACAAGGGTCAGAAGAACACAACTATGCTTCTCCCAAATAGAGATACATCTCTGTGTGGTCATTTTCCTGATTCATATACATCTGTGCAGATCTGATTTGAAATCCTCGCCTGAGACCCTGAGAAACCCGGAGGTCTCCCCCAACAGTCTGGGGCCCGATAAGGAGCACCCCGATATCTGGACATCCTGATACCTTGGACGTCACGAATCAGGACCTCCCTCCGCTCCAACAAGCCTGATCAACCTACAACGCCGGTAAGTATTGCATATTGCGTATTCACTGCCGATATGGTTGTTCTTGGAGAGGAGAGGGTGACAGGCCTTGTGTCCCCATCGGAGTTAAAGGTACTCGATAGTGACTCAGTGGTGGTGCCCGCTGGGGGCCCAGTAGCTCGAATCCCGCCCTGTGGTGTGGATTTCAATTGTCACAAGGGATTCGGAGGATGGATAGTAGGGGGTAAGACGGCAGCAGTTGGATATAGCTGGTTAGACTGACCCGATCCATAGTTTGAGGATGCAGAGGGGATACCCGTGATCAAAGATAGGGATTAGGACAATAAATTGGTACAGCTGACCAAGTCCAGAGGACGGGACATTTTTGTATGTGACATTTTTGTGCGTCCTCCTCCTTTCACAGGACACCTTTCTTTTTACTTAGCTGAGAGAGCTAGAGTAAAGGCCCTGTCACACACAGAGATAAATCTTTGCCAGATCTGTGGTTGCAGTGAAATTGTGGACAATCAGTGCCAGGTTTGTGGCTGTGTACAAATGGAACAATATGTCCATGATTTCACTGCAACCACAGATCTGCCATAGATTTATATCTGTGTGTGACGTGGCCTTTAGGGTAGATCGCCCCAGTGCCAGCCGGACTGTAGCGTGCACCATATAGTCTTGAATTAGTGTAATCCAACTGCCGCCAAGACAGCAACAATGTTTAGGTGGAGAAAAAAGAAAGTTGAGAAGCCGGAAGGTTCGCAGAATGTTATAGAATTAGTGACAGACAGAGAGGGAAAGAAAGTTGTGCGCCATGCCTCAGAGATTTTTAAGGTGTTAGATTTGCCTGGGAGCGGACGGTTACAGCCATCACAATGGAATGCGGCACTGAAGGGAAAGAGAGGAAAGTTGAAAGATAAAGGATTGTGGGAAGATGCACAGGTGTTTGGTAAAGTAGCGCAGATGTTGCAGTCAGAAGGATAGGTTGAAATAGAAGAAGAAGGTGCAGGAGGAAATGCTGTGTTTTATTATATCTTGCATAAATCCGAGAGCAGTGCAAATGAACATGTGGGGTGTTTTGTTGCTACTTCTGCCCCGCTACACCAGTCAACCTCAAGGTTGTTATTGGACACAGCAGTACCCCAAACAGAAGAACCCATGAAACCAGCCGCGGCGACACCCCCCGTCCCAGCTCTTTCCTTCTCAGCCACCATGTGCCTCTCCCCGGGTGCCCCTTCTTCCCCTGGGACACATAGTGAACACTACTCCAAGCGATCCCGGACCCATCCAGAGGTCTTCAATTCTACGCCCTCGGGGGCTCAGGTTTTGTTCAGGATGGGCACGGGAGATTTGTTGACACAGGAGACAGGGCGTATGTTAACCCGGCTAATTCAAACCTACATCATGCTGGGGGACTGGCCTGGCAAATATTTTTTTACAAGGTGGTCAAACGATTCAGGAAGAATCAGAGGAATATGTCGGAGAGCCTGGTGAGAATAGAGAGTTTACAAGTACAAAATGTGTTACTTTGAATCCCTGAAGTGTGGCCCCCTTATTGTATGATGCTGCATAGGAAAACATGCATAAGTGCAGGAGTTTATAGAATAGTAGCCAATAGCAAAGCGCATAAATGCATAATAATGTAGACACTCCCGGTATAAACCCAGCTTAGCCAGGCCCCTCTCAATGGTTCTTTGTTCCAAAGTTTAAACCCCATCCCCTTTAAACTTTTTTTTTCTTGTTAAGGGGGGAAGAGGTGTTTTTTTTATATAAACATCGAAAACATTTGAATAAGTATAAAGTAGTATATTTGCTTACTTAGCTATCCAATAAGAATAAGTCAGATATAAATAAGTGAACATTTTGAACAATTGTTGTTTTAAAAGTCCAGCAGCAATATATCTTAAAAAAAATAAATAGAGGCACGTAAATACATATCTTTCTACCGTGTTAGCTAATCTAAAAATATTAAAAGACTTACCTCATTGATGTCAGAAGGTATTATATCCATTTGTAAAATAAGTAAATAGATTCGGGGATGTGTGTTATGAGGAGCAGAAGTTACAGGACTTCCTAGGTAGCATCCCCCTTCTGTACTGGTAAGAATGGAATGTGGCCTCTCCCAAATGGTAAAGCAAGCCCTTTGTTCAAATTTTACAGTTAAAGACTTGAGAAATGAAATTATTAATAGTTTGTTTTTATTTTCCTGCTCATACCTAAATGATTAAATTAACTTTGCAGGGAAAATTAGATTTTTTGAGATATGCAAATTACTTTTTTCTTTTGTTTTTATGGTGATTTATTTGGACAATATATTTTTATTTTGTGTCTCTGCATACAGACTGCCAGTATTTTATTAATATTTTGGTTTTCCTTTCTTTCATGGATATTAGTGAACAGTATATACGAACCGTGTTATCTATCGTAAGGCCTCAAATTTCCCCAGCAATGTATATTGTTGCAGAGACATGGGTTATATCCAGTGTTTGTCTTGCTTGAGTTTTATAGTAATTTATTGTCTGCTGTCTTATTTTTCTTTTACGAGTAGCAGCATAAAACGGTGAACTTTGCTAGATTGGTACACAAAAAAAAAAAAAAGGGGGGGGGGGGGAGTCATCTATTATATTTTTCAGCAGTAGAAGCATATTAGACAAACTCTGAAGCTGGCCCTTCCCCCGTAATCGTACATATTCCTCCAGCTGTTAACTAGTTAAATAGTTAAATCCCATGGTCATGTGCAAGCAGGGAGAATGTCATTCCCTGCAGCTATCAGCGGCCCCATGACGGGATCTGCTGCATATCTGAACTTTTAATAAGTTTTTAAATAAAAATATTTTTTTTTAAATGATTTGAGGACAGCGCTTGCTTTATCTTATTTCTGGACTTCATGATAAAGGTACACTTTTAATATTAAAGTCTAGTACTACACCCCGGCATAGTGATCAAGAAAAGGGTAAATATACCCTATATGCATGCCCGTAACTCTGGATACTTAAGCTACTTTATTGCCCTGCACATGAGATAAGTGACAACTTTTCAAAAGAAATATACTAAATTTCTAATAGGAGTGATTTACTAATATTCTTAGTATTATACCTACTACATATTGGGATAGGATCTTGAAGATGGGACTACCCCTTTAACCCCTTAACGACCGCGGGCCGTAAAATTACGTCCTAAATGACATAATCTTACTGCCCGCGGTCCTCCGGCGGCAGCATGCCGCGATCGGCACACATCTCAGCTGATTTTCACAGCTGAGATGTGTGCCTGCTAGGCACGAGCAGAATCGTTATCTGCTCGTGCCGATTAACCCCTTATATGGCGCTGTCAATACATGACAGCGCCATTATAAGCGCAATCGCGGTAAAGTTTTACTTACCGCCGAAACCGGAAGTCACGTGACGCGATCACGTGACTCCCGATAGTTGTCATGGTAGTACAGGGTCATGTGATGACTCCTGTACTACACATGAATTGGTTTCACTTTCGCTGTGCCCGGGGCACAGCAAAAGAGAAAGACAGCGTATCTGCTGTTTACAGCCTTCCAGCTGTGATCAGCAGATACTGCAGAGCGATCGGAATGCTGATCGCAATAGCCCCCTAGGGGGACTAGTAAAATAAAAAAAAAAAGTAAAAAAATAAGTTTTAAAAAATTTAAAAAAAACAAAAAAACCTAAAAGTTCAAATCACCCCCCATTCGCCCCATTGAAAATTAAAGGGTTAAAAAAATAAAAAATATACACACATTTGGTATCGCCGCGTTCAGAAACGCCCGATCTATCAAAATATAAAATCAATTAATCTGATCAGTAAACGGCGTAGCGGCAAAAAAATTCCAAACGCCAAAACGACGTTTTTTTGTCGCCACAACTTTTGCGCAAAATGCAATAAGAGGCGATCAAAACGTAGCATCTGCGCAAAAATGGTACCGTTAAAAACGTCAGCTCGAGACGCAAAAAATAAGCCGTCATTGAGCCTAAGATCCCGAAAAATGAGAACGCTACGGGTCACGGAATATGGCGTAAAACGTGCGCCACTTTTTTCGGACAAACTTCCGATTTTTTTTTAACCCCTTATATAAAAGTAAACCTATACATGTTTGGTGTCTACGAACTCGCACTGACCTGAGGCATCACACCCACACATCAGTTTTACCATATAGTGAACACAGTGAATAAAATATCTCAAAAACCAATGCAATTTTTCAGCATTTGGAATTTTTTTGCCATTTTCTAGTACACAATATGGTAAAACTGATGGTTTCATTTAAAAGTACAGCTCGTTCCGCAAAAAATGAGCCCTCACATGACCATATTGACTGAAAAATAAAAAAGTTACGTCTCTCAGAAAAAGAATGGCGAAAAAAAAACGGAAAGCGAAAAATCGGCCGGTCGTGAAAGGGTTAACCATGTTAATATGACCATATGGACTATTTGCACTTGATGTGTATTGACACTGCACTGTATATAGTGTTGCATGAAAGTATTTACCCATATGCTGATTATCTTTTTACTTACTAAGTGTCTTATTACTTGAAATAGTGCACTACTCATATAATCAAAACCCCTTTCATATTTATATTCAAGCACTTTGTCACTTTACTATGAGATAACATATGTTTATTACCAAGTTTACTATCTCTCTGTTGTTTCATCTCCACCTGCCGTGCTGCGCTATCTTTTCAATCACTTTTGTACCTTGTTTTTAATAATTTTCAAATAAAAAAATTCATATTTTACTATTTGGCTGTAAAATTTGTATTCTTCTTTGAATGTTCTCACAAAAAGCGGAATAGAAAGCGATCAAACAATATTATGTGGCCCAAAATGGTACAAAAAAACCCCTGCAACTCATGCCACAAAAAACAAGCACTCATATGACTCTGTTGGCAGAAAAATAAAAAAATATAGCCTTCAAAACTTGGTGATGCAAAAAAAACTTTTATTTTGTAAAATAAAAGTGTTTTTTAGCCAAACAATATAAATCTAGAATGGCTGAAATACTACTGACCTGAGAAATAAAGCAGCCCTATCACTTATACCATAAGGTGAACTGCATAACAAAATAGCAATAAAGCCAATGCTTCAACAGCTGTTGATTTGTTTATTCTGCTTCCTAAAGATCACAGTAAGGCTTGGCTCACATTTATCCTGTGCTCTACACTGAGCGCTTACACTGGAGATTACATGTAAATCTCTGAAAAACTTGATTCAAACAAAATTCCTAGTGCAATTTATTCATTGTAGTGAGGCAGATAGAGTCACTTTGAACTGTTGTCTGGCATCTTTTTACCCGTGCACAAAAGTGCAGTCAACAACAGTTTTGTGTAGCTTTAAAGAGAAGGAACCAGCTGAACATAGGACAAATAAGTTCAGAGTAACTCTGCTGCCTTAGTATTGTGAATGGATCAGTCTGCAGTTTTACCTGTATCACGTATTTCAGAGATGTAGATGGAAATGTGTCGCCCAGGGTTATGGGGTACTCGGTTCCGGGCAGTGTATAATTGGGGAATGTCACTTTGGTGGCCGTTGCCCGGTTCCTTGCCCTGGGTGCTTTTTGAAAAAGGGGGAATATTTACAGGGGATGGTTAAATAAAGTTTATACTTGACGCCACTTGCGGTTTCACAGCTATGAGGATGGAGCCGCCACTGCACAGTTTTCACTACTGGGGCTGGTGTTAGTGGCAGCCTGGATGTTAGACCCTCCGCAAGCAGGGCCAGGCCCCAAAAGATAGGTGAGGTAGATGGGTGTTGAAAGAAGGTAGGCCACAACGGGAGTTTTAGTGTAACTGGTTCTTTTTACTCACCGCAAGCTGGTAACTGGTCACCTGAGGCTGGCTGGTCTTAACCGCAGGTCCCCTTAGTCCCAGTGCTGGTTTAGTGACCTGATAGCTTCTTCCCCTGCACCTGTCTTTTGGTTGGTGGGTCCCCGTGATATAGAGCGGCTGGGGGTCCCCTCCTGGTTGTCTTCTTCAGCAGCACGTATGACGGTAGCGTGAATCCTGTGGGGTTGGAGTCTATGGTCCTGTCCCCAGTTCCCCCTTTGCTACTGAGTCCCGAACTTCAAGATCAGTGAGGTCCTTGATGGTCCCCTCATTGTGCAGATTTTATCAGGTCTGCCTAGAGCATTTTCCTGACCTAAGATTCTGTACCCTGTTGGTGCGTCGTTCCGGGAGTACTCCACCGTACTCCACCGGCCACTAACCGCCTGGGCCCTCAGGTCACTGTTCACTCTTGTCAGTCTGTCTGCTCACTTTCACTGTCTCTTGCCGACTCCTCTCTCCTCCATTGTCTGACTGTCCACTGTCTGCCCCTCCCACCTGGTTGTCTAGTGGACTGGACTGGATGGTGGCCATCCATTGGTCCAACCCTAGCCTGGTACCATTCTATGGGGGATAATTGGGGTAAAACAGGGATTATCTGGAGTGTTTGTGTGTTACTGGCATGGGTCTTCTGGGTCCCTAGGGGGTAGGCCCTGCATCCTGGCAGGGATGCAGTACGTTGTAGCTCCCTGATGGCTACAGAAATCCTATTCTAAGTGCTCAGCATAGAGCACAGGATAAATGTGAACTCATCCAAACGTTCTGCACCCCAAATTGCCACCAAATAACATTCAGCTCAATCCCTGAAAAAAACAAGTCCCCACTCAGGTCTGCTATGTGTTAATGGAAATACATGGGAGCTTCCACGTCACTGGTAGGAGAAAGGCTCTGGAAAAATACTACAGCCTCCTCCAAAAATGAAATCAAGCAAAACCTGTAATCGCAAATCCAAATGCCCCCCCCCCCCCCCTCTGAGTACCATAATGTGTCTAAACCACAGTTAATGTTCACATGTTTGGTGTTGTTTTAGTGAGGAGAACCCACTTAATTTATCGAGTTTTGTCTCCAGAAATATGAGCTGGGCACATTGTATGGGCACTACAGTATACTGGGCAGTACAAGAGTTTATTTCCATTTTTTAATTCTGCAATATTCACTGTTTAACTCTATGGGTGTTTTCCAGAGATAAAATTGTCATTACACCCATAGATGAAATCCAATAAGGGTGTAATCTCCAACATGTGGTCACTTGAGGGGGTTTCTGCTGTTCTGACACTTAAGAGCTCTGTATATAAAGTATGAAAACTATTCTAGGAAAATCTGTGCTCCAAAAGTCAAATGGCACTCCTTCCCTGTGGTGCGGCCAAACAGTGCTGTACATTCACTTGTGGGGTATTGCCACATTCAGGAGAAATTGTGCAACACATTACAGGGCCTTTGCACCTATTCCCCTTGTGAAAATTGGAAATCTGAGGTTAAAATAACATTATAGTGGTAAAAATGTAATTATTTTTTCTCCACACAATGGTATAAAATTATGTGCGACACCTGTGGTGTATAACTATAAATTGAGGCATATACTTTATAAAATGGGGTCACTTATGCTGAGAATGTTTTTTTTTGCATGTGAGGGGTTCTGCCAATGGAAAATGGCACTCCCAAACCATTTCATATAAATCTGAATTCCAACATGGCGCTTCTTCACTTCAGAGCATTGCACTGTCCCTCAAAAGTACTTTTCAACCACATATGGGGTATTAGTAAACTCAGAAAAAATTATGTAACAAATGTTATGGTCCCACTTCTCCTATTACCCTTTTTGAAAATTGATACTTTAGGACTAAAGCAACATTTTAGTGGAGAAAAATGTAAATTTTTCTTTTTCACAGCCCAATATTATTCAATTTGTGAATCACCTGAGGGTAGCTCTTGCAATCTGGTTTTCAATTGTTTTTGGATGGTAGCCCTGATTTAAAAAGGTCTTTCTGAGACTACCAAAGTGTTTGTCTCTTCTTAATGTTTGAACATACAGTATCTAATTGTATCAATGGCTTGAATGTCAACAATAGAGTATTTTATGTGTTTTAGATGAAAACTATCCCATTTATGGTACAGTATGTTGGACAATCAGTTGGCTTCTAGTACAGAGACATCTATTTTCAATGGAATTTATCTTATTAGTTTATTATCTATACATATATATTATTTATTATTATTATAGCGCCATTAATTCCATGGCGCTTTACAAAGGTTTAGTAAATAAAATCATTATTGTGATTACTTCTTTAAATAGGATAGATTCCCACAAACCTTGTTGCGGTCCAGAATTTGGTTAACTAGGTTAGACTAGGGGTATGGATCAGAGGCAGAAGCAGTAGTCATCTTTATTAAATTTGTTAAGGACCAGAGGGCATTGCAAGAAGATATAAAAAGCATTAGAGATTTATAATTAAAAAGGTAGCTTCAGATGAACAGTGAACCAATTCAGTTGCTTGACAATTTAGAATTGGCCAATGAAATAGCATACAACTCTTTGTAACAAGTCTTTAATCCCTTCAAGATCTTGGATGTACTGGTACATCATAGGTTGTGTACTTCCCTTTGATGCGGCTTAAAGAGGTAAGCCTGCCTGTTTCGTGCACATGACAGCTGATCTCATCAACTAACATGTAGGTCTAACAGGCGCAAGTGGATCGTAGATTCACCCATGTCTTTTAACTAGTTAAATTACTTTGTCAATCTCTGACAACGGGATTTATCGTGCGCCGTTGGGGACGCATGATATTCTCCTCTTCCATTGGACTCCAATGGGTTCTCATGACAGCCAGGGTTCAGCTG
This sequence comes from Anomaloglossus baeobatrachus, assembly GCF_048569485.1. NCBI lineage: Eukaryota > Metazoa > Chordata > Amphibia > Anura > Aromobatidae > Anomaloglossus > Anomaloglossus baeobatrachus. The sequence goes on from NC_134359.1 coordinate 107,093,486, forward strand.
ATGAACCCTGTGCCTGTCATAATGTAGTTCCTGTGAACACTGGCTGAGCACCAGCTTTTGTAGGAAGACAGCATACTGCTGATGCATTGCTCTGTACAGCACAAGCGATCAGATGATTGCAGCTCCAAGTTCCCTAAGGGGACTAGTAAAAACGCTACAAATTATAAAAAAAGTTTTAAAAATATATGAAAATAAACACAAAAGTTCAAATCACCCCATTTTGCTCCATTAAAAATAAAAAAAATAAAAAAAAACAAAAACATATTTGGTATCGCAGAGTTTAGAAGATCCCAATCTATCCCAATATTAAATAAAGTAATCTGATCGGTAAAGGGCGTAACAAGAAAAAGGGCCGCAACATTGCAATCAAATGTAATAAGGCGATCAAAACATCACAGCTACACCAAAATTGTATAATTAGAAGCATCAGCTTAGGAAGCAAAAATAAGCCATCACTTAGCCCCAGATCCCGAAAAATGAGAATGTTATGTGCCTCAGAAAATGATGTAAAAAATTGTGTCAAAAATGCAATTCTTTTTTGCCAAATTTCTTTTTTTTCCCCATTTAAATAAAAAAAACTATACCTGCTTGAGAACATGGCAAATAAAAACCAAAAAAAAAAACATTCTGGAATTGCCCTTTTTTGCAATTTCACCACACTTGGAATTTTTTCCCGTATTCCAGTATATGTGGCAGAACTCGTCCTTCAAAAAAGCAAACATCATATGACTATATTTATGGAAAAATAAAAAAGTTATGGCACTTAGAATAAAGGGAGGGAAAAAACAAAACTGAAAATCGCTGGGTGGTGAAGGGTTTACATGGCTGTTTTTGTTAGAAATCCAAGCTTCAACTCCAAAAGAGAAGTTGGGAACAGGCAAATGGGGCATATCAGCACACTTCTTTGTTTTAACCGCAGATAAATTGGATTGCACTTCAGTCCAGAAGTTATGTACAAGTATATCATGAAAAACACTGTTCACAGACGGAAGTGGACTTCTTGGTGCAACTGGTAGAGTTATATTAGGTTCTCGGCCATATACAGTAAGAAACAGAGATTTAGCAGAAGACTCTGAAACTGAAATATTGCACATTCAACCAATTATCTTTAAGGGAACTGGCAAAAAAATATTGTTCCATGGCCTGACTGATTCTCTCAGTTTATCCTTTAAATTGGAAATGATATGATGAGAAAAAGTCCAAAGAAATTTTAAAATCTTACAGAGCGCCCTCCATAACCTGGAAACAAATTGCCCTCCGGAAAAGAGCTGAGCTGGAAGACCATTGAACTAGGAAATTTTTTTGAAGAATACTTGGGCAAACTGTGGAACAGATGGAAGTCCTGATAATGAAAAAAATATGAGACATCTTGGAGAAATGATCTACATTGACCCAAATAAAAGGGAAGTCTTCCATCTAAGGGAGATCTGTAACAAAGTATATAGAAATTTTGGCCGAAAGATCTTGCTGTGCAGGGAGATGCTGAAAAGGATGAAGAGGCACTTGACATGAGGATTTTAACTGTGTACACTGAGGGAAAGGTGCTACAAATTCTTTAGCATCTTGTCTCCAATCCAGCGAACAGTAGAAACAAGAAAGGAGTTCAACAGTTTGTTTAACTCCACTGTGACTGGAAAGAACAGAACGGTAACCCAAAGAGAAGACTTTCTGGTGGAGTTATTCCAAGACTAGCGACCAACCTTTTTAGGTAGAGAATTAGGAGAAATGGTAGCAAGGATACAACCAAACAAGGGTGTACTCTAATCGCTGTGTTTTAGTAGTTAATTGTAACCTATTCATGCATGTTCTGTGATATTCGACGCCAGGTTTAAAATACTACAGTTATTGCAAGTCCCGACTTTTCCTCTAGAAATTTTCTATCAGATATCGATCTGCAGAGATATATAGATTTTTTCTTTTCTGTCATTCCATTCGGATAATCATATCTTTAATGTGTATTTGTTAGCCATTTAGATATTCAATGGAATTTATCTTATTAGTTTATTATCTATACATATATATTATTTATTATTATTATAGCGCCATTAATTCCATGGCGCTTTACAAGGGAAAAAGGATATACATAAAAACTAGTACAACAATCATTGACAGTACAAAACAGACTGGTTCAGGAATAGAGAGGACCCTGCCCGCGAGGGCTCACAGTCTACAGGGAATGGGTGAGGGTACAACAGGTGAGGGCAGAGTTGGTTGTGCAGTGGTGTACTGGACTGAGGGCTATTGTAAGTTGCTCGTCAGAAGTGGTGGGTCTTCAGGTTCCTCTTGAAGCTTTTCACACACACACACACACACACATATATATATATATATACACATATATATATATATATATCTTATTATTTTAGCTTACCATCTTGTATGCAGAGCCTAAGATTACGTTAATATATTAACTGATTGATAGATATGTGTTGTCACACGATATAATGGTCTGTATTGTTTTATTCTGTGTCTTTCTCTTTAAATTGATACCATGTCATTTTTAATCAATAAAATGTATTAATTTATCTGGGTATTTTACTTCCATTTTCCTGATTCTAGAGTCTATAAACAATTGTGATGCTTACAGCAAATGACGGTTTAACTTTAACTAGAAACAAATTCTAAAAATAATTAAAGTTTGACAAGATGTGGACAGTGGAGAAAAAAATCAGAATATTTACAATTTCCAAACAAATGGCTACTGAACACAATCAAATATCAATATTCGGACACCAGGGTGTGTATAAGGCCATGTGTGCACTTTGCGTTCAATTCCGCAGCGTGTAAGTCACTGCCTGTGCATCTCAGAACACAGCCGAAAGAGCTGCTTTCTGAGACACATTTGGCAGAACGAAACGTGCGCACATTCCTGGAGAATTCATGCGTGTGTGCCGTGGCTTGATTTGCAGTCACACATGAAGGACTCACCTGTGATCGCAAATCCCCTGAGTGACTGCAGTGAGCCGGGTGATCAGCTGTGCTTTCACTCAGGTTACTCGCGGCCACAGCTGCAGTCCTCCACCTGAGAGCGGTGGCCGCGAGTAACCTCAGTGACAGCACAGCTGATCGCTTTACTCAATTCAGTTGCTGCATGGAGCTGACAGGAGTGGCGGTGTTCTACTGCCGCTCCTGTCAGCTTCCGATGTAGCAGTGCTGAAAGCATCGTGGGACCTTGCGTGGATTACGTCGGACCTGGAGGTGTTTTTGAGGGGTTATTAAAGTGGTGAAAGAGGGTGTTATTTTGTCTTTCATTCCGAATAAAGGATTTTTTGGATGTGTGTGTTTATTTTCTTTAACTTACAGGTTAATCATGGAAGGTATCTCGGGAAGACGCCTGCCATGATTAACATAGCACTTAGTTCCAGCTATGGGCTGCTGCCATTAACTCCTTATTACCCCGTTTGCCACCGCACCAGGGCAATTTTGGATGAGCCGGGTAAAGTCCCGGGACTGTCGCATCTAATGGATGCGGCAATTCCGGGCGGCTGCTAGCTGATATTGTTAGGCTACGGGGCTCCCCAAAACATGGAGCTTCCCATCCTGAGAATACCAGCCTTCAGCCGTGTGGCTTTACCCTGGCTGGTATCCAAATTGGGGGGACCGCACGTCATTTTTTTCTTTTCAATTATTTTTTTTTTTTTTTTACTGCTCGATATAGACACGCCCACCGGCGGCTGTGATTGGTTGCCGTGAAACAGCTGTCACTCAGAGTGGGAGCGTGTCTGACTGCAACCAATCATAGGCGTTGGAGGGCGGGGGAAGCAGGGAATACGTAATGGATTAATGAGCGGCCGGCATTTTCAAAAGAGAAGAAGCCGTCACAGTGTGAACGCCGTGCAGCGCCGCGCCGGTGATCGTGGATCGGTGAGTATGAGAGAGTGGGTGGGAGGGAGAGACCGACATGGACAGAGAGAGAGATAGAGACATCGAGATAGAGAGAGACCGACCGACAGAGAGAGAAAGACGAAAGACCTGCCTTTGTTATGTTAAAAAACATGCGGATTGCAACAATAATGCAATACAAACGCACTGCTTAACATTTTGGCAGCGATTTTCTACAACTCATAGATTTCAATGGGTGTAGAACGCAGCCAAAATGGCAAAAACCACTGACATGTTGCTTCTTCAAATGCATGGGTTTTTGACAAATTTTTGACAATCAAAACGCTGCATTTCAAAAAGCATTGTGTGCATAGATTTTGCATGATTCTCATAGACTTTGCTGGGGAATCAGAACGCATGCAATTTGTTAATGACACAGTGCAGTTGTAAACGCAGCCAAAACGCAGAAAAAAACGCAAAGTGCGCACATAGCCTAATTATGCCTTAGGAGATGACCCAACATGGTGCACAGCAAAAGGTGGTGGCCACTGGGGAATCGAGTAAAGTCTAGATCTGAAGTGGAGAAGTAGATAACAAAGAATTTTTGGGACTGAGGAAATTTATGAACATTTACAGACTACCTCCAGACAGGTAGATTGGTACTACAGGCTATTGAAAGATGAGAGAAATGACACTTTGTCCAAAGCTATATTATAAAATGTTATGGTTTCACATGTATAGCCCATTTTGCAAGAAAAAAAAAGAGGCATAAATACTATAATTGAGCTTTAAAAGCCTTTAACCTTTTCCTATCTTGAGTCCCCCCCGGGGGGGGGGGGCATTCCAAAAATTCCATTACACTCCTTCGCCCTTTGTCGGGCCACTGCCTTGTTTATCATTCACATGTGAATAAATTGATTTCCTGTTGATTTACTTGTACAAAATTCATTCACATTGCAAAATTCTGCTTTGACGTTTTTTCCCAATTATAATAGGATTTCAATGGGCAGAACAGGAAATTTTATTGGATAGGAAAAGGTTAAAGAAGCAAAATTGCTCTGTGCAAGTTGATAATTTACCTAAGTGTAATCCCTGTTATATAAATGTATCTAAATTAAGCTACTACATTAGTTTTTCTGAAATGTAATATTACCTAATTAATTTGTTTTATTACTTGTATTCTCTGTCTACAGTAGAATTTGTCATCTGTCCAGTCATATGTCACAGACGCTGTCAGGATGATACTTTCCTTTCACATATCTGGTGAAGGTGCAAAAACTGCTATAATATTAAAAATACGGTAACCAATTAATCACATCAAGACAGTTGTATATTCCTTCCCTGACTATCACCATTATGCACCTCAAAATAACTCACAGTGCAATCCATCATATTTATATGGATCCAACCTGTCCAGTTGTATCTTTATTTTGAAGATTGTTTATTCTTCACTTAAAGTTAAACATAGTAGGTTTGATTGCCTAGGGGGATCCCCAGAACAATATAGGCAATAAAACAAATATAGTCAAGAATGACACCCTGAAATTCTAAAGGTATGGAACCACAGTGGGCAGCCATATGAGTCCAAACACCAAACCCAACTGTGGGGGTGAATGAGCACATACGTTTGCATTAGTGAGACATTACCAGAAAACGTGTGCTCTTATTTGGGTCGGCTTTGTTTTCGTTGCATGCTACAACCCACCGTGAGACGGTAACCAAAAATCATGATTGTTGGCTAATTAAGAAATTCATTAAGTGCGTATATTAATTTTCCAATTGCCCAAACAAGCTAAAAAGGAGCTAGAAATAAAATGCACTGGTTATTTTACACAATGGTTGGTGATCAGAATTAACTACATAGTCAATAGTGTGATGTAAAATAAAGACGATCATCACATCATAACATTGTTTCTAGTACCTATCAATTTTATGACACGTTAGTTTCTTCTACACATAATTGTATTTTCTCGCCTTATGCTATTGACAAAAACTTTTGTGCTGTACAATATATTTTGATAGCTTCTAAATAAAAGGCTTTCCAGGGGCATTTTAAATGTAATTACACCTCGAAAGGGAGGAGGTTTGTAATGCCACACAGGCACCCATGGACGAGCAGCAGTACTGTCTCAAGGGTTGTTCACATACACAGGCATAGTGCTAGAACCAAGTGGCATGTATACCAGCAAAGTAGTGATCTCACAAGCGCACTGGACTAGAGTGATGTACTTGACCCAGCTAAAGTGTATCATAAAAGTGATTACACCCCTCACATTTTTTAAATATTTTATTACATCTTTCCATGGGACAACACTGAAGATATGACACTTTAATACAATATAAAGTAGTCAGTGGGGAACCATCTGTGTAAGTGTACGGAGGTGATAATGAAACAGTCTACATCAGTACTGCAGTTTCAACTTGCCTTGTTTTACTTGGTTTCAGTGCTGGGACCCGCTGGTGCTTGTTCCAGGTGTTCCCACTCTCCTTGTTCTCCGTGCCAGTTGTGACCTGGGGTAGCTGGCCTCCATGCACTCTCATTTGCATTGGGCTCCTGAGGCTTAGAGCTTCTTGAGAACCCTTCCATTTCTGTCTTGGTCCTATTGCAGGCAGCTAGGACTATTTAAGGGGTTCAGTCCCTGGTCCCCTCTTTGCTGCTGATGCTTCAGTCTCTTTGGGTTGGCGATGGACCTTGGAGATCTTCTCGCCTGGCAGATTTAACAGTTGACCATAAAGTGTCCCGCTGTCCTAGGGTCTGCACCCCGCCTAGTGCTGAGTCCTTTGAGCCTAGGTTCCAGACTTCCACAGGCATCCTGCGGTTCCTGGAGTATTCCACTTCCACAGGTAACCCACGGTCCCTAGAGTCCTGGTTCCTGAATACTTACTCCACAGTCCCTCACTCCTGTTACAGCATGCCGTTGTTACTTCAGGTCTTGTTACACCTTTCTTTCTTTACTTCACTCTTTTACTCTTCTGACTACTATACTCAACTCTCCTCACTCCTAACCAACTCACTTCCTTCTCCCTCTCTACTTCTTTCCGCCAACTTCCCAACTGACCTCTAGCCCCTCCCCTTGCTGGGTCTCTCCCTACAGATTCGGTGGCGACTATCCAATCAGTGCCCATCCCTTTTACCTGTTACTAGGCAGTCTCCCAGTCTGGAATTGGGTCTATGTGTGTGGCCTGAAGGTGCTGGTGTGTTGACTGGCATGGATATTCCGGGGTTTGGGTTTCCACATTCACATTTGTGGCACCTGGTACCGAAGGGATGCTACATTATAACTCACACACTCTCATACTGGTCACTGGAAGTTCAGCATGGCTCCTCATGGCAAAGAATTCTCTTAGGATCTGAAAAAAGGAATTGTTGCTCTACATAAAGATGGCTTAGGCTATAAGAAGACTGCCAACACCCTGAAACTGAGCTGCAGCACAGTGGTCAAGACCATACAGCAGTTTAACAAGACAGGTCCCACTCAGAACAGGCCTCACCATGGTCGACCAAAAAAGTTGAATGCATGTGCTCAGTGCTGTGGAGACACGAGGGTCAATGGGTGCTCTCGTCTGCAGGCCTGGCTGTGTTTAGAAAGATCACATGGACCAGAGCTCATCCCACTGAACGCTTGAACACTTGAAAGCTTATTGGGCTCCCAACAGTCAATATTCTATAGTACATTCCCCAAAAGAACACAAGATGGCACAAGTGACAGAGTCTCACCCTTCCACTGGCCTGGCAGGGATTAGAATCTTTGTGACTTTGCAGCATCCAGGGCCAACTATCCAAACCAGAAGCACCCTGTTCTTGGCTAGCATCCACTGAGAGGCGAGAGTGGCACATTTAGGAACCTGAAAGAGCACAGCAAGGTATGTAGCCAGGTGTTCAGATTTTCCCACCCTGGGTTCTCCAAGCAAATTTGTGGGCTCAGTATTGGACAGTGGAGCAATTCTGTAATCCTCCAGCTGGATCCATAAACTCTAGGCTGAAATCCTGTAGTATGACACTGGTAACAGGAGAAAGGCCTTTTTTATATCCATTAGTTCCAATTTCAGGGTATTGTGTCTTACAGGATTGGTGGGAGATGACTGTTCCCTCATTGGTCGTTAGTTCAATCAACTGCATAATTGTCATCTGAATTATGCAGTCTATGGGGACTGAGACAGTCCACAATCAGCAGGTATCCCACAAATTAGCAGACTAAAAGGTGAGTCTGAATAGTATAACATCAAGTCGCTTGATTTACTTAACAAAGGAACAATACGTCGATCATAATTAAGAATTGTTCACCCTCGCACAAGAGACCAGAATGACCATGAGTCGCCACAAGAGTCATATCCAGAGGTTTTTCAAAATAGATATGTGAGTGCTGCCAGCATTGCTGCATATTAAAGGAACGGGATGTCAGCCTGTCAGTGCTCAGACCATACTCCACATACTGCATCAAAATTGTCTGCAAGGCTGTCATCCTAGAAGGAAGCCTCTTCTAAAGATGATGCACAAGAAAGCCACAAACAGTTTGATGCAGACAAGCAGACTTATGGCAATGTTCACTGATAAAAAAAATGCCGAAAAACAGTGAGCAAAAAACGCGGTTTTTTTTCATGCGTTTTTTAAAGACGCTGCGTTTCTGTGCGTTTTTAGCGCTAAAAACGCACAAAAACGCAGCGTCAAAAAACGCAGTGTGTGCACATAGCCTTAGAACATGGATTACTGGAACCATGTCCTGTGGTCTGATGACATCAAGATAAACTTATTTGGTTCAGATTATGTCAATTGTGCGTGTCAACAACCAGGTGAAGAGTACAAAGACAAGTGTGTTTTGCCTACAGTCAAGCATGGTGGTGAGAGTATCATGGCTTGGGGCTACATGAGTGCTGCCGGCTGTGGGGTGCTACAGTTCATTGAGGAAACCATGAATGCCAACAAGTACTGTAACATACTGAAGCAAAACATGATCCCTCCCTTCAGAAACTGGACCACAGGATAATATTCCAACATGATAATGACCACTAACACACCTCCAAGATGACCACTGCCTTTGTTAAAAAAAACTGAAGGTAAAGGTGCTGCACTGACCAAGTATGTCTCCAGACCTGAACCGTATTGAACGTCTGTGGGTCATCATCAAACGGAAAGTGGGGCAGCGCAAGGCCTCTAACACCCACCCGTTTCATGATATCGTCATGGCGGATGGAAGAGGATTGTGGAAGCTCCTGTGAAGCTCTAGTGAACTCCATCTCCAAGAGAGTTAAGTCAGTGCTTAAAAATAATGGTGACCACACAAAATATTGTCACTTTGGGCACAATTTGTTCATTTTCACTTAGGGGTGTACTTACTTTTTATGCCATCGTTTTAACATTAATGGCTGTGTGTTGAGTTATTTAGGGGGCACACCAAATTTACACTGTTATACAAGCTGCACACTGACTACTTTATATTGTATCAAAGTGTCAGATCTTCAGTGTTGTCCCATGAACAGATATAATAAAATATTTACAAAAATGTGAGAGGTGCACTCACTTTTGTAATATACTGTACTCCACTGGAAGCCAGATGAGGACACAAGGGATGCACAAGGAAAGTGGTAATTTGTGCCTATAAAGAATAATTAAATTGACGATTGACTCTATAATATGTGTTGGAGGTAGTCATTGGATTCTGTATTGAAGTTTGAGAAACATGTAGTTCAGTAATGCTCGAGATTTGGGGTAGGCAGAATGTCTAGTACATTACTAATCTGATGGAGTGGGGCAAACGTAGGCACAACTGTAAATGAAGTGTGGCTGGGATAATGCACACTGCTCTATGTAGCTGCGTGCCTCTGTAGTCCAAAGCCCTTTGTGCGTGAGCTAGGTAATCAGAAGAAAAAAGCCATAAGTGTGCAGCTGACTCCCAGGCAGTGCCTAGGGAAGAACAAATGACCAGAAAAATAAAAATGGGTATTTTATTGTTATAATATATATATATATATATATAGATATATATATATATATATATATATATATATATATATATATATATATATATATATATATTGATTTTTCAAACCTGAGAAAGGTGCAAGTTCTGTATCAAAATATGTTGTTTTTAATTTTTTATCAATAAAATACCCATTTTTATCATTTTGTCCATTTGTACACCTGTGACTTTTTCCTTCTCTTTTGAATGCCTGATAGAAAAAGATTGGAAATTGAGGCAATATAATTGTTTGGAGCTGGTTTTTAATAAAGTTTTCATGTATTTCTATTTCAGGCAAGATTTCTGCTGTGAACACACGACAAAAAAACACCCTATTGCTACACACATTTTAATAAAACATGTATGTGTAAGGGGTAGTCGGACCCCTGGTAGTGAAGGAGCGTTTTTCCCCCCCCTGAAGACGCCACAGTAGTATGGTGGCAAATTGTAAATGTTGATGGTAAAATGTTACCTGTCATAAACTGTTTCCCCACTAGGTGCCAGTGTAGAGCAGTGGTTCCCCTGGTAACAGTGGCAGGGAAGGAAGGGGCAGGGCAGCCTAGGTGGGGAAGGAAGGGTTCTGAATGCAGAGTCCAGTGTGCAGTGAGATGTGAGAGGCGAGCAAGCTCGGTCTGAGGTGACGGGGCAGAGTGTGGGAGTGAGACGAGGCAGTCAGCCTGAGTGAGTACTCTTGGCTACAAAGCAGAGGAAACCCATGAGAAACGGTGGAAGAGTTGGGACTAGTCCGGAGCCGGTGGTGTGTACTAGAGTGGAGTGCAGCTATCAGGGGGATAACAAGTGGCCCCTGCAGGCGAAGGTTAGTGCCCTGACAAAGAAGTGGAGAGGTGAGAACTTATCCAGAGCCGGTAGTGTGTGCTGGATCTGCCCTACAGTAAATCCGGGTTAGAGCGCAGCTACTAGGGGGTTAACGTATGTCCCCTGCAGGCAAAGGAAAGTGCCCGTAGAGGAAAAGGAAACCGTTTTTGTAGAAAATGACTTGTAACTTGTAACGTACTAAAGTAAACCTGCTGCAAACAAAAAGATGGAAGCTTTGTTTAATAAATCGGTGTTTGGTTTACCCGCTGCCTGCAATTGTCTCTTTCCTGAAAGTGAAAAAGGAGCTGGAGAGCTGAGAAAGAACGCTGTCATGAATGGGCCCCATGCATCCACACTCTGCCCCAACAACACACCTGTTTTGCAAGTGACGGCCGGGCCGGGGTTCAGTCTGCGGCCCACAAGGCGAGGGGACCCGACTACACCCCCTGAGGCGCCCCCTGCCCCCGTTACAAACGAAAAATAACACTTAAAACGTTTTTATAAAACTGCACAAAAAAACGAAAAACGTTCTTATAAAATTGCACAAAAAACAGGTATTTTTTTAAAAAAACGTTTTTAAATTTGCATTTTTCAGGCAGAAAAAATTAGCTAAAAAAACTCCATGTGAACATGCTCTAAAAATATGTGTCTCAAACACTAGATTCTTTTCCATATTTCCTTTAATATCCAAGAAACATTACAGTTGACATCTAACGTTTTCCGCTTCTCATATTAGAAAACTTTGCAATCAAAAATAATTTTATTAGCGTACACTTTTAACAATAAATTACTGTTTTCTTCAAAGGATAGGCCACAAAAAAAAGTATTGTCATGAAGTCGGCCAAGGAAAGCGAAGAAAGTGAATCATAAGGATTACAAAGAATGTGTTATGCGTCCAGTCACATATTGTTACTGGGAAAGTAAGTAGTTCTCAGCAAAAAAAGGACATTTTATAAAAATGGTTTTCTAATCACGCTTTTTTCTTTGCTAAAGAGAACACCATCTGTTTGAAGCGAGACCAAAGCATTGATTGTGACTGCTGCATTAGCCAGCTAATGGAGGTTAGAATCCACAAGAAACTGCCTGTGACAAATTAAAGCCGGTAATAAGAACCTATTTTGGGGCAACCAGTGGCGATTTGCTCAATGGCCCTCAGATGTAGAGGGTGAAGTAATCCTGTTCTGCATTGTAAGCTTAATAACACAATCTTTACTGTATATTATTCGAAAACTATGTAAAGCTTACTACTATGATTCCAATCTATTCTATTGCAAATACAAGATGTAACATTGCATATCACTGGCACTGTTCCATCCTTCATCTTTTTTTAGAGTTTAGGGTAATAATTCTGCACAAAAAAATAGCTATGATGCCCCTTTGCCATCTACTCCAAAAGTCTAGTCTTCCTTTACTAAATTCCCATTGTGTTGGGTTTATAGTTGCTATGCAGAGCTACGTGTCTCCAGGGCGACAGACAACAAATAAACTCTGTGTAGTCTGATCCTACAACCATATTCTTATCTTATGTTCACAACTTCTTGGTAATCTGCCAAATATATGTGAGGAACAAGTGGGTAACGATCAAAGAGAATATGACTGCTGGATCAGACTACACAGGGTTTGTTTGTTGCCTGTTACAATGCTCTGCATAGAAGATACCGTAAACCTGAAGTGAATAAAAACAACTAAACCTTGGCTTTACACGGTACGACCAATTGTGCAATTTCACAATCGATCGTACCCGCCCCCGTCCTTTTTGCGTCACGGGCAAATCGCTGCCCGTGTCGCACAAAGTCAGTAACCCCCGTCACACATACTTACCTCTCGTGCGACCTCGCTGTGGGCGGCGAACGTCCACTTCCTGGAGTGGGAGGGACGTTCGGCGTCACAGCGACGTCACACGGCCACCGGCCAATGGAAGCGGAGGGGCGGAGATGAGCGGGACGTAAACATCCCGCCCACCTCCTTCCTTCACATAGCCGGCAGCGGCCGCATGACGCGGGTGAGCTGCTGTTCATCGTTCCCGGGGTGTCACACGGAGCGATGTGTGCTACCCCGGAAACAATGAACAACTAAATTGAACGATATTATGGAACCTAACGAGCAGTACACGACTCAAGATTTGTGAGCGATACTGCGTCGCTAGGAGGTGTCACACAGCCCGGCATCGCCAGCGATGCCGGATGTGCGTCACAAGAACCGTGACCCCGACGATCTATCGCACGATAGATTGTCTGGTGTAAAGCAGCCTTTAGTTTCAAGGTGGTGTAACATCCATGCTTGAATATATTCCTTCCTGGTTTGCCACTATTGGATATAGTGACACTAACACTGTGGTTGGCATCCAGTGTATAGGACATGAGAATTGGTAGTGTGTAGTGTATATACACAGAATAAGGGTAGAGTCACACTTGCATATGACTTGCACGAGTGGAATGAGAGAAAATCTCGCATTGCACTCGGCCCCATGTAAGACAATGCTAAAGCTCACATCTGAAAGTTTTTCCTCAGCCCTAATCATGCTGCGAGAGCCGTGTCACTCTCACTCATTCAAGTCTATGGGTGCGAGAGAAACATCAAACTGCACTCAGATATCATCTAAGGGGAGAGCGATATATGCACAGGCTGACAATGGAGGAGATGGGGGTCTTAATCCCGCCCTTTCCTCCGGAGCTGCAGAGCAGGGGCAGAGGGTCTGTAGCGCCTGGTCCCACCAGACCCCGTGGGGGGCGCGCTCCCTCACATTTGCCCAGTCTCAGCATGGCTCCCACGTGCACTCCCGGTCATAGCCCCAGGCAGTGACGGCCTTCCTCTTACCGGTCCCATGGCTCTGCAGGCGCTGCCCCTGGTCCGGGTCCTGCTGTACGTCCTGCTCCCAGGCCTGCTGCAGCCTCTTCCTGTCTCCCGTCCTCACACAGAATTGCAGTAAGTGACTCTAGGCTGCGTGCGAGGCCACGCCCCCTTTCTTAAAGCGGTATGCCCCGTTTTCTGGAAGTGATCTCAGAGGTCACCTGTTACCTAATAGGTATTTAGGTTCACCTCCCCCGGCAGCAGGCGCCTGAGCAACGCTTCCATTAGAGATTTGCCAGTGTCCAGACCCCTTTGTGCTGTTATCTGGTTCCAATCCCTTGTCTCACCGTAGTGCCATCCGTACCATTACGGCTGTGGATGTCACCGCTCATACCTACAGTGGACGTCACCGTGCCCTACCTGCCGTGGACATTATCTGTGCCATACCTACTGTGGACGCCACCTGCTGTGAACATCTCCGGTGCCATTTCCGTGTTCTGCCGGCTGCGGACGTCACAACCTTGCTACACCTGGCCTTACAGAGACTCCTACTACCGGTTCCTGGCTGCCGTGCATTTAGGCCTTCTGGGGAGGCGCCGCACAGTCCCTGTATAGGGGTTCGCTGCTAGTCGCCTTCTCATTGGAGTCCGGTGCATGGTCCAGTGGGTCCACCTCCGGACGCTCGCCGCTCCTCGGTGAGCGTAACAGTGTCATTATCATATAACATCTGATGCTCTTGCATCACAAGCGATACGCAAGTGTGACTCCAGCCTGATACAGATACTGAGAATTGCACCCAGTATACTGGGACTGTGCAGTTCCAAGAAGAAGAAAATCCAGCACTCGTGTCCAAAAATTGTATAAAATCTTGCTTTTTTATTTAATTCATAATAAAATGGAAATGTATCATATCCATAGAGTATAAAAAATCCCCATACAGATGAGATGTCAGGGGGGTACGCGTTTCGAGCTACATGCTCTTAATCTCAATCCACAATTATTATTTATGTAGCTCGAAACGTGTACCCCCCTGACATCTCATCTGTATGGGGATTTTTTATCCGATGCTGACATCTCATCTGTATGGGGATTTTTTATACTCTATGGATATGATACATTTCCATTTTATTATGAATTAAATAAAAAAAGCAAGATTTTATACAATTTTTGGACACGAGTGCTGGATTTTCTTCTTCTTGGAGTTTCACAGCCGGGCCGGCTTCACCGTGCACCTGTCTTCTATGGGAGTCTCCATGATGTCTGGGTGAGCTGATTCTATTCCTTTGGGACTGTGCAGTGTATATATATAAGGGCGGCTTTGCACGTTGCAACATCGCACGTGCGATGTCGGTGGGGTCAAATCGAAAGTGACGCACATCCGGTTTCACTTTCGACATCGTAGTATGTAAATCCTAGATGATACGATTAACGAGCGCAAAAGCGTCGTTATCGTATCATCGGTGCAGGTTCCGACTTTTCCATAATTACGCTGCCGCGACAGGTATGATGTAGTTCCTCGTTCCTGCGGCAGCACACATCGCTGTGTGTTACGCCGCAGGAGCGAGGAACATCACTTTACCTGCCGCCGGCGGCTCTACGGAAGGAAGGAGGTGGGCAGGATGTTTACATCCTGCTCATCTCCGCCCCTCCGCCACTATTGGCCGCCTGCCGTGTGACGTCGCTATGACGCCGCATGACCCGCCCCCTTAGGAAGGAGGCGGGTCACCGGCCAGAGCGACGGTCGCAGGGCGGGTGAGTGCATGTGAAGCAGGCGTAGCGATAATTTTCGCTACGCCAGCTATCACAAGATATCACACGTACGACGGGGGCGGGGACTATCACGTGCGACATCGCAGTGTCGCGGGCGGAGGAGGGGACGCTGCGCTCTCCCACTGCTCGGGTCCGGCCGCTGCTGCTGTGGCTGCCGCTGCTCGGTGGTGGCTCGAGCGGTGGGCCGGATCCCGGGGACTCGAGCGGCGCTCCTCGCCCGTGAGTGAAAAGGGAGTTGATTGTGGGGATTTAGTGTCCGTGACGCCACCCACGGTTGTGGTGATTGTGGTGACACCACCGCTGCTCTGAAAGGGGATCCCGGGAGCGGTGACTGGGAGCAGCTTTGTTGTTAGTTCTCCCCTCCATGGGTAGGGGGTTGGTGGTCCCGGGGCCCGGTGATGGGGTAGGAATGGATGATGGCAGGCGGGTTGCTGGTGAGGTGCAGGGTCGCAGGGGCAGCGCTGTGCCGCACGGCACGGTGGTACTCACTCAGCCTGAGACGATGACACAGTTCTCGGTAAAACACACGGCTGGAAAGACGGGTCCCACGGACGGCTGCTGTTGCTTTTCCCCGGCAGGTTGACGGTGACTGCCTTTCCCTGCACCTAAGTACGGTAAACGGTTCCAATGGGTTCCAACCGGTAACCCGCTCCCCGGCTTGGATATGGGCCGGAGGAGCCCCTGTTGCCCGCAGGCGCTGGCCCTGAGAAACGGTTGCCTTGACGGTGGCGGTGTCTCTCTCACTGGGTTGGACTGTTGCCTTCTGTCGGGACTTGACTGTTTGGAAACCCAGGAGGTCCCCTTCACTAACGGATTCGGCAAATTCACGGCGACTCCTAGCCTTGACGGGGTCCGAAAAACCCCTGCCAATTGTGCTGGCTTCTCCTTGTGTACCGGTCCGGTACCGCCGGGCCACCGCCCGTCCACAGTCCTTACGGTAAACTCCGATAGGCCACTCCTGCAGACGGTCACCACCGTCTGCCAACTTTGCTGCTCCGTCCGGGCCACACACCCGGACTAACTTCAGATCACTCAACTACCACTTTGCTCCTCACACTTGCTCCTCCACAACTAATCTGTCTGTCGTTCCCTCCTCCAGGACTGTGAACTCCTCGGTGGGTGGAGACCAACCGCCTGGCTCCACCCCCTGGTGTGGACATCAGCCCCTGAAGGAAGGCAACAAGGGTTTTGTGTCTGGCTTAGATGTGCCTAACCGGGGTGTAGGGTGTGGTGGTGTAATTACCTGTGGCCCCTGGCTTGTCCAGGGCGCCACAGCAGCATCGGCTTGTGATGTCACAACGTGCAAAGCCCGCCTTAGACAGATCTCACAATTTAAGATTCAATGGATATTTCAACTTGACACTATGGCACCAAAAGGTTGAAACAATGAGAGAATTATTTGCATTTCTGAGGTATCTATTACAAAAGAGTGATGTGCGCTATATAAAGAGGGCATACTTGTTAGGGTCATCACTGAAGAAGGAAGCCATTGTTTTTCCAGCACCCATGACAGCACCACGAGAGAGGGGATCCGCCCCTTCAAGGACAGGAAACCTCCAGAATAAAAAGGGGCAGCACCTCTCCCCGCATCAGTTGGTTTCCTGTCCTTGAACAAGGAGCCCCCAGGGATCCACTGGATCCAAGAAGGTCCTGAGGTGCCGAAGGTACCTCCTGGTCTGAAGGTGCACTCCACGCGAGCGATGGCATCTTCCTGGGCGGAGAGATAAGAGGTCTCCATCGAGCAAATATGTAAGGCGGCAACCTGGTCTTCTCTGTCCACCTTTTTTAATCACTATCGCCTTGATTTGTCGTTCACCGACGTCACCTTTGGGAGACAGGTTCTGCAAACTGTTGTCCCTCCCTAGGTCTTCATCTCTGTAATTCTCTCGTGGTGCCGTCATGGGTGCTGGAAAAATACGTAATTACTTACCGGTAATGTGTTTTTTCTGAACCCATGACGGCACCCTTACATTCCCTCCCTGCACTTAGGTGTTGCTAGTTTGCTTCCTTTTTCGCTCCTCTTCACTGGGCGGTTATGATGGCGGGATATGTTTTAACAATGTTCCTTGTTTCGGAGGTCCTGTCATGCTCGGTAATCAACTGATGCGGGGAGAGGTGCCGCCCCTTTTTTTTCTGGAGGTTTCCTGCCCTTGAAGGGCGGATCCCCTCTCTCGTGGTGCCGTCATGGGTTCAGAAAAAACACATTACCGGTAAGTAATTACGTATTTCTGAAACATGTAGGAATATTGATTTATACCGCTATCCATAGTTACACCATGACGTCACCCAATGCAAAGTCACACAATAGAGAGGCAAAATAAAAACAACACAAACATTTTATATTGCTCTGTGGCAGCTATTACATTGTTCGTTCAGTTGAACATGAAAAAAAATGGTGAATAGTCTTCTTTAAAAAAATGTAATAGTGAAATATCCTGTAATGCTTCACATCCCATATGTATATGTTCCTGTAGTTTTGATTTTGGATTGCCCTTAAGAAGAATCTCTGTAGTTGAGACGCCCACAAAATAAAGTTGTTTTTATGCCATAAAGTTTTTCAAAAAGGAACATTTCAATGACCTGTTATAGAAAGATCTGTTATCTTACATTCACAAAGTTTGAAAGCTTCTTCACAGATGCAGAGATACAATTATCAGAGGACACAGCGACTGAGGCAAAGACACTGAATGTTTTATAGGATGGAGCTGGGCGGATTATAATGTGGGCAGGAATACGCTGCACAGCACTACATGCTATATTATATTATTGATGATTCAATGATGGATAGAGTAAATCAATGCATTAGATTTTTTTCCTTTTATTTACCCCGTGTAATCTTCCTCCCCACTTTTTTCTTTTTGTAATCTAACTTTCTCAATGTTTCTGGCTAGAGATCAATTATTTATTTATTCTGATAGAGCAACAAACACCCAGCATAGACATAGGTAAAGTCATTGCTTATTTTTTTCATTACACATAATCTGAACTGAGGTTTATTGGACAAAATCTAAACATTATTTCCTTTTCCACATGGGATGTATTGGTACGTCCGATGTGGAATCCATGTATATAATGTGAGCTCAGAAACTGGGTGCCTTTAAAAATTCACCCACCAAAAAAAAAAATAATTAATAATAGAGGAATACTAGAACTTCTCCAGCATAGAGACTAGCTAGTGATATCACTGGAATCAGGGTCTCTGTTCCTACATCATGCTGCTCTCAGATTACATTGTAAAAACCTGCTGACAGATTCCCATTAAATGCATTAACTCTGATGTACCTATACTTCATTGGTCGTGTATGGCCCTCTAATGTGGGCTTGTGTGGCAAACCTGCATTATTCCCCGCACATGTCTGCTGATCTGCAAACATGTGTGTCTAACAGGCGCAGGTGGATCGGAGATACACCCATACCTATTAACCCCTTAGCATGTTGTGCTGTCAAATTCTGACAGAGCAATCTAAAGCACTCCAGTGGTGATCATGCTGTTTCCCACTTGCATTGGCGGCCCTGTGATGCGATCACAGGGTGCCAATGTGTTGGCATGGCAGTGTGGTGTCAGGTGATGACCGCTTTCGCAGCCATGACGTGTTTCCTGTGAATGTTAATAGGTGTCAGAATTCATAGAACAGCATTTCTCCTGATAAGAGCAATGTTTAAGCATCGCTCTGATCAGAAGAAGCGATCAGAGTGTGCAGTATTAAAGTCCCCTAGGTTGACTAGTAAAATCAAATAAAAAATATGAAAAAACCCCAAAAAACCTAAAAGTTCAAATCTCCCCCATTTTGTCCCATTGAAAATAAAACAGTAATAAATAAACAAAAAAGTACACATATTTGGTATCGCCACGTTCAAAAATTCCCAATCTATCAAAATATAAAGTCAATTAATCTGATTGGTAAATGGCGTAGCAAAAAAAATTCAGAACTGCAGAATTACGTTTTTTGGTTCAACATAACATTGCATTAAAATGCAATAACAGGTGATCAAAACATCACATGTACCCCAAATTGTTAAAAATAAAAACGTCAGCTCAAGATGCAAAAAATACTGAGCCCCAGATCCTGAAAAATGAGAACCATATGGATCTTGTAAAATGGCAACAAACGAGCAATTCTTTTTGTTTTTTACAAACTTCTGAATTTTTTTTCACCACTTAGATAAAAGCAATACTATACATGATTGGTATAATCAAACTCAAACTGACCTGGGGAATCATAATGCCAGGTAAGTTTTACCATATACCGTGTTTTTCCAAAAATAAGACCTCCCCCAAAAATAAGCCCTAGCAGGGATTTTCAGCATTTTCGGAGAAAGTCTTAAATATAAGCCCTCCCCCGAAAATAAGCCCTAGTCACAGATCAATAATGAAGTGTCTGAGCAGCTAAAAAAGTTACAGATACTACAGGACACTTCATTATACACAGCGGCACCCGGCAATTACACTCACCCGACACTGAGCGGCAGAACCTGCAGTGATCGCACACCCGCACACATCAGCTCACACACACACACACACCAGATCTCACACACAAACATCGGATCGCACACACAGTCAGATCGCACACATAATCAGATCGCACACACAAACATCAAATCCCACACACAAACATCGGATCACACACACATCGGATCGCATACACACTCACCTCATCCAGCGACACCGATCTCTTCTCGCCGGGAGAATCCTGAGAGGCAGTGCAGTGGAGCGCAACAAACAGGACCTGTGGCCGGACACGTGACTTGCTCTCATTCACTGCTGCCGTAAGTGCTGGATGTGATGTGATGTGAAGTGTGTGTGTGTGTTTGATCTGCTGTGTGTGTCTGCAATCGGCTGTGTGTGTGTCTGCGATCGGCTGTGTGTACGTCTGCGTTCGGCTGTGTTTTTCTGCGATCGGCTGTGTATGTCTGCGTTCGGCTATGTGTATCTGTGATCAGATGTGTGTGCCTGTGATCGGCTGTGTGTGCCTGTGATCGGATGTGTGTATCTGTGATCGGCTGTGTGTGCCTGCGATCTGCTGTGTGTGATCTGCTGTGTATATCTGCGATCTGCTGTGCGTGTGTGATCTGCTGTGTGTGTGTCTGTGTGTGTGTGTGTGTGTGTGTGATCTGCTGTGTGTGTGAGCTAGCAGCAGGGGAGGACGGCGTGCAGCAACCACCGGAGATCACAGGAGGACCTGGGAACCACGCAGATGTCCTGGTCTGGTGAGTATGAGTCTCCTGGGAAGTGGGGGGGGTCTGCTTTTTTGGGGGGTAAACTTGCCCCCAACCGTGTTTCTCCAAGAATAAGACCTCCTCCAAAAATAAGCCCTAGTGCTTTTTTGGGGGGCAAAAAAAAAATAAGACAGTGTCTTATATTAGGAAAAACACGGTAGTGAAGATGGTAAATAAAAATCCCAAAATCAATTGTGCACTTGTAGTTTTTTTTTTTCAATTTCACCGCACTTTTAATCTTTTTCCTGTTTCCAGTACAATATGGAGTAGAATGAATGGTGTCATTCAAAAGTACAACTCGTCCTGCAAAAAACAAGCCCATATGACTACATTGATGGAAAAATCAAAATGTTATGGCTCTTGGAAGAAGGGGAGAAGATGGAAAATGGAAAATCTCCTGGTAGTGAAGGGGGTTAAAGCTCAAAGTTCTTCTAATAGGTAAATTGTCAATCAATTCACAAATCAGTGATATACTTGTTCAAATTCAGTTCATCACGTTGAGCACCAGGCAATCCTGGGATAGACCTCCCTTTAGCATATGATTGCACTTGCGTATGACTTGTTCCAGTCTCCCATCGTTATCACGCTGTACGGTGCACACTCTCCTGACAGGAGCACCTCAGCCGCATGCAGCCAACCCGCTCCTGTCAGGAGATTGTGCGCCGTCTCGGGTGACACTGATGGTAGACTGGAAGTAGTCATATCAGAAGGGGGGGTGCCTGCACTGCTTGAAAAATGGCATGCGAAAAATTAAAAGTGTAAATTCACAATAAATTCCAACTGTACTACAATGCAAAATGAGATTTTTAGCAAAAAATTGATCCACCTTTTGAGCCACC
Source organism: Anomaloglossus baeobatrachus (assembly GCF_048569485.1). Classification (NCBI taxonomy): domain Eukaryota; kingdom Metazoa; phylum Chordata; class Amphibia; order Anura; family Aromobatidae; genus Anomaloglossus; species Anomaloglossus baeobatrachus. Next base: position 107,114,697 of record NC_134359.1, read on the forward strand.
CCTGCCACGTCACGGCAAATTTCAATAGGGGGGTCATACTCTATATTTAATATCTCCATTGTGCCATGTGGCCTCAAAAATTCATTAAAAGTAGAACCATATTAAAGCAACACATTTACCTGTAACGTTTCAGAAAGCACTTCCATGTTTGCAAGGAAAGGCAACCGCGAATATTGGTAGCCCATGTCCCAGCATGTGCAGCAAACGTCATTCGCTGCACATGCTGGGACATGGGCTACCATTATTCGCTGTTGCTTCTCCTTGCAAACATGGAAGTGCTTTCTGAAACGCTACAGGTAAATGTGTTGCTTTAATATGGTTCTACTTTTAATGAATTTTTGAGGCCGCAAGTACACAATGGAACTATTAAATATAGAGTAGGACCCCTCTATTGAGATTTGCCGTGACGTGGCAGGGGTGGCTCAAAAGGTTGATACATTTTTTGCTAAAAATCTCATATTTTTTTGCATTGTAGTACAGTTGGAATTATTTTTGAATTTACACTTTTAATTTTTCGCACGCCATTTTTCAAGTAGTGCTGGCTCCCCCCCCCCTCTGATGGAACGATTCACACGCAAGTGGAACCGTACCCTTATAAAGATTAAAGGCTGTAATGAACCTGCTGAAGTCCGGACAGTAATAGAATGCACACACCTTCCGAATTCTATTATGTTTGTATCTCGTTGTTTAACTTTCAAAGCAGCCAGCGATTCACTATAGTTATAATGTAATTTTCAATACATTAAATAAATAGATGTTTGAATGTGTTTAATTATAGTAATGTAAACTTAATGGACCATTAGGCCTACAGTGCATGGTAATAACATTCACAAATAAATATCAACAGCAACATTTCCAGAATGAATCATAGCTGAAGCTGTGTAACATTATTTTGTTTATTGGAGTTTATTGGATCTGTTTCTTCACACATTAATTTCTACCTAAGGGTATGGGGAAATGGAATCTTTTAGATGCCGGTGTACCTGCATTGCTTCTCCCTGGTGCGTCTTTTTGTAAGTCTTTATCTGCAAATTTTGACACTGACATTTTTCTTTCTAAATTTCATATATAACAGAGTGGCATCTTCCGAGTGGAAGCCACCAGAAGAAAGGACTGGTCACTTCTAGTTGCTTTATGGCTTTAGAGACAAAAGACAGAACGAATGCACAACAAGTTGTCTTGACATCAATGTGTATATGTTTATTGCTTTTAGTGTTATTTTTTAGATTTTCTCTGCTGGGTTCCAGGTGGAATGTGTCTAAAAAAATGTTGTGTGAACATAGCCTTAAATTCCTATTGAAGGTCATAGTTATCAGCCCTTCCTTAATATAAATCCAAAAAGGAACTAAGCTATTCACAATAATGGTATTGGAGTAGGAAATGTTTTACATCATATCAAGTTCATATAGGGGTGTAGGGGGGGTTATGGTTAGGCCCATCCCTGCAGAAGTAGCCGGAACACTAGTGGTCCATGTATAATTGATAAAATGTAAATGTATTGTGTAAAACCGTCATCAGGTGGCAGAAGTATAGCATAGCTGTCCTGGCACCTGGATGGACAGAAGAGAGTATTAGTAGGAGGAGGAGAGTAGGGAATATAAAAGGCAGAGATGGAAAGGAGGACAGGAGAGTCCCAGGGGAGAAACAGTGAGAATATCCCATTTGAAGATTCTGACCCTAAGGGTCACCCCTGTGGCCGTGAAGCATGGGATCCATTCCGGATTGGATAACTGCGTCCCCAAGAAGAGGGATTTAGTCTGACAGTCAGGGGGTCTGGCATCCGTATTATCTGGCTCGCAATACTCAACGATTTCCTCTGCTTACTCAAGGTCAGTGTGCCCTTAAGAAGTAGGGCATGGCTGAAACCTGGCCTAGGCACGGACAGGAGAGCACTGGCGGTTGCAGTCCTTCATATGCATTAGCGTCCCCTGTGGGTGGGGTGAAGTGGCCCAACAGACTTAATGAACCGGTCTGTGCCAGTGTGAAGTGGAGTGGAAGAATAAGAGGCCTAGAGGTGTCAGATAGAACCCAGGTGCCTGGAATACGGACAGCTGCTAAATTGTATATGACATGTTAAAGTAGAAGGAACCCCATGGGATGTGGCAGCACGCGGGCCGAAGTAATGAAGACGTGGAAGAACAATGAAGTTTATGTGTTGAGAAGAAAAGCTGTATGAACTTTATTTGTTGAGGGAGAGAAAATGGTGTCGCCTGAATGGTTGTGGAGTTCTCCTGTGTGTGGTGCCGCAGCAGGGAAGCAAGGGGTTAATGAACGGCTGCACTGCAGCCTGTTGACCCCTTCTACCACAACTACGACCACTGCCTGCCCCATGCGCTCCACCACAGGGGTAGAAAGCTAAATACTTCTAATTTGTTTATACTGACTGTGCTAAAGTGTAGCTGTAATTTCAATTAAATATTCAGAATAAACAATCCTGTGCATACACATGGGGAGTAGCACAGTATATCTTACATTTTTACCAGTTTTTCACTATGCAAACTCTATTCCTGAATTTGCAATTGATTCCAAGCTGGTGGGAGCAGACCAGCAGCTATGAGGTCTCCTTTACGCAGCACAGCACACAGGGAGGTATTCCTGCTCTTCAGTTTTGTTAGTACTCAGAGAGAAGCAACAGCAGTATGAAGAAAATTATACAGCAGTACAGAACTGTGTAGATGTCATTCCAGCTCTGGGATGAGAAAATACTGGTCAACAAGTTCAGCACGACTTTTCTGTGTCTTCCTCTGCGTGTCCTGTCCTTCCACTGCTCAATTCTCCTTCACTCTCACATAATGTATAATAGTAGGTCTAACCTGACATCTCACAGCTCTGATAATCTTTCTCTCTTGAGCAAGATGGCATTAAGCTGTTTTTTTAAGAGTGTATGGTGAGTTCTGGAGACATTGGGATGGAAAGGTGGCTCATATTTGGAGAAGGGAGCCCCTCCTTTCAGATGAGGCTGCTCTTGGCACATCGAGACTTAAGACAATAGTGTTTAGGGACCAACCCTAATAAAAGGTACACCTTGACATAGCTGGAGGCTTTTGCGCTCTATGATCAAAAATTGATAACCAAGTTCCTTTCATTTTTAATGTTTGTAACAATATTGGAGTTCATGTATTCATTAATTGCAGTGTCCGGATGCATCGTGTATGTACAGGTCTGTATATTGGCCACATACCGGATCTGTGCCGCTGTACATTAAAGGGAACTTTACACGCTGTGATATCGCTATCGATATTGCTAGCGTGCGTACTCACCCCATTGGTTGTGCGTCACAGGCAAATCGCTGCCCGTGGCGCACAACATCGCTTACACCCATCACACGGACTTACCTTCCCTGCGACGTCGCTGTGGTCGGTGAACCGCCTCCTTTCTAAGGGGGCGGTTCGTGCAGCGTCACAGCAACGTCACATGGCAGCCCTCCAATAGAAGCGGAGGGGCGGAGATGAGTGGGCGGAATATCCCGCCCACCTCCTTCCTTCCTCATTGCCGGTGGACGCAGGTAAGGAGATGTTCGTCGTTCCTGTGGTGTCACACATAGCGATATGTGATGCCGCAGGAACAATGAACAACCAGTGGCATGCACCTTCAACGATATTATAAAAAGGAGCGATGTATCAACGATCAACGATTTTTGATGTTTTTGCGATCGTTGATCGTCGCTCCTAGCGGTCACACGCTGCGATGTTGCTAACGGCGCCGGATGTGCGTCACAAACACCGTGACCCCAACGATATATCGTTAGCGATGTCGCATCGTGTAAAGCACTCTTAATTCAATACAAAAGGTGTGCGGGTCCTATATTTTTTCTTTTGTGTTCTAATTCACTGAGAAAAACAGAAAATTCCAAATGTTTAGAAATTGAGGTGAAAGCATGTTAGAACGTTGCATTATTTTCATTGGAGATTAGTCTCTGATTTCTGAACACAGCGAAATATATCAATATAGGACACTCATGATTTGTTCTTCAGAATTAATGTAACAGCTGTGTATATACTGCACTGCCAAGAAATACTTCACCAACCCAACATACATGTATACAAATGTAATGTAGAAGGCTTGGTGTTACCTACGGTAGTAGAGAAGAATTCTATATACACAATCCAGATGTTTGGGAAATTGTTAAACTGTATTTATTGGTCCCACTAATTGCAAGTAATTACTGAGACTAATAAAAAAAGTTTCCTAATTGACCAAACATCTGGATTGTGTATATGGAAGTCCAAACTATTGGATAGTGCCAGGCCTGCTTATTACAGTGTAATTCTCAGCATCACCGAGGGGGATCTGGACACTACAGAGGAGAGGACCTTTCACAAAACCAGACGTAGCCAAACATTTACATTGGAGGCAAACATTGTTTGTTGAGACCATCATGTTACCTAAATATCTGAGCTACTTCCCACTAGACATTTTTTCTACAGAGCAGAATAATATTGTTGCAACATTCTATCTAATGAGGTGTGTGGCCTTTCTTGTTTTATCTTTTACCTACAACATACAGTATATCACAAAAGTGAGTACACCCCTCACCATTTTTTAAAAAAATATTTATTATATCTTTTCATGGGACAACACTGAAGATATGACACTTTGATACAATGTGTAACATTGTAAATTCGATGTGTCCACTAAATAACTCAACACACAGCCATTAATGTCTAAACCACTGGCAACTAAAGTAAGTACACCCCTAAGTGAAAATGGCCAAATTGTGTCCAATTATCCATTTTTCCTCTCCGTTGTCATGTGACTTATTAGTATTACAAGGTCTCAGGTGTGAATGGGGAGCAGGTGTGTTATATTTGGTGTTATGACTCACACACTCTCTCATACTGGTCACTGGAAGTTCAACATGGCTCCTCATGGCAAAGAATTCTCTGAGGATCTGAAAAAAAAGAATTGTTGCTCAACATAAAGATGGCCTAGGCTATAAGAAGATTGCTAACCCCCTAAACTTGAGCTGCAGCACAGTGGCCAAGACCATACAGCGGTTTAACAAGACAGGCTCCCCTCAGAACAGGCCTCACCATGGTTGAACAAAGTTGAGAGCACATGCTCAACGTCATATCCAGAGGTTGTCTATCCATAATAGATGTTTGAGTGCTTCCAGCATTGCTGCAAAGGTTAAAGGGGTGAAGAGTCCTGCCAGTGCTCAGACCATATACCGCAAACTGAATCAAACTGGTCTGCATAGTTGTCGTTCCAGAAGGAAGCCTCTTCTAAAGATGATACAGAAAAAAGTCCACAGTTTGCTGAAGAGATGCAGACTAAGAACATGGATTACTGGAACCAGGTCCTGTGGTGTGATGAGACCAAGATAAACTTATTTGGTTCAGATGGTCTCAAGCGTGGGTGGAGGGAAGCAGGTGAGGAGAACAAAGACAAGTGTGTCTTGCCTACAGTCAAGCATGGTGGTGGCAGTGTCATGGTTTGGGGATACATGAGTGCTGCCAGCTGTGGAGAGCTACAGTACATTAGGGGAACCATGAATGCCAACATGTACTGTGACATACTGAAGCAGAGCTTCAGAAACTGGGCTGCAGGGCAGTATTCCAACATGATAACAACCCCAAACAGCTCCAAGATGACCACTGCCTTGCTACAAAACTGAGGGAAAAGGTGCTGGACTGGTCAAGCATGTCTCTTGACCTAAACTCTATTGAACATCTGCTGGGCCTCCTCAAACAGAAGGTGGAGGAGAGCAAGGTCTAACATTCACCAGCTCCATGATGTTATTATGGAGGATGGAACAGGATTCCAGTGGCTCCAGTGAGGCTATATTGAACTCCATGCCCAAGAGAGTTAGAAGCGGTGTGTGAACATAGCCTTTTTTTAACCACAAACATGCAGCGTTTTGCAAAAAATGCACCCGCGGCAAAAACGCATCACAAAATGCATGAGTTTTTGATATGTTTTTACCGTATTTTCACCGCATTTTGCTCAATACGTTTTTTAAGTCATATCTATTGACTGGAAAAGCTCAAAAACGCTGAAAAAAATGCAAAAAGAATTGACGTGCTGCATCTTCAAAACGCAGCCAAGATGCAGCCAAAAAAGATACTCTGTGTAGACAGCAAAATAGTAGTCTCATAGACTTTGCTGCGGGAAGGAAATGCATGCATTTATGTACATCTTTGTGACCTCAAAAATGCACCAAAAACACAGTAAAAGATGCCCTGCGTGAACATAGCCTTAAGGCAGTGATTGCTTGAAAATAATGGAGGCCACATCAAATATTGACAGTTTAGGCACAATTTGTCCATTTTACTTTAAGGGTGTACTCACTTTTGTTGCCAGCTGTTTTTACATTAATGGCTGTGTGTTGAGTTATTTAGAGGGCACCAAATTTACCCTGTTATACAAGCTGTACACTGACTACTTTACATTGTATCAAAGTGTCAGATCTTCAGTGGTAATAGTAAGGTAAATCTGGCTCACAGGTTACAAGGATGGGTGTTCTGAAGTAAATAAAAAAAGTACTATATAGGGAGAGATAACACTTTGTCACTCTATAGAACAATTTATCTTAGAAAATGGAGAATGGAAAAGAAGGGAATTTTGTTACTTACCGTAAATTCCTTTTCTTCTAGCTCTTATTGGGAGACCCAGACGATTGGGGTATAGCTACTGCCCTCCGGAGGCCACACAAAGCACTACACTAAAAAGTGCAAGGCCCCTCCCCTTCTGGCTATACCCCCCCGTGGTATCACGGGTTCTCCAGTTTTAGTGCCAAAGCAAGAAGGAGGAAGCCAATAACTGGTTTAAACAAATTAACTCCGAATAACGTCGGAGAACTGAAAAACCGTTCAACATGAACAACATGTGTACCCGCAAACAACAAAAAAATCCCGAAGGACAACAGGGCGGGTGCTGGGTCTCCCAATAAGAGCTAGAAGAAAAGGAATTTACGGTAAGTAACAAAATTCCCTTCTTCTTCAGCGCTCTATTGGGAGACCCAGACGATTGGGACGTCCAAAAGCTGTCCCTGGGTGGGTAAAGAGATACCTCATGTTAGAGCTGCAAAACAGCCCTCCCCTACGGGGGTGTCACTGCCGCCTGCAGGACTCTTCTACCTAAGCTGGCATCCGCCGAAGCATAGGTATGCACCTGATAATGCTTGGTGAAAGTGTGCAGACTCGACCAGGTAGCTGCCTGACACACTTGTTGAGCCGAAGCCTGGTGTCGTAATGCCCAGGACGCACCCACGGCTCTGGTTGAGTGGGCTTTTAGCCCTGAAGGAACCGGAAGCCCCGCAGAACGGTAGGCCTCTAGAATTGGTTCTTTGATCCATCGAGCCAGGGTGGCTTTAGAAGCCTGCAACCCCTTGCGCGGACCAGCGACAAGGACAAAAAGTGCATCGGAACGGCGCATGGGCGCCGTGCGGGAAATGTAGATTCTGAGTGCTCTCACCAGATCTAGCAAACGTAAGTCCTTTTCATACCGGTGAACCGGATGAGGACAAAAGGAAGGCAAGGATATATCCTGATTAAGATGAAACGAGGATACGACCTTAGGGAGAAACTCCGGAATGGGGCGCAGCACTACCTTGTCCTGGTGGAACACCAGGAAGGGAGCCTTGGATGACAGAGCTGCCAGCTCCGACACTCGCCGAAGCGATGTGATCGCAACAAGAAACGCCACTTTCTGTGACAGGCGAGAAAAGGAAACTTCCTTCAGAGGCTCGAAAGGCGGCTTCTGGAGAGCAACTAGTACCCTGTTCAGATCCCATGGATCTAACGGCCGCCTGTACGGGGGCACAATATGACAGACCCCCTGCAGGAACGTGCGCACCTTAGGAAGACGTGCTAGACGCTTCTGAAAAAACACGGATAGTGCCGAGACTTGCCCTTTAAGGGAGCTGAGCGACAAGCCCTTTTCCAACCCCGATTGCAGGAAGGAAAGAAATTTGGGCAATGCAAATGGCCAAGGGGATACTCTCTGTGCAGAGCACCAGGATAAGAAAATCTTCCACGTTCTGTGGTAGATCTTAGCAGACATTGACTTCCTAGCTTGTCTCATTGTGGCTACGACTCCTTGAGATAATCCTGCGGACGCTAGGATCCAGGACTCAATGGCCACACAGTCAGGTTCAGGGCCGCAGAATTCTGATGGAAAAACGGCCCTTGGGACAGTAAGTCTGGTCGGTCTGGCAGTGACCACGGTCGACCGACCGTGAGATGCCACAGATCCGGATACCACGACCTCCTCGGCCAGTCTGGGGCGACGAGTATGACGCGGCTGCAATCGGATCTGATCTTGCGTAACACTCTGGGCAAGAGTGCCAGAGGTGGGAAGACGTATGGGAGCCGGAACTGCGACCAATCTTGAACTAATGCGTCTGCCGCCAGAGCTCTTTGATCGCGCGACCTCGCCATGAATGCCGGGACCTTGTTGTTGTGCCGGGACGCCATTAGGTCGACGTCCGGCACTCCCCATCGGCGACAGATTTCCTGAAACACGTCCGGGTGGAGGGACCACTCCCCTGCGTCCATGCCCTGGCGACTGAGGAAGTCTGCTTCCCAATTTTCTACGCCTGGGATGTGAACCGCGGATATGGTGGAGGCTGTGTCCTCCACCCACATTAGAATGCGCCGGACTTCTTGGAATGCTTGCCGACTGCGCGTCCCTCCTTGGTGGTTGATGTATGCCACCGCTGTGGAGTTGTCCGACTGGATTCGGATCTGCTTTCCTTCCAGCCACTGTTGGAAGGCCAGTAGGGCAAGATACACTGCCCTGATTTCCAGAACATTGATCTGAAGGGTGGACTCCTGCGGAGTCCACGTCCCCTGGGCCCTGTGGTGGAGAAACACTGCTCCCCACCCTGACAGACTCGCATCTGTCGTGACCACTGCCCAGGATGGGGGCAGGAAGGATCTTCCCTGAGACAATGAGGTGGGAAGGAGCCACCATTGTAGAGAGTCCTTGGCCGTCTGGGAAAGAGAGACTTTCCTGTCCAGGGACGTTGACTTCCCGTGCCATTGGCGGAGAATGTCCCATTGAAGTGGACGCAGATGAAACTGCGCAAAGGGAACTGCTTCCATGGCTGCCACCATCTTCCCGAGGAAGTGCATGAGGCGCCGTAAGGGGTGCGACTGGCCTTGAAGGAGGGATTGCACCCCTGTCTGTAGGGACCGCTGCTTGCTCAGCGGAAGCTTCACTCTCGCTGCTCGAGTATGAAACTCCATGCCAAGATACGTTAGCGACTGTGACGGTGACAGATTCGACTTTGGAAAGTTGATGATCCATCCGAACGTCTGTAGAGTCTCCAGCGTAGCATGTAGACTGAGTTGGCATGCCTCTTGAGAGGGTGCCTTGACAAGTAGATCGTCCAGGTAAGGGATCACCGAGTGTCCCTGAGAGTGCAAGACTGCTACCACCGCCGCCATGACCTTGGTGAAGACCCGGGGGGCTGTCGCCAGACCGAATGGCAGAGCTACAAACTGAAGATGGTCGTTTCCTATCACAAAACGTAGAAAACGTTGATGTTCTGTAGCAATTGGCACGTGGAGATAAGCATCTTTGATGTCTATTGAGGCAAGGAAGTCTCCTTGAGACATTGAGGCAACGAGAGAGCGGAGGGTTTCCATCCGGAACCGTCTGGCGTGCACATGTTTGTTGAGCAGCTTTAGATCCAGAACAGGACGGAACGAGCCGTCCTTTTTTGGAACCACAAAGAGATTGGAGTAAAACCCTCGCCCTTGTTCCTGAGGCGGTACAGGAACCACTACTCCTTCCGCTCTTAGGGAGTCCACCGCCTGCAGCAGGGCATCTGCTCGGTCTGGATGTGGGGAGGTTCTGAAGAACCGAGCTGGAGGACGAGAACTGAACTCGATTCTGTACCCGCGAGACAAAATGTTTGTCACCCACCGGTCTTTGACCTGTGACATCCAAATGTCGGAAAAGCGGGAGAGCCTGCCCCCAACCGGAGATGCGGAGGGGGGGGGCTGGAAGTCATGAGGTAGCCGCTTTGGAAGCGGTTCCACCATTTGCTTTCTTGGGGCGTGCGTGAGCCCGCCAGGAATCTGAGACTCTTTGCGTCCTCTGAGTCCCTTTGGACGAGGAGAATTGTGTCTTGCCCGAACCTCGAAAGGACTGAAACCTCTGCTGCCATTTTTTCTGCTGAGGTTTGTTTGATCTGGGCTGGGGTAAGGAAGAGTCTTTACCCTTGGACTGTTTAATGATGTCAGCCAAAGGCTCGCCAAACAGTCTATCTCTAGATAAAGGCAAGCTGGTTAAACATTTTTTGGAACCAGCATCTGCTTTCCAGTCCTTTAACCACAAGGCTCTGCGCAAAACTACCGAATTGGCGGACGCCATTGAGGTGCGGCTGGTAGATTCTAGGACCGCATTGATAGCGTAAGACGCAAACGCAGACATCTGCGAGGTAAGGGACGCCACTTGCGGCGCCGCTGGATGTATGATAGCATCCACTTTTGCTAAACCAGCTGAAATAGCTTGGAGTGCCCATACGGCTGCGAATGCTGGAGCAAACGACGCGCCGATAGCTTCATAGACAGATTTTAACCAAAGGTCCATCTGTCTGTCATTGGCATCCTTAAGTGAAGCGCCATCCTCCACTGCAACTATGGATCTAGCTGCAAGTTTGGAAATCGGGGGGTCTACTTTTGGACACTGGGTCCAGCGCTTGACCACATCAGGGGGGAAAGGAAAACGTGTATCCTTAGAACGTTTAGAGAAACGCCTTTCTGGATGAGCGTCGTGTTTCTGGATTGATTCTCTGAAGTCAGAGTGATCCAAGAAAGCACTCAATTTACGCTTGGGATAGAGGAAACGAAACTTCTCCTGCTCTGCAGCTGCCTCCTCTGCAGAAGGGGCTGGGGGAGAAATATCCAACAGCCTATTGATGGCTGAGATAAGATCGTTTACCATGGCGTCCCCATCCGGGGTATCCAGATTGAGAGGGGTTCCAGGATAAGACTCCTGATCACTCTCTTCAGACGCATCACAGGGCGACTGATTGCGCTGAGACCCTGAGCAGTGTGATGACGTTGAGGGTCTTTCCCAGCGAGCTCGCTTAGGGTGGCTGGGGCTATCATCTGAGTCATAATACTCAGCCTGGGAAGCCGGGGACCCCCTTGCAGTCTGGACTAATTCCAACTGAGGGGGATTAGAGGACAGAGACCTCGCCGTGTCCATAGACTGAGCCCCAGTCATGGATTGCAAAGTTTCAAGGATTTTTGCCATAGTCACAGACATTCCATCAGCAAAAGCTGCAAAGTCTGTCCCTGACACCGGGGCAGGACTTACAAGCGTCTCAGCCTGGGTCACTACCCCTCCGGACTCCGGCTGGCGAAGCAGCACCGGATCTGAGCATTGCACACAATGTGGGTCTTTGGAACCTGCTGGTAGAGCAGCCCCACATGCAGCACACGCAGTGTACACAGCCCTAGCCTTGGCAGCCTTGCGTTTTGTGGATGACATGTTGCTGCCTCCTCAGAGCGATCTGGGGTATCCAGCCAGGAAGCGACCTCACAGTGCAAGAAATCACTAAATATATATATCTGGTGACACAGTACACCAATACACAGTGAGGCACTAGAGGGGCCAGCTGAAATGCCGCTTACCGTCCGCTTAAGAGCGGGTGTGTGGTATCCAAAAGCCCCCTAGTCCAGGTCTCCCAGAGCCTTGCGTCCTTCCTCCAGCCAGACTGCATGTAATGGCTGCCGGCGTCCTGAGAGAGGAGGAGGGGCGGGCCCTGGGCGTTCCTGACTAAGAGCGGGAAGCCTGCTTCCCTCTGTGCCTAGTGAGAGGGCTGGAGCATGTAAATCAGGCTCCAGCCCTCGTCGCTGCGGTGAAACAGCGTCTCTCCCCTACCCTGATTGACAGGGTGGGGGCGGGAACGAAGCGGAGCTAGGCCGCAAAAGCCGGGGACTGGATTTATAAACGCCGCCGCCGTAAAAGCGCGGTCGGCGTGTCCCCGGCGCACCACAAGTCACAGCAGCGCCGCCCGGTCCAGTGGGGGTCGGCGCTGCGTTCCCACACTACAAAGTCCCCCAGTAAACTGTAGGGACACTAACTCCCACGTTACGGTCCCCGGCGCACTACAACACCCAGCCAGCCCGGAGTGCGTCTGTGCCTGCCGGGGACACAGAGTACCTGTATGATGCAGGGCCATGTCCCTGATTGTACTCATGCTCCGAATCCATCAGGTTCTATGGGTCTGTGGATGGAGCCCGGCGTCAGAGCTTAGAGGCCGGCAGGATCCCACTTCCACAGAGCCCTACAAGGGGATGTGGAAGGAAAACAGCATGTGGGGCTCCAGCCCCTGTACCAGCAATAGGTACCTCAACCTTACAACACCATCCACGGGTGAGAAGGGAGCATGCTGGGGGCCCTATATGGGCCCTCTTTTCTTCCATCCGAAATAGTCAGCAGCTACTGCTGACTAAAATCTGTGGAGCCATGCGTGGATGTCTGACCTCCTTCGCACAAAGCTTGAAAACTGGAGAACCCGTGATACCACGGGGGGGTATAGCCAGAAGGGGAGGGGCCTTGCACTTTTTAGTGTAGTGCTTTGTGTGGCCTCCGGAGGGCAGTAGCTATACCCCAATCGTCTGGGTCTCCCAATAGAGCGCTGAAGAAAATACTTCTTTTTGAAATGCTTTTTTTTTATTATTGTGTGCTCATAGGCAAAACAGGAAAAACATATATCCAACGTTTCTGCTAATGTTCCTCAGCCTTTTTCAAGGAGAACATGTCGAGAGGAGTAGTCTTGAAGGGGATCACCCGTAGGTGAGGGTGTGATCGTAATAGGTAAGTGCCTTCTTCTGAGCTTATGAGAAGGAAAACAGAAATAAAGTGGTACATATGGGTCTGCCTATGTAATGGCTTAGGTGCCGTACAGTAGGTGTGATAGGATGTCCACGTCAGCATGTACTGTGATGGATGTGCAGGAGTTAATTGTTCAGATCCATAGGGCCAGCCTAGTATGCTGATGATCACTGTAGCTATCGTTGATGCTATGTAGAAATGGACCTCCATTTTTTTGTACCTTTTAAATGGTGTATGTTTGTCTGGAGACCGCTAACCACAGGATTTATGTGGAAGCTTGATATATGGATACCATGTCACAGGGTCAGGGGGATAAGCGTCGCTGCTCGTGGAGGCAAGTTGCCAAAAGGGAAGCTGATTAGAGAACCTATGTGAAATACATGTGCTAAGAGGCTGGTGGCCAGATGATGTATATGGATGCTCAAAATATGAGTATCCTGTAATGGGATCAGGAAGGAGATAAAGCCTCGTCGTTGGTAATGGCTAATTGCCAGGAGAAAAGAGGCGATAGCCCTGATCTGGGCCTGCAGGGAGTAGTGGTTCCTGGATCGCACCACATTCTTTTTTTTTACTAGTCTCCTTAGTGGACTTGAAAGTATGATCATCCGATGACTTGTGCTGTACAGAGTAATAGATCAGCATCAGGAACGGCACTATTATGTATAGCCCAAATCACGATCTCATATGAATGCCAGCTCGTAGCCGACATTCACAGGAAGATCATCATGGCAGATACGGGGGTCATCATCTGACCACTGGCTGTCATGACAACCCATCGGTGCTAAGTGATCATGTCATGGGAGTGCTGATAGGGGCGGGGAATGACACGCTCCCCGGCAGCACGTGTTAAATCCCGCCTTCTGAGATTGACAGTGGGATTTAACTGGTCCACCGGTGGCTGTTAGAGGCACATCAGTCGTGTTTAGAGAAAGATGTAGGCTTGGCGTGTGAGCCCGTATCAAAGGCAGAGAGACGACATATGACGTAAATATACTTCATATGTTGGGAATCAGTTAATATTAGAGTAGGACCATCCTGATTGGGCACAGCTTGTCGCAGTGGTTGTCACGAGGGTACCACGACAAAGAATGGTCCCTCCTATTTCTGGTGTCAGGAGATCACAGTGCAGGGCTTTGTACACACTTGCTCAGGTTAATACTGCTAGCTGTGCAGATTCTTCTTTATCCAGTGCTGCTAGGGTTAAGTAGATCTTCTGGTCTCCTGAAACTCGGAGTATAAACAATAGTCAGCTGTTCTCTATTGCTAATTAGCTTTTATATAAAGACTTCCCTCCTAGTCCAGGTAAACTGCTGGTGATACTTTCTGCTATACTTGCATCTAGAGGGAACATGTGAGCTGTGAACCAGGAAGACATTAAGAACACATTTGCTGTGTGAAAGCTGTGTTGTTTCCCTTCCTTATTCCTCTTTGGTTTTTCCCCTCTAGTCCGTTCCTCATTATTACCTATTGATGTTTGGAGTGCTTCGTATGATTGCTGTTTATTTGACCCCTGTCTGTTTTATCCTTTGTGTGTCTTTAACCTTGAGCAGGACTAGTGTTTCCGCTGCCCTGTGCACTATACAGGGCTGAGTCCAGGGAAAGACAGGGATAGGCATGTGATCATCTACGGAGTGAAAGAACCTGTATAGGAATGTTAAGGAGTGCAGGGATCAGTCTCAGGTGAGTTTAGGAGGTGACCCTGCTGCCCTTTCCCTAGCACCAGGGCCCTTCCTTGTAACTTGTATCCTGTGTGTTGCGGTGCTCTCCAGGGCTTCCCGTGTACCTGGCGGAAGCCCGGTAGTCACTGCATGACAGTGGATGGCTTTTACGATTTTTGATCAAACAGTGTTAACCAAGTGCTCTATGGTATTTAACTGTACTAATACTATTTGCTTATTTTCTTTATTAGAGGGTATATGCTCATTTTGTGCTTTTCCTCTTGGGTTTTGTCTGTGAAATGGCTAAAGAGTGGATATGTGCCTATTGCACGTATACCAACTTATGCTCTGGTTCATTTTTTATTTTTCCACACTATCAGCAGCAGGTATTAGGAATAATATATAGATGAAATACAGCTGATAACTCTGATTGAGGTGTTTAACCCTTTATGTGATGTGGTCACATAAGTAGTCACTCATGTGGTCATATATTTTCCCCATCCCAGTGGTACAACCTTGTTGTGTAGATGAGTTGATTTAGCAACAGAGGCCAGTCTTCATAGGATCGATGCTGACGGACATAGATCACTGCAATATTTCATAACTGGTGTAGATATTAGTTTGAAACCTGTGGTAGCCAATGATACTGCAAATTTATTAAGAGGCGTGGTTTTTATTAAGGATTTGCATAATAATAATGATATTATTATTATTATTATTATTATGAACAGCTTAGAAAATGTTGGTCTTGATAATCTCACTCTATATCTTTTTCTTGGACTGTCTTCCTTCATCTAAACTTTCCTTGATATGCCGTGTACATAGAAGGTGGGATAAAGTCTCCCTTCTAATCAGCAGTGGTTATGGCGGTAAGAAGCATTCACCCACCATTGACCCAATTTTGCTGAAATGAATTAGTTGGCATACTGTAGGATACAATGACTCCCTGAAGAACAAGTTTAACACTTGTAGTCGTCACCTCACAGCGCGATAGAAATGAGCAAACTTCCCCGAGCGCCCATCATCCCTCTCTGTAGCCAGCTGTCACACCGATGAGCTGTATCTAGATCTACACCCCTGAGTGCTGGCCTAAAAAACACACTGACACAGTCCAGTTCTTTGCAGAACGCAAAACCCTGAGCGGTTATTGTTGGGATTTGATGTGGTTGCTCGCTGTGTATGTTCTGGCTCTCCAGGGACACTTTTACATTGTATTGCTACAGGAAAATAATTTATCAATCTCTCCCTCTGATTCTCCTGTGTCTACTCTGCAAGCACTGATTGCTTTTTTTTTGTAATAAAACATATACATGCTTTCTGGGATACTGGCAAAGATGAAGTACAGCATGAGCCTTTTAATGTGTCAGTTACAAAATAATACTGATTTCATTTTTAATGTACTGCAAAATACCTTATTTTATATACCATAGTCCCTACAAAATGACTAAGGCTATGTGCGCACTAGAAATGAGAAGTTTCTCAAGAAAATTTCTTGAGAAACTTCTGGGAGTGAAAGATTTCCGGACCTCCGGAAAAAATCCGCACCAAATCCGCATGCGGATTTGCCGCGGAATAGCCGCGAAATTGCCGCGATTTTCCCGCGGGTGGTTCCCTGCGGATTTTTGCAGGCTGTACTGCCGAAATCCGCAGGGTACCTGCGGAAATAATGGACATGTTCATTTTATCAAGAAAGTTTCTCGAGAAATTCTTCTCAAGGAAATTTCTTGAGAAAAATCCGCACAAGTGCGCACAGCTATTTTTTTTTTTTCATAGAAATTGCTGGGAAATGTCTGCACAAAGATTGCAGACATTTCTCAAGAAATTTCCGTGGCAAATCTGCGGGTAAAAAGCTCTAGTGCGCACAGAGCCTTATTATGTATTTTCTCGCCTCAAGCAAACAGTAAAAAGTTTGCTAGAATTTCCAAGAATTTGTCTTCTTGTATTAATACCGATATAAGTTACACCATGTACCATCCGGAAGGGGCTTTCACATCAAAGGATTATTCCTGAAAAACAAATTATCCCCCATCCATGGGTAAGTCTATAACTTGATAATTGCCAGTGTTCTGACCACTAGGTCCAGCAATGGCCACTGAGTGGAGGGCCCTGGAGACTCGTTATGAATGGAGTGGAGGTGTGTGCATTTTCAACCTCCATTCTACTCAATGTCCATGGGACTACCAGAAATAGCCGTGTACAGTGTCATTTCAGCATGTGGAGGCATTCTGTCAACAGGGTCTCACACCCCAAACTCTTTTTATGCACATGTAGCTCTTTCAAAGACAAATACAGCAATACAATTACATGGCCAGTCTGTTCTTCTGTTACTGAGAAATCAGCATTTCAATTGATAGGCAAGAAAGAGGCTGAAGAGCTATGGTAGATCTGAAGCTTCTGTCACTCCAGCTCTATTCCTCGCCCAGTGCTGCTTCTTGCTTGACTGACTGCTTCTATACTGTAGCCACAGAGAGAGGAAGAAAGAAGGGGTTACATGCCTTCATAGCAGTTATGACTATTAACAACCCTCTCAGAACTCATCTGAGCCTTTGTTTTCTTCAGTCAATATTTTCCTGCATCTAAACTGTGTAACTTCAGGAATTGGAGCCATCAGTCAAGTAGGAAGATGTTGTGATGGTCGGTGAGTAGAGCTGGAGTGACAGAGGCTTCAGATCTACCAAAAGCTCTTCAGCCTCATTTGCATATCAGTTCAAGTGCTGATTTCTGAGTAACAAAAGAATGGGCTGACAATGTAAAGATATTGCTGAACTTGTCTTTGAAAGTTCTCCATATAAATAGTTTGAGATATGACATCTTGGTAATGGATTCCCTTTAAATGCTGAAAGAGCACTGTAAAATTAAGTGAAAATCCTTTTTCCTTTTTATTTCTCTCCTTTTATTTTATTTCCTATAAATATGTAGTTATGACAGTGTAGTGATGCCTGTCAGACCACCACGGTGAAGAATACGACTACGAAACACATGATAAGGGCGCAGAAAACAAGGGTTTGCTTTATTTACAGTCAGGACACAGAATGATGGTAAAAGCAGTAAGGGAAATATATCTTGGAACAATAAGATTTTACAAGCTCCGGCTACTACCTGGGGCTGGCAAACTGCACATACCACCGATAAAGATGACCGAACACCCCTGCGGCTCTGCGAGCAAGGGGTGCACTCGTGAGCCTTTAACGAGCCAAACCCAAATATTTATCCAAGCCTTTATACCTTTAAATCGGATAACCTCCTGATGACACCCCTGCAAAACCCGGTAGCGCTGGTGTTATCAGGAGGTCATCCAAGTTCATTAGATACTCCGATGACCTCCTGACTTCACTGAACACACACTGCTGGATACTCATCTGTCTCCGGCGATGCTGTCCCTGGCGTTGCTGTTGCTTCCGGGTCCGCGACTACTACATCTACTATGGTAACGTCTAAATCCCAGTGGTTAGAAGGACCTTTGCGGATGTCATGCCCATGTGACCAGAAGGGGTAGGGCCTCCACCAAGATAGCTGATACGAGGACGCAACATTATTTGTCTAAGTCCATGTGGAAATGGATTTGATTATAATAGAAGTGGGGATCTGGGGATAAGACTCTCAGATGGGGGTGGTGCAGGGGGGGGTGATTATAGTAGATGGGAGGAAACCACCATGCCCACCAATGAAGCCGGTCACACCCACTAACCAAAGCGGTCACGCCCAAGGTCCTTCTAGCCACTGGGATTTGCCACAACCTATCTGCTACATCTGACAATCACAGCGAACAGCCATAGGGCATAACTGCCCACTGTCAGGTTTAGGCTGTGAGTGAAGTGAGCCACGTGATCAGCAGGGACGTCACTCAGGTTAGCCGCTGCCACAGTTGGAGTCTTCCACCTGTGACTACAAATGACCTGAGTGACGTCACTGCTGAATGCGTGGTTCACTTCAGTCGTGGCCTGAACCTCACAGCAGGCAGTCTTGCTCTATGGCTGCTCACTTTGATTATCAAATGTATCAGTGCTGGTAGCATCGTGGGACCTTGTGTGGATTACATCGGACCTGGAGGGATGTTTTTGGAGTTAATAACGTGGTGAAAGAGGGAGCTGAATTTTTTTTTTTTTTTTAAATACCCCGCATGCGGTTCTTCTTATTTTGATACATAGCAAAGATAAAGCACCCGGCAGGGAACTATGGCCTGTAGCCATATGCTTTATCATGGCTGGGTATTATAATATGGGGGGACTGTAAGCCAATTTATTTATTTATTTTTATACTAATCTAGATGCAGACAGTGCCTCTAATTGAAAGCAGTCAGACACACTGTCAAACAGGGTGGGGGCTATCTGACTGCAACCAATCAGAGACGCGCGGACTGCCGGTGAGATGGGGGAAATAGTGCATATGCATAAAAGTAATGAGCAGCCCCAGAAGTAGAGTGATTGTGCCCCAGAAGCAGTGTACAGTCCCATGGAGACCGGTAAGTATGCTTTATTCTTATTTTGCTTCTTTTTTCTTTGATTTTTTTTTTTATTTTTTTTTTTTACCCAGGTGGCCGGACACGGATCGTTACCCGGAGTTCACTGAGAACTCTGGACCCGGGGTCGGTTCACGTGTACTTTTGAACCCACATGGATTTGGACTTTTACAATCCGCGTCCGCCCATCACTAGTCGTCACCCAAACTGACACTAGAGTACAGTGGTTAATGCAATGAGAAAGCAATGTGCTTCTTCAGTCCATTTGCTATATCTCTTAACAGCCACATATTCTGGGGGAAAAAAGCACGTTCAGTAAGAGTTTATGCATTTGTATATATAAGCACCATGGAGGAAAAGTACATATATGTCTGTGTACCTAAGGGTCTCATCTTCCCAACCTAAAAACAGATGATAGACTTTGGAAGAAAAGACAAAATATCCTCTATGCTGCAGAAACATCGCAACGTTGTGCCCTCTTCGTTAACGTACAGTCAGCAGATGCTGGTGAATTAAATACCTTTGTACCACCTAATGTACTTGCATTCTCCTGTGCTCAATACGGTATTTCCATTTATATTAAACTGTGTAGTTGGCTAAATTCTCGCTGGTAAACATTTCTTGCAATTCTTTTGAGACTCCTCTCGACGTTCGGTGAATGAGTCAATTTCTATTTAAAAAGCTGCAAAAACTTAGCAGAAAAGTGTTGACAGATTTAAAAGAGACGTTTGACAGTGAAAGAGTTACAGCATCCTGCAGCCGCACAACTTTAATTCAAAGTACTATAGCAAACAGAATGAAAATGACTTTTTGTCACAGAAAAATCAGCCTTCTTGGCGAACACTTTTTTTTCTGCAGGTCTCAAATGTGCTGCACAGACAGGTAATCCTGGAGAGATTATTTTTCTGTCTGCTTCATGCAGCCCAGGTGCTGAGAGCTGATATGACAGCGTCACTGTTCCTCATATGCCAAGTGCAGAGCTGCACATGGATAGAACAGATAAGAATTAATAGCGTGTCCAAATGCACAACACTTCACAGACCGAGCTTCAAAACCGCAATGTTCTCCCAGAAATGTTTCTGTCGTCACCTGCAAACTTAACCCCAATATTCCAGACTCTTTGCAGCATCTTGTGAGTCAATGACAGTCACGCATTTTTAGAGTAATGGATCACATACGAAATATGATAAAATGATCGTCTTTCCTTTGCGATTACCGTGGATGAGTCACTGCATTAAATTAAGATTTTCTAATACATGGTTCTAAATATTGCAAAGGAAAACACTGCTGTAAAGGTAGGATGAGATCTGTCGCAGGTGGTTTCACGAACATTTTCTTCACAGGTTGATAGGATGCCTTTTCTCAATTAAAATGGCGCATAGCATACATTTCTTCAGGGTCTAAAAAGTAAAAAAAAAAAAATAAAAGCAGCTCATCCATTTCACCTGATTGATAATGCATGTATTCTTATATATCTATGGAGTATATCAATATATATACTTGGAGTAATGTATATATATACATATATATACAGTTAGGTCCAGAAATATTTGGACAGTGACACAAGTTTTGTTATTTTAGCTGTTTACAAAAACATGTTCAGAAATACAATTATATATATAATATGGGCTGAAAGTGCACACTCCCAGCTGCAATATGAGAGTTTTCACATCCAAATCGGAGAAAGGGTTTAGGAATCATAGCTCTGTAATGCATAGCCTCCTCTTTTTCAAGGGACCAAAAGTAATTGGACAAGGGACTCCAAGGGCTGCAATTAACTCTGAAGGAGTCTCCCTCGTTAACTTGTAATCAATGAAATAGTTAAAAGGTCTGGGGTTGATTACAGGTGTGTGGTTTTGCATTTGGAAGCTGTTGCTGTGACCAGACAACATGCGGTCTAAGGAACTCTCAATTGAGGTGAAGCAGAACATCCTGAGGCTGAAAAAAAAGAAAAAATCCATCAGAGAGATAGCAGACATGCTTGGAGTAGCAAAATCAACAGTCGGGTACATTCTGAGAAAAAAGGAATTGACTGGTGAGCTTGGGAACTCAAAAAGGCCTGGGCGTCCACGGATGACAACAGTGGTGGATGATCACCGCATACTTTCTTTGGTGAAGAAGAACCCGTTCACAACATCAACTGAAGTCCAGAACACTCTCAGTGAAGTAGATGTATCTCTCTCTAAGTCAACAGTAAAGTAAGTAAATAATAAGTAATAAATAAATAAATAAGTAATAAATAATAATAAATAAATAAGTAAGTAAGTAAAAGTAAATACAAAGGGTTCACATCTAGATGCAAACCATTCATCAATTCCAAAAATAGACAGGCCAGAGTTAAATTTGCTGGAAAACACCTCATGAAGCCAGCTCAGTTCTGGAAAAGTATTCTATGGACAGATGAGACAAAGATCAACCTGTACTAGAATGATGGGAAGAAAAAAGTTTGGAGAAGAAAGGGAACGGCACATGATCCAAGGCACACCACATCCTCTGTAAAACATGGTGGAGGCAACGTGATGGCATGGGCATGCATGGCTTTCAATGGCACTGGGTCACTTGTGTTTATTGATGACATAACAGCAGACAAGAGTAGCCGGATGAATTCTGAAGTATACTGGGATATACTTTCAGCCCAGATTCAGCCAAATGCCGCAAAGTTGATCGGACGGCGCTTCATAGTACAGATGGACAATGACCCCAAGCATACAGCCAAAGCTACCCAGGAGTTCATGAGTGCAAAAAAGTGGAACATTCTGCAATGGCCAAGTCAATAACCAGATCTTAACCCAATTGAGCATGCATTTCACTTGCTCAAATCCAGACTTAAGACGGAAAGACCCACAAACAAGCAAGACCTGAAGGCTGCAGCTGTAAAGGCCTGGCAAAGCATTAAGAAGGAGGAAACCCAGCGTTTGGTGATGTCCATGGGTTCCAGACTTAAGGCAGTGATTGCCTCCAAAGGATTCGCAACAAAATATTGAAAATAAAAATATTTTTTTTGGGTTTGGTTTATTTGTCCAATTACTTTTGACCTCCTAAAATGTGGAGTGTTTGTAAAGAAATGTGTACAATTCCTACAATTTCTATCAGATATTTTTGTTCAAACTTTCAAATTAAACGTTACAATCTGCACTTGAATTCTGTTGTAGAGGTTTCATTTCAAATCCAATGTGGTGACATGCAGAGCCCAACTCGCGAAAATTGTGTCACTGTCCAAATATTTCTGGACCTAACTGTATATATGTATATATATATATATATATATATATATATATAAAAAGTATATATACTTGGAGTGATTCAAAATACATTATATTATTAAAGGGAACTTGTACCAGGTTTGTGAGAACAGCATGATATAGAAGCAGAGACCTTGATTCCAGCAATATATCACTTACTGGGGTGATTCCACCACACCACATCAAAATGCATATGGTTTTGGTGCGTTTTGTTTGGCAGGAGATGCAGGTTTGGTGCAGAAATGTATGCACCCAAACACTCAATGTGCACACATTGCCTAATCTGGTAATTCGGCATTGAGTTCAATGACTTCACCTGAGGTGAGGTCACTGACATCAATCAGTTCACCTGTAGTCACAGCTGGGATACCATGGGAATCTCCAGCTGGGTCCTCAGGTGAACTCAGTAATGTCACCGCTCACAGCTGCAGCATCATCAGTGCGTCCCTGACACCTCAGTGATCACTTACGTTTTCTAATGTTGATGAATGATCTACCTGATGAAGATATTTTACATATCGAAACGCGTTGTGGCAGGTTATCAAATAAAAGAAAAATATTTTTTAAACTCACCAATTAACCTGGCTTCCTTAGCGCTCCTCCAGACCGTGGTTTAATCTTTTTGGACGTTTTTTAATGTGGCTGCGCACTGCAACCTCAGATATAGCAGAGCTGGGATCATCGTGGGATCTTGTGCCTGTGGCTTACGTCAGACCTGCAAGGTATTTTTGGGATTAATAAATTGGAGAAAGATTGTGTTTTTTTATTTAAAAATACAGGATTTTTGTATGTTTTGTGTTTCTTTTTTTTACTTACACGATTAGTAATTGGGGGTGTCTCATAGACCCCCTACCCATTACTAATCTAGGAATTGATGGCAGCTGTGAATTTTTTACAAATCACAGCTGTCATTAAGCCCTTCTATTACTCCAATTGACATCGCACAAGGGCAATCGGGATTAGCTGGGTAAAGCGCCAGTCACAGATGCTGTCAAAGAGGGTTGTCAGAGGAAGCAGTGAATTGCATGAGAGTTAATGAGCGAACCCAGAAGTAGTGTGAAAGCGGTGCGAGAGACTTGGTAAGTAGAATTCTCCTGCTTTGCAGCCCCCTTGCCTTTACTAGATCCATTTTATAACACTTATGTTCAGGTTCCTATAGATGTATATGGGGTTTGGCGTCTAGACTCATGTTCGGGTTCAGGTCTGGTTCCGAACCGGACTTTTTTTTTTTTTTTTTAAGTTCGGGGCCGGACCTGCCGATCCCAAACGTCTAAGGTTTCTCTCATCTCTAATCAGCAGTTATTAAAAACTGACAAGTCTAGATAGTTTCTTATGTTCTGGAATTACAATATACCCATAAATGTCAGATGCTGTAAGGTGCGGCCATATGAGATATGATTTATTTTTTTTACATACCCCTAGATTAGAATGGGCAAGTCTCATTCGACATAAGAAACTACTGAATGCTGCAATTTTTTTATTTGAAAATTTGTCTATGAAATAAAAACCCTCATCTGCACTGCCCTATTGCATAATTTTAGTTTGGGCAGTGTCCGTATTCTGTAATTTTGTCATGGACAGCATTCGGACAGAAAATAAGAATGTGAACATTTCCTAACATGCGATGGGATCGCGTGATGCCTATGGATTGACATGGCAGCTGGGGGTGTTGAAGCCCCTTGTGCTTGCTATTGGGCTTCCTAGGAGACAGTGATTGTTTATATTATATACTGCAATATAATTGTATATGTCATCAGACAAGCACAGGTTCAATTTCTCTAAAATGACAAATAATAATGTCTAAAAAAAAAAATTAAATATTCCCATTTTCCCCTACATTAAAATAGATATAAAAAAATATTGTTTCATCCATAAATGTCAGATTGAAATATAAAACTAATAACCCGATCAGAACTCAAAATGGTAGATAAATAGGTAAATGTTTTTTTTTCCAGTTGTTGCAATGCCTCAAAAAATGCAGTAAGAAGCTGTTATAACATTGTGTAGCCCCAAAAATTGTATTAAAAAAAAATCAACTAAGGGCACTAAAAATAAGCTTGCATACAGCCTCATAGACCAAAAAATGTAAATGTTACGGATGTGGCAAAATGGTGACTGTACTCATCTGGAGAACCATATAACCAGGTCATTTTTACCTCACAATGAATGCATTTTTTTTTCTTTAAATTTCATCACATTTTTTTCCCCATTTTACATGGTAAAATAGATGGTGTCTTTGAAGTGAACAACTACAAAAGCATATTCAGTGGCAGTCAATAATATAAGGCTACATTGGCATTGCATTACTGCTATAATAATATTCGAGAAATCAGAAATGAGAAAAATACATAGCCAAAGTGAAAAATGAGTAAAAAGACATAGGCATTGCATTACTGCTTTGGAAATATTGACAGAAAGAAATTCTTAGTTTCTGTATTGGCCAATCCAAGTGAGCCCGATAACCAGAGGCACGGTGATCTTAGTATATCAAGAACCGAACTGTAAATGCCTCTATGTGCGATTAAAAAATCTGCATGTCTGGGCAGATAGGTTCCTAGCTAAATAAGATTCTGGACACACCATAGCTACACCTTGGCAGACTTATTAGCCAAGTTGTATTTTAACAGATTTTTTTTTATTATTGATCAACAACTATGTTCTCAATCTACCCAAAAGACTCATAAATATCAAAGCTTAATATTTTTGGAAGTTGGAGTGTTTTTTTTTTTTAGATTTGGCTATCTTAGGAGGATATCGGTTTGTGCAGGTAACTATTACTGTGCAGAATTATTAGGCAACGTAATAAAAACCAAATATATTCACAGCTCACTTGTTTATTTTCACCAGGTAAACCAATATAACTGCACAAAATTTAGAAATAAACATTTCTGACATGCAAAAACAAAACCCAAAAAAATTAGTGACCAATATAGCCCCTTTCTTTATGATGACACTCAACAGCCTATCATCCATAGATTCTGTCAGTTGATTTATCAATTTACGATCAACATTGCGTGCAGCAGCCACCACAGCCTCCCAGACACTATTCCGAGAGGTGTACTGTTTTCCCTACCTGTAGATCTTACATTTTACGAGGGACGACAGGCTCTCTATGGGGTTCAGATCAGGTGAACGCGGGGGCCATGTCATTATTTTTTTTATCTTTTAGACCTTTACTGGCCAGCCACGCTGTGGAGTAGTTGGATGCATGTGATGGAGCATTGTCCTGCATGAAAATCATGGTTTTTTTTAACGATACCGACTTCTTCCTGCACCACTGCTTGAAGAAGTTGTCTTTCAGAAACTGGCAGTAGGTCTGGGAGTTGAGCTTCACTCCATCCTCAACCCAAAAAGGTCCCACAAGTTCATCTTTGATGATACCAGCCCATACCAGTACCCCACCTCCACCTTGCTGGCGTCTGAGTCGGAGTGGAGCTCTCTGCCCTTTACTGATCCAGCCTCTGGCCCATCCATCTGGCCCATTAAGAGTCACTCTCGTTTCATCAGTCCATAAAACCTTTGAAAAATCAGTCTTAAGATATTTCTTGGCCCAGTCTTGACGTTTTATCTTATGTTTCTTGTACAAAGGTGGTGGTTTTTCAGCCTTCCTTAGGCTATGTGTTCACGTTGCTTTTTACCTGCTTTTTACCTGCTTTTTTGCTGCTTTTTCAACTGCAGCGTTTAATGCCAAAATAGATGTGTTCTGCTTTTCAAGCAAAGTCTATGGGAATTTGGGTTTCTTGTGCCCACTATGCAGTTCAAACTGCAGCCTTTTTGTTGCAGAACTTTGGACAAAAACTCAGCTTTGCAGTGCAAAACCCAAATGGCAAAAACAATTGACGACATGTCAATTGTTTTTGCCATTTGCGTTTTGAACTGCAAAGCAGAGTTTTTGACCAAATTTCTGCCAGAAGAAGGCTGCAGTTTGAACTGCATAGTGGGCACAAGAAACCCAAATTCCCATAGACTTTGCTTGAAAAGCAGAACACATCTATTTTGGCATTAAACGCTGCAGTTGAAAAAGCAGCAAAAAAGCAGGTAAAAAGCAGGTAAAAAGCAACGTGGACACATAGCCTTACCTTGGCCATGTCCCTGAGTATGGCACGCCTTGTGTTTTTGATACTCCAGTAAAATTGCAGCTCTGAAATATGGCCAAACTGGTGGCAAATGGCAACTTGGCAGATTTGATTTTCCTCAATTCATGGGCAGTTATTTTGCGCCTTTTTTGACCAACACGCTTATTGCGACCCTGTTGGCTATTTGCCAAGAAATGCTTGATTGTTCGGTGATCACGCTTCAAAAGTTTGGCAATTTCAAGACTGCTGTATCCCTCTGCAAGACATCTCACAATTTTGGACTTTTCAGAGCCCATCAAATCTCTTTTCTGACCTATTTTGCCAAAGGAAAGGAAGTTGCCTAATAATTAAGCACACCTTATATAGGGTGTTGATGTCATTACACCACACCCTTCCTAATTACAGAGATGCACATCACCTGATTTACTTAATTGGTAGTTGGCTCTCAAGCCTATACAGCTTGGAGTAGGACAACACGTATAAAAATTATCATGTGATTAAAATACTCATTTGCCTAATAAGTCTGCACACAGTGTATAGGTCAGTTTTCTGATATATTTGAAATGAACAAGACATCCCATAAAAAAGAAGCCCTCATAAGGCTAAGTCATCAGAAAACATAAGCTATGGATACTCGAAGAAGGTGAGGAAAACAAAAAATTATACAGCCCTTAGCGGGAACCTGTCAGGGCCCATATCAGTTGTAACCTACAAGCATGGTGAGGTGTGGCCTGGAAACCCCTTCCTACTCATCCCTGTGTTGTAATATTATGTAATATGAATTTATAAAAAAAAAGTTTTATAACTTACGTCTTCCCTATGTAAATAAGCAGAGGCTCTATACCCCAGGGCGCTGCTTCGCCCCATGGGCGTATGCATGCTTTCCATGGTATCACGCCCCTGTGGACGTGATACCATGGATTTTTCATGAGTGACGTCACCGTCAGCTCCTGGAGATCCCGCACGTGCGCACTTGCCATTCGCACAGCCTTGTTATCCGGGTGATTGCTTGTCTGTTTCACAAGCGCACTGTGCATGATCAGAAGACTCCTGCGGTTCCGACCATGCGCAGAGCGTGTCTAAAGCCGGCAAGTAAACACCCGGATAAGAAGGTCATGCGAATGAAAAGTGCGCACGCACGGGATCTCCAGGAACTGACTGTGACGTAGCACATGTAAATCCATGGTAACACGCCCATGGGGGTGTGATACCACGGAAAGCATGCAGACGCCCATGGGGCGAAGCGACGCCCACGTGACTAGACCATCTGCTTATTTACATAGGGAAGACGTAAGTTCTAAAACTTTTTTTTTATACATTCATATTCCACAATATTACAAAACAGGGATGGGTAGGAAGGGGTTACTAGGCCACACATCACCCTGATTGTAGGTCAGAACTCATATGGGAGCTGACCGGTTCCCTTTAAAAGGGGTGAACTATGGATTTTTATTATGGATGTGCAGTAAAAATTCTGTATCACAAATCCACAGAAAATTACAGTACAATACATGTGACATGGGTGTTAAAATCCACAACTGTGTGGAAGTGCTGCAGATTCCCAGCAGGGATTCCTCTGCAAAAAACACATTCAAGTTTTGCTATGAATTGACCAAGTTCTCTAGGGTGATTGCTCTGTAATGAGATATTTGCATGTAAAGGGCCAATATATCACTCTCGGTGGGTGCCACCTGTTGTCTGTGTCAGGCCTTGAGGTAGGGTTGGCAGGGTCTACTAAATTATTTCAATGATGTACGGTAGGTTATTTATTTTTTTAAGCTGGAACCATGATGGTATAAAAAAAAAGTGCAAAACGGAGTATTCATCTTCAGGTCTCATGTTCGTTATCTGTTCAGTATGCATAAAGAGTTCAAAGAACCAATATCTGTTTTTAAAACCAGACAGGGAGTTAAGCCGCTTAGCTATAAAATATCAGCAAATGTCAATACTGAGAGAAGGTCGTCAGGAAAACAATATACTTAACTCTTTCAAGACCAGGCAGACTAAAATAAGCTGGTTATGAACTGCATCTTGTGCATCAGCGTATTGAACTTAAAGGAGTTTCCTGGGACTTAACCTCTTATCGACATAGAGAAAAATAAATTATTGACAGGTAGTCGCTAACTAGCTGCTTGTACTGCCATGCTACTACTTCCCATGATGTCAGGTCGACAGCAGTTCCTCCTATTCCACTCTGCTGATGGTCTTCACTGAGAAATTCATGTTGATCGCCAGCTGGCTCCCCACTCCGTTAGAGG
Source organism: Anomaloglossus baeobatrachus (assembly GCF_048569485.1). Taxonomy (NCBI): domain Eukaryota; kingdom Metazoa; phylum Chordata; class Amphibia; order Anura; family Aromobatidae; genus Anomaloglossus; species Anomaloglossus baeobatrachus. The sequence continues at coordinate 107,143,188 of NC_134359.1, forward strand.
CCGAGTCGGCTGTCAATCAACATAATTTCAGCAGTGACAACCCCCTTGACATTGTGAAGCAAAAAAGAAGGAACTGCTCTGTTAACATAACATCTCAGGAAGTAAGGTAATCATTGTCAGGAGTGGTCTGTGACTGCTCAAAGCCAGAAGACCACTGCATAGCACTACAGGCAGGTAGGGACTATCTCCAGATAAGTAGCGATGAGCGACTCCATTGAGGCTCAGTTCACCAGCAGCACATGAGCCTAGCTCTACAGGCTCGAGCTTGACCCGAACCCCAAGTCACTGACTGGCAGTTTAAGTCTCCGCCGACATACAGCCAGCCATAAGCAAAATACTTCTGCTGGAGGGTAGGCTTTTGTTTTCAAACGTTTTTTTTTTTGTTGCACCCTACATCTGATCACACTGTTGTTACCCCCAGAGCAAGCCGTTCAAACACTAAGCGACTTGCACTGGGCTAAGCACAAAGCATAGCTGAGCACAGCGCTGCTCACACAAGTTTTGTTCGCACATACAGCATATGATCTACGAACCCGAACCTTAATTTTTAAAATTGGTGTTCAGTTCAAAAACTGAATCTCAGGTTCACTCATCTCTACCAATAAGTGCTTAGACCAATGGAACCAACAAACACCTATCTACAAATACCAAAATATAGGGCTGTAAATCATAAAGGACACTTCCCCCATGAAGAAGCTAAAGCGAAACGCACATCAGAGTTCCTCCAGGCAGTGTCAGGGTACTTACTTTTTATGCTCTAAGTCTTTTGTCTTCATTTCTTCTTGGGAAACTATTTTTTGCCAAAGATATACACTACAGTTCAAAAGTTTGGGGTCACCCAGATGATTTTGTCTTTTCCATGAAAAATCATACTTTTATTTATCAAATGTGTTGCATAATGAATAGAAAATTGACTGACGAGGTTAGAAATAATGATTTTTACTTGAAATAATAATTTTCTCCTTCAAACTTTACTTTCGTCACAGAATGCTCATTTGCAACAATTCCAGCTTTGCAGACTTTTGGCATTCTAGCTGTTAATTTGCAGAGGTAATCCGGAGATATTTCACCCCATGCTTCCAGAAGCCCCTCACACAAGTTGGATTGGCTTGATGGGCACTTTTTGCGTACCATATGGTCAAGCTGCTCCCACAACAGCTCAATAGGGTTGAGATCTGGTGACTGGGCTGGCCACTCCATTACAGATAGAATACCAGCTGCCTGCTTCTTCCCTAAATAGTTCATGCATAATTTGGAGGTGTGTTTTGGGCTATTGTCCTGCTGTGGGATGAAATTGGCTCCAATCAAGCGCTGTCCACAGGGTATGGCATGGCGTTGCAAAATGGAGTGATAGCCTTCCTTATCCAAAATCCCTTTTACCATGTGCAAATCTCCCACTTCACCAGCACCAAAGCAACCCCAGACCATCACATTACCTCCAGATGGCATCAGGCACACTTCCAGCATCTTTTCAGTAGTTCTGCATCTCACAAATGTTCTTCTGTGTGATCCAAACACCTCAAACTTCGATTTGTCTGTCCATAACACATTTTTCCAATCTTCCTCTGTCCAATGTCTGTGATGTTTTGCTCATATTAATCTTTTCCTTTTATTAGCCGGTTTTAGATATGGCTTTTTCTTTGCCACTCTGCTCTGAAGGCCAGCATCCCAGAGTCGCCTCTTCACTGTAGACGTTGACACTGGCATTTTATGGGTACTATTTAATGATGCTGCCAGTTGAGGACCTGTGAGGTGTCGATTTCTCAAACTAGAGACTCTAATGTACTTGTCTTGTTGCTCAGTTGTGCAGCGCGGCCTCCCACTTCTTTCTACTCTGGTTAGAGCCTGTTTGTGCTTTTCTCTGAAGGGAGTAGTACACACTATTGTAGGAAATCTTCAGTTTCTTGGCAATTTCTCTTGTGAAATATCCTTCATTGCTAAGAACAAGAATAGACTGTCAAGTTTCACATGAACGTTCTCTTTTTCTGGCCATTTTCAGAGTTTAATGGAACCAACAAATGTAATGCTCCAGATTTCAACTAGAAGGTCAGTTTTATAGCTTCTCTAATCAGCAAAACTGTTTTCAGCTGTGCTAATATACTTGCTCAAGGGATTTCTAAACATCCATTAACCTAACACAGTTAGCAAACACAATGTACCATTAAAACACTGGAGTGATGGTTGTTGGAAATGGGCCACTATACACCTCTGTAGATATTGCATTAAAAAACAGACGTTTGCAGCTAGAATAGTCATTAACACATTAACAATGTATAGAGAGTACTTCTGTTTAATTTAATGTTAGCTTCACTGAAAAAAATGTGCTTTTCTTTCAAAAATAAGGAAATATCTAAGTGACCCTAAACTTTTGAACTGTAGTGTACCTCAACCACGTGGCCATTTTTTTGTTTATAAAGATATACCTCAACTACGTGACCAAATTGTATTATAATAAAAGTTCTATATATAATTGTTACTTATTGCTAGTTATATGTTCCTACTGACTTTAAACATATTTCATGGTTAAATTACTGCCATATTCATACTTTGCTATCGAACATTGATGTAATTTTAGGTCTGACTTAGCTGTGTATATTTCTTTGATAGTATGGTTTAATTGTCAAAGGGTTCATTTAACACCCTGTTGTAATTTATATCTAGCATTTAAATTGGTTTTGTACTCTGACCTGCGCTTGGATATTTTGTGTCTTTTGTCTCCCCTTTTTTTATCCATAATGTGAACTATATTATTTAATAAATAAACCCGATTTGTTTTACGTTGGCGTACTTATAGTTTGTTTTTGGTTTAATCACTTATCTACACTTGATCATCGACCCCCATCAACTCCAAGTCCTCCATTTGGCAAGGTAAACTTCTAACAAAAAGTTAGGGATATTTGGCTTTTGGGTGAAATTTCAGGATGATCCTAAAAAGCACTGTAAGCTTTTCAGGTGATCTTAATGTGACCTCCTCTAAACTTTTGGAGGCACATGTCCAACTGTTCAATGTTTCAGTTCGTTTTGCACAACTTGCTGTTCTCCAACAAGGAGCTTCATGGCAAAATTCACCACAGATCAATAAATCGCCCAATATATTTTAGGGTTCAATTAGAATTGGTATTTAAACAGTCGTCCTCATCATGCTGTTCACATTTTGACATCAGAAGACCAAGACACCTAACAATTGATCAGCAGGACCTTTACCATTGCGAGGCTTCTAGCAGGATGTTCACAGACAGAAGTGGCCACTGAGCTTAGAGTGTAATAGAGTGTCACCAGCAGGATGCAACAGAGATACAGAGAGACTGGAAGAGTCACAGAAAGGCAGATAAGTGGACGTCTTTTGGCCACATCCCACACTAACGACTGCTCAATTGTGACCAATGCCCTGTGTAACTGGATGATGACTGCCACACAACTCTAGGCAGGTGAGAGGCACCCAAGTCTCATGTCAGACTATTCAAAACAGTTTACATCAGTGTGGTCTGTTTCTTAAGGCTACTTTACACGCTGCGATATCGGTCCCGATATCGCTAGTGTGGGTACCCGCCCCCATCTGTTGCGCGACACGGGCATATCGCTGCCCGTGCCGCACAACATCGCCCAGAGCCGTCACACATACTTACCTGTCCGGCGACGTCGCTGTGACCGGCGAACCGCCTCCTTTCTAAGGGGGCGGTCCGTGCGGCGTCACAGCGACGTCACTGAACCGCCGCCCAATAGCAGCGGAGGGGCGGAGATGAGCAGGACGTAACATCCCGCCCACCTCCTTCCTTCCGCATAGCGGCCGGGAGGCAGGTAAGGGGAGCTTCCTCGTTCCTGCGGTGTCACACGCAGCGATGTGTGCTGCCGCAGGAACGAGGAACAACTTCGTTACTGCTGCAGTAACGATTTTTAAGAATGGACCCCCATGTCGCCGATTAGCGATTTTGCACGTTTTTGCAACGATGCAAAATCGCTTATCGGTGTCACACGCAACGGCATCGCTAATGCGGCCGGATGTGCGTCACAAATTCCGTGACCCCAACGACTCCGCATTAGCGATGTCGCAGCGTGTAAAGCCCGCTTTAGACAACCTCAAAAACAGAAAAAAAGCTGAATAAGGTCAAATGCAAAAATTGTATTTATTATTTGCATTTGACCCTATTCGATTTTTTTTCTGTTTTTGGTGCTTTGTATCCTAGATTGGTCCATGGGGTCCTTTATGTATCCACAACCCATGCACTAATATCTCATTCAATCTTCATACATCTATTACATTATATTGTATTAAAATTGGATGGTTAGTGATATGCATGGTTGTTTGCGCTCAATCTTATTTGTTGTGTTGCTAGACAATCTGCAAGGGTACCTGACCACACCACCAAAGAGAGATAACCCCGGCACTCTACTACTCCCAAAAAAAGACGTGTGTCGATATAATGCTGAATTTTATTTTTGATTCAAATAGTTGAAAATGTGTACACGTGATTCGTCCACAATAAGTCAACATTTCGGCAGTATGCCTTCGTCAGACTGGACTTTTTTATCTATGTACAATGAAAAATAACAATAATCAATATCATATACATACAATTTTGACAAAAGAAAACAAACTATCCAACATAGAAATGGTAGACGAGGACAAAATACCTTATAGAAGATTAATTAGTCATATGGTTACAAGATAGTAGATATTCCGCAAGGACATTTGAGTCCAAACAAGGGTATATATAAATCATGTAAGGGTATAGAGATAGGACTGGGGTATCAAACTATGGTGGTTACGTGATATGGTAAAGCTAATAATGGAGCCATTCCTACATCTAGTAAGTAATCATGTATCAATGATCAAGGGTAAGCAATAGTGCAGTTTACTTTACCAATAGATAGCGGTCTGTATGTGCAATATCGCCGGTAGGACCGGGAAGGTAAATGACCGTATTGACAACATGGCGACACTGCACCTATGGCGGTTATACATATACCCCTCTTCAATTTAGTATATCCTATATACTCACGCTGAGAGGCACCCATTGTAAGGTCAAGTATATACCACCATCCGTGTGGCACATCCTTTTTGATTTCACATAAATAATATACCTCGTATATATATCATAGCGACACTAGGCTTATAGGATAACATGTTTCACATGATTTTGGTATATGTGCTTTCTATTTCAGTCTAAAAAGTTCTTTCAAGCCACTTAGGCGATAGGATCTACCTATTACAGATCTTTTTCTCCAACATACTAATTTTGGTGAGTTTCGTAGGTTACTAATCTCCTTCCAATATCCACATTCTTTATACTTTGATTGTATGATCACATGGTCACACATCTCCTTGCCCTAACCGGACATTCTTTCTCCATTTTCCTTCTTTCTTTTCTTTTGCTTCTTTCCTTCCTTCCTTTTTCCCTAAATTCATACCTTTTTTTTCCTACTGCAGGATCGGCTCCATTATTAGCTTTACCATATCACGTAACCACCATAGTTTGATACCCCAGTCCTATCTCTATACCCTTACATGATTTATATATACCCTTGTTTGGACTCAAATGTCCTTGCGGAATATCTATTATCTTTTAACCATATGACTAATTAATCTTCTATAAGGTATTTTGTCCTCGTCTACCATTTCTATGTTGGATAGTTTGTTTTCTTTTGTCAAAATTGTATGTATATGATATTGATTATTGTTATTTTTCATTGTACATAGATAAAAAAGTCCAGTCTGACGAAGGCATACTGCCGAAACGTCGACTTATTGTGGACGAATCACGTGTACACATTTTCAACTATTTGAATCAAAAATAAAATTCAGCATTATATTGACACACGTCTCTTTTTTTGGGAGTAGTAGAGTGCCGGGGTTATCTCTCTTTGGTTGTCGATTTTTTACTCCCGTGCACCTACCTACCGGTGACGCAGGGCTTCCTCTCTATTGTGACCACACCACCAGGCACAGAAGTCATCTAAGCTGGACGAGGGACCAGTGGGCCTCAGTGCTGTTCACTGATGAAAGTTGATTCACACAGAGCAGACACTATGGATACCAACGATGTTGGAGACGTTAACGGAGAGTGCTGTGCATCAAACACTGTTGTCAGTAGATGAGCCTTTAGTGGTGGTGGTGTTAGCGTGGGCAGGTGTGTCTAATCAGTAGAGAGTTGCGCTAATTTCATCTTCATGGACAACAATACTCAAGCTCATCGAGGTCATATCATTAGGGAATGGTTGCTGGAGACTGGGGTACCTCAAATGGAGTAGCCTGCACATTCTTCAGACTTGAATCCCTTAGAAAGCCTATGGGATCAACTGAGCCACCAGGTAGACGCTTGTAACTCTGTACTCCAGAACCTCAATCACCTGAGGGCCACCCTTGAAGAAGAGTGAGATGCCTCAGCAGACAATAACTCCACTTGTGAACATTATTAGATGTCGTTGTCAAGCAGTAACTATTGCTCAAGCCCACGACATGTTATTGAGACATTGACTTTTTTTTTTTTTTTGGGGGGGGGGGGGAGGGGGTATACCCGCCACATTGTTAGAAATGAGGAAATCACCATTCCATGCTTCGTTACTTTAATGATAAAATATCACTGTAGCATGAACCTTTAATGTTTTACATAAATTTAACCTGAAAGCCAAATATCACTTTTTGTGAGTAATGTGCAAACAGTATATTACCACTCTACATATAGTCCACAGGACTGACAGAATTACCCAGCTGTGCACTTAGCATTCTTCATCAGTCTCTTGAACATTGAATGGAGTAGCAGAATGTATGCTCAACCACTGCTCTTATTAAAGAGAGGTATTGTCCCGGTGATTTGTGAGGGTCCCAAACAAGGACATTACTGATCAGACACTTATCACCTATCCTGTTGGTAGGTTTTATACACAAGGATAAAAGGTACCCATCTGTTAAAGGGGAAACCGTCTAATCTGATTCTGGCCAGAAGTGTCTATATCACATACTTGTGGTCACGTGACGAGTGTTCCTGGCGCTGTCACCGGAGACATTTTCAATTTATATTTACTGAATTTCCAACTAAAGAAAACTCAGATATTGCTCTTAAAATGTGGTTTAACAGAAAAAAAAACTATGAAAATGGCCTGGACAAAAATGATGTTACCCTGGAAAAGATTGAAAATAATTTGACCATAGAAATCTATTAAACTAAGGTATGTCTTGTAATTAGAAAAAGGTGTCTAAAAGCTTGTAATATGTCATTCTGACGCCTATTTAAATGGTGAAAAGTAGTCACTGTGCTGTTTTGTATCATAGCATGTACCACACTGAACATGGACCAAAGAAAGCTAAGGAGAGTTGTCAGACAAGATTAAAAAGAAAAATTATAGACAAACATGTTAAAGGTAAAGGCTACAAGACCATACCCAATAGGCTTGATGGTCCTGTTTCTACAGTTGCACATACTATTCAGAATCTTAAGTTCTATGGAGCTGTGGCCAACCTCCCTGCATGTGGCTGCAAGAGGAAAATTGAGGACAAATTGATAATACAAATGGCAACCAAAGAGCCCAAAGCAACATCCAAAGAAATTAGAGGTGAACTTTAAGGTCAAGGTTCATCAGTGTCAGATTGCGCCATCCTATACTCTTAGCTAAAGTAGACTTCATAAAAGATTACCAAGGAGGAAACCACTGTTGAAAGCAAATTACAAGAAAAGGAGACTGTAATTCACCTAAATGCATATTGACAACCCACAAAGTTTCTGGGAGAATACCCTTTGAAGACAAAACTGGAGTTTTTTGGAAAGTCACATCAGCTCTATGTTCACAGACGCAAAATTAAGTTTACAAAAAAAAACAAAAAACATTGTACCTACTGTGAAGCAGAGGATTCTGTTTTTATTGGGCTCATTTGCTTCATCTGGGACAGGCTCTCTTGAGTCTTTGCAATGTACAGTGAAATCTCATAACTATCAAAGCATTTTGGAGTGAAATGTGCTGCCCAGTGTCAGAAAGCTCAGTCTGAAACCCAGGTCATGGGTCCTCCAACAGGATATTGAGCCAAAACACGATAGTAAAATAATTTTACTAACACAGATTTAGACAAATTTGTGAACAATATTAGAGAAAAAGGCCTTTCGTGCACATAGTAAAAGTCTTAGATCTTTCAGTTCAGCTCATGAAAAATGGGAGCAAAAAAAGTGTTCCGTTTATATTTTCGTTCAGTATCTGTGCAAATAAGCATCTGTGCGTGTGGTTTTATACTTTGGTGTTGTTTAAACCTGATGATGAGGATGGTCCATTGATGAAACATTTTGAAGCACACCTTATTCACGGATAGACGTATGGAAAGAACTACTGCTTCTTGCCTGGCGCCAAGGCTACAAGACAACCAATATCCTTAATTTTTTTTATGCTTTTTTGCCTACTTGGCAGTCTTCTACTGAATCCCAGCAGGTATGTAGAAAAAGGAAATTTGGTAACAACTGCCCATCACCTATCCTCCACAAGTTTTTTTTTGACGGTTATGCCTTTAGAACTTTACCAGGTGAGCACATTCTCTACATAGTTTTTATCTGTTGTATCAAATATTGCCCAACAAAGCACGCTCTTTTGTTTGTAATGAACAGTCGCTATAGATCAAGTCAGACAGGCGTATTGTACTTTTACCTTCCTGTATTGAAGCTTCTGTGAAATTTTGGGGTCTGGGTAATACATCTAAAATACAGACTATTGAACAGGAGTATTATATAGATGTCTGAATTAGGTAAAATTGTATATGCTTACTTTACAATATATTTAAAAGTGATCATTTTATGCATGGCCATCACTGGTAAAAGTGGCCAAGTGCCTGTAGTTTCATCTAGATCAGTGGTTGCCAATCTTTCTGATCTTGAAAGCCATATTCTGCTCTGAGAGAGGGTAGCAAACCACATCCAGTTCAGAGGGTCACGAGCCACATGTAGCTTACGCCCCTCACCGACACCCAGAGCCCCCATTACTGGTATAATGACAGACAAAGCTTTTCAACAGACTTCACCACACTGAGGCAGTATATCAAGATTCAAGGGGTTCCTACTGCCATTTAGATCTGCACTTCTGTGTGGGGCTACTCACAAATGTCACCATCTGAAGACCCGCTCTTTATAGCTTTTTGCAGACCTGGTGCTTATGCACCTAGCTGCCACAAATCACGGGCCCACGAGCCACAGGTTTGGGACCCCTGACCTAGATGAATCAGAGTTCACTACTTACATTCTGCAGCTGCTGTCACTGACAGCTACCATAATAGTGATATTGATGACCTTTTGTAATCAAGTTTACCAAATGTTTGAAACAACCCAAGTATCCAATTCGTACCCATCCTTATTAGCTACTTACGTTTTCTTAGGTTATATTTTAATTGCAATGCATGAAGATCGTGAATGAGGTTTCTCATCTGTCATCATTTAGGTTACATTGTCATAGCTCAGTTTGGAACAAAAAGCATTTAAAAAAAAACAAAAAACACTGACATATCTACATAGTCCTTTTCATTTCGCTTTTCATGTTAATTTACCTAGTCCTCCTGCTGAGCCCAGTGATTGCTTATATGCTGCTAAAGTAATGGAATACAACATTGTTGACCACTGCAGCCAATCACAGGGAAAAGTAGTGGATACCTGGCACTTTAGAAGAGAGAGAGAACAATTGATTTTATTCTCTAACGACAGCCAATTAATTAGGTTAGCCAATTTATGGATGGAAAATCTTTAAATCGTATGAGCACACGGTGTCTTTTTAAGGCAGCTTCCAAATTAAAAAAGTGCTTAACAAATGCTAAAAAATTTTTTTAAAGGGAGTCTGTCAGCAGTTTTTTGTCACCTACTATAATATAGACAAAGCATAATGTAGAGACCCTGATTCCAGCAATGTGTCACTTACTGAGCCGATTGCTGTAGTTTTGATAAAACTGTTATTTTAGCAGCAGAACACTAGAGGACTCGTAAATCGCCTGCCATGTTTCTCAATATTTATGAGCTCTATATAACCCTACTCCCATCACCACTGATTGGCAGCTTTCTACCTATGCACAGTGCACACAGAAAGTTACCAATCAGTGGTGTGGGCAGGGTTATACAAATCTTACCATTTAGAAAACTGGTAGATCTGCAGCAGATAAAAATGGTGATTTTACCAAAACCGAGCAAGCAGGCCAGAAAATGATACAGCATTGGAATCCAAGTCTCTGTCTTTACATCATGCTGCTCTCAGATGGGGAAACAAACATATGGTGCCACATTCTCTAAGATATGAGCTGCCATTTTAAATGACTTGCTATGCATTTTTTATCTTTTTCAACATATTTTAAGGACTTCAAGCTTTGAAAGCTGTTAAGAGGCTAAAAGTGACCCAGGCATTCTTTAGGCGGTTTTAATCCTGCTCAATAATTTACGAAAAAATCCCAATAGAAGTGCAAGTTTATATTGTGTGTCTCTGTATATGGCCTATGTAGATGTTTTTACTCTTTGCTTGCCCTCATGGGAATCTGACAGCTATTTATGTAATGTGATCAATTTTATTCAAAAAAAGAAAAAAAATCCTAGAATAATTGCAATCTATAGAAATGTAAAATAGTTTTAAAGATCTAATACTGACGTATAGGAAAGTTATTCTTATACAGATTTGGGCTAATTTAAGGAGTGTGTTAGAAAGGATTCTGATGCAAAATATGAAAATTGCTTTTCAAAGAGAGTACGTTGCAATTAAATTACAAAGATATCTATCTCTGCAGAAACCCAAATATCTTGTTTCCACACCAAAAGAGCATGGAAAGGCTGGGATCCTCTCTAAGATGTGATGTACAGTAATATGTAAGTTTCCACAGAAGAGAAGAGCATTGTCTAGTATTTTATAGAATATATTCAACAGTTAGGCCCAGAAATATTGGGACAGTGACCGAATCTTCGTGATTTCAGCTCTGCAGGCCATTATTTATGATTTAAAATGAAACAGCTGAGATGCAATTGAAGTGAAGACTTTCAAGTTTAATTTAAGAGATTAAATCAAAATATCCTGTGAAACATTTAGGAATTGCAACCATTTTTCTACAAAATCTCCTTATTTCAGAGGCTCAAACATAATTGGACAAAATAACACAAATAAAATGTTTTAATACTTTGCAGAGAATCCTTGTCAAGGAAATAACTGCCTGAAGTCTGGAAGCCATGGACGTCACCAAACTCTGAGTTTCCGCCTTTGTGATGCTTTGCCAGGCCTTTACTGCAGCTGACTTTAGTTGGTTGTTGGCCTTTCTACCTTAAGCATTTGTCATAAGCTTGTGAAATGCAGCTGGATAGGGTTGATATCTGGTGATTGACTTGACCATTGCAAAATATTCCAATTCTTTGCCTTAAAAAACTCCTGGATTGCTTACACAGCATGTTTTGGGTCATTGACCATCTGTATTGTAAAGCGCCATCCAATCAACATTGCTACATTTGGTTGCATCTGAGCAGAAAGCATCACCCTGTACACTTCAGAATTCATCCAGATGCTTCTGCCTTCAGTCACATCATAAATAAACACTAGTGACCCAGAGGTCATTGAAAGCCATGAATCCCCATGCCATCACATTACCTCCACCATGTGTTACAGAGGATGTGCTTTGCTTTGGATCATGAGCCGTTCCAAGCCATTCCCATACTTTCTCCTTCCCATCATTCTGGTATAGGTTGATCTTCAATTCTCTTGTCCCAAGAATGCTTTTCCAGAATTGGGTGGCTTCTTTTAAGTTTTATTTATAAAAAAAAAACAAAAAAAAAAAAACCCAAGAGTCTAATCTGGCTTTTCTTTTTTTTTTATGCATGATCAATGTTTTGCACCTTGTGGTGAACCTTCTGTATTTGCTCTCATTAAATCCTCTCTTTATGATATTTAAGATAGTGAAACAGCTAATTCCTGGAGAGTTTTATTCACTTTGGGTGGATTTTGTGATGGTGTTTTTCTTCACCATGGAAGGTATTCTGCGATCATCCATAAACTTATTCTTCTGCAAACACTTTAGGCCTTTTTAAGTTCCCAAGCTCACCAGTGCGCTTTTTTTTTTTTTTTTTTTTTTTTTTTTTGCAGAATGAACCAGACTGTTTATTTCATCACTGCTAACACATCTGCCATCTCTGTGATGCATTTTTTTTTCAGCCTAATGGTCAGTTTCTCTTCCAGGGCGAGCCCTTTTGACCACAAGTTGTGGCTTCACAGCAACAACATCTAAATGCTTGTGGGTTCTCAGCAACAGCTTCTAAATGTAAATGCCACACCTGGAATCAGCTCCAGACCTTTTACCTGCTTAATTGATGATGGCATAATGAAGGAATAAGCCCATGCAGCCCAATTAAGAGCTTTTGAGATAATTGTCCAATTACTTTTAGTCCCTTGAAAAAGCAGCTACATATTAAAATAGCTGTAATTCCTAAACCTTTACTTCAATTAGGATGCAAATATTCTCAAATTAAAGCTGAGAGTCTGCACTTTAAGCCCCAATTGATTATATAAACTATCGTAATTATGTTTTGGTTAAAAGCTAAAATGGAAAAACGTCTGTCACTGTCCACATATTTCTGTATCTGACTATGCATGAAACATAAATCCCTCTTTTCTTACAAACTGTAACACGAATATATTCAATGTTAGGCTACATACATGCAACTATATTATAAATAAGACATACAATAAAGTTCAGCTGAATCCTCATTTTCTGCCAATGCTGACTCCTGCCCATAAGCAAAAGCAACTACACTTGGTATTTGAGCATCAGATGTGGACCATGGAGGAATGGAAGAAGGTAGAGTGGCCAGATCACTTACCTCTGGAAGAGATGGAGCTGGGATCAACTATAGGAGTAAGACAAGTGACCAGGAGGCACTTGTCACGGAGATGTGGTAAATAACTTGTAGCCGGGCATTCATATGGGTGTGAACACAACACCTAACTAAATATTGTGGTAGATAAAGTACAACGCTTCATGGCAATAGTATTCACTAAAGGCAGTGGTCTGTCAGTATTGGCCACACTGCCCAGAATGGTTCTGGAACTGCTTGAAGACCTTGACAAAAGAACCCATGAGGTTGAAGTGATCTCTAAATTTCCCAGTTCTAAAACTAATCAAGCATCTCCACGATGGCGAGTCCGAACAAAAGAGGCTCATCTTACGATATCGGTCACTGACAAATACAACATGACATCTTTAGACAGGCCAGGACTATTTTCTCCATGGACAAATCAAATTTCAATGACTTATGATCACCTTAATATTTATTACAAAATTTCTTACAATGGCCTCTATTCATAGTTATATCTATGCGAAGTCTTACCATTTACAATAGTCTTTAAAATAACATGACATTTAGTAGAGACATTATTCCCCAGAAATAAAGACATCCAGATAAAATAATGACAGACAACTAAAGTGGAGATATATTATTTTATATACACACACAATCCCTGCTTTATTGCATACAACCCTCTATATTTATCATGTATGTTCCAAAGACAAAGTGCAATAGATGAGCACACAGACTGGAGAACATCCTAAACAAACAGCATAGACTGAACTGCATGAAAGGTGGAAGATGAAGGGGGCTGCAAATAATACTTAAGACCGCTGCAATCTGAAAATGACAGGATTGCACTGTGAAGTGCCCAGGTGTAAAACAGGTCTGGAGAGGAATCGGTCACAGATTTCATGGATTGTGTGGTTACTAGTGATGGGCAAATAGTAACTATTCATGTTCGGATAATGCTTACCAAATACAGAGTACTATTCCAGCATTCTTCACAACACGAAAAATGCACGGGTTCCCCAATGACTTGCATTAGGTTCGTTATTCGTGATGAATACTATTTTGGGATTTGTTACAAATAATCCAAACACGAATAGTTACTAATCGCTCTAAGACTTCTATTGCTGAAACACAACCATCAGTGCTGAAAAACCTGGTTTATTTTTCCATAAAACATGACGCAGAATATGGACTGTTGTATGACCTTCATGAGCAGCAGAATAACTGCATTCACCTACTGGTACATGATAAATTGACTACAGTGGGGTAGTCACTAGACCAGCAGAACTAGTATACTGTAAAGGTGCAGCTGCTCTCATGTACCTGTTGGGTATCACAGGGCAAGGTAGTTTTATACAATATATTGCTCCTCTACAGCTGCACTGTCCAGTCTCCACAAACCCACCACGTGTCTCTGTTTTGGAAGCATTCTTTCCAGGGGCGGACATATCATTGGTGTAATCGCACAGGGACCCAAGCGGTAAGGGGGCCCCTTTCTACCTCCAGAGCAAGTGGAATTGTGCTTTGATGAGCTCTTGGGCTGCAAAAGGCTCCTATATTGTTCATGTACAGGGGCTCTTTTCTGTCCACCAATGATTCTTTCCCAAATCCAAAACTTGCTGTGTACTTGTTTATGTGCAGATAGCTGCAGATGCACTTGCTCACATGGCCGCTAGACTACTAATTAATGGACACTTCATAACTACAAATTGGGACCCATAAGCATTTCACCAACCTCAGTGTAGTGTTCACTAAACTGAACTAGCTTTTAGGGTACATGCAGATTGGGAGAAATATCTGTTATATTTTCCATGCGAGTGTGGAATAGTGATAAACTAGGTAAGATTTATATCAATGCTCCGCCAGTTTTTGTGTTTTGTTTTACCAATTTTTACATGAGCTAAAGACTTCTCAATTCACAGCATGTCTATTCTGTCTGCAGATTTCACCAACTTCAATAGTCAGGTGTGACATCTGCAACAAAATCTGCCTGCTATACGTGCAAGATTTGCAGCCTATATGCCTCGCATTCAGGAAGAAATTACACCCCGTGTGCACACGACCCAATGTTTAGCTCCACGTTGTCTAATGTCCAACCTTAAAAAAGAAGGGAACTTGAGTTCTATTGTCCTGGTTAAAGCAAGAAGCTTATTCACCGATTTCCAGCTATCCTGTGCCCAGACAACAGTCTGCTAAATTTTAAGATAGTCTTTGAAAGCCAGTTAATGGGGATCAATTGCAGTGCAGTCCTTGTTCTCAAATGACGCACAGATCTAAAATTCTAGATCTAGACATTTTCTTCAGGGTGCAGCAAAGTGATGTTATATCAGTTGAGAGAAAGGATTTTTGCTTTCCCGATCAGGACCTTTATCTCTTACTCAGCAAGGCTTCCAAACGCAAATATTAATATATTCTTGAAAACCAGGAAAATGTGTCTGCTTAGAAAATTATTGCTTCTTAACCAGATATCTTCTTATTTCACCTTTAACAACATTGAATCACAATAAATTAAGGTATTTTGTTAAAACATCATCAGAGGAAAGAAGCGTTATGGACAAGGATATTTTCTCATCAGAGGAGAGCCCCACTCCATACAGCACTGTAAGCCGCTCTGGCGGGAACAGCCTGGTCCAGCACTTTATCTAGCAGGAAATGGATGTGGTGCATAAAAATGAATAGCCAAATTCAGGTCTTTCAGCAATTAGAGGTTACCGGAGCCGGCTTTTTATCAAAAGGGGAAGTGTGAGGTCTAATTACTTGCTACATTGCACTAATCAGCTAGGTCATGCCAGTCGTTCAGTGAAAGGCAACATCAGCCAAAACTAATAGGGCAGTGAGACGGTTAGTACTTATCAAGGTTAGGGGGAAAAATTCATGAGGAGGGCTGGTCCTAGAGATTCTCACTAAGTGACACTCCCTCCTTCACAGTTTTATAAAAGTGCTAAGTTAAGTTACAATTTCTATGTTCCCTACTTTTATAAAGTTAAAAAAAAGAACATTGCACTCTGTCTGCTGACAAGTCTCCAAAAGAAAAACATAAGAATATCATGAACGAAACCAGGACAAAGCATTTCAAATGCGAAACGAGCGTCGGGCGCAGATGGACTCTGCCTCATGTATGGAGTTTGATATCATTCGTATTATGTAGGTATTAGGTCCTTCAGACTCATGCTGTAGACTTTTACTTAGACACACTTGTGTCTTATTTTTCCTCATGTTAACTACCTAGTGCGTACTCTATGTATATAATAATTGTATTTCCTTCTGTTTATATTTAATGTGGTCTACACTGTGTAGCATTATCATCTTTAGGAGCATTACATCAGGTGCCTCCCAGTTTTTATTATGCTCAGTTGTTCTAGTCTCTCATTCTATACATTTTTACATTAGCATATACAATTCAATAAAAATTGTGGTTGATGGGTCTGTATTTTCTTGGTGGTGTTGTGATTGGTATTATTCATGAAATACAGCCCCCCATATATGGATTGTGGCATAGGTGTACTAAATTATATATACACAAATTATATACATATCCATATATACATACAATGTATATATTATATATATATACACATACATATATATATACATACATATATATATATTTATATACACACACACACACACACACACACACACGTAAGTATGTATATATGTATGCTTAGATGACGACACCAAACTATGTAGGACATTAAAAACTGACCTTAACAGTACAATATTACAAAATGATCTAGATAAAGGTGTCTGAATGGGGAGACACTTGGCTATTGAGGTTTAATGTTGATAAATGTAGAGTAATGCACCTAGGATGGAGTAATCCTATTGCTACATATTGATAAAATGGAAGTCAACTTGGGACTACAGAGCAGGAAGACTTCGGTATTCTAGTACCAACTGAGCAGCAGCACTCAATGTCAAGGAGCAGCTGCAAAAGCAATCAAGATTTTGGGCTGTTTTTAAAAAAAAAAAAAAAAAAATCCCGTGATCCCAACATATTGTTGGCCCCTGTATAAGTCTATTGTAAGGCCGTATCTAGAATATGAAATCGCGTTTTGAGCTCCACATTTTAAAAATTATATTTGGAAGTTACAGTCAGTTCAAAGGCAGCAAATAGATAATTACATGGGATGGAAGGTAGCTCCTGTGATGATAAGTTGAGCTTGTTTAGCTTAGAAAAAAAAACCATCTCAGATCTCATATGTATACATGTGTGGTCAATACAAAAAAGGATTGGCACCAGACTTATTCTTTCCAAAGACAATACAAAGGACCAGGGGGCATTCACTGCAGGTGGAAGAAAAGCGATTCCAGCAGCTAAATAGGAAAGGGTTCTTTCGGGTTAGAGCAGTCAGACGGTGAAATGACCTGAAATGATAGACACTATAACAGCTTTTAAAAAAGGGCTGGATGCCTTCCTCAGCAAAAATGGCATTGTGGGTAATAGGTAAGTGACAAATACATAACTGGTGGAGAAAGACAGAAATTGATGTGAATATATATAGAATATATATATATATATAAATATCTACAGTATATTACAAAATTGAGTACATCCCTCAGAGTTTTGTAAATATTTTAATATAACTTGTCATGGGACAACACTGAAGATATGACACTTGATACAATGCAAAGTGGTCAGTGTACAGCTTGTATAACAGTGTATATTTGATATGCACGCTAAATAACTTAGAACACAGCCATTACTGTCTAAACCGCTGGCACCAAAAGAGAGTACACCCCTAAGTGACATGGGCCAAATTGTGCCCAAAGTGTCAATATTTTGTGTGGCCACCGTTTTTTTCAAGCCCTGCCTTATATCTCGGGCATGGAGTTCACTAGAGCTTCACAGGAGCCACTGGAATTCTCTTCCATCCTCTAGGACATCACGGAGCTGGTGGATGTTAGACACCTTGCGCTCCTCCAACTTTCGTTTAAGGAGGCCCCACAGATGCTCAATAGAGTTTAGGTCTGGAGACATGCTTGGCCAGTCAAGCAGTTTTACCTTCAGCAATGGCAGTCTTGGGGGAGTGTTTGAGGTCGTTATGCTTGAATAGAAAGGGAGGGGACCATGCCCTGTTTCAGTATGTCACAGTACATGTTGGTATTCAAGCTTGCCTCAATGAACTGTAGCTCCCTACAGCCGGCAGCACTTGTGCAGCCCAAACAATGACACTCCCCACCACTATGCTTGACTGTAGGCAAGACACACACTTGTCCTTGTAGTCCGCACCTTGTTGCCACCACACAAGCTTGACACCATCTAAACCAAATACGTTTATCGTGGTCTCATCAGACCACAGTACATGGTTTCAATAATCCATGTTTTTAGTCTGCTTGTCTTCAGCAAACTTGGTGGACTTTCTTGTGTAACAACTTTAAAAGAAGCTTCCTTCGGAGACGACAGTGAGCACTTATAGGCGGTCCTCTTTACCCCTTTAACCTCTGCAGCAATGCTGGCAGCACTCATATGTCTAATTTAAAAAGATAACCTCTGGATATGATGCTGAACATGTGTACTCAACGTCTTTGGTCGACCATGGCGAGGCCTGTTCTGAGTGGAACCTGTCTTGTTAAACCACTGTTGTCTTGGCCACTGTGCCGCAGCTCCGTTTCAGGGTGTTAGCAAACTTCTTATAGCCTAGGCTATCTTTATGTTGAACAACAATTCTTTTTTTTCAGATCCTCAGAGAATTATTTGCTATAGTAGCCATGTTGAGCTTCCAGTGACCAGTTTGAGAATGTGTGTAAGCGATAACGCCAAATTCTAACACTAATGAGTCACATGACACAGCGGAGTGAAAATGGCTAATTGGGCACAATTTAGCAATTTTCACTTAGGGTTGTACTCACTTTTGTTGCCAGCGGCTTGGACATTAATGTCTATATGTTGAGTTATTTAGAGGGCACAAAATTTATACTGACTACTTAACATTTTATCGAAATGTCCTATCTTTAGCGTTGTCCCATGAAAGATATAATAAAATATTCACAAAAATGTGAGGGTTGTACTCATTTGTGATATAATGTATAAGATTTTATATACACAAATAATATAAATTCTCTCTCTCTCTTCATCTCTATCTCAGGACTCGACGGATAAATTGCAAACGTATCACCATGTTGTAAGAGGTGAGATGATGCTACTTTATATTACGTTTCTGCGCACAGCCTATATGATCTTGTGAAAGGTCTCCTCCTCTAAGTGACACTATATAGTCTCAGGGGGTTATATGAAGTTGTGATACCATTGTGTGTATGTGACCAAGAACAGATTCCAGGTGATGAAGGTTGATGACGCTGCAGAGACATATACAAAGTCACAGATTGTCCTGTAGGTTGTATGTACTAGGATTACATCCCGTATGGTCGGCATACACTAGCAGTCTCACTGCCCTATTTGGCTGAAGCAGCAGCTGATTTTCACTGGAAAAATAAAAGGTTTAATAAATTCTAGCTATTATAGAGAAATCAAAAACTAGTCCTGGTGTCATTTAGCATCTCGGTATAATGACATTGCTCATAAATCAGAAGGTTACATTCTCATATGATCATCTCCTGTGACGTCTATAGGTCATATAGGAACAGATTTAGAATCGGTTACTAAATGTGAAGTTCTTAGCAGAGAGAGAAAAAAATGTTTTATGAATGTACTGCATTTTCAGCAAACCATTTACTTCTTGAGTTGTGGTTCACAATTACATCCTAAAGATCAAGAAAAATACAAATGTATTTCAATCCAGTTACCAACATTAAAATTCTGAATTCACAACATGGGTAAATGAGACACAAATACAGAACAGAAACTGCGTAATAAAATCTTAGCCACACGGATACCAATAACACAAATGTGTAGCAGCTGGTTGTGAACCCTTGTACTAGAGCACAAAGGGTGGCAATTTTAGATTTTTCAATTGACAACATGTTAGCAAGGAATGGTAAAAATGAACAATTGCCAATCCGAAGCGGACATATTGCTTGTTACATTAGTCAAGAACAGGCTCGATTTCACAAAACAAAGCTCATGAAATACGCCAAGAAGTAATACAGTGTAAAACCATGAACAATAACATATCTGCAGTGAAATAAGATTCACTTTCCAAGTTCAGATCAGCTGCCCATTGTATAGCACACTGGTGCTGTCATAAGTATCTACAATTTACAGAGGTGAGAGATCCAGCTACAGATAAGAATACACTAGACTTAAAATAAAAACTGAGGCAGGTGCTTACAAAAAATAGACTGCCTTTGGTCACTACGGAATAAATAAAATTAGTATTTTTCCAGATCCTATAAAACAATGGATGATTTCAAAATTACAGGTTTAAAGATAGGGAGATAAAAAAGGCAGATGAGGATGATTGGCACGTCAGAACTGAGAAATCATAACCAGGTTACAGTGTCCATATACTCCTGCCTGACAAGGAAAGACTAAGCTAACATGGGTTCATGACTTTAAGCCGTTATGGGAAATTGGTCTTGCTCTATAGGTTTTTTAACCCAGGCTCCAAGTCCTGCCTTTTGAAAGGCTTTAAAGACGCACTCCTTTGCGGCTTGGTATTCCAGGGCTGACTGCTTGGTATCATAGTATAGATTAGGTTTCCCAATTTTACATCTCAAGTTGGAATAAAGCTGCAAAATAAAAACACAAAAAGGGATTATAAATAATAATAAAAAAGAAAAATAACTTTTTTTTCCTATGAATAAATAGTAGAGATGGATACAAAAATCCATGTAATAACTATTAGAGAACATGCCACTTTTCCCCACTTATGTCCTTTTCTCTCCCTCCCTGATCATTCACTTTCAAAAACTGCTCAAAATCTGTCTACAGATCTGTCTTCACAGAGAACAAATTACACCTGCTGCCTCTAGAAGTATAGGGAGGGGGAAAGGGGAGAAACTGGAGAGAGTACACAAGAACCTTCTGCAGCTTCTAGTGACTACATGTGGGAAAACTGGTAGAAATCAAGGGTACATGTCTCAAAGACCAGACATAAAGCTGTTCATACATACATGACAGCTCATTGTGAAAAATCTAAAAATACATCAGATTAAGATATCAAACGTGTATAATATATATATATATATATATATATATATATATATATATATATATATATATATATATATATATACACACACACACATACATACATATACGTACATATATATATATATATATATATATATATATATATATATATATATATACATATATATATACACACACACACATATACATACACACACACACACGCACACGAGAGGCTGCTGATAAGTCTTTGGCTTGATCTTTTTTTGTTTCTATGGTAATGAATATAACATCACATGAAAGCCTTGTGTGTCTAATATATGTTTTCAAAATTTTGTGTTTGTTGCTTATGGCAACAGTGTTGTACGCACGCGGGAAAATAAAATGGCAGAGTCTAATGCGATATTCACAGCAACTGAGAGCAGAGGAAGGATAAAATTCTTATTTCTTCAAGGAGAGTCCACGAAGGATATTGATGGTGATATGTCGCAGACATTGGGGGATCAATGTCCTTCATATTCCACAGTTAAGAACTGGGTTGTCAAATTTAAAAAACAGGCCACTTCAGCACCAATGATTAGGAACGTCCTGGACGATCCAGAGTGGTTGTTGTTCCGGAGATCGCCGATGCTGTGCGCAACCTCATACTGGAGAATCGATGCATTTCAGCTAAAGCAATAGCAGACATCATGGGGATTACCTTTGAACATGTTTGTGTCATTATCCATGATCATTTGGACATGAGGAAGCGATCTGCAAAGTGGGTCCCGAAGTGTTTGACAACACATCAGAGAAGCATGCGAGTGAAAACGTCTCAGTCCATTTGTCAGCGTTTCCAGACTGATAACTTCCTGGATCGACTGGTCCCTATGGATGAAACCTGGATATATTTGTATGACCCTGAAAACAAGGAGCAGTCAAAAGAGTGGAGGCACAGCGGTTCTTATCGTCCAAACAAGTTCAGGGTGCAAAAAATCAGCCACTAAGATTGTGGCATCTGTGTTCTAGGATAAGGAGGGGGTGCTGCTAGTGGACTACCTTCAAAAGGATTCCACCATCAAAGCAAGGTATTACATTGAACTTTTGGACCAATAGAAGGCAGCTCTGAAGGCCAAAAGGCATGACAAGCTGTCCAAAGGAATCTTGTTCCTGCAAGACAACGCCTCTGCTCACATTGCACAAGTAACCATGGCAAAACTGGCAGAGCTGGGCTTCCAGCTGGTTGACCACCCCAGCTTATTCACCAGATCTAGCTCCCTCAGACTATCATGTGTTTCCAAACCTGAAGAAACACCTTAAGGGTACCAAATTTCACACCAATTCAGATGCCATGCCTGCTACAGATGCCTGGTTTGAGGCACAATCGAAATCCTTCTTTTTGCTAGGCTTACAGAACTTAGAATACCGATGTAAGAAGTGTGATGACATCAGTGGAAAGTATGTGGAATAAATGTAAAATTTAATCATCCTATCATTTCTTTCTAGGTAAAGCCAAAGACTTAACAGCAGCCCCTCATGCATATACAGTGGGTACGGAAAGTATTCAGACCCCTTTAAATTTTTTACTCTGTTTCATTGCAGCCATTTGGTAAATTCAAAAAAGTTCATTTTTTTCTCATTAATGTACACACTGCACCCCATTTTGACAGACAAAAACCCCAAAAAGGTTTGCAAACTTTTTTTTAAAAAGAAAAACTGAAATATCACATGGTCATAAGTATTCAGTATTGAGTAGAAGCACCCTTTTTTGAGCTAGTACAGCCATGAGCCTTCTTGGGAATGATGCAACAAGTTGTTCACTCCTGGATTTGGGGATCCTCCGCCACTGTTCCTAGCAGATCCACTCCAGATCCGTCAGGTTGGATAGTGAACGTTGGTGGACAGCCATTTTCAGGTCTCTCCAGAGATGCTCAATTGGGTTTAGGTCAGGGCTCTGGCTGGGTCAGTCAAGAATGGTCACAGTTGTTCTGAAGCCACTCCTTTGTTATTTTAGCTGTGTGCTTAGGGTCATTGTCTTGCTGGAAGGTGAACCTTTGGCCAAGTCTGAGGTCCAGAGCACTCTGGAAAAGGTTTTCTTCCAGGATATCTATGTATTTGGCTGCATTCATCTTTCTTCAATTGCAACCAGTTGCCCTGTCCCTGCAGCTAAAAAACAGCCCCATAGCATGATGCTGCCACCACCATGTTTCACTGTTGGGATTGTATTGGGCAGGTGATGAGCAGTGCTTGGTTTTCTCCACACATACCGCTTAGAATTATCATCAAAAAGTTCTATCTTCGTCTCATCAGACCAGAGAATCTTATTTCTCATAGTCTGGGAGACCTTCATGTGTTTTTTTTTTCAAATTATGCGGGCTTTCATATGTCTTGCACTGAGGAGAGGCTTCTGTCATAGTTGATTTTGTGGAACTTTCTCCCATCTCCCTACTGCATCTCTGGAGCTCAGCCACAGTGATCTTGGGGTTCTTATTTACCTCATTCACCAAGGCTCTTCTCCCACGATTGCTCAGTTTGGGTGGACGGCCATGTCTAGGAAGAGTTCTGCTGGTCCCACACTTCTTCCATTTAAGGATTATGGAGACCACTGTGCTCTTAGAAATCTTGAGTATTGCAGAAATTCTTTTGTAACCTTGGCCAGATCTGTGCCTTGCCACAATTCTGTCTGAGCTCCTTGGGCAGTTCCTTTGACCTCATGATTCTCCTTTGGTCTGACATACACTGTGAGGTGTGAGGTCTTATATCGACAGGTGTGTGCCTTTCCAAATCAAGTTCTATCAGTTTAATTAAGCACAGTTTGACTCCAATGAAGGAGTAGAATCATCTCAAGCAGGATCACAAGGAAATGGATAGCATGTGACTTATATATAAGTGTCTGAACAAAGGGTCTAAATACTTCGGACCATGTGATATTTCAGTTTTTCTTGTTTAAAAAATATGCAAAAATTTCTACATTTGTTTATTTCAGTCAAGACGGGGTGCAGAGTGTACGTATATTAATGAGAAAAGAATGAACTTTTTGAATTTACCAAATGGCTGCAATGAAACAAAGTGAAAAATTTAAAAGGGGTCTGAACACTTTCCGTACCAAGTGTGTGTGTGTGTGTGTGTATATGTGTGTGTGTGTATGTATGCATTAATGTGTGTGTGTACGCATATTTTATATATTATATAAAATCTACATATATAGATAGAGATATATCTCTATCTATCTATGTATCTATATATATATATAATCTATCTCGCCATGTGTGTAGCAGTACTATATGCATTCATTACATTGCTAAACACTTTAAAACTCACCTTTGCATGAATACGCATCCACCGACTGAAGAGCGCATGCTTACAAAGCCGCGATGCCCGACCCATTTCATCCTTGCCTGTTGTAGCATTAATGATTTCAAGGCTGGCATCACCTATTGTCCAGTTAACGCTGAAACTAGGAGCCTTGCCTGGCTGGCGTGCTTCAGCATTACTAATACCTTGCACATATTAATAAAAAAAAAAAAAAAAAAAAAAAAGAAAAAGTCAGTTTTAGAATGGCTACAGTGATGAGGAAGCAAAAAATGCACAACAGAAAGGTCAAGATATGAGGTGAACACTAGTTGACATGTTTTCTATGAGGCTGGTGGAAAATACAGGTACATTTATGGGAGAATAATCAGTGTAGATTAAAACACTAAAATTTAAGTTAGTAAAAACTCGTGGATATTAACATTCACATTTGTGTGGCATAGCCTGCTGCAGACTAACAGTGTGGCAGGCAGGACCTTTTTGATATCAAGTTGGTTTTTTTTTAGATTACCAAATGAAACAAGGGAAAGGAGAAACATTAACTACTTCTAGGCCACCCATAGACTATAATCTTCCAGGCGGGCCATACTTTACTCTGTATTGATGTTCTAAAACATCATTGTATACAGTAAGCAGCTCGTATTAGATTGTGCAGCTGTGGCACGATGAGCTGGCTGCCAGACACAGCCAGACTCCTTACAGAGAAAATAAATATGGTTTATCGTCATGTTTGCCTTTTCAAGCTGAGCCTGCACTTTCCCGACACATAACAGCTGATCTGATCAGCTGACCTGTGCCTCTGACAGCTGCGGATGGATCAGAGAGCCACCCAGTGCTGTTAACCAGTTCAATCCCAATGTCAATCTCTGACAGCAGGATTTAACCTGTGCTGGCAGAGAGCAGGTCATTCCCCACGTCGATCGGCAGCCCGTACTGTGGCTGTTAAAAGTTATGTACGTGCCTGGTTGGGAATTAGCTTTTACTTTAGATATTATTTCTCCTCTATTGTTCCACGGTCTTATCCTCCCTTCTTGATCTAAAAGGACATGCAGAAAAAGAGATCTCCCATACAAGCCCGTATTAGTTGTAAAACCAAATCCTAAGAATTCCTTATTTCTATTTTGCCCAACCAAAAAAGTATATGGTCCATAAATGAGAAGATTTACAGGCAAGAAAGACCTATTATACAGTGTTGTGTCCTTTAGCTCTATTTTGAAGGAACACAAGACAACATTTTACAGAATATTAGGCTTAATATAATACTGTAAAAATAACCTACCACTCAGTAAAGGTTTGTTTAGTGAGTATAGTGGGGGCAAATCTTCTATATCAGATATTCTCTGGTACACAGCCCTGGAGAGATGGTCACCATGATAGAGGCTGCCCAAAATAATACTGGAGAAATAGATTGGTTCCACAAAGAGACTGAAGAGAGATCCCTGGATTCCCGCAACGTTCCACCTGTACAAGAAGTTAGCAGAGAGAACAATTAACTCACTGATTAAAAGGTAATACCACCAATACCTTGAAAAAGTATTCATACCCTGTAAACTTTTACTCATTTATGTTACACCTAAAAATGTATTTTATAGGGATTTTTGATATACCAGCACAAAAGTAGCAAGTATTTGTGAAGTGTTAAAGAAATAATACATGGTTTTTTAAAGATTTAAAAATTATAAATCTGAAAATTGTGACATGCATTTGTATTCAGCTTGTTTTCGGCAATGTTTTTTTCCATCTCCTATATAAGCAAGTCCTTGGTTACCCCTCTCCACACACAGCAGTTTTTAATTGCAATGCGATGACACACAGTTAGGGTCATAGAGCTAGGGACCCCAATATAGAGATATACCTTGACGAGGTTTTGGGGCTCAGTTACACTGATCAATGTGATTGCTAAATATCTCCTTTTTCCTAATATTCATGGCAGGTATGCAATTCATTATTCACACTTTCAAGTTAGCAAGTGGCATTTTTCATTGTATGCTTCCATATTTTTCGATATGCTTATAGCATTATACTATTATCTAACTTTGATGTGCAGCCTTATCCTTATGTATTATGCATTTGTATTCGGCTTGTTTAGACACACCCCAAAAGACTTGTAGCCGTAATTGCAGCGAAAGGTGATCCTACAAAGTATTGACTCAAGGGGGCTGAATACAAATGCACGTCACAATTTTGAAATTATATAATTTAGAAAACAATGTATAATATCCAATACATTTAAATACTTGCTACTTTGTGTTGGTATAGCTCATAAAATCCCAATAAAATACATTCAAGTTTGTGAGTGTTACATGTGGAAAAGTTCACAGGGTATGAAAACTTCTTCCAGGCATTATATGCACGAAACTAGAGCAGGCTTTAGAAGGGGTTGCATGCATAAAACTTTCTTTCAAAAGCTGTTAGCTTAAAGTAAAGTATTACGCCAGTGTTTTTTTACTGCACCGCTGGGGTAGTGCTTTAAGGCTGCTTTCACACATCCGTTTTTTGCTGAGCAACACAATACGGCGCTTTGCAGAAAAAACGCAACAGTCTTTTTTTGCCGCCAGTTGCGTTTTTTCCGCATAGACTTGCATTAGCGCCGTATTGTGCCGCATGGCCTTGCGTTGCGTCCGTTTTTTTCCGGATGCGGCATATTTAGCCTATGTGGTGGCCAGATGGAACATTGCTTGGCACGTTTTTTTGTGCGGCGAAAAAACCGCATCGAGACGATTTACAATGCAAGCCTATGGACGCCGGATGCGATGACCTGCGGCAAAAAACGCATCCGGCCGCCGGATGCGGTTTTTTAAACTGCACATGCTCAGTATCAAGCCGCATCCGTCCAAAAACGGACGGTCCACATGGAAAAACTTATGCCACGGATCAGTTTTTTTCGACGCATCCGTTGCATAGGTTTTTGAGCCGGATTGTGCCTGATGCAAATAAAACTGATGTGTGAAAGCAGCCTAAGTTTAAGTCCCCAGTCTTATACTCCACCCTGC
This sequence comes from Anomaloglossus baeobatrachus, assembly GCF_048569485.1. Taxonomy (NCBI): domain Eukaryota; kingdom Metazoa; phylum Chordata; class Amphibia; order Anura; family Aromobatidae; genus Anomaloglossus; species Anomaloglossus baeobatrachus. The sequence goes on from NC_134359.1 coordinate 107,170,283, forward strand.
TGCTGCTTCATCTTCTATTCCCGCTGCTCCAGCAGCTTTTATTTTTGTGACCTATCTTTAAGATAGATCAATATTATATTATTTCAGGCCAGCATCCTCACCGATCAGCTGCCGTCACATCTGGTGGTGATTAGATGTACACTGTCAACAAGGGAAAACCGCAGCTCTGGTCATAGCTCAGAGGCTGTAGATCTACAGTATCTAGCAGCAGCCACCAGTGTACGGAGCTGTCATTTTCCTCTGTGCATATGGTTTATATCTGACCTCTGTCAGAGGATAACAGCGCATTGGTGAATATGTCGGACCCCCCCCCATAGGTCTGATATTGGACAATGATCCCATGGGTAGGTAATCAATATAAACAGTAATGGACAAATCATTTAATAATGAAGCTTGTCATAAATGCAAAAAATTGTGCATCTATTTGTAAACGAAGCTACAATAGTGAAGCTGGTTCCACTTCTGGTTATCCACTAATTGCATTATTTTTGACAGCACAGAACATGCAATCAAACAACAATTCTCAAGTCATAAAACTTTGTCTGGTCTTTATTTTTTTTCCCTTAGAGGTCAGTAAATTCTGTATAGTAGATATACAGGTAGGCAGCACAATCTCCCCTAAAAAGCCATAGAAGAATTAAACATATTCTATACCGCTAAGGCCGGGGCCACATGAGGCACTAGTGCGATCCTCACATGACACTCGGCTCACGCTGGCAGCACAGCAGAGCCGAATGTCAAGCGAGCGTCCCTGCGACTGAGGTCCGATCATGCGATCGGACCTCAGCTGCAGGGGGGTGGACCAGCACTGAGGAGGGGCGGGCCGGCTCTCAGGAGGGGCGGGTCAGCGCTGCGGAGGGGAGGGAGGGATTTCTCTCCCTCTCTCCTCCGTAGCCGGCTATTGCCATTCTTGCACTGCACTCGCGTTACACCGGTGTATGCGAGTGCAGTGCGATCTTTCTCTCGCCCCATACACTTGAATGGGTGTGAGAGAAAGAGTCTCACATTACAATCGCAGCATGCTGCAATTGTTTTCTCGGTCCGATTGGGGCAGAGAAAATAATCGCTCATGGGTGCTGGGACATAAAGCAATATTGGTCCGAGTGGAATGCGATGTTTTATCGAATTGCACTCTGTCCAATTTTCATGCCGTGTGGCCTAGGCCTCAGAGAAAAACCTGCCCTAAGTATTCCGGAAAATATAAACTAAATGATAGACGCATAAACAGATTAATCTTGGCAAAGCCTTCTTAATGCATGCACTACATTAAGAAGTACCAATCTGTGTTTCATCAGGCATTTTATTTTATAATCTCCTTAATACAAGCATAATTAACAAGGTTGAGTCCATTAAAATTCTCCTGACAGAAGTAGGGAGCCTTTAGTACAAGTGCGTGCAGAATAGGCCAGGTGGAGGCTTTCATTGCATTATTTCTCAGACTCGCCTTGCAATCTTATCGCTGCAGGACATGGTGAGCAACCTCTCTCCTTGCAAAACACCATCCCATGTCTGAATAGTACTGCTTGTGCGCACAGGAATAGTCCCTTCTCCAGACTCGATCTTGGTACGCAGCTGTCCTCGCGCCTTTCTGTTAGGATGGCGATCACCCTGATCTGCAACGGTACATAAAAAAAAAAAAAAAAAAAAAGATAAATAATTATAATGTATGATACAAAACCTTACATCTTGTGACAGAAGTAATGTATCAATATTACAAAGCGCACAATTACTATAGAAACCCAAATGGGCTTAGTAATGTACTGGGTTGGCTCAGTAATACTTGGGACGATAGATGAAGGTGATTTAGAAAACATTTCCATTCAGCAATAGACAGATGGATATAATGGCCATATATCACTGGAATCACAGATCCACATCTAAGAATTTACATCAACTAGTTTTACTCAATTCCCACAAACCATTTATTTATCAGACATCTCCACATTTCAGGGAACTTAAAAAGATGCAGTAACTACTTTACACGAGCTCGTACATTATTTAATAAGTGGTTACAGTCAGCTACGCCCTCTCGGGGGATCCCTGGTGTATTTCCAAATAAGAAAAATAGTTTACAATCTCCTGTGTTTTCCCGAAAATAAGACAGGGCCTGATATTATTCTTTGCTCCAAAAGACTCACTAGGGCACAATTTCAGGGAATGTCTCATATTTTCCCATGAACAACAATCTACATTTATTCTTGAGCAAAAAAAAAAAAAAATCAACATTTTTCAAATTTAATCATATCATCATATTCTTGAACATCAACATTTTGTTTTAATCCTATTACTGGGTCAGATGCACATTATTTTATCTGATCTGCTATTCTCATGGTGCAGAACCAGTCCTAGTGTGTACATACCATATTTACAAAAGGTATAAAATTAAATTTATTATTCTCCATGTACTGCTAAGTTTAACCCCTAATAGAAAGCAGACACCCCTTAAAAAAAAAAAAAAAAAAAAAAAAAAAAAAAAAAAAATCGCACTTACCAGACCACAAACAATTAGAGTTATATGTGAGAGCCCATTCACTTACCAAATCTGTGTCGCTCTCAAGTCCCCTTTGATCTACAGTGATTGGCTCCCCCTGGTGACTTGAAGCAGTATCACTGGAAAGGAGTGACACTGGTACTCGATCTGTTTGAGAGAGCTGCAGTGCAATGCAGCTGGATTGGCGAGGCACCTGCCAGCAGAGCAGATCTCTGTGTGAGAGCCCATCCACCATTTGCACTTGCCAATTGCAATTGTTTGGGGTGTGGAGAGTGCTTTCTTTTTTAAGGGAGGGGAGGGAGTGTCTGCTTTCTTTGATATAGAATCCTGCTGTATCTGTTAACTTTTTTAGCTGCTTGGACACTTACTTATGGAACCGCAATCAGGGCTTATTTTTGGAGTAGGGCTTATATTTTAGGCACACTAAAAAAAAGCCCCTAAAATCCTACTATTTGGGGTAGGTCTTATTTTTCAGGGGAAAAGGAGACGCCTTGACATGAGTAAAAACATAGGAGTTACACAAGAGTATCCTGTGTAAGATTTCCTAATTCTAGAAATAAAATAACTGAGTCCTTATAATTAAAAAACATATTAATATACTTTTTGGGGATGGGCTAGGCTGCTATTTTAGTTTTTATTATATAATGGATTTTAATTTTATTCTTCTGTCCCACTAGCAGCCATGAGGCTACTATATTTATACAGCTTGTATACTCCTGAGGGATACTTTGCACTACACAACATAAGTGGCTGCATGTGATGGCCTGCCAACAATATAACAGGCCATGGCTGCAGGTAAACGTTTTAGCAGACCTGACCCTAAATGCCTAAAGGTATTTGCATACGATCCGTAGACCATGCATACTAGATGCAGGGGCAGCCCTCCTGCGGAGACGTGAGTGTTGTCCGCGGGAGAAAGCAGCAGTCCGTGCCCAAGATCAGGGTTTGGGGTGCCGCAGATTTTTGCTGTGCTCTCCCCACTGACAACACTTGCATCTCTGCAGCATAAATTGACATGCTGCGCCACATGTCAGTTTACACTGGAGAAAAACAGTACAGTGGTCATGGGATTTCTATAAATCCCATCCATTGAGCCTTTACTGTACAACGCAGCAAAAACACACTGCATCTAAAAAGATGCAAACACTGATCATGTGCACATACTCTTAGATGTCGTCTGTATATTACACAATATAATGCTGGACGGATTTAAAACACCACAATAGAAATCGGAGTATAAATCCTGCATACTGCGGTCACCCCTGGTAATGGGATGGGCACAGGAAGCATGACGCCCGTGCTGTCCACCGGACATGCCATTACAACATACCTGGGTCAGAACACCACAGCTATGACATAATTTGTCCATGTGCGGCATTTAACAACACTACGTTGGTAACTAGTCTATGTGAAATGGAAGGTAGACAACCTGCTAGTGTACAACGCGAGTGTGGTGACACAGTTTAAGTCAATGATGATTTTAGTACCTTCCTGTCCGGCTTCATGTGGTGAGAAAATACGGGCATCTCCACAAGGCGATGTGCTGATGTACAGATGGAACTGAACACTGTCCTTCAGTCTGTAGCCTCCAATTTCAGACTTCATAAATATGGATTTCTGCTGATCCTCTTTAGTGCTGAGAAATGAGTAAGACATGAGGTTAGCCATGTCACTTTTGCATATTATTTCATATATTGCTGTGAATCCTGAATTATGTTTATCAGCATTCTGTAGCTTGATTGGATAGTACCGGCCGGCTGTAGCCAATCACTCAGCTCGGCGCATGTGCCAAGGTAGATGGCAAAAGCCACTGAACTCAGTGATTGTTTACAGCTACGATGCACGATAATGTCACCGCTGCAGCCAAACACTGAGCCTTGAGCGTCAGCGGAGAGGACAACATCCTGCTGTTATTTTAGAGATTTTGGGGTTCACTTTCCTTAAAGTGGAAAACCCCTTTAAGCAACTTGTTACAGTCATTATCTCCTCCTAAGATCAGACCGTAAGTCTCAGAGAACACAATGCAACAGGGGCCATAACAAATAAGAGTGAGACACCGGGGTACCACTAGTGGCCCCTGGGTGGGTATGTTCTTACTGCCCCTGGAAAAAGCGCCTTAGCGAAACGATCGTTGGGGGATCCTCCCTCCCACTCACCGTGACCACACATCTCTACAGGTAATTATTTAATCTCTTATCAAGATTCTTCCTCATTGTTGCCCTCTATTTTCCTTTATATATGAGCCATCTATCATTAAGATCTATTTCTTATCCAATATATCCTCAGCTCATATTGGCCATCAGCTACCGCTCTTTTACATGATTACACACTATATAGGATATTCAGCCATGTTACAGGCATACAGTCAGCCCCTTCAAATTGCTGCATATCCACTTCATTTATATGCTTAAGGCTGCTTTCACACTACGTTTTTTTAACATGCGTCATGAACGTTTTTTGCTGTAAAAGAGGATCCTGCTTTTACAGCAAAAAAACGCATGCAAACGCAGGTGTTATTTTGCAGGATCCTGTCACTTTAAGTTTATGGGCGGGCATTGGAGTCATGTGATCGGGAGTCAGTGGAACTGAACTTGATAGACTGGGAGCCGGCTCGTAACCAAGGTAAACATCGGGTAACTTGCTTGGATACCCGATATTTATCTTTGTTACGAGCGTCTGCAGCTGCTAGGAGCCGGGCTCCCTGCACACGTAACCAACGTAAACATCGGGTAACTAAGAGAAGCACTTTCCTTGGTTACCCAATATTTATCTTGGTTACGAGTGTCTGCAGCTCTCGGGGGGGGAGAGGGAGGGGAGAGAGGGACTGATCACGCCAGGCTGGTTTCTGGGCATGCTCAGTAGAGCAAACAGGATCCTGTCTATCAGCATGCCAGAGTTCACATGCGTTTGCGTGCTGTTTAGTCAGGATCCAGCAATTTGCAGTATTTGGACGCAGCTCAAAAACGCTACAAGTAGCGTTTTGGAAAAAAGTTAAAAAACTGTAAGTCGCTGGATCCTCACTATAATGCACGCAAACGCATGTGAACGCATGTTAACGCGAGTCCATTGCAAATGCATTGAAATGAAAACGCAATTGCACTGGATCCGTTTTTGCGTTAAAAAAAAACATTCATCATAGCAGCTCACCAGTACATTTCTTGGACCATTGCCCTAAATGTGGACTCCATAAAGCAAAACTGTTTCACTGCATATGGGAATGCCCACGAGTGAGGGGGGTATGGGAGGAAGTGGTGGCGTACATATTGAGGATTTGGAAAGTAGTTATACCCGTCACCCCTCAGGCCTGTTTGTTTCACTGTATAGAAGGCCCTACAGAAACTGACAGAGCAAGTGCTCACATTCCAGGTGTAATACACGTAGTATTGCTTGTAGTTAAGAAATGCCTACTTAGGAATTGGCTGATAAGACAGACACCGAGAAATACAGAAATAGTTGATACCCTAAAAACAATAATGATGTACGACAAACTGGATTCGGAGAAACATAAGGAGAAGTCCACTAAAAGATTCTTCAAAAAGTGGAGAACATTTATTGAGCAAAGCTTCACACAGACGGAAATCACCCAGTTAATTAAAGCATTTGAACACACGTCTTGGTATTGTGTGGAAGACATTGCAGGGACACTAGGGACACTGAAGATGGGGAGCATCCAAAGGACCAACTGAAGGGAACAAATAGGTTAGGTTGTTAAGTTAAAGTAAATTATTGTTAAGATAATTCTATGGAGATGAAATTGTTGTGACAATGAAAAAGAAAATGATGTAACAGAAGCATTGTACGATCCGGAGACATTTTATGGAATGTAACAACATGTTCTCTTGTTGAGGATATGTGCTTGCTGACATCAAATAAAATATGTTTAAAAAAACAAAACAAACAAAAAACGTTCATGACGGATGTTAAAAAAACGTAGTGTGAAAGCAGCCTTATCATGCACTTGAGCTGGTGTTATAATGGTATAATGGTAACCATTTTGATAGCTCCCCCTTTTTGACTCTGTATGCCTCATAAGTCACTTTGGCCCTTCTTTTCATTTGCCATAGGAGTCTTTGCACTCCTTTCTGTGAACACCTCGGATACTTTATATAGAATCAGATCACATTTGCAATATATAGGATTGTATCCATATAATCCTGTGTGTGGTCACGTCACGCTGCCTGGGAGGGGGCTCTATTCCTTTTTTCCTATTTAAATCTGTGCAGGTTATTATGCAACTTGGCTGTCATTGTCTTTGTACCTGAGCTACATGTTTTTGTAATTCTTCACTTTTTGCATATTTAAATAAAATATATACATATTAATTAATAAAATCATATATATATATTTTATTACAAATTTTTGGTTTTCGTTCTTCTTTTCTCCTCTTATATCATAGTAAAGCAGGCTTTACACTGCAATATCGGTGCCCCCATCATTTGTGCAACACGGGCAAATCGCTGCCCGTCGCGCACATAATCGCGCACCCCCGTCACACGGACTTACCTGCCCTGCGACGTCGCTCTGGCAGGTGATCCGCCTCCTTTCTAAGGGGGCGGGTCGTGCGGTGTCACAGCGACGTCACACGGCAAGCGGCCAATAGAAGCGGAGGGACGGAGATAAGCGGGACGTAACATCCCGCCCACCTCCTTCCTTCTGCATAGCGGGTGGAGGCAGGTAAGGAGATGTTCGTCGCTCCTGCGGTGTCACACACAGCGATGTGTGCTGCAGCAGGAACGAGGAACAACATCGCTAATGAGAGGTAAACGATTTTTTGTTTTAGGACGACCTCTCCGCTGCAAACAAATTTGGCCGCTTTTGCGATCGTTTTAGGTCGCACATAAGTGTCACACGCTGCGATCTCGTTAATGACGCCGGATGTGCGTCACAAACAACGTTACCCCGATGATAAAACATTAACGATATCCTAGCGTGTAAAGCCCCCTTAAGTGTCAGAGGCAGGAGGTAATACAAGCAGGTAATGTGAGAAAATATTCAGAGGACTCGGTAATGTCAAGTCTTAGGAACATTCAAAGAACTGGTTCATAATAGAGCGATGCACATTTTTTCTACACCAATTGGCAATACCAATGATAAATACTGTGGTTTTTATAGCCTTACCTTAAAAATAACTCCAGCTGTGTGTAGAGAAACCTTAGCAGTGACCTGCGAGCTATAATTTCAGCGTGACAGTCATTTAGCGCCAGACCACGATCACTCATATACTCTCCATTGATGCATTTGGTTCCAGTGGAAACACTAATAACCTGGGCATCCTTCACATCTATTCCTAAGTATAAAAATCTGTATTGAGCAGATGTATTTCAAAAGGGCGGCATGAGGGAGTGAGGGGGAGAGATGGGGAGGGGTCCAAAAATATTGGCTAATGGTAAATAAAAGCGGCACAGAAAACATTAAAGTACCTGTTGTCATGACGACGCCAGCGAGGACTTTTCTCCTTGCATGTGGGGAGGTGAAATTATCAGTCAGCTCGCTGAACTTATCTACCACCAAACGAGCAACTGCGTCAGCCAGAACCTTCACACATAACACAAGACATGACACGGTTAATCTCTCGGCTACGGCTGCACATTTCCTTGCTTCTTCCCTGATCTTATCGAGTTGCAGATTCATAAAGTGGCCTCATGCCGGCGGGACCCAAAGTTTTGTTACCATCTTGATAGACTTATCCAGTTATATTATGCTGTACCAGTCTGGTGACATCACATGAGAAATATCACTATTTTTGTCTTTCCATAGACATTTATAGGCAGCAACTGCTCTCTGGTCCCCTAGCTGAGCAGTGAATTCAGAGTACAAGGGTTTGATAAGTTGGGAAAGTAATTTTTCTTTAGTCAGACATATTATAGGGTTTCTAACACTGGATTTATAATAAAATTGGTGCACAATTTTTTAGATATTTTTATGCTCTGTTGCCACAGACATTTCTGCAAATGACATACCAGGAATAGATGCCGCAATAATTAGCAGTCCCTCCTAGACTAGTTTTTCCATGTACATTGTCTGAGTGGGCTTCTCCAACTATTTCTGGTGCAAAGGACAGAAAGGTGAAGCACAGGCCAACAGAGTTGGTAAGCACTGGCACTAAAACTGCAGGTTTCATTTCTTTAGAAAAGTGAATCTGTCACCAGGTTTTTGCTACCCTGAGAGCAGCATGATATGGGAGCAGAGAGCTTGATTCCAGTGATGTGTAACTTACTAGGCATTTTGCTAAAACTGCAGTTTTTCTCTCCTGCAGATCTAACATCCTCTGAATGCTGACCCTGTATATCCCCTCCACATCACAAAGTTCTATGTACACTGTGCATAAGCAGAAAGCGGCCAATCAATGCTGGGGAAGCAGTGATTTTATTAAAGCTACAGCAAGCAGCCCAGTAAGTGACACATTGCTGGAATCAGGGCATCTGCCCATACATTATATTCCTCACAAGCAGCAAAAAACCCGGTAAACGATTACCTTTCAGCAGTCTTGGAGATACAATAATACCTTGACTTAAAAGTGCACCAACTTACAAACTATTCAAGATAAGAGCCGTCGCTCTATTTTTTTTGCTTCATAATGCAAGCAGAAATGTGAGGAACGAGCAGCTTATACTCACCCTCCCTCTGATCCCCCCCACAGTGGCCGTGGGGGACGGGAGAGAGGCTGAGTACAATCGTTTTTAAGTAAGCGTGCGGCGTAATGGGGGGTCATGTGTACCAGGATGGGCGGGGAGGGGTGTCATATGTACCAGGATGGGCGGGGGGGGGGGGCATGTGTACCAGGATGGGGGGGGGGCATGTGTACCAGGATGGAGGGGGGCATATGTACCAGGATGGGGGAGGGCATATGTACCAGGATGGGGGAGATCATATATACCAGGATGGGGTGGGGGGGTGATCATATATACCAGGATGGGGGGGGGGGTATCATATATACCAGGATGGGGGGGGGTATCATATATACCAGGATGGGGGGGTATCATATATACCAGGATGGGGGGGGGGGTATCATATATACCAGGATGGGGGGGTATCATATATACCAGGATGGGGGGGGGGTATCATATATACCAGGATGGGGGGGGGTATCATATATACCAGGATGGGGGGGGTATCATATATACCAGGATGGGGGGGGTATCATATATACCAGTATGGGGCGGTATCATATATACCAGGATGGGGGGGGTATCATATATACCAGGATGGGGGGTATCATATATACCAGGATGGGGGGGTATCATATATACCAGGATGGGGGGGTATCATATATACCAGGATGGAGGGGTATCATATATACCAGGATGGGGGGGTATCATATATACCAGGATGGGGGGGGGGTATCATATATACCAGGATGGGGGGGGTATCATATATACCAGGATGGGGGGGGTATCATATATACCAGGATGGGGGGGGGTTATCATATATACCAGGATGGGGGGGTATCATATATACCAGGATGGGGGGGTATCATATATACCAGTATAGGGGGGGTATCATATATACCAGTATAGGGGGGGTATCATATATACCAGTATAGGGGGGGTATCATATATACCAGTATAGGGGGGGGTATCATATATACCCAGGATAGGGGGGGGGGAAATCATATATAACAAGATAGGTGGGGAATCATATATACAAGGATAGGGGATAATATATACCAGGATAGGGGATCATATATGCCAGGATAGGGGGGGATCATATATGCCAGGATAGGGGGGGATCATATATGCAAGGATAGCCTCACTTACAATCAATAACTTACCTTATGGTCATACCCAGAGATTTGTGATAAGAGGTAGGGTAAATAATTTTAGAACACATGGATGACATAAGTTTTTCATAAATTTGCTATATGAGATGACACAAAAACAAAATAGTTTGTTCAATTCTCTTACCTGAGGCAAGTGCAACTGTAGACCTTCACTTGGAACAGGCTGTCGTGAAGGAGTCTGGTCCAATTGCATGTTAAATAATGATGCCAAAGCTGACTGAGCCGCTCGTGCTTTAGCAAGTTTCTTGTTCCTACCAGATCCCTCAAATGTCTGGTTATCCACTGTGACTGACATGATAAAGTTTTTAGCATGGCTTTCTCCACTCTCGGACACAAAGTCATATTTCAGTCCAGGTCGCAGCTCATTTAAGATCATTACAGGATTTTTCCCACTTGAAGGTGGAAAAAATGAAGGTGTTGGAAGTGGGGACTGGATTAGGTTGCAAGATCCAGCGAGCGCCATGCTATAGTCACTTGTTGAATTAAAGGGTTCATTCCCATTGGAGCCTAAGAAAAATGCATGATCTGACTGCTCGGGTTTTTCAAATCCATTGAAGAGTGTGTCTGGGAAGTCGGCCTGGTCAGAAGTGAAGTCCGTGTTCATAGACTGAGTTCTCCCCATTGCTATATGAGCTTCTGATGCATTGGGAAACTGCACAAAAGACCGTAATGCTTTTTCAGCGGCATGTAGCTTGGCCTTCTTTTTTGTTGGCCCTGATCCCTCAAAAGCTTGCCCATTAACCTCAACAGTCATAATGAATACTGGTGCATGAACTGGTCCAGACTGAGATAGAAGCTTATACTGCAAACCTGGTTTTATCTCGTTCAGCTGCATGAGCGCGTTCTTTGGCAGCACAGGCCCTGGCGTTTTCTTCCTCTTCTTTGGACGAAACTTGGAATGGCCATTATTACCTTCCTCCAATGGTCGTTTCCTGTTGCTTCCCTCACCCCCATTGGATAGCTGAGCCCCCTCCCCGGTACCTTGGCCATTCCCTTCCTTTCTTGATAGTCCATCCATGTGACGATTTTCTTTAACGTCAGTGCTGCTTGAACCTGTGGTGCCCAGAAAGAGTAACTTACAACGCCTTCGTTGCAGGATCTTGTAAATGCAAAATTTATAGATTCCTTTATCTATCTTTGTCACTGGTTCAGTGATGTGTGGTCACAGAATATATGATAAGTTGTAATGGCAAATGCTATTAACCATTTGCTTTTCATTAACATGGAAGAAAAAAATGTAGTAACATCCTTTTAAAATCTTATTTTTTTTTTTTCTTGCCAAATCATCTGAAGACTGAATATTCTTAATAAATGAAAAGCAAGAAAAACAGGACAAAAATATCCTGATTTAAAACTGATAATATAGGGGTGTTCCCCTAATACAGGCGGCTTCCATACAAATGTGGGTGCCAGAAAATTGGAATAATTAGCAAAAGAAACTGATTCTTGATAGAGAAAAACAAACTGATTTTAAAGAGGTCTCAAATGATCGAAAAACGATTTCACTTTTTACACAATTTATTGTTCGTTCTCAATTCTTAAACCAAGTTCACATTATTTCCATTAGATATTATCTTTACGGATTAAGTCGCGTTCTTAAGTATTCAAAGGCCCAAGATGTACTGAATCTTGGAACAAAACTGCTAAGCAAACACACACCACTTTACCCAGCTAACAAAGCTGATGGAATGGTTGCTAAATTTTCATTTATAACATCCTCCAGCAAAAGCTCGATAGGTTACTCCTTTCGGCGCTCAACAGACCAAGGGGGAAAGAAGATTTTGAAATTAACAGTAAAAAGTATGCAATCCTTGTTTGCTGATAGAATCAGATTTGCACAAGTGACCATATTTACATATGATAGAAGATGTTAAAAGGTGCGGAAGGCTATAGAAAAGAAGAAAAAAAAAAAAAAGTGCGAGACCTAAGTGATAACTAAATCGTTACCATAAAATCAGTGACGATTAATTCAAATTATTAAATTAACTGAAATGCTAGTTACCTACTAGAAAGCGATCCAGCAAAGCTGCCTGTTCTGTACCGCACATCAGCTAGACCATTAGTATATCACTTTGTGTCAACTACCTTTTATAAGAAATTTATACTACAGTCCTGCTCATCGTTATTGGCACCCATGAAGTTTAAAAAGTGAACCTGTCAGGGGCAACATGCACCCGGAACCACGAGCAGTTCTGGGTGTCTATTGCTAATCCCTGCCTAACCGTCTCTGTATCTAGTAGCATACATAAAGAGATCTTTAGAAAAAGTATTTCTAAAGATCCTTTATGATATGCTAATGAGCGAGGGCACTAGTGCCTAGGGTGTTACTTCCTGCGCTCATTCCGGCCTCTTCTCATGTAAGCAGCCCACAGGGGTGAAATAACATGCTATTCAATGCAGCGTCATTAGCGGTGACTGCGCATACCTGTGTCCGCTGTCATCGCTTCAGAAGCTGGGCAGTGCGCATGGTCAAACGTCCAGGCACTTCCGGTCATGCTCACTATGAAGCCAGGTGTACGAGTCCTGGTTTCAGATAGGTCTAGTGCGCATAACTGGAAGTGCTGGGACTTCTGATCATGTACACTGCCCAGCATCTGAAGCAATGACCGTGGACACAGGTACGCGCATCACCACTGTTGATGCTGGATAATGCTCATTGAATAACATGTTAGCACGCCCCTGTGGGCATGCTAAGGGCAGAATTAGCGCAGGAACTAACACCCTTGCGACTAGCCCCTGCACTCATTAGCATATCAGAGGATCTTTAGAAATACTTTTTCTAAAGATCTCTTTATCTATGCTACTGTAGCCTGAGACAGTTAGGCAGGGATTAGCAATATGCACCCAGAACTGCTCGTGGTTGTGGGTGCATATTATACCTGACAGGTTCCCTTTAATACATACTGTGAAATATCTCCTGGACAAAAATGAATCAAGTGAAACAGCCTTTCTGTATAGAGCACTCTTGTTAAATACAAAAGCGCAAATGATAAACAACTATTTAAAACAAAAAACCAATGGGAGGGAAAAATAGAAAAACCTAAAGCTTGTTGTGATGCTGGTATTGGCCCTTTACATTAAATAAGTATGGAAACACATTTTGACTTGCCTGGGGTAAATCACAAATGGGAATCACCTGTGAAATTGTCGGTGCCCATGTGACATAAATTAGCCAATGAATGATGACTTCAGTGTTTTAAAAAGCCACATGGTAGGCCCTGTCCCTTTGTTATAATCATGAAGACAAAAAGGAGCTGTTTGAGAACATCAAAACTGCGAATATTAGCAGCAAACAACACTTCCAAAGGGTATAAGGCCATCTCCAAAGATCTTTCTATCCCAGTTTTAAGAGTGCACAATGTTAAAAAGAAGTTTGCCAAGCCTGGAACAGTCAACAACCTCCCTAGACGTGAGGGAAAAAGGAAACTTGACAAGAGATGTCTTTGAAGGTTGGTGCGAATGGTGGAAAAAACACCATATCAAACATCCAAAGACCTCAAGGCCGGCCTGGAAGAGTCTGAGGCCATGGTTTCAGCAAGTACCTTACACTGTACACTAAACTAAGCAGAAGTTTATGGGCAAAGGCCAAGAAAGAAACCCTTGCTGAAGAAAATACATCAAAAGGAACGACTGATCTCAGCCACCTTGACAAACCCCAATCCTTTTGCAAATATGTTCTGTGGACAGATAAAACAAAAACTAGACCTTTTTGGCAATGCAAAGAAAGTTTGTTTAAAAGAACATCATACCAACAGTTAAGCATGGTGGAGGATCCACAATGCTGTGGGGTTGCTTTATTACCTCTGGTACTGGAGGCCTTGACCATATCACTGGAATCATGAAATCAGAGAATTATCAAGAGATTTTAGAATGAAATCTCCTTCCCAGTGTAAGGGTACCTTCACACTTTAGCGATGCAGCAGCGATCCGACCAGCGATCTGACCTGGTCAGGATCGCTGCTGCATCGCTACATGGTCGCTGGTGAGCTGTCAAACAGGCAGATCTCACCAGCGACCAGTGAACAGCCCCCAGCCAGCAGCGACGTGCAAGCGACGCTGCGCTTGCACGGAGCCGGCGTCTGGAAGCTGCGGACACTGGTAACTAAGGTAAACATCGGGTATGGTTACCCGATGTTTACATTAGTTACCAGCGCACACCGCTTAGCTGTGTGTGCAGGGAGCAGGGAGCCGCGCACACTGAGCGCTGGCTCCTTGCTCTCCTAGCTACAGTACACATCCGGTTAATTAACCTGATGTGTACAGCAGCTACATGTGCAGAGAGCCGGAGCCGGCAGCACAGGCAGCGTGAGAGCTGCGGAGGCTGGTAACTAAGGTAAATATCGGGTAACCACCTTGGTTACCCGATGTTTATATTAGTTACCAGCCTCCGCAGCTGCCAGACGCCGGCTCCTGCTCCCTGCTCGCTTCATTTGTCGCTCTCTCGCTGTCACACACAGCGATCTGTGTGTCACAGCGGGAGAGCGCCTTTGAAGAAAACGAACCAGGGCTGTGTGTAATGAGCAGCGATCTCGCAGCAGGGGCCAGATCGCTGCTCATTGTCACACACAGCGAGATCGCTAATGAGGTCACTGCTGCGTCACAAAAAGCGTGACTCAGCAGCGATCTCGGCAGCGAGCTCGCTGTGTGTGAAGCACCCCTAAGAAATCTTGGAGTAAGTGGAAGATCATGGGTCCTCCAGCAAGACAATAACCCAAAGCACACATCCAAAAGTATATAGGAATGGTTCAAAAAGGTAAAAATGGACTATTTTAAAATGTCCAGCAATGAGTTCTGACCTCAATCCCATTGAAAATCTTTGGGGTGAGGTGAAACCTGCCATTGGGAAAAAGAACCCTGCAAACATTCAAGAGCTTAAACAAACTGCAAAGGGAGAGTGTGAGAAAATACCAGCTGAGAAGAGCAAGAAGCTTATAGATGGCTACAAGAAACGTTTGTTGGCTGTCATCAATGCCAAAGGGTGTGCATCCAAGTATTAATTAGGGGAGGGCTTTTATTGCTGCACATGCTCTTTATTCTGTTTCTTCCTTGAAATTGCCACAACAACAATGTTCTATTGTTGTATTATTTTAGGCCACTAATTAAAAAAATCCTAAGGGTACGTGCCCACAATCAGGACTCACTGCGTTCAGGACGCAGCGAATCCTGACCTGCGAGGCCCCGCGTTTCCTCCACCGGAGAACATAGCTGCTTGTACCCACGATCAGGGTTCAGTGTGCTGCAGTCTCTCGCTTGTGTTCTCCCTACGGAGGACTCATGCGATCCCGCAGCAAACAATTGTCATGATGCGGTCTGGAAAGACGCACCACAGGTCAGTATTTGCTGCGTAAAAAACAAGCACAGTGGGCATGGGATTTCAAGAAATCCTGTCCACTATGCTTGTACTGTACAACGCTGCGTTTTGGACACAGCTGAAGCATGCTGCGCCCAAAATGCAGCAAACACGGATCGTGGGCACGTACCCTAAGGATATATTTTTGGTACATTTCCATTTATTTCTGAAGATGTTGTACAGTCTATGAAAAAAAATTAGGGGTGCCAATAATGGTGAGCAGCACTGTAAGTCTCTAATACTACAGTGAGGGACAAGAAAACTACTCAAAGAAGGTGAATATTTTTATAAGTAAATATCTTGTACTATACAATACATTGGTATGAATATAAACACTAGGGGAGGCACTGAGTAAATTGCCCTTTATGGATGTTCGCTAAGGGGAAGCTTTATATGTACGCTCGTGGGAGGCAGTAGAAGGCTTCAGTTACCAACATGAAGCTCTTCTCTAAAACTCATTATCTAATACAGCTTACTCATATTTTCTTCATCATCTACATCCATTGTGAAATACTTTGGCTGCTTCCTGGACTGTTGAGGACCACTTCGCTCTGCAAAGAAAATTAAAAAGTCAATTTAAATACATACTTAAAAAAAAAAAAATATATATTAATTACCGACACAATATCAGTCCATATCTATGAGCACACAGTATATGACCATAATGACTATATGTTGTGTTCAGACGGCGACTCCCATAGGAAACGCAATGTTTCATTTAAGTACATATTACAACATGCAAAAATAAAGCTCCTAACGTAATCTCTCTGGGCAGTCTTCGTACGACCTCGCAATGTTGTCTAGTGCCTTTATTCTCATTTATATGACTGAAGTAAATCTAATAAATTAACATTTAAAATAACATGATGAATTGACTTAATGTAGGTAGTCCAAGTCCTGTGTTTTACAGATAAGGCATTATTTAATAAATTAAGACCAAATCACAAAAAAAGTCATTTCATATTAGCGACAGTATAAATTTATGTCAGAATAAATTTGGCAAGTTTGTTTGTAATGCATGCAATTTTTATCCATAATTACTAAAGAAGGCAGGTGCGATAAGAAAGTCCTGGTTTTGTAAAGATGATTAATACAATTTTGCAGTTTTACTCTATGAACGTT
Source organism: Anomaloglossus baeobatrachus (assembly GCF_048569485.1). Taxonomy (NCBI): domain Eukaryota; kingdom Metazoa; phylum Chordata; class Amphibia; order Anura; family Aromobatidae; genus Anomaloglossus; species Anomaloglossus baeobatrachus. The sequence continues at coordinate 107,187,026 of NC_134359.1, forward strand.
TTCAGTGTGAAGTTATCAAGTTCCTATAAACCCGTTCATAAAGGCAAGCGGCAGTACCAGGTAGAGGCAGGTATGTGCCAGCCTCCGACTACGTTCGCACTGAAATGGACACGGTGCTCGGAGGAACACGGACTCTTTATTGGGCAGACTAGTGGGAATCCTCAAGGGTAAACCTCTAATCAAATAAAAAACTGAGCCATACGGTCATAAACCAGAACGATTTAGGTCTTGAAAGGTTTATCCAGGATTGGCACAAAAGTCTGCAGTCCCTCTATGTGTCGCTCTATGTGACTGCAGACTTGTGAATCCTCACAGTGCGCACAGTCATTGGTGCCAGCAGCGAGACTGGGCGGCCATGTGACCGAAAGTAGGTCATTTGCATCTTCTATCCACGTGCAAGTCCTCGCCTAATTCACTTGTTTGACTCTATAAGGGTACTTTCACACTTGGATTCAGCGCAGTCCGTCACTATGGAGAATAGCGCAGTCCGTTAACGCACTGCACTATTCTCCATAGACTTGTATGGAAGACGCACTGTAACGCAAGTGTCAGCGTTGCATCCACTGGACGACGCAGCGTCGTTATTTTGACGCTGCGTCGGGCGGAGGGAACGCAGCATGTACCTTTTTTTGAGTGGCGGAAACCTTTATTTTTAACTGCGCTTGCTTTTTTTTTTTTTAAAAAATCACAGAAACTTTATTTTGTTTCTCAGTGGCCGAACGTTCAGCTGAGCGCCCGGCCCCCTGCATGTGAGAGCGCTCAGCTGAGCGCCCGGCCGCCGGCATGTGAGAGTGCTCAGCTGAGCGCCCGGCCCCCTGCATGTGAGAGTGCTCAGCTGAACGCCCGGCCGCCGGCATGTGAGAGTGCTCAGCCGAGCGCCCGGCAGCCGGGTGATCAGCTGATCGTTCACAATAGTCTGCTGCCGGTAAAACTGTAAAGAAGAAAAAAAAATAAATAAAAAAAAAAAAAAGCTTTCAGTTGTTTTGTACGATCCGTTGCATCCGTTGTGCCATTATATGCAACGCATCCATTGCATCCGTCAGACAACGCAATGCAACGGATGCCGTTCAACGCAAGTGTGAAACTAGCCTAAGATAGTAGCCTGTCATGCAGGAGGCGTGCACAGCCCGGACTGTTCAGATCTGGGAGCAGGGGTAGAACTGGACGCTCGCTGAATCGCTTCTTTGTGCACATGGGGAGTGGAAGAGAAAAGTTGGAGGTCTCCTGCCAGGACAAAAGGCGTACTCATACAGACAAGTAATTTTCCGCTAGTTAAGAAAAACTGCATAATAAAACCAAAATAATTTATTGAAATCACCAGATTTGCAGTGTGAGTTTTGTCTCAGTAATCTAAACTAATGAAACCTAATGGCTTGAACTCCCCAAGACTGAGTCCTACCCAGAAGCTCGCTGGAATCAGCTGTTCTATATTTATAAGGAGGTGCATCGTAGATTGTGTAGGGTTGACGAAATGGCTTTGTACGTCCGCTTTAAAAAGGTGTAGGTCTCCACTATGATTTACCCCTCTCCCTCTGGCGTCAAGTAAGGAAAATCTGCCAGGCAGTGGCTACCCGTTTTTTTCATTATGCCTATCAATTTTTTTTTCGTTATAAAGTATAAAAATTAAAATGTGTTTATAGAGCAGGAGAAGGTCAGCACTGATGTTGTGTATTCTAGTCACTGAGAAGTATTTGTGCCTTGTCCTCTTCAAAGCAAATGAACTCAGGTAAATGGAGGCGGTTAACAGTAGAAAAGCAGCAGCGACTAAAAGCTTATTAAAATATAAAGTACAATATGGCCCAAAACAATTTGCCATAGTCACTACTGAGTTCAGCTCACTTATGCTATTTTTTCCTTATTTAGTTTCTCCATTTTTGTTTAATCTGCTGTTTTCTATTTATTTTTGTCCTCTCCATTAGGCCTAAGACACAAGGAATGAAAATCGGAGCAAGTGGAATGAGATAAAACATCGCATTCCACTCGGACCAATATTAGCCTAGGTGCCAGCACCCATGAGCAATTTGTTTTCTCAGCCCTAATCGGACTGAGAAAACAGTGGCAGCATGCTGCGGGTGCAATGCGATCCTGTTTCTCTCGTACCCATTCAACTCTATGGGGCGAGAGAAACATCGCACTGCACTCGCAGTACACCGGTGTACTGTGAGTGCAGAGCGAGAATGGCAATAGCCGACAACGGAGGAGAGAGGGAGATAAATCCCTCCCCTCCTCAGCACCAGCTCGCCCCTCCTCAGAGTCGGCCTGTACCCCACAGCTGTGGTCCGATCGCACGATCGGTCCTCAGTTGCAATGACACTCAGCTCCTGCTGTGCTGCCAGCGTGAGCAGAGTGTCATGCGAGGATTGCAGTAGTCCCCATGTGGCCCCGGCCTTAGTGGAGCACTACAGTCACTAGACCTCTCTGAAGCCGGGACGCGTGCACCCAGCTTCATACTGCACATGACTGGAAGTGGCGGGCATTCATATCAGCAGTCAGAGAGGACTCAGGTACGGGCGTCACCACTGGTGATGCTGCATTGAATAACGTTAGCACACCCCTGTGGGCGTACTAACATGCTAAGAGGCCGGAATGAGCACAGGAACAAACGCCCATGTGACTAGTCCATACACTCATTAGCATATGATAAAGGATCTTTAGAAATACTTTTTCTAAAGATCTCTTTATCTATGCTACTAGATGCAGGAACAGTTAGGCAGAGATTAGCATTATGAACCCAGAACTGTTCACTGTTCTGGGTGCATATTGTTCACTGTTCTGGGTGCATATTAACACCGTTGCAGAGGTTAAAACATAACACTGAAAAGTAGGGTGCATCAATGCTATATGGCAGCAGATGTGAGAAGGAATCGGTCCAGTCCGCTCTACATTCTTGTCCTTGACTACAAAAGCTATTGCCACTGGAATTCTGCTTCCATCTGCTCACGACATGAAAAGTATGAGCTGATCAGTATTTTCCACTTTAGTTAATCACTGACCTGTCAGCTAAACTGTCAGCCGTCCAATATGGAACTTGAAAATAATAGGTTATTTGGACATGGGTCACAGGCTTAATGCAGAACAGAAAATCTCCCATAGCAATCATGATCTTGACTCAGTGCAGTCATTTTCAGCTAAATATGAGCCGGCATTTTTTCTTGTTTTGTAATTTTTTGATTATTGAACATTTTTTTTATATTATGGAACATCGTGTACAGGAATGCCCAAATAAATATTTTAAACACCAGTGGTTGTTAGTTACAAAAAGACAGAGGTTAAAAAAAAAAATAATGATGATGTGAAAAGGTTTATATCCTTGCCTTTCACTTTCTTACTCATTGAATTGCTGTTAAAGCTTAATAATTCAATTCAATTGTTGGCATACTTGAAATTGTTCCAGAAAATAAAGTATTTCTCCCTGAAAATTATTGGAATTACAAATGTTTTGCTATAAACATATTTCCTTTTTGTGTATTGGAACAGCACAAAAAACAGATAAAAAAGGTAAATTGGACATAATGTCACACAAAAAATTTCAAAAATAATCCGGACAAAATAGTTGGCATCCCCAACTTAATATTTGGTTGCACTCCCTTTAGAATAAATAACTACAATCAATCGCTTCCTATAACCATCATCAAGCTTCTTACACCTATGAACTGGAATTTTGGACTCTTCTTTTACAAACTGCTCCTGGTCTCTGGTAGGTGAAGGCGTCTTCTCCCAACAGCAACTTTAAGATCTCTCCACAGGTGTCAATGGGATTTAGATCCGGACTCATTGCTGTCACTTCAGAACTCTCCAGTGCTTTGTTTCCATCCATTTCTGGGGGCTTCTTTAAGCTTATTTGGGGTTCTTGTTCTACTGGAAGACCCATAACCTAGGACGCAAACCCAGCTTTCTGACACTGGGCACTACATTGCAATCCAAAATCCTTTGGTAATTTTCATGTTCTATGATGCCTTGAACACAGTCAAGGCCCCCAGTGCTAGAGGCAGCAAAACAACTCTTGTTTTCTTTGTAGGCCACATTACATTTTCGGTAAACAGTAGAATGCTGTGCTTTACCAAAAAACTCTATCTTGGTTTCATCTGTGCTCAAGACGCTTTTTCACAAGGATTTTGGCTTACTCATGTACATATTGGCAAACTGCAGTCTGGGTTTTTTAGGTCACTGTTAGCAGTGGGGTCCTCCTGGGTCTCCTGCCATAGCGTTTCATTTCATTCAAATGTGGATGGATAGTTTTCACTGACACTGATTCCCCCTGAGCCTGCAGGACAGCTAGATTTTCTTTGGAACTTGATTGGCGCTGCTTATTCACCATCCGGACTATCCTGCGTTGCAACTTTTCAGAAATTTTTCTCTACCATCCACTTCCAGCAACATTAGCTATAGTGCCATGGGTTGTAAATTTTTTCATTATGTTGTGCAACATGGACAAAGGATCATGAATACATCATGATCTCTGAAGATGGATTTGAAACCTTGAGATTGATATTTTTCAACAATTTTGGTTCTCAAGTCCTCAAACAGTTCTCTTTTTTTTGTTCTCCATGCTTAGTGCGGCACACACTGTCACAAAATGCAAAGATTTAGTCAACTCCTGCCTTTTTATTTGGTTTCAGGTGGGATTTTCATATTGCCCACACCTGTTACTTGACACAGGTGAATTTTAATGTGTATCGCATGATTGAAACAAAGTGGATTACAACAACAATTTTATTTCTAAAGATCTTTTACCGTAATGAGCGAGGGCACTAGCCCCCTGGACGTTAGTTGCCCTTGCGAGTCACCCCCATTAGCATGTTAGCACACCCACCGGGGCGTACTATCATGCTAATGAATGCACAGCATTACAGGATGATTTCACTCACCTCTCCACTGCCATCGCGTCCGACAGGGGATTTCGGCTCAGTAAGCAGGACCCCGGAGTTTGGGTCATGCACACTATGAAGCCGGGTGTACGTGTCCAGTGGCTTCACACTGCAGTAGTGTGTACGACCGAAGATCCGGGGTCATACGCACTGAGCCAAAATCCCCTGTCAGACGCAACGGCAGTGGAGAGGTGAGATCATCCTCTGACACTGCACATTCATTAGCATGATAGCACGCTTACAGGGAAGTAATAACATGCTAATGCCGGCGACAAGCAAGGGAGGCAATGCACAGGGGACTAGTGCCCTTACTCATTAGTATACGGTAAAAGATCTTTAGAAATACTTTTTCTAAAGATCTCTATCTATGCTAGTGTATACAGGGAGGTTAGGCAGGGATTAGCAATATGCACCCAAAACTGCTCGTGGTTCTGGGTGCATATTTCACCTGACTGGTTCCCTTTAAATGCCCCTCAAGGGGGCGGGGCTACCGTGATTGACCGTAACCTATGTATGTAGGGACTTCTGCTCTAGAACATGCTGTCCACAGGTAGGACTGCAGAAATAATGTGACAGGTGCCGTGAATAAACAAATATAAACATACATACATTTTCTTTTATAATATAACCACACTTTTTAAAAAATAAATAAATTCCATTCAGTCTTTTGGAACAACTGAACCCTGTTCCCATGTCATAGGAAGCGCTCAATCACATCTGACATGTGAACCTTACTTTCTAATAAATTGGTGAACGAGGGGCAGTGTTGCTTTTCTCTCTATGCACTTCAGGGTTCCATTTGTGGACTACGTCGGATTACCTGGACAATATCTGACCTGTCTCCATGGGTTTTTTCCTTATTAAATTGGTGAATCAGAAAGAGCGGTGGGGAGGTTTTTTTTTATTTAATAAAAGTATTTGTGTTTTTTTCTTTATACTTACTGGGTCAGTAATAGGGGGTGTGAAAGACGCATCTCCATTAGTAACACCATGGTTTGATGCCAGCTGAAACTACACAGCCGACATCAACACCAACTACCATTACCCCTATTGCCAACGCACCAGAGCAAATCGGGAAGAGGTGACGCAAATTGGTGCATCTAATGTGATGACCCACTTCTAGGGGGGCTGTGGGCTGGTATTTTTAGGATGGGAAAAGCCCAAATACCATGAACCTTCCCAGTCTGATATCGATCCCCAGCTGTCTGCTTTACCCCACATTTTTTTTATGTAAAGATTTATTTGGCTAAGAAGCTGTACAATCTATTACCCATCTACCTAAATTTCTCTAGCCATGTGTTATCTATTGCGCTTTCTCCCCCATAATGTGAGATGTACATGCTTTTCACGGACCCATAGACTTTTGACCTTTTTCATCCGTACTTACGGTAAAAAATGAAGATAAAAATAGTTTAAAGAAATCGGGTTAAATGCTGCGCTAAAAACCACAAATCCAAGGTGTATAATGAATTCCTTTTCTTTATTTTCAACTTTCATTCAAGTGAAAATAAAGAAAAGGAATTCATTATACACCTTGGATTTGTGGTTTTTAGCGCAGCATTTAACCCGATTTCTTTAAACTATTTTTATCTTCACTAAACCATCGGGGCTGCGGCTGGCCACCTCTGCATTCATTGATTTCATGCCTATAAGGAGTTGTGCCTGTCACAACTCCAGCAGGTGAGTACATTGACCTATTCCCTGCACTCAATGTATATCGGATAAAACCCTATGTGCGCTTCCTTTCCACAGTGTCGCTGTTACAGTAAAAAACGGACATGTGAAAAAACAGAGGTGTGAAGATCAACAGAGATTTTGTGTGTGAATGTGTCTCCAGTACGTGTTGAAATGGAAACCGCATGTACTGGAAACACTGATGTGAGAAGGGACCAAAGTGTTTATCTGTGTTTGCTTCTTTTGTAGGTAACTGATGATACCTGGACATGTGAGCAGACCTTTCATCAATTTATTCCTACAGTTTACATCTGGATTTATCCACCTGCTGTTGCCTATAACTGACCTAGCACAGATTTTTCTCGTCTACATCGTCAGCATTTGTATTGGAGGCACTTATGGTTGGCAATTACTGCCTGCTCTATACATAAATCATAAAATGTTACCCCACAACCACATTCCAAGATAATCAGACAATTTGCACTTCTACTGGATTCAGAATGGGTTTGCAGTCACACAAGGGGACCTCGGTACATCATTCCTCCAGGCACGGTTCTAAATGGCTTGTTGCGCCTTCTCATCTTCCATTCTGACTAGTGAGGCTGAGAAAATGATGCCATGCTTCTTTTTAACTGCTGAGGCATGAGTTTCTTTTTTCATTATCTCAGCGATTTCTCAACAGGTTGATAAATGCAGATTTTAAGCAGCTAAGCACTACAATTTTACAGAGGCAGTAGATTTAAAAAGATGATCATTTAATACATGAAAACTGATTTAATGTGGTATATGTTGTGAAAACCATGCAAATACTACCAGCATAATATGGGCTATTAAAAAGAAGAAAAATAAAAATAAAAAATAAAATTTTAATATAGCCGAGGTACATACATCAATTTATAGAACTGGGCATAGGTTAACTTGACTTGCAGAAGTGCTGGCATATTACAGCACAAAAAGTGTATTTCAACATCTAATTTGATATCCGTAAACCACTTGTGTAAAGTTAAAGGGGTTGTGTGGTCTTGTGAGGGAAAGTTGCAATCCTTATGACTGCAGACTTCTGATTCCTCACAGCGCACACTGTCAGGATTCTCCGGTGTTGAGGCAGAGGGTGTTGAATCATGTGATAAGTATGAAATTTGCAAACTTCCGGCCACAATCCGACTAGAGGCGCACAACTTCACTCAATACAAGTGATTACACAGGGCTGGCTAAGGGCCCAATACATCAAGACTGACAGTGTTCACTCTGGTCTTTATGTGGGGGTGCCAAATCCTACTCCAGTCCCTGTTAGAGTAAGATCTGTGGTGTCGTGAATAGTGCCGCTCGTCATGAATTTGGTGAGCAGCAGTCGCTATGCCCTCATCCTGCAGCGTCACTCACTTTTTTTAGTAACTGGTTAAAAATACCGTGGGAACCCCAAGAGCTACCACATTTTAGTTAAGCCTCGAGTTGTGCCAAAATGTTGTGACTTTTTAAAGCTTCATATGCCAGAATACAGTGTCTTATGTACATGCTGTAAATGAAATAAACTTGAGGCCATCAGGTCATCGTTTTTGCTCTTTTTTGGCTTCTAGAAGCACATAAAATTCCTGGCGTTTATAAGTGTTTTCAGTAGCAGGTTTCTTATCCATTAACTTTTTACATGTGTTTTATAAGAGGCAGTTCCAGCGTTGCTCATTTCTACATAGGCGGCAATTAGTGCTGAAGACATTACAATCCCACACACCTGCCGACATGTGAACTCGATCAGCAGGAGGCGTGCACATGTGCAGTTCATTAATAGGACACAATCCCACCTAGACTACTGTAATTCTCTATTAATTGGCCTCCCCCTCATTACACGTTCCCCTCTTTGGTCCATCTTTAACGCAGCAGCAAGGATCACCTATCTGGGTAATCATTACTCGGATGCCTCTGCTCTGTGCCAGTCCAATGACATTGGCTGCCCATATATCACAGGATCCAATTCAAATTGCCTGTTCTCACTCACAAAGCTCACCACTGTGCAGCACCCCCTACCTCTCCACCCTCATCTCTGTCTATCGCCCTACCCGTTATCTATGCTCCACAAAGACCTTCGACTAACATCCACACTAATCTGAACCTCCCACTCCTGGCTCCAAGACTTCTCCCAAGCTGCACCAATACTCTGGAATGCTCTACCCCAAGAAACCAGAATGAACCACAACTTACACAGCTTCAGATGTTCAATAAAAACACACATCTTTGTAGGGTGGCCTATCACTCTCCTTAATCAAAGTCAATTCATATGGAGCCCCTCCACTATTTCTCAGAACAAATTTCTCCGTCAGACGTAGCTACACCCAAACGAATCACAAAGATTGGCTGGTGGTTGGCTCATGCAGCTTTCGTCTATCCCCCATTTCTTTGTCATGGCTGTACCTGGTGACCCCCACCTCACCCCATTGTAGATTTTAAGCTCTTAAGAGCAGGGTTGTCTTTATTTTTGCTTTAATTATTGTATTTTCTTTAATTGTTACTTATGAATGTTTGTATATGAACCTCTAAATTGTAAAGCGCTGCGGAATATGTTGGCGCTATATAAATAAATATTATTGTGATACCTGCTGACCATGGACACATCTTGGCAAGTATGCAGGGGATTATAAAGCCCCCAGCACTACTCATCCTATCATCCTATTGTAGAAGCGGCACTGGAATACTGGAATTAAGTCATATTGAAAAGCCTTGGGGGAACACACACAGCTTGTATTCGCTTATCAACTCTTCCACCTGGTCACAGTGTCTTTGGCTTAAAACATGTTGCCAAACCCCCCCCCCCCAAAAAAACCCTCAATTTTTCCTGGGATGGCTGTGTGTGAGTCTACTAGTATTCTAACTGTTCAACCAGAAAGTACATCTATTACAGTCCTCAAGCATCAAAACCAATTTAATCACCAGCAAAGCGTGTTCTCTGATACAGCCGTGGAAATCTTACATTGTGGCACCCTATTGCAATGTAATGAGGGCTAAATAACACAAACTATAGTTCAAGATACAAAAAAGCCCTTCACCCTGCAGAAGGGCCGGTTGGGAATGAGCGGCAGTTCAGCAGGAGAGGACACATATTTGTCTTCTGCCATCTGCCTATGCTTGGAGGTATAAGGCACTAAATACACTCTACAACTACCGTCTTCCATAAATAAGCCCTCCCCCGTAGATAAGCCCTAGTAAGCATTTTCAGCATTTTAGGTGTAAGGATTAAATATAAGCCCTACCCCAAAAAGTAAGCCCTCGTCGTAGTTCAATAATGAGGTGTCCATGCAGATAAAAATGTTAAAGAATCCTGCAGGAAACTTCATTGTAGAAAGCAGACACCCCCCAAAACAGGGAAGAAAGAAAACCCCGCAATCATACTCCACCAGACACCGAACAAAAGGACCTGGAATGCAATGCACACCCACCCACATCAGATCGCACACACAATCAGATGCGCAAACACACTCACCACATCTGGCGAAACCGATTGCTTCTGGCTGGCAGGAGAACCCCGGATGCAGTGTGGTGGAGTCCTCACGCTCCACTGCTGGCCGGAAGCAAATAGATATCGCCAGATCTGGTGAGTTTGTGCGCGCGAACTGATGTATGCGAGTGTCGGCCAGAAGCAGGGGGAGACCACGTGGAGCAGATCTGCTGGAAGCGCCCATCGAAGATCGCAGGAGGACCTGGGAGCCACGCAGACATCCGGAGTCTGGTAAGTATGATTCCCCTGGGAAGGGGGGGGGGGGTCTGCTTTTTTTTTGGGGAGGGTGGGGTGAGCTTACCCCCAACCGTACTCCCAAAAGAATAAGACCTACACGAAAATAAGCCCTAGTGCTTTTTTGGGGGCAAAAAAAAATATATTATATATATATATATATATATATATATATATATATATATATATATATATATATATAAATAAAACAGTGTTATTAATGGAAAACACAGTAGATGTGGCAAAACGTTTAGTACTCTGCTAGTGGTATACTGTATATTTGGATTTACTTGATCTGTTATAAGCATTTATCTCTTAAGTGACTGAGATTATAGTACATACTTGAAATTAAGGAGGGTGCTCAGAAATATGTCCTGGTATGATTACTATAGAACCTTTGTTACACGTTATGAAGTGTGTATCTCTGTTCCTTATGGATAAGTAATAAGACTGCACATTTATACTGTGCTACACTTCGGTGTTCAGCCCTTTTTCTTCTGAAGAAGAATGTGCACATCTCTAGCACGTTAAAGAGATGGTCTTAAAAACAACCCCTTGTAAAGTGTGGCAGCTGGCAGCAGAAAACCCGATTATGATGGGGGAACCATGACCAGTCAAGAACTTCTGCAGCTGCCAGAGAAATGTAGCTGCGTTAATTCAGATGAATGGCTGCCCATGTAATACAATGTGAGAATATTAACAATATATAAAATTCATGGTATACTGTATGTACATTTCAAATTCAGAAGTACTTCAAAAAGCAACACTCTATTTTTTTTTTATAAGAAATAAAGACACGTATCACAGAGTTTTCAAAAATGTATTTCCCTTTATAGCCAAGGGGTTATTGATTAATATATATCATCATTATCAGTCTCACACAAACACACATACAGTGCCTACAAGTAGTCTTCAGCCCCCTGCAGATTTAGCAGGTTTTCACATTCGGAATTAACTTGGCTTTGTGACATTTGGACTGTAGATCAGCCTGGAAGTGTGAAATGCACTACAGCAAAAAAGAATGTTATTTCTTTTTTTTTTTTTTTTTAAATGGTAAAAAGTTTATTCAGAGGGTCATTTATTATTCAACCCCTCAAACCACCAGAATTCTGTTTGGTTCCCCTAAAGTATTAAGAAGTATTTCAGGCACAAAGAACAATGAGCTTCACATGTTTGAATTAATTATCTCTTTTTCCAGCCTTTTCTGACTAATTAAGACCCTCCCCAAACTTGTGAACAGCACTCATACTTGGTCAACATGGGAAAGACAAAAGGAGCATTCCAAGGCCATCAGAGACAAGATCGTGGAGGGTCACAAGGCTGGCAAGGGGTACAAAACCCTTTCCAAGGAGTTGGGCCTACCTGTCTCCACTGTTGTGCTCTATTATCTATCTATCTCTATATTATATATATATATAGATATATATATACATATCTATATCTATATCTCTCTCTCTAAATAAATAAAATATATATATATATATATATATATATATATATATATATATATATATATATATATATATATATATATATATATATATATATATATATATATATATATATTCACGCACATACACACACACAAACAAAAAAATCTTCTCGAATGAGATCAACTGCATTTAACATGTGGCATTCCCTCTAAAACCCATGAAGAAACACAACGGGGTGGGGACAAAAAAAAAACAACTCAAACAAGAAACAGATGCATCTGGATTAAGCTCCTTCAATAGAAGTCTAAAGTGATGAATCCATGTTTGCCATGGGCCCAATTCATTATTTCATCTGAGTTAGGCTGGTTTCACACTTGCGTTGAACGGCATCCGTTGCATTGCGTTGTGTGACGGATGCAACGGATGTGTTGCATATAGTGGCACAACGGATGCAACGGATGCTGCAAAACAACGCAATTCGTTTTTTTTTTTACAATTTTACCGTCGGCAGACTATTGTGAACGATCAGCTGATCGCTAACAGTAGTCCGCCGCCGGGTGATCAGCCGCTCACTCACAGTAGCCGGCCGCCGAGTGATCAGCCGATCACTCACAGTAGCCGGCCGCCGGGTGATCAGCCGATCACTCACAGTAGCCGGCTGCCGGGTGATCAGCCGATCACTCACAGTAGCCGGCCGCCGGGTGATCAGCTGATCATTCGGTCGCCGACAATGTGTGCGGGGGGCGGGAGCGGGTGGCGGAGTGCGGTGGGTGGAGCCGAACAGGGCCATGGCTGAGGACGTCAGTGCCGCGGGGACTGCATCGCTGGGGGACAGGTGAGTGAGTGTGAGAGTGTGTGTGTGCGATTTTGTGTGTGTATACATACGGAGTGCGGGGAGGGGGCGGAGCCGAGCAGGGAAGTGTCGGGCTCCCAGCACACGTAACCAGGGTTCCTTGGTTACCCAATGTGTACCCTGGTTACGGGTGGAGGGAGCCAGAGAGAGCATGCGCAGTGAAATCCAAAGGATTCCGCTGCTCAAAAAAAACGTTACATGCTGCGTTCCTTCCGCCCGACGCAGCATCGAAATAACGACGCTGCGTCGTCCGGCGGATGCAACGCTGACACTTGCGTTACAGTGCGTCATCCATACAAGTCTATGAAAAATAGCGCAGTCTGTTAATGGACTGCGCTATTCTCCATAGTGACGGACTCCGCTGAACGCAAATGTGAAACTAGCCTTAAATCAGCCATTTTTGTCAAGTGTTCTTGATTTTCATCTACAAATTATTTCACTTTTAAGTTTTACCTTTTAAGTCTATTTTTCATTTTTTTTATGTTTAACTTTTTTAAAAACTGCACTTTTTTTTTAGCACATGTATGAACGTCAGTCACCCCCTAAAGTGATTTTATGCGCAACAGAATTTTGGGTGCAAACCTTGCACCACTTTGTCAAATGTGCAACATTTTTTGGATTACAGGGAATGTGTCACCAGATTTTGGCCCTCTGAGGGCCCTTTCACACGTCCGTGAAAATCACGCACGTGTTTCACGGACGTATCAAAGGTGCGTTTTCCCTTCAGTGGGCCGTGTTTATGGCACTACATGTGTTCTCCGTGTGTTATACGTAATAACACACGGAGAACGGAAAGCCCCGCCTTACCTGATTCTTCCGGAGCTGCCCGTGGTGCTGAATGACAGTGTCCGACACAGGCCACGCCCCGCTGACGCTTCTTCCGGCCCCCAGTGAAGAAGATGCGTTGTTCAAATTCACTGGGGGACAGATGCAGGTGACAGCCGCGGCAGAGACTGCAGGACTCGTGGAGGTGAGTTTGTGTTTTAATGTTTAACATGACATGTGTGTTTCTCCGGCGAGTGTCACGTGGGCCCGCATCCACACTATATCCGTGTGGTACGTGTGCGGGCCGCGTGACCAGGGCTGTGGAGTCGGTAAACCAAACCTTCGACTCAGACTCCGACTCCTCAATTTCTCTTGCACCGACTCCGACATATATTGCTTATAGTTAGATGAAAAATTTATTGTAATACATGAACATGTGTATGTGAACATCAGACATTTAATAATTTTTATGATACAATAATCAAGATATTTGGATAGAACATAAATCTATTTATTGGAATACAACTTTAGAACACAAACTGTAATAAATTGTAAATATGTAATACACTATGTAATATACAGTAGATGACATCGTGTGTGTATATAAATATATGTTTATGTATGTATGTATGTATGTGTATATATATATATATATATATATATATATATATATATATATATATATATGTATGTATGTATGTATGTGTATATATATATATATATATATATATATATATATATATATATATATATATATATATATATATATATATATATATATATATATATATATATATATATATATATATATATATATATATATATATATATATATATATATATATATATATATATACACACACATACATACATACATACATACATATACACACACACATACATACGTATAATATAATATATAATATAATATATATATATACTAGAAGATGGCCCGATTCTACGCATCGGGTATTCTAGAATTTACGTACTGTGTAGTTCATGTATGATTTTTGTTATATATATATATATATATATATATATATATATATGTGTTGTTGTGTGTAGTTACCAAGTGTTTGTGTAGGGCGCTGTACATGTTCTGGGTGTTGTCTGGGTGTGACGGGGGGTGAGAGCGGTGTTGTATGTGTGTTGCGTTGTTTGTGGAGCGCTGTGTGTCTGTAGCGTTGTGTGTGTGTGTGTGTGTTGCGCGGTTTGTGTGGTGTGTTTTGGGGGGAGGTATGTTTTGTGCAATGTGTGTGTTGTGCGGTATGTGCGTATATTTGTGTGTGCCGCAGTGTTTGTGTTGGGTGTTGTGTGTGTGCAGCGTTGTCTGTGTGTGTGGGTGTCTGTGTAGGGCAGTTGTTTGTGGTTCCCAGTGTGTGTGTGTGGTGTGTTGTGCAGTGCGCGCGCGCGCGTGCGTGCGTGCGTGCGTGTTGGGAGGAGGTGTGCACGTCCCATCGTGCTCCATCCCCCATGCAGCGCACTCCCCATCGTGCTCCATCCCCTATGCTGCGCACCCCCCATCGTGCTCCATCTCCCATGCTGTGCACTCCCAAACGTGCTCCATCCGCCATGCTGCGCACTCCCAAACGTGCTCCATCCGCCATGCTGCGCACTCCCAAACGTGCTCCATCCGCCATGCTGCGCACTCCCAAACGTGCTCCATCCGCCATGTTGCGCACTCCCAAACGTGCTCCATCCGCCATGTTGCGCACTCCCAAACGTGCTCCATCCGCCATGCTGCGCACTCCCAAACGTGCTCCATCCGCCATGCTGCGCACTCCCAAACGTGCTCCATCCGCCATGCTGCGCACTCCCAAACGTGCTCCATCCGCCATGCTGCGCACTCCCAAACGTGCTCCATCCCCCATGCTGCGCACCCCCCATCGTGCTCCATCCCCCATGCTGCACCAGCATCAGCCTCTCTACCCGCAGCATCAGCCTCTCTCCTCCCAGCATCAGCCTCTCTCCTCCCAGCATCAGCCTCTCTCCTCCCAGCATCAGCCTCTCTCCTCCCAGCATCAGCCTCTCTCCTCCCAGCATCAGCCTCTCTCCTCCCAGCATCAGCCTCTCTCCTCCCAGCATCAGCCTCTCTCCTCCCAGCATCAGCCTCTCTGTCCCCAGCATCAGCCTCTCTGTCCCCAGCATCAGCCTCTCTGTCCCCAGCATCAGCCTCTCTGTCCCCAGCATCAGCCTCTCTCCTCCCAGCCTACCCCAGCCTCAGCCTCCCCCAGCATCAGCCTCTCTCCTCCCAGCATCAGCCTTTTCTGTCCCCAGCATCAGCCTCTCTCCTCCCAGCCTACCCCAGCCTCAGCCTCCCCCAGCATCAGCCTCCCCCAGCATCAGCCTTTTCTGTCCCCAGCATCAGCCTCTCTCCTCCCAGCATCAGCCTCTCTCCTCCCAGCATCAGCCTTTTCTGTCCCTAGAATCAGCCTCTCTCCTCCCAGCATCAGCCTCTCTCCTCCCAGCCTACCCCAGCCTCAGCCTCCCCCAGCATCAGCCTCTCTCCTCCCAGCATCAGCCTCTCTCCTCCCAGCATCAGCCTCTCTCCTCCCAGCATCAGCCTCTCTCCTCCCAGCATCAGCCTCTCTCCTCCCAGCATCAGCCTCTCTCCTCCCAGCCTACCCCAGCCTCAGCCTCCCCCAGCATCAGCCTCTCTCCTCCCAGCATCAGCCTTTTCGGTCCCCAGCATCAGCCTCTCTCCTCCCAGCCTACCCCAGCCTCAGCCTCCCCCAGCATCAGCCTCTCTTCTCTCAGCCTCCCCATCCCAGCCTTCCCCAGGATCAGCCTCTCTCCTCCCAGCCTCCTCCAGCACGCCGTGCTCCTCTGCCGACACTCACAGATCCGATCGCATACACACACACACCCGATCGCATACACTCACACACACACATTGACGATATTGCACATACGCGCTTATACTCACTACATCCGGAGATACCACATGCTTCTCGCCATGTGATCCTCCGGCAGGTCCTGGAGGCTCACAGCACAGTATCGCCGCCGAGAAGCAAGCGATATCCCAGGATGTTGTGAGTATGTGGATGCGATGTGAGGTGTGTGTGATGTGTGTGTGAGAGTGAGTGTGATCTGATGTGTGTGTGTGTGTGCGCGCTGTTATGTGTGTGCGTGTGTGTATGTTCCGCCGCTGCAGGACCTTGATGCTCTGGTAACTATGCTACCATGGTTACCAGCGTATCTCGTCCCCCGCTCGCACGGGAGCCCACACCAGCATACGCCGGCCAACCCCAGCAATGCGAGGGTATGTGTCGGTTGGTTTGGCGGCGTACGCTGATGTGGGCTCCCAGGGGTACAGTACTCACCTGGTAGTCGTGGCTCCGTGACCGTGTCGGTTCGGGGAATGCGTGGGGAGGCGGGGCCAAAGCTAGCGTGCATTGCGTGAGGGGGGCGGGGCGTGACCGAGTTGCCAATGCCTGCAGGGTGCCGGGGCGAGAGGCCAATCTGTGGGGGGGGCGGAGCCTGGGCGAGCGGCCGGCCAATCCGTGTGGGGGTGCAGCCTGGGCGAGCGGCCAATCCGTGCGGGGGGGCAGGGCCATGGCGAGCCCAGCGGCCAATCAGCTTTGTGTCACCGTAAGGACACAATTTTGGAGCAAGACAGACAGACAGACAGACAGAATAAGGCAATAATATATTATATATATATATATATATATATATATATATATATATATATATATATATATATATATATATATATATATATATATATATATATATATACACATACACATACACATATACACACACATACATATACATACATATACATATACACACACACACCTTATTCTGTCTGTCCCCAAAATTGTGTCGTTACAGTGACAATTGTCGGATTGGCCGCTGGGCTCGGCCTGGCCCCGCCCCCCGCATGGATTGACCACTCGCCCCGGACCTCCGCACGCATCAACCGCTCGGCCACGCCCCTTCCCCCGGATTCAAACAAAGCCCCGACTCCCAGGTGACTGTTGCAGTGCACTCCCAGGAGTCCACACCGGCAACCGCAACCCAGCCCAGACATAACCTTGCGATGCTGGGATCGTGAGGGAGCCGGTGTACGCTGGTAACCATGATACACATCGGGTAACTATAGGAAGCGCTTCCCTTAGTTACCTGATGTGTATCATGGTTACCAGCGTACACTGGCTCCCGATACACATGTGCTGGGAGCCGGCATACGCTGATGCCTCGCCAGCTCGGCCCCACCCCCGGCACACGTTGGCACGCTCGGCCCCGCCTCCGGCGGCTTGCTTGGCCCCGCCCCAGGCACACGTTGGCCCGCTTGGTCCCGCCCCCAGTACACGTCCCGCTCGGCCCCGCTCCCGGCAACCCGCTCGGCCCCGCCCCCAGCACACGTTAGTCCGCTCGGCCCCGCCCTGGCACACGTTGGGTACCTATACACCTCCCCCCAAGAACTACTCCTCCCATTATACTCCTGTTTCCTCAGGACCACTCCTCCCATTATAGTCCTCCTATTATACTCCTCTCTGAGTATAATAGGAGGACTATTATAGCATGGAGGATGGAGCACGATGGGGGATGTGCACGATAGGGGGTGCGCAGCATGGGAGATGGAGCACGATGGGGGGTGCGCAGCATGGGAGATGGAGCACGATGGGGGGTGCGCAGTATGGGAGATGGAGCACGATGGGGGGGTGTGCAGCATGGGGGATGGCGCACGATGGGGATGCGCAGCATGTGGGATGGAGCATGATGGGGGGTGCGCAGCATGTGGGATGGAGCACGATGGGGGTGCACACCTCCCCCAAAACACACACACACACACACACACACACACCGCCACACGCGCACCGCACAACACACCACACACACACTGGGAACCACAAACACCGCCCTACACAGACACCCACACACACACAGACAACGTCGCACACACACAACAACACCCAAACACCGCGGCATACACAAATATACGCACATACCGCGCAACATGCACACACTGCACAAAACATACCTCCCCCAAAACACACACACGCACCCCACAGCCACACCCACACAAACCGCGCAACACACACAGCACCACATACACACAGTGCTGCAGACACACAGCGCTCCACAAACAATGCAACACACACAAACCAACACACAAACAACACCGCTCTCACACCCCCTCCCACCCAGACAACACCCAGAACATTTACAGTGCCCTACACAAACACTTGGCAACTACACACAACATATTTATATATATATATCTATCTAACAAAAATCATACATTAACTACACATTAACTACACAATACGTAAATTCTAGAATACCCGATGCGTTAGAATCGGGCCACCTTCTAGTATATATATATATATATATTACATGGTGTATTACATATTTACAATTTATTAGTTTGTGTTCTAAAGTTGTATTCCAATAAATATATTTTATGTTCTAAATATCTTGATTATTGTATCATAAAAATAATTAAATGTCTGATGTTCACATTGTACTACAATACATTATTCACTTAAATATAAGCATTATACTAAATATTATTTAGTAAAATATTCAGCACATTCTGCATTGCACTACTGTCTCCAATTTATTATATATTTTAGGAGTCTGAGTCGGTGCATTTTATACCCACCAAAATGAGCTCCGACTCAGACTCCACAGCCCTGCGCGTGACACCCGTGCTGCCGGAGAAACACGGACATGCATCAGTGTGGACTACACGGGCTCACGTGTGCTCACACGGAGGCACGGGCCAATGGCTGCACACGTACGTGCACATAAACCCATTGATTTTAATGGGTTTACGTGTGCCCGTGTCTCCGGTACATGCGGGCACGGACCTAGCACATACCGGAGACACGTGCGTGTGAAGGGGGCCTAAGACAGATGAGCAACCTTAGGCTCGAGCTCGGAAAACGATGTGAAAACCACCCTGGTGAGTATCATGCTGTGCTGGTGTCCGAGTGATGCTCAGCATTGTGCGTATAAGGAGAAGTGTATGATCAGCAGTAATGTGGCTTACATTAAGCATTCTCAGATGTTTTGTTCACGTAGAAATATATATATATATACACACACACACACACACATAGATATATATATATATATATATATATATATATATATCTATGAGGGGAAAAGAAAAAAAAAAGAAAAAAGAAGAACAGTCGCACACTGCAAAACCACATTAAATTCTACCTAATAAAATTTTTTGGAGGTAATAAAATATTAAAATGGCCATTGTAATACTAGCCCAGTGCCCCTTCACGGCACCCTCCTTTGCTGGGTCCTACGCTAAACTGCATCTTTTCGAGGTTTTAAAAACCTACAAGATCAGCAGGTGACCACAAAGGCTAATGAAGCTGCCAGGAGCTAAAGTGCAAATCCAGCAAACAGAGCACCCCTCCCTGTTACATGCAATATACAATGAAAACAGACTGAAAACAGGGGTTCCCTTGCCGGTTTCCCACGCTGGTACTAACCTGACTTCAAACTGGACTGGCAGCACCTTTACAAATGTGAACAGTTGCGTATCTGTACGTGATGTGACATATATGAGGGGGGGGGAAAGGAACAGTTGCACACTGCAAAGCCACAATAAATTCTACCTAACAAAAATTGCCCCTGGCAGTTTCATTAGCCTTTTTTGTGTTCACTAGCTGATCTTGTAGGTTTTTAAAACCCAGAAAAGATGTAGTTTAGCGTAGGACTCAGCAAAGGAGGGTGCCGTGAAGGGGCGCTGGGCAAGTATTACAATGGCCATATTAATATTCTAAATACCTCCAAAAAATTTTTTTATGTACAATTTATTGTGGTTTTGCAGTGTGCGACTGTTCCTTTTTTTTTTTTCTCATATATTTAACATCACGTAGAGATACGCACCTGCTCACATTGGTTGGTGCTGCCAGTCCAGTTTGAAGTCAGGTCAGTACCAGCATGGGAAACCGGCAACACAGATATAGTTTTATATATATATATATATATATATATATATATATATATATATATATATATATATATATATATATATATATATATATATATATATATATATATATATATATATATATATATATATATATATATATATATATATATATATATATACACATACATATATACACACACACACACACACACACACACACACACATATTAAACCACCGCCCGCCCACCTCTGGAATTGTTTTGCTTTTGGACCATAGCAAAACACTTTCAGAGGTGGATGGGCGATGTTTTTTTTTTTTCTCTTCCGTGAAGTGAACATCTTAAGGCTACTTTACACACTGCGATATCGGTCCCGATATCGCTAGTGTGGGTACCCGCCCCCATCTGTTGCGCGACACGGGCATATCGCTGCCCGTGCCGCACAACATCGCCCACAGCCGTCACACATACTTACCTGTCCGGCGACGTCGCTGTGACCGGCGAACCGCCTCCTTTCTAAGGGGGTGGTCCGTGTGGCGTCACAGCGACGTCCCTGAAACGTCACTGAACCGCCGCCCAATAGCAGCGGAGGGGCGGAGATGAGCGGGACGTAACATCCCGCCCACCTCCTTCCTTCCGCATAGCGGCCGGGAGGCAGGTAAGGGGAGCTTCCTCGTTCCTGCGGCGTCACACGCAGCGATGTGTGCTGCCGCGGAACGAGGAACAACCTCGTTACTGCTGCAGTAACGAGATTTGAGAATGGACCCCCGTGTCGCCGATTAGCGATTTTGCACGTTTTTGCAACGATGCAAAATCGCTTATCGGTGTCACACCCAACGGCATCGCTAATGCGGCCGGATGTGCGTCACGAATTCCGTGACCCCAACGACTCCGCATTAGCGATGTCGTAGCGTGTAAAGCCCGCTTTAGAATGCTGAATGTAAGCCACACACTTCCCGTAGCGCACACAATGCTGCACATCACTTAGACACAAGCACAGAGCAATACACACCAGGGTGATTTTTACACCATTTTCCGAACCCGAACCTAGATTCTCGAGCTTAAGGTTCGCTGATCTCTACTTCTAAACTAAAACTAGCACCTTAAGCAGCGCCTGTGCAGACATATTCCCAGCTCGCGCAGGCGCACTTCGCTATGCCCTATTGCGGGTAGAGCTGAAGAAAACATAGGTGCTCCTGCACGAACCGGCAAGCTCTCTGAGCAGGAGAGATATTTTGCCTGGCGATGTGGATGACGTCACCCGCTTCATCCACATCGTCTGGCAAAATCTCACGCCAGTGCAGAGACCTCGCCGGTCTGTGCAGCCACATCTATGTTTTCAGTGCTGCCTGCAACAGGGCAGAGAACAGAAGACAATAGAAGTTGGGAATTGAGATTTGATGTTATTTGTATACTGACGGTCCTGAGGAAGGGAGCAGGTGCTCCTGAAACGCGTAGACCTGGATGATAATAAAGTGACATTGGTCTGACTATCTGAACTGGTGATCCTTTGGCGCGGCATCAAACACCAACTTCTATTGTCTTCTGTTATCTGCCATTGGGTGGCTGCAGCCGTGGATCGTTTAATCTTGCTGATATAGTGGTTGTGACTCTCACAACCACATCTGGTGAGTAGTATTGCTCCCCCCTCCCCTCCCTACATTTTGTCGGGTAAGACCCTATTGGCGCTTGTTTGTCCACAGCTTTCTTGTGCAACAGGGCAGAGGGAAGTGCACCTGCGCCAGCCGGGAACATGGAGATTTTTCCCACCTACATGGATTGTTTCCGAGATGTCACCCTAGTCCATCAGCACATGAGGAGGGCGAAAAAGTGACAGGAGGCGCAGATTAAGATGCCCATCGGTCCCGCACCAGAAACATTACATACAGGGCGGGAGATTTTATGAAGGTATTTTTGGGGGCTACAGGGGTGGTCAGGCGGTAATGTGCACACCTTTATAGAATGCAGCACAGGCGCTGCTTAAGGAGCTAGTTTTAGTTTAGAAGGCCAAAATCTGGTGACCGCTTCCCCTTAAAAAGCTGCAAAACAGGTTGGATGATAATAATAATAATAATAATAATAATAATAAAAAAAACCCATTTATTTTGATGAAGAACATTTTGAACCGCTTGGGCCATTCTGAAGAAAAATTTGGTGCAAAAACAAATGTCAACGATAAACTCAAGACCAACCCCCCCACAACCAAAAAAATATAGATTATGAACTCTGGCTTAATACACTGTTTTTGATTGCCCCAATATATTCACATGCTCATACCTTCAGTCATTGCTTTTGTGATGATGCCTAGAAAAAGAAAAGAAAAAAAAAAAAAAAGTTAGTTATTACATTACACAATTCATCGAGTTCCTTTATAATTAATGGTTGCTGTAGGGGATGAGGCTGTAGCACTATTTGACAAGCATCTCCCAACTGTCAATTAGTTGGGGGTTTTATTATGTGAATAATTGTGCTTATAATTTAAAAGTGAGATCACACAATGCATCGGTCTGCTTGTACACGAAACTCTGCTCACTGCGATGCCCAATGGTTCCTTGATTTGGTTTAAAAGTCTGTCACTGGGAACGACAGAGGAGCTTCTACTACTTAAAAGTAGATGCCGGACAGTGTGGCCCAGTTGCTACATGATTTTGAAACAATTTTGCAGCAATTAGTTATAGTGACATGACCGTTTTGGTCGCATATGGTCAATTTTGGCAGATGCTTATCCAACAATGCAATAACATCAGGGAGGTGTCAGACTGGCTCCAAATTTATATTGTAGCAGAACAATGACCCCAAACAAACAGTCAATATCATTAAGAAAAATGTTCATGGTAAAGAAAAAACAAAAAGTCCTGTAAGTGAAGATTGGCCCCCCACAGAGCCCTGATATCAGCATCAAGTCTGTGTGGGATTACATGAAGAGCCAGAAGTTCACAAGTTTACATGCATTGCACACATCTGCGGTTAGGTCTCCAAGATGTTTGGAACAACTTTACTGCCAAGCGCCTTCAAAAACAGTGCACCTAGAAGAATGGCTGCTGATCGGAAGGTAAAAGGCAGTCACACAAAATATTGATTGGCAAGACAAAATAATCACTGATCTCAGGGATACCAGCCTGAGAAAACACTGCTGGCAGCCAGCAAAGGCACTCAACACCGAGAAATCCTAGGTGCATTGCCCCCTGGGAAGTATGCAATGCAAAAAAAAAAAAAAAAAAAAAAGGTCCATGGAGCCTCTATTAGGAGTCTTGACACGGAAAGTAGCCAGATATCCCTCCGGGAAGGACCTAACCTTGGCTAGGTTCTTCCCGGAGGAATATCTGGCTATTTTCCATGTTGAGACTCCTAACAGAGGCTCCACGGACCTTTTTTGCTTAAAATATTGATTGACATTTCTCTCATTCATTCTGCATTTTGTTAGTTGATAAAAAAAAAAAGAAATTATTAACACTTATTTTTTTAGCCTCCTCACTTTGCAGCATTTTTTTTCACTCACATGTCTAAAACTTTTGCACAGTACTGTATATTATATATATACACACACATACATTTTTTTTTTTTTTTACAGATCCCAAGTCTTTTAATAACAGTAATAGAATTAAAATACAATCCAAAGAGGGGAATTGCAGGAATACAATGGAGAAAGAAGATCGCTTAGGAACGACCGCAAGCAATATTCAAAGTAGGAGCACATTCTGTAAAGTGACAGGCTTGATTACCAGCCAGTTGCCATCATGTTAAAATGCAGATGAGAATAATAGCAGTGCTCGATATCACGCCTGGCTAAACTTCTCTGTAATGAATACATTTTTCAAGACTCAGATTCCAATGTGGAATAAAATGGCATCATCGTCAAGGCCTTACCCTGCAAAATGTGAATGATTCATTGTACGAATCTTGCAAGATCTATGACCACAGTTGTTTCAGGGACAGGCTGGAAGTTTTATGGGCTCAAATGGTCATGGAAATGTAAGGGGGGGGGGTGAAGAATTACAATCTGGAACAGAAGACTATAAAAGTCCATGGTTAAAGCTTTCTCATGAGCCAGATCAGACACCCCCATACTTTGCACTGACGAGGGGCAAGCACCCCGAAACACCGTGTCTGCAAATTGGGATTCTGATCTGGCTTATATATCCTGAGTCATATTGCAAAGGATTGTCGAAAATCCACTTGTGACTTTTAGGATCGCTACTTCCAATAGGTGGCGCTGTGCTAGAGTTTGTCTCCTTTACTGGAGAGACAATTTGAACATGGTTAAAGTTAACACGTCGCACAGTTTTAGGTTAACTGTTGAGAAACTTAATTTCAGTAGATGAAGCAGATTTCATAGAAAAAATGGCTCCACCGCAGTATTTCACTGACAGCTGACACATGCTGCCCGACCCACAGACAGAATTAGTGAGACATTGGCTGTATGACCGCAGCCACATGTTTCACTCTGAAACACTGCGGTATTTCCGGGGGAAAAACATACCTTAAAAGCAGGCCGGGATCGAGCTGAGCTGGAAAATAGTTGTGACAGGCAGGGCAATGGCGGCTTCGCCTCTTCCCTTGGAGTAACGGGTCTGTCACTATTAAAAGTATGCATGGAGAGAGCTGTGAACCCGGACAGCGGGCAGGGACAAGGTGCGTGGACCCGCCTGACTGACTAGTCTTCGGCACTACGCTTTGTGGTTTTCATAGTATGTTTTTCTCTCAAGTACTGCAGGACTTCAGAGTCAAACAAACCCGGATGAGATCATCTGATACTTGCTGCCCACAGATCAGGTATCCGCTGTCAAGTGTCCTTTAAACTAATTAAAGAAGTTGTCCGAAAAACTCCCAAAAATTTTTTTTAAGCTAATCTGTGCTGTATTGTCATCTAAAACATTGCTACATTATTTTTTTTTTTTCTGTTCCTCTTGAATTTTCACTTTTTTCTCTGCAGACACTTTACCGTATTTACCTGCAGCTCAACCAAACATGACTTTTTCCTTTCCTTGTTTGCCAAACCTCACAGTCAGAGCTGACAACGCCTGGCCTCACTGTCCAGCCCCGCCCCCTGCACACTCATTGGCTGTCAGTATTCTGCTCAGAACAGATGGCTCCAGCATTGGAAATACAGAGCAGTGATACTACCGCTCATCTGTGACAGCACATCACATCCACCGCACATATAATTTAGTAATGTGCCCAGCCTTGTCCCCACAATATAGTAATGTGCCCCATCCTTGTGCCCATCCTATAGTAATGTCCCTTTTCCTGGTCCTCTTCTTGAAGCAATGCTCCATTTAGTAGTGTCCCCTATTTTACCATTCTTCACACACACGCAAAAGAAAAAAACAGACACATTTTTCTCACCTGTCCTCGTTCCCTCGGTGGCCTGTTTCCTGCTTCTTAAACGCTGCCGGTGCAGGGGCCGCCACTGACAACACCTTATATCAGAGGACAGATTCCCGGGCACTGCGCAGGGACGAGTTCTCCGCACAGCTTCTCCAGTGAACAGCTGCGGCCTCTGACTGGCTGGCGGCTGATCATTGCAGAAGCTGTATACAGAGCTGGTCCCTGCGCAGCGCAAGGAAATCTGTCCTCTGATATAAAGCTGTCAGCGGCTGCTCCTGCACAGGCAGCGATCAGCAAGGGGTCTGTGGGCCTGCGCCACAAGCAGCATCAGGGGCCGCCGCTGACAGTGCTTTATATCACAGGACAGATTTCCAGGCACTGAACAGGGACGAGCGTACAGCTTCTCCAGTGATCAGCTGCTATGGCCAGCAGCTTGATCACTGCAGTACCTGTATACAGAGTTCACATCTGCGCAGCGCCCAGGAATCGGTCATCTGATATAAAGCAGCGACTGTGTGGCCCTAGCACAGGCAGCAATCAGCAAGAGGTCTGCGGGCCTGCACGCAGCAAGCAGCATCAGGGGCCGCATGTGGCCTATGGACAGAGTCTTTGAGACCACTGCACTATGGGATATGTGGGAGGGTGGCGGGGACTCCACACTGTAACCGCCCATCAGCACGGCAACATGAAGTCTGCTGTGTTGCCAGTCAACAAGGACCTGCCCCTGCCGATGTGATGTCACAAGAAGCAGCAAAATCACAGTATGAGAGGTCACATGACCGCTCAGAGCCGGGGGAGAGGGGCTGATAGCAGGGCAGGTAGGTAGCTGCTATCTACTTACCTGCCCCTGTGGAGCCCAATAGTGAAGTGACAAAAAAAAAAAAAGCAAAATAAGCCAGATAACCCCTTGAATAACAATCCAGAGCAGCCATATCACAAGTCTCATGCCCGCTACTGAAGCTCCAGAGCAGGGAGGCTCAACCGCTTCCATGAACAGACTGAACCATTTTCAAGGACAGCAACAGAACAAACGGAAAAACTGTCATCAGGTCACTGCCAGCTAACCTAAGGGCAGCACAATATAGAGGCAGACACCCCGACTACTGGGCTGCTAGCTGCAGATTCATTCAAAAGAAAGAAAGAAAAAAAAAAAACAACAAAAACATTAGCAGATCATTAGAGGACTAGTTAACCTACTGCCTTGCTGTTCTCCTCATTCATGGGCGCTGTATAACCCCGCCACCACAACTGATTGGCAACTTTTGCCTGTGCACAGTGTACACACACTGCTGCCAATCAGTGGTGTGGATGGGGTTATACAGAGCTCAGCATTCAGAGAACTGCTATATCTGCTGCAGATAAAACAGTGATTCAGTAAAAAATACACTACACAGTCCATTGAGTGACATTGCTGGAATCAGGGTCTCTTTTCCTACAATATGCTGCTCTTAGATGGTTAGCAGAAACCTGGTACAGCCATTGTGAAAGTTGATCCCATTAATGATAGGCAAGAATCCTGAGAGTGGCGTTAAAACATATTAGTATAAAAATAACTTGGGATAATGAACAACCCCTTCTCCCTTGTTTATATTCTAGAAAGAAGGACATGCACACTACATGCACACGCCTCTTCAGTTTAGGGGAATATAGCAAAATCATTTCATTACTATTACTATAAATAAAAAAAACAAAAAAAACAAAAACACATTGTGAGGTAAATCCGGAGATATGACGATAAATCATGATATTCAAATATGTCAGGAAGCCCTCTCCTGGTGTCACCCCCCCTTTCCTTCACACAACTGGTTTAGCAACAAATCCCATGGCCATCTCCTGTGAAATGGAGATGAGGTGGTGTGGGAACAATGGACACAGGATGACTCCCTGCCGTCACCCTGTAACAAGAGTTGTATCTCATTAGCAAGGCTATGGAACTAGCTAGACAGAACGACTCCAGTAAAAAATGGTTCATATCTCGCAAGCCATATTTCCGATAAATACGGCAACCATAAAAATGGTGTCTCCGCATGCGGACGATGCCGGCACACCCTTTTTATGGGAGCAGGACATTGGGAAATGCCCCAGGCGTGATATCAGCCAATGTGGAACTAGTAGACAAGTCATGAAACCTCTCATTCTGTAGCTAAATTCATAACTGTCACAATGAGAGCATTGGCGTCCGCCTACGACGCTCCCAGGCAAAGTTATGGCCCATATTCCATGTTGGGATATTGTCCATAACTCAAGCCAGGGGTGGAGCAGTGTTCCCTGTGAGGTCACGAAGGTAGGAGGGGACCTGGATCTGCCCAGGTTGATAACCCTACTTCGGCCATTTTCCAGTGTTCTTTTCGCTGGGGGCACGTGTAGGAAACATCTGTGGGAAGGATCCTAGAAACCTGGGTACAGCGCCCCCCTGTGGCCAGACGCAACAAGGTAACTGCTGGAACTGTGTATGCCTGTTTGTAACCCATGCTTTGACTGTAACTGTACTCTGACATATGTATATTCTGTAGATTCCCTATTGTATATATTGTAGTTTCTAGTGTGCTTTAGGCTGATTAAATTATATAATTAATCTTGGGCTGTTCTGTTATCTCGATCTTGAATCCCACGCCTGTGTGTTCGGCTAATAGTTACCGTAAATCGGTTGGTGGCAGCGAATTGTGCCAAGGATTATTGTGGGGAGGCCAGTGAGATTCGGGGAGATTTTATATATTCCGCCCGCGGAGGTCGGGGGAATATATACCTTACTCTCACCGGGGACCCTTCAATAATCGGCATAAGTAGTATAGCGGCCTCCTTGCTTATGGTCGGGCAATTCCATAATTGGCCTGACTATAAGAGGGGCGCTAGAGAGCGCGTCACGTGCTCTGTCTGTCGGTCGGGAGGTATAAAGGAGGGGTGACCCCCACTTGTTACCCCCCGATTGTGACGTACTGGTAGCCAGCGCGGGGGATTTCTGAGTGACCCCCCCGGGGGTCTGTGACATATTGGTGGCATAGCGGTGGGATCGAGATAATAGTGTGTGTGAGTGTGAGACCCATACTCCCAGACACTAAAGACTGCCTGCAGCAGCTGTGGCTGCTGGGGTCTTCAGACTAGCTCAACACTAGAGTGTCAGAGTGCAGATACTGTAAGGTGTGTGGAGGCATCAGGTGTCAGTTCTGTGTCAGTGACCAAAAGTCTGCAAGAATGGCTGATGGCACCAGGAGCAGAGCTATGCAACTGGCCAATGCTAAGGCAGGAGCCGAAGAGAGGGAGGACGGTGCTGTGGACAGCAATGAGGAGGTTGCCCACGAGTCCTCCAGGAGCTCGACGCCAGAAAACCGTTCTGCCGAGGACATTGCGCAACCTGGCACTGCTGGACAAGATGAGGAGGAGCTCACCCAAGGTTCCTCAACGAGCCAGATGCCAGCCCTCCGCTCTGAAAGGGACAGTGAATCGCCTAGCTCTGCAGCGTGCCGCAGATCACCACGTGCCATTCCACCGAGCCTGGGAGGCTCGGATAGCCTTCTTCAAATGGCTATGGCCCTTCTCCAGGCTGGAGACCAGAAGGGCTACAAGGAACTCCTGGCAGAGCGCAGGGCAGAGCGGCAGGCAGCGCGTGACGCTGAGGCTGCGGAG
This sequence comes from Anomaloglossus baeobatrachus, assembly GCF_048569485.1. Classification (NCBI taxonomy): domain Eukaryota; kingdom Metazoa; phylum Chordata; class Amphibia; order Anura; family Aromobatidae; genus Anomaloglossus; species Anomaloglossus baeobatrachus. Next base: position 107,216,204 of record NC_134359.1, read on the forward strand.
CGGCACGCAGAGCGTGAGGCTGCGGAGCGAGAGCGGCAGGCAGCGCGTGAAGAGCGAGAGCGAGAGCGACAGGCAGACCGTGACTACCAGCTGCAGCTAGCTCAGCTCCGGCCCTCATCAGCCACATGTGACCTTCAAAACACCAAACTTCCAAAGGTCCGTGTTGAGGACTTCCCAGTGCTGGAGAAGGATGGAGACTTGGACTCTTTCCTGACTGCTTTTGAACGGACTTGCTTGCAGCACCATCTGAACAAGGACCAGTGGGCCAAATACCTGACCCCCCGTTTAAGGGGTAAGGCCCTGGATGTCCTTGGGGACTTGCCTGCTGAGGCAGATCAGGGCTACGACACCATCAAGCGGGCCCTGATCCAACAGTACAACCTCACCCCGGAGTCCTACCGCAAGAAGTTCCGGAGCCTACAGAAGGGACCAAAGGACTCCTGGGCTGACCACAGGCGGGCACTTGCCCGAGCTGCCGACCACTGGACCCAAGGCCTGCAGCTTTCCACCGGACCGGAGATCCTGGACTTGTTCATCACGGAGCAACTCTTGTGGAACTGCCCTGAGGATCTCCGCCAGTTCATCCGAGACCAGAAGCCAAAGGGGTCCACGGCTACAGCTGCCCTTGCCGATGACTACACCAACAACCGGGCCCCTGAGGCCAGGAGAGCGGCCACCAGCAGCACCTGGAGAGGGGGTAAGATGAATTCTGCGACTGCCCCACCTGCCCCTAGACTGCAGGGGGTGTCCCCCTCAACTCCCCTCTCCAGGCCCGTGGCGGAACCAAGACGGTGCCACCAGTGCAACCTACCTGGACACTTCAAGGCCATGTGCCCTCAGCGTCCCAAGGCCCCGGCTCCGTCCCCGTCCCAAGGGCCGCCCAAGGTGTATTGTGTGGGTGGGGGTGGTGGTAGGTCCCTGGACAGCTTCCAACCTGTCACCGTCGGCCGGTCTGTGACCATAGGACTGCGAGACAGCGCCTCGGAGGTGACTCTGGTGCGGCCTGAGATGGTGTCCCCCCAAGACTTGATCCCTGGAAAAACCCTCGCTGTCTCCGGGATTGGAGGCACTGACCCGGCGCTGCCTGTTGCTGACATTTATGTGGACTGGGGCGCAGGGCGAGGGGTGAGGGAGGTGGGGGTAACTGATCGGATCCCCGCAAACGTGCTACTTGGGACAGATTTGGGGCAGATAACCTCCCAGTTTGGGCCCCAACCAAGGGCTGAACCTTCAGCCCGTACTGACATGCCTCCGGACAATGTTAATGTGTTATCTATGAATGATGTAAGGGAGGAGGGAGTGAACTCTGATATTTCTGCTTGCACAGACACCATAGACACACACACAGCTGCAGCTGTGACAGGGGAGGGGGTCAGAGAAAGGTGTGACAATGCCTCTACAAGTAATCAGCCTGTGAGCTGGGATCTGTTGCCCTCTGCAGGGATAAGCAGAGAGCAGGGTGCTGCAGGGGGAGGACCAGTGTGTGGGGTGGGGGCTACCACAGCAAATGTGGGGTCCCCAGAGATTTCACAGCGGGGTTCTGTTGCTGCAGGAGGGGAACAGGCAGGTGAGATTGGGGCCGGTCCAGGAGCGGAAGTGCTCCCAGGTAAGATCTCGGTGCATGGTTCCCCCACAACCGGGGTGTCAGGAAGCCAGGTAGGTCTGCCTGAACCGGCGACTTGGTCAGAAACGGAGGAGGAGCAGGCACGACCCACGGTCGCAGCGGCTGTGGCCGCTGTCACCCGCAGTGGGAGTGCTGGAAGCCAAGGGGCCTCCCGGAGGTCCGATAGCTCTTCCCCTTCTGACCAAGTGGCAGCCGAGTCAGGTGGAGGCCAGGACACAGGTCCCGGGGTACTGACTGAAGATGTGACAGTCTCGTCGATTCTGGCCACATCTAGTCAGGGGTTTCAGGCAGCGTTAGAAGCTGACGACAGCCTGAAAGCTCTTAAGGAGCAGGCGGCACAGCCTCCCTCGGACTCGGACCCGGAGCGAGTGGTCTGGGACCAAGGACGGCTGTACCGGGCCACGGTCCAGCAGGGTTCACCGGAGGCGTGGCCCAGGGACCGACAGTTGGTGGTACCCTATCCGTTCCGGGCGGAGTTGTTGCGGATCGCACATGAGATTCCGATGGCCGGACACCTAGGGATCGCTAAGACCAAGGCCAGGTTAAACCAGCATTTCTACTGGCCAAAAATGGGGGCCGATGTGGCTGCCTACTGCCGTTCGTGTGAAACCTGTCAGAGAGTGGGGAAGGCGGGGCCACACCCCAAAGCCCCACTAGTATCTCTGCCAATCATCGATGAGCCTTTCAGGAGGGTGGCTGTGGATCTGGTCGGCCCGCTGGCCATCCCCAGCAGCTCCGGGAAACGCTTCATACTGACGGTAGTGGACTATGCCACCCGGTACCCAGAAGCAGTGGCCTTGTCGTCCATTCGGGCTGACAAGGTGGCCACCGCATTGCTGGAGATTTTCTCCCGAGTGGGTTTTCCCCAGGAAATGCTCACTGACCGGGGGACCCAATTCATGTCCCAGCTGATGGAGGCCCTCTGTAAGCAAGTCCAGGTGCGACATCTGGTGGCCAGCCCGTACCATCCACAGACTAATGGCCTGTGCGAGCGGTTCAATGGCACCTTAAAGCAGATGCTTAAGATGTTGGTCGACTCCCATGGGCGTGACTGGGAGCGGTATCTCCCACACCTGTTATTTGCTTACCGGGAGGTTCCACAGGCCTCAACAGGATTCTCACCGTTTGAGCTCCTGTACGGGCGACGTGTGCGGGGCCCCCTGGCTCTGGTGAAAGAGGCTTGGGAAGGGGATTTGGCCACCCCTGGAGTGTCGGTTATCGAGTATGTCATGCGCTTCCGGGACAAAATGCAGGCCTTGACGCAACTGGTACACGACAATATGGCTCAAGCCCAGGCCGATCAGAAGCGTTGGTACGACCAGAACGCTTGTGAGAGGACCTACCAAGTGGGTCAAAAGGTGTGGGTACTGGTCCCCGTACCACAGGACAAGCTTCAGGCAGCCTGGGAAGGCCCATACCTCGTGTACCAGCAGCTCAACCCTGTAACGTACCTGGTCACCCTGGACCCTGCCCGTGGAAGGCGGAAGCCCTTCCATGTGAACATGATGAAGGCACATCATGAGCGGGAGGCATGTGCGCTCCCCGTGTGCAACCTGCCCGAGGAGGGAGAAGTGGAAACCCTCTTGGATATGCTAGCCCAGGTTAGGGCAGGCGGATCCATTGAGGATGTGGAGGTTGGGCACCAGCTCTTGGAGGACCAACGGTCCCAGCTGTGGGCCACCCTACACCCCTTCCGGGGGTTGTTTACCAACCAGCCCGGAAGGACTGACTTGGCTGTCCATCACGTGGACACTGGGGATCATCCCCCGATCCGGCGTTCAGCATATCGGGTCTCCCTGGAGGTGCAGCAACACAGGCGCCAGGAGATTGACGAGATGCTGAAGCTGGGGGTGATCCAGGCATCCAACAGCGCTTGGGCCTCGCCTGTAGTCCTCGTCCCTAAGAAGGACCGAACCACTCGGTTCTGCGTGGACTACAGGGGGCTCAATGCGGTCACGGTCGCCGATGCGTACCCAATGCCACGCATCGATGACCTGCTCGATCAGTTGGCCGGGGCTCAGTACCTGACCATCATGGATCTGAGCCGGGGATATTGGCAGATCCCCCTGACTCGCAAGGCCAGGGAACGCTCTGCCTTTATTACCCCATTTGGACTGTACGAGTCCACGGTGATGCCATTCGGGATGAGGAATGCCCCTGCCACTTTCCAGCGGATGGTCAACACCCTGCTCAAGGGACTTGAAGGGTACGCGGCCGCGTACCTGGATGACATTGCCGTCTTCAGTCCCACCTGGGAGGACCACCTAGAGCATCTAGCACAGGTGCTCAGGCGGATCCACCGGGCAGGTTTGACCATCAAGCCGGGAAAGTGTCAGCTGGCCATGAGCGAGGTCTAGTACCTCGGTCACCGGGTAGGTGGGAGAACACTGAAGCCCGAGCCTGAGAAAGTGGAAGCCATCGCATCCTGGCCCACCCCCAGGACCAAGAAGCAGGTGATGTCCTTCTTGGGGACCGCTGGGTACTATAGGAGGTTTGTTCCATGCTATAGTAGCCTGGCAAAGCCCTTGACGGACCTCACCAAGAAGAAGCTGCCCTCTGCAGTCGATTGGACAATGGACTGCGAGACAGCCTTCCGGGCCCTAAAGGACGCCCTGTCCAGCCCGCCCGTGCTACAGGCAGCCGACTTCACGCGGCCGTTTGTAGTACAGACCGACGCCAGTGACTTCGGCCTCGGTGCGGTGCTCAGCCAGGTGGACTCTGCGAGCCAAGAGCACCCAGTCTTGTACCTGAGCAGGAAGCTGTTACCAAGGGAAGTTGCCTATTCCACGATGGAGAAGGAGTGCCTGGCCATAGTGTGGGCCCTGCAGCGTCTGCAACCCTATCTATACGGGCGCCACTTCATCGTGGAGACGGACCACAATCCCCTCAGCTGGTTGCACACCGTCTCTGGGACGAATGGGCGATTGTTGCGATGGAGCCTTGCGCTCCAGCAATACAACTTCACCATTCGCCACAAAAGGGGCCGTGACCACGGTAACGCAGACGGGCTGTCCCGACAAGGAGAGGTCGCGGACGGGCGCACGGGGGAACACCGGAGTGTGCTGCCCCCTAGCGCCCTCAAAAGGGGGGAGGTGTGAGGTAAATCCGGAGATATGACGATAAATCATGATATTCAAGTATGTCAGGAAGCCCTCTCCTGGTGTCACCCCCCCTTTCCTTCACACAACTGGTTTAGCAACAAATCCCATGGCCATCTCCTGTGAAATGGAGATGAGGTGGTGTGGGAACAATGGACACAGGATGACTCCCTGCCGTCACCCTGTAACAAGAGTTGTATCTCATTAGCAAGGCTATGGAACTAGCTAGACAGAACGACTCCAGTAAAAAATGGTTCATATCTCGCAAGCCATATTTCCGATAAATACGGCAACCATAAAAATGGTGTCTCCGCATGCGGACGATGCCGGCACACCCTTTTTATGGGAGCAGGACATTGGGAAATGCCCCAGGCGTGATATCAGCCAATGTGGAACTAGTAGACAAGTCATGAAACCTCTCATTCTGTAGCTAAATTCATAACTGTCACAATGAGAGCATTGGCGTCCGCCTACGACGCTCCCAGGCAAAGTTATGGCCCATATTCCATGTTGGGATATTGTCCATAACTCAAGCCAGGGGTGGAGCAGTGTTCCCTGTGAGGTCACGAAGGTAGGAGGGGACCTGGATCTGCCCAGGTTGATAACCCTACTTCGGCCATTTTCCAGTGTTCTTTTCGCTGGGGGCACGTGTAGGAAACATCTGTGGGAAGGATCCTAGAAACCTGGGTACAGCGCCCCCCTGTGGCCAGACGCAACAAGGTAACTGCTGGAACTGTGTATGCCTGTTTGTAACCCATGCTTTGACTGTAACTGTACTCTGACATATGTATATTCTGTAGATTCCCTATTGTATATATTGTAGTTTCTAGTGTGCTTTAGGCTGATTAAATTATATAATTAATCTTGGGCTGTTCTGTTATCTCGATCTTGAATCCCACGTCTGTGTGTTCGGCTAATAGTTACCGTAAATCGGTTGGTGGCAGCGAATTGTGCCAAGGATTATTGTGGGGAGGCCAGTGAGATTCGGGGAGATTTTATATATTCCGCCCGCGGAGGTCGGGGGAATATATACCTTACTCTCACCGGGGACCCTTCAATAATCGGCATAAGTAGTATAGCGGCCTCCTTGCTTATGGTCGGGCAATTCCATAATTGGCCTGACTATAAGAGGGGCGCTAGAGAGCGCGTCACGTGCTCTGTCTGTCGGTCGGGAGGTATAAAGGAGGGGTGACCCCCACTTGTTACCCCCCGATTGTGACGTACTGGTAGCCAGCGCGGGGGATTTCTGAGTGACCCCCCCGGTGGTCTGTGACACACATCTATGAAGATAGTGGCACACATGCAATGCCAAACGTCCTCTTCATCTACTCCTTACTGCAAATGCCGCTCAGGGGTCAGGAGACCCCCCTCCCCTCTTCTCCAGCAGATATATGGAGGAACACAGTGATGGCCATATTGTGCATCCTTAGTATTTATCTGTCCTAGTTCCACCACTCATGTTCTCTCTGGCATGGAAAGTACATTTGAACAGCAACCAGTCAAGTAAACAAACACACACACACACACACACACACACACACACACACACACACACACACATTCCCATGTGTAAAAAGATTCAAATGATACATTGCTAAAAAGTAAAAAACATGTATATATTTTCTGCTTATCTGCAGCTGCCACTAGATGGTGTATGGGAGCTCCGTGCACACGGTGTTGCTTTTGAGTTCACTCCTTGTGGCAGTTGTAACATAGATCACACAGGTCGGGGAGGACCTCTCATTGGTGTAGCCGCACAGGGGCCCATTTCCACTTCTTAGGCAGCAAGAAACTTCTGTCCTAGCAGGACTATTGGGGTACGACGTGCCCACGATCCAGAGATGCTGCAGCCTACAACACAGTGTTTTCACAGGGTTGCTCTGAGTACTCTCTGCAGGAGACCCACACTCATGTTTCAGGCCACTGTGGATTTAGTCTGTTTTCCCTGCGGAGAACACTCACGTCTCCGCAGTATAAATTGACATGCTGCAGCTTGGAAGGCCACGCCGCATGTCAGTTTACACTGAGAAAAGAAGCACAGTAGGCATGGGATGTCTTTAAATTCCATCCACTGTGCTTGTATTGTACAAAGCAGCATTTTGGACGCAGGGAAAACACACTGTGTCCAAAACGCTACAAACTCTGATTGTGTGCACATACCCTTGGACTCGAGAGAGCCTACCATATATACGCTTCTCACACAGGGGCCCTTTTCTGTGTAAGACCCTGTGCGCACTAGAAAATGGAATTTTCTTAAAATTCTGCACCTCTGAAAGATTACCGCACTAATATAATAATATATATATATATATATATATATATATACAGTGCCTACAAGTAGTATTCAACCCCCTGCAGATTTAGCTGGTTTACACATTCGGAATTAACTTGGCTTTGTGACATTTGGACTGTAGATCAGCCTGGAAGTGTGAAATGCACTGCAGCAAAAAAGAATGTTATTTCTTTTTTTATTTATTTTTTTAAATGGTGAAGTTTATTCAGAGGGTCATTTTTTATTCAACCCCTCAAACCACAAGAATTCTGTTTGGTTCCCCTAAAGTATTAAGAAGTATTTCAGGCACAAAGAACAATGAGCTTCACATGTTTGGATTAATTATCTCTTTTTCCAGACTTTTCTGACTAATTAAGACCCTCCCCAAACTTGTGAACAGCACTCATACATGTTCAACATGGGAAAGACAAAAGGAGCATTCCAAGGCCATCAGAGACAAGATCGTGGAGGGTCACAAGGCTGGCAAGGGGTACAAAACCCTTTCCAAGGAGTTGGGCCTACCTGTCTCCACTGTTGTACTCTATTATCTATATATAGACAGACAGACAGACAGACACACACACATATATACAGTATGTGTTATCATTTCCTTCTTCTGAGATAGATATATAATGGACGGATAGATAATGGATAGCTGGATGATAGATAGGTTGATAGATAGACGATGGATATAGATAGTTAGACATTACAGCTTTTAATTCTAATGTATGTGTTCTTCCCCCCCCCCCCCCCCCCCCGAAACAGTATTTATGATAGAGCAGTGACCCTGCGGGACCTTGGATCTGAATTCTCGCAGAGTCACTGCTGGTCGGTCATGTCACTCTATGGCTATGTGCGCACAGTGCGTTTTTCGCGGTGTTTTTGCGCGTTTTTCGGGTGCGTTTTTGGCCTCAAAACTGCATGACTTTGCTTCCCCAGCAAAGTCTATGAGTTTTCATTTTTGCTGTCCGCACACAACTGTTTTTTTAAGCTGCGTTTTTGAGCTTGAAAAAAAAAAAATGGACATGTCAATTCTTTCCTGCGTTTTTCTGCGTTTTCCGCCCATGCAATGCATTGGAAAAACGCAGCAAAACGCAGAGATCAAAAACGCAGCAAAACGCAGCCAAAAACGCACCAAATCGCGGTAAAAACGCATGCTTTTTTTATGCGTTTTTTCAACGCAGGTGCGTTTTTGCCGGCCAAAAACACACAAAAGCGCAGCGTCAAAAAAACGCAGCGTCAAAAAAACGCAGCGTGCGCACATAGCCTATTACCGCTTGTGACGCCCTGAAGTTCTCGCATGCGGTAATGTGTTGACAACACCGACCATGAGAAATGTCCTGGAGTTACCCCTGCAATCTAGTTTACAGAACGAGGCTGCATGGAGTACTAGGTCTCAGACGCCACTGGATCACTATGCAAGCGTCATGGGACCTTGTGTGGATTACGCCGGACCTGGAGGAGTATTTGGGGGATTTTAATAAAGTGGTGAAAGAGGGGGATTTTTTGTGTTTTATTTCAAACAAACACATACACCGAAAAATTCTTTATTTAATTTCACGTACAGATTAGTCATGGCGTGTCAGACACTGACATTACTAATCTTGGACTTAGTGGTAGCTATGGGCTGCCATTAACTCTTAATTACCCAGACTGTCACCGCATCACGGCAATCGGGAAAAGGCTGTAAAACGCCAGGAATTTTGCATAATGGATGCGACATTCTCGAGGCAGCGGCGGGCTGATATTCTTGGCTGCGGGAGGAAGGGGGGGGGGCAATAACCATGGCCCTCGCCCTCCCCAGCCTGAGAATACCAGGCCCCTGCTGCGTACCTACCTTGGCTGGACGGTAAAAATATGGCGGAGCCCACGGGTTTTTTTTCGTTTTTTATTTTTAATATGTACGTTTCTGATTTCTATGTGCATTATAGATGTATGTGTCTGTATGTTAGTGTGGTGTGTGTAATTACTCTCTGCTCAATTTCCTCTTGTGCTAATGAAATCACTTCCTTGCAAAACGCAGGGTAGTGATTATCACTATGTCCCGAAAAACGTGAAATACCGTGGGAATAACGCAATGAAACGCACATATTTTGCAACCTGCGGTATTCCCTGCGGTATTTCAGGTTTACATTACAGTCAATGGTGTAAAATACTGCAGGTACCTGCGGAAAAGAAGTGACATGCACAATAATTCCGCAGAGGAAATTCTGCAGCAAAACCTGTTGGTGAAAAAAAACGCACTGTGCGCACAGCATTTTTTTTTTTTTACCATAGGTTTTGCTGGGGAAGGACTGCAGCAAGGTTATGAACATTTTCTGCAGCAAAACATGCAGCAAAACCACGGCAAAAAACGCAGTGTGCGCACAGGACCTTAAGGTTTCTGAAAATGACACTGTCAGTAAGTTACACGGTAAGCTAAGCGCTTTGTGTTTATTTCCTGTTTAAAAGAACAAATGAGTACAATGCATTCAGGGAGGTTTAAAAGTGGGTTTCTTATGAACAAAGTAACAAAGTTGATTTTAATTAATAGATCTTGGAATAATAATAATTTATACAATTGGATGTGTTTAAATAAAATGTTCCTGTGCTGAGATAATCTTATATATGTGTCCCGGCTATGTACTGTGTAATGGCTGTGTCTGACCATACAGGGACATGGTCTGATCATACCACATCTCCTGGGCAGGATGAGCGCAAAAGAGACATTACAGCGCAGGATCATAGCGAATTCTTTTTGTAAGTTAAAACATTTCCCTGCCTGGTGAAATACTGCAAACATCTACAAGAATTTCTGGAGCTACAATGTGCAGCCTATCTAGATGTAAAGGTATGAATGCTACTAAAAGGTGAACCTATAAAGTTTTCAGTTCACAAGAAATGCAGGGAAAAGGAAATAAAAGTTTAAAAGAAAGACTGTGGGATAATAAAAAAAAAAAAAAAAAAAAAAAAAAAAGGGCGACAATGAAAAGGCGTGAAAAAAGTGACAATGGGGGAAGAGGAATGAAATACAATTGTTTTCTATAGGAAAATATACACTACATTTAATTTGTATAGTTTTATCTTGAAATAAGTTGGTTTACACTCCAAGTAAATTGGGTGATTATTTACTGAGCGGTTCGGATATTAAAACTCATTTCTGCAGATAGTCAAGGACATTTGGTTCGTGTGCTCGGCCTCATTCTCCACGGCTGCGGTAAATGTTTGTGACAGTTCTAATTTGTGCCACGGTCCCCAAGTGTCTTTCTAACTATGTACCACATTATTCCAATTTCACTCCCTAACTGGGGACAGAAGTAGAGAGAAAGTTAAAGGGAAATACTGCCCAACCTGATGGCTTCTTACAAGACAGCAAGTGGGTCTTTTAACCCTTGTGTTCCCAGCAGTGATGGTATAAGGTTCTCCGGTAGCAATGCAGACTGTACACACAGCAGCATGGTGCATAAATGTGAAAGTTAGTACGGTTGTAAATTGAGAGAAATGTTACTTTGTCTTTTGCCCTTAATTTTCTAATGTAAAATAACATTTTTATTGCCAACAAGAAATTGGAGGTTTTTCTGTAAAAACAAAATAGCTATGATGTGGGGCAGATTGTAAGTTCAGCTCACGCTTCGTCTAGTACAGTTTTTCTATATATAATGGACTGGAGCGGAGATTGGACAATCAATCATAAACTGTGGTGACGAGAGCTGTAGCATAAGGGCGACGCTGAATACACAGCTCAGCACTTCACACATTTCCTTTACTTATAGGACTTTTCTTATAGCGGGTAAAACTCACATCATTCTGCAACGTTTAGCAAGTCCATTATTGTTCATAATGGCAGCATGAAAAAGCCGATCTCTATCCACTGAGGTACAAGGATTAGTATAAAGAATATATCACAGTAATACCTGCAGATCCGGACAGTAACAAGCTCCATCCATACAATGACATCACATCTTCACTGCATTTTAAAAAGATAAGATATTGATGTATTTGATATGCGATTAGATAAATGAGAAAAATATCGGTGATCTTGAATCAGCAAAGATTTCCCAAATAAAAAGGACTCGATAAAATGCCTAAACCCTTTTGACTTATCTCAGAAACTTCTATAAAATGTTATAAAATGTAAAGTACACCATCAGCGAGCGGTGAGATTTTCCCATTTATGACAAGAGTATGAATATGTGGATCCCTGCTGCCAGTCACAGGCAGAAGTGTCGTAGATACTAAAAGGCTATAGAGCAGTAAAGACTTCTGATGCTGCACATATAACAAGACATGAACCCGTTCCGTTTATAGATCTGGTAGATAGCCATAGTAGAGGCCCACATATATAAAATTATCGATTTTAGTGGGATTTGCCAATCCTCCCGACGACCACGACAGATGGTGTTGGGGGGAGATAAGGAGATTTCAATAAGTGACTGACTGGCAGTGGCTTACTCAGCTCTCCCCATAGAGAACACATGCATGCTCAACCAAACATTCCTGTGTATGGGAAGAGAAGAGCAATTTGGGCTCACTGTTATATAAAAGGTATATGGACGACTTAAAGGTGATAGCTGTTGAACAAATAATGGTTTGGCTAACAGCCATCTCCCTCCGCCATACACAAAAAGGCTCAGCTGAGCGCTCCCGTGCTCTTTATCTTTATAGAGAACAAAAGGGTGGTCAATTGGAAACCATTGGGCCAGATACTTCTCTCCCCCCATCAGAGGGCACACACAGACCATCGGCTGATACTGCTAATCTAATTCTGGGGGTTCAGTCGACCATAGTCTAATGTGTAAGGGGGCCTTCATTCTTGAGACTAGGGGCTTGCATTGTTCATAATCCAGCACATACAGAACCAGCTAACAATTGAGTGACTGTCAGATGTCACAGATCAGACCGATCACCTGCTATGCTCAGATGTATTTGGTGTATGAGTTAGTGTTGCTGTGGAGCTAGTTCTATAAGAACGCAAATTAGTCATATATTATAGTCCTAAAAAACTTGTACATGGTTGGAGCATATCTCGTCTTTCTTGGTTTTTATCCAGCCATCTTTAAACGTCTGATATGGTTTATACATTATGGAGAAAATACACTCAGTTGCCTTATGGTGCGTGCCCACGATCAGGGTTCACAGTGTTTTGGATGCAGCGTTTTAATCGCTGCATCCAAAATGCTGCGTTGTACAGTACAAGCACAGTGGATGGGATTTCTAAAAACCCCATGTCCACGGTGCTTGTTTTTCCCACATCGTAAACTGACATGTTTCCGAGCTGCAGAATGTCAATTTATTGCTGCGGAGCCGCAAGTGTTCGCCTCAGGGAGAACAGAGAGAAAGTCTGCATCTTCCCGAACCCCAATTGTGGGCATGGGAGCTGCGTTCTCCTGCGAAGAACACTGGCGGCCCCAGAGGAGAGGACATGTTGCATCCAAGACACAGCATGTCCTGATAGTGGAAACATACATTTTCTCTTTATAACGACTATAAGGGTAACCGTAATAAAGGCACCGTAGCTCTTGCAGAGATCTAACTATTAAAAGTCTTTAGAATAAAAGGGGAAGAAAAAATATATACGGTGTGTAACACTGCTGTTATCCAGAGCGAAGAACGTTTGATTCTCTATAGTGCCATGTATAGGTACCTACACTAAAGCGGGCTTTACACGCTACGACATCGCTAATGCGGAGTCGTTGGGGTCACGGAATTCGTGACGCACATCCGGCCGCATTAGCGATGCCGTTGCGTGTGACATCGATAAGCGATTTTGCATCGTTGCAAAAACGTGCAAAATCGCTAATCGGCGACACGGGGGTCCATTCTCAAATCTCGTTACTGCAGCAGTAACGAGATTGTTCCTGCGGCAGCACACATCGCTGCGTGTGACGCCGCAGGAGCGAGGAAGCTCTCCCTACCGGCCTCCCGGCCGCTATGCGGAAGGAAGGAGTGGGCGGGATGTTACGTCCCGCTCATCTCCGCCCCTCCGCTGCTATTGGGCGGCGTTTCAGTGACGTCGCTGTGACGCCGCACGGACCGCCCCCTTAGAAAGGAGGCGGTTCGCCGGTCACAGCGACGTCGCCGGACAGGTAAGTATGTGTGACGGCTGTGGGCGATGTTGTGCGGCACGGGCAGCGATATGCCCGTGTCGCGCAACAGATGGGGGCGGGTACCCACACTAGCAATATCGGGACCGATATCGCAGTGTGTAAAGTAGCCTTAAGTCAGTGTCCAACTCCCTAACTTGGTACATGGCTGATTATTTTAGCAACATTGGGGCACATCTGTACTTTTACTATCTCCCAAGTGCTGCTTCATAAGAATTTCACAGCCAAACAGACAAAATACAGTGGACCCTTGGTTTATGAGAACAATCCGTTCTGGGAGTGTGCATGTAAACCAAGTTACTCGTCTAGCAAAGCAAGATTTTCCATAGGAAATAATGCAAGCTCAGACAATTCCATCCACAACTTGTTTAATGTCCCATCCTGGTCCCCTATTGTGCCATTCCACACACGCGCACACACACACACACACACACACACACACACACACACACACACACACACACACACACACACACACACACACACACACACACACACACATATATATTATGCTCATCTTACCTTCCGTTCCATCACCGGACTCCTGGTTCTTGTAGTCCGCCGGTACAGGATGTGTATTGGGTAACCATCGCAACCGATGTTGGAGCTTCCACTGCCAGAGCACTGATGTCAAAGGCATGAGCAGTTTGTCTCTGATTGCCCAGGGCGCTGATTTTGGAGTAGCGGCTGACAGCGGAAGTTCCGGCATCGTTGCGATGGTTACCCGATACACATCCTGTACCGGCGAACTACAGGAACCATGAGGCCGGCGATGGAACGGAAGGTAAGGTGAGGTGAGCATAATATGTGTGTGTTTGCGTGTGTTTGTGTGGACTGCAAGAGCGGGTCAGAGCGTGGTCAACGTACGGAACTGGAAGTGTGTGCGGTGAGTATTTGCTCGTACAGCAAAGATTGCTCATAAACAGAGTTACAAATTTACAGCAAGCTTTGCTCGTATAGCGAAATACTTGCAAAATGGGTTACTCGTAAACTGAGGTTCCACTGTACTTTGTACTGAGGAGGAGCAAAGACTAACACAGGGCTGTCTATACACTTGGACTTCAGCAAAACCAAAGCTCTCTACAGAGAGGTCAGCTCTCCTGACTTGTCCGATTTAGTAACTGATTGTACCGAAATCTGTTAAATAATTTTGGAGAATTTCTTCTTTGATGTCTGGTTCTGGTCATTCCTACTACAACTGTATAAATAGACAATTGGATACTAGAATATGGGGATCTGATATAATGTCAACAGTGTTTGACAAGATTAGTTATTTATTCATAAATAACTGAGGGAAGAGTGCAGAATTCTAGAAAAACATGTTCCAGGATGGTCATTTCTGTATTACTGACTATATCCACTATACAGACGTATCAGGAGCCGACACAAACTCCCAGATCAGTGAACAGTAGCCGCCACTAGAGAGAATCTAGTTTACACATTTTTCCACGGAGCGGCCACAAATCCCACAATGGCGACAAAATCAAGACTGGAGCAAAAGAACTGTAAAGCTTTTACCCCAGCAACCAGATCCCAGCTGCTATTTCTAGAGAACACCTATAAAATAAAGCAATAATTACTCTGCGTTTTATATGCCACAAAAGGTTAAACAAATCACTTTGCCTCTGACATGTGCCTAGTGTCCTGGCATCCTTTGGGCACACATACGATGTCATACAACTACATGGCACACATTTGCATAGGTCAGAGCGTTACATGTAGCTGGTATGTTAAGTGATTTTTCTGTATGCATAAGAAAAGTTAAGGCATAAAGGAAGCCTGTAAACAATTCAATATTGACAAAAGTTTATTAAGTCGCCAGGAATAATAAAAATACTATGGAGGAAGATGGCTCAAAGTCATTTACATACGTGATGGCAGTAAAAGTGTATAATATCTGCCACGTGCATTTGCTATATTAATATACAGTACAGCTAGACTTTTTCATTGGCTCACCACATAGGGTAAGGAACAATTTGAACAAACAGCAGCTGGTGTCCACCTACCACCGATCGGCTCCAATCCAAAAAGTGGCAGATGGTACCAATATTCTCCATGGTAAGGTGTGCAACAACTGAACTCCATCACATTTGGGTCTGAATACATTTTTCAAATCAGAAAACTAAGCATGTAAATAATGGTAAATTGTAAAAGTATTAGGCTGGCGTTACATTGGCATGTGACTCGTACGAGGATCCGCTCGCATCACCGGGACCGTGCCGAGTGATGAGATCTTCATGTGAGACACTAGTATGTGTGACTCCAACTTTAGAAGGAATACCAAAATTTTGCCCTGCCATCTATTTTTGCAAAAGCTCTGCTCAAAACATTTCTAGCTCAGCCCATCAACCTTGCAATGAATTGCAGCTATAAGGCTGCTTTCACACTACGTTTTTTTAACATCCGTCATGAACTTTTTTTAACGCAAAAGCGGATCCAGTGCAAATGCGTTTTCATTTCAATGCATTTGCAATGGACTCGCATTAACATGCGTTGACCTGCGTTTGCGTGCGTTATAGTGAGGATCCAGCGACTTGCAGTTAACATTTTTCAAAAACGCTACTTTTAGCGTTTTTGAGCTGCGTCCAAATACTGCAAATTGCTGGATCCTGACTAAACAGCATGCAAACGCTGGCATGCTGATAGACAGGATCCTGCTTGCTCTACTGAGCATGCCCAGAAACCAGCCTCGGCTGATCAATTCCTCTCTCTCCTCCCTCTCTCCACCTCCCTCCCCCTCTCTCTGTCTCTCCCCCTCCCTCTCCGGTCTCTCTCTCCCACCTGAGAGCTGCGGACACTCGTAACCAAGGTAAATATCGGGTAACCACTTCTCTACCACGTAACCACTACCCGATGTTTACGTTGGTTACGTGTACAGACGCTCGTAACCAAGATAAATATCGGGTATCCAAGCAAGTTATGCGATGTTTACCTTGGTTACGAACCTCCGCAGTTGTCAGATGTCGGCTCCCAGTCTGGCACGTTTAGTTCCCCTCACTCCCGATCACATGACTCCAATGCCCGCCCCTAAACATCCAGTGACAGGATCCTGCAAAATAACACATGCGTTAGCATGCGTTTTTTGCTGTAAAAGCAGGATCCGCTTTTACAGCAAAAAAACGTTCATGACGCATGTTAAAAAAACGTAGTGTGAAAGCAGCCTAACTTGTATGCTCCTGGCCCTCCCTAATGACACGAGATTGTCCGCCGTCCCACTAAAATGTACTAGGATGCCAACACCAACGATTATGGCTAGCAATTGTTTGTTAAAGGCGATTGATACATTTCTTATTAGTAAAGATTTCATTGGTTTCATCTGTAAAAACATTAATCAGAAAAAATTTGAAACAAGTCCAATTAAAAAAAAAAAAAAAAAAAAAAAAAAGAAGAAAAAAGGTACGTGTGCACCCAAAGATCTAACGTTCATAGGTCACAGCAGTCTCTGCACATCAACTCTTCCATTACAATGAATGGGGACTGAAACAGATGCACTGAGCTCAGCATTCGGCTGGTTTCATGTATTCGACGTTCTTGAATGTAATAAGGACAGCGAGTACCAACCTGAACGCGGCAATCTCATATACACCAACCAGGCTGTTGAGCTCGGATCAAAAGATCCGCAGCCGGTCCTACGGTCGCAGTCCGTACTTAGCCCATAAATGTCAGCCATGTAAAAGCAGCCCAGTGGCTAATACACATGATAAAGCGCCGACTCAGGTCCCAGAGATATTTCAAGGCTGTAATGAATGGAACAAGTGTAATATTAGTTCTGTAAAGATTTTACCAGGACTGGTATGTGGAAGAGCACATTGCTTTATAGTCACCAGTGACTCTGGATCTCCAACAGGGCGTCCAATAACTACCGTAATAATGGGGAAAAGGCTATTCACCAGACTTATCACTCATAATCTTGCAAGTATTAAATGAACCCTTTGGTCTATCACACTGAATCCATCATGCTAATGGAGCCTTGAATTTTTAGATTAACTTGTCCACAGAGAGCGGTGATTATTCCTATTTCTTTAATAACCTTAACTTCATTACTGTGACTGAAATTTAATAGAAAATGTGGCCTTTATTTATAAGACTAAGGAAAAGCATGAAGCCCCCATCTAGTGCCCTCTGTGCAGAACGGAGTCAGGACGCAGACTATACAGTCAGGTTACAGAAGTAAAGCCATTCATTCATTGACTGAGGACTCATCGATACTATTAAACAAAGTAACAAGACGTATAGTACTTCAGATGGCATTTCACAAAGATGACAAGTATCAGAAAGCAGGAAAACTTTTATGTAGTTGTCATAATGAAAGTAAACAGAATGTAAAAGTGAACCCGAGACTAAAAGTTTATGACCTAAAGTAAACAGGAAGCTTAGCAACAGATTTAAGAATACTAAATCAACAAACTATTTTGGGGTGACTTCTACACATTATACAATAAACCATATATATTTATTTTATACACACACATATATAATATATATAATATAATTATATCTATATATTATATAATTGCATATATATTATATATAAAATTATATATACACTATATAATTATATATAAAATATATATCTGATGAATAAATACATTAAGGATCAGGAGTAAAACAAATAAATAGAAAACTATACACATACTAATAAGCACATGTCATAAGCAGATTGAACTGTAAACTGAGCTGGCAGGCATTGCTGGACTAACATACTCATCCTAAATGGAGAATTGATTACAGCCCCATGCACCAGATGAAAACCATTGTCTATACTAATTGTGCTATCATTTTAAACCTGCAGCTAAAGAAAGGGAAGAGGCTGCAGATATCTCCGGATCAGCTTATTGGAAATGTAAAGACAGACGTTCCCAGCAGTGAATAAAGCCAGACACAAGGATGCGAACTGTCCACATGTGAATCCACCATCCGCCCCATGTCTATAGTAATTGCAGAGCTCTTACCTTTTCTCTCAGATCGCTTCTTGCGTCTTCTTTTAAAGCGCCGTCTGACCAGGCTAAAAAGGTTCCCCATGTTACAGGTATTGACCAAAAGGGATGCCATGGCAAGTGGAAGGTCAGAGCGCTAAAACTGACAGCTTGGATAACAGGGTGCCAGAGTGTCTTTATAGCAAGTATCAGAGCGGAGCAGAGAGTTAACCCTGTGTGGGCATGCCTAGCAGCACACATGCCCTCCTCGCCATGAGGTTTCTCCTCCTATTCCAGATACCTAAATGCATAATGCTCTGGAAGCAGAAATGTATTTCTATTAGCCACCAGAGGCCCATGTGACAGCGAACCCTCATGTGCATCATTCATATCCTAAGCAGCCTCAGAAAGACGACTTGATATAAACGTCTGGAGCAGCACTGGGGAAATCACTGATGGGATTAACATTTCACATCGTCAATAAAAAGCAGGGCTGTCTTATAAAATCTGTTGCACATTTCTCCATTCGAACACACAGAAAAGGTTAAATGATACTGACTTTTACATGTAGGGAGCTCCCCTGTATAACAAACAAATCTGACAGGAGGTTGTCTTAATGAGAAATCTCCTTTAAGGACCTGCCACAAGCTACAATACACTTCTAAATGCAGATAACCTTAAAAAAAAAACAAAAAATATATATATACTTTGAATTTAACAAACTAGGACCATTGCACCTACAGTAAATGATCTGTGACCAGGGAACATCACAAGCGAAGGCAGACCATGATAAACTCACTAAGATGTAGCTGTAGATAGAGATATTCACTTTGAGGATTGTTTATGGGATGAACATATTATAATATAATAATAATAATATTTATTTACTTATATAACACTATTAATTCCACAGCGCTTTACATACATTGGCAACACTGTCCCCATTGGGGCTCACAATCTAAATTCCCTATCAGTATGTTTTTGGAGTGTGGGAGGAAACCCACGCAAACACGGGGAGAATATACAAACTCCTTCACTCCATTTATAAATCAGAAGCCCCTTGTAATGTCAGGAGATGGCCCAAACCGAGCAGCCCAATGTAAGCTCATCACTGGGAGTGATCAGACTGGGAAATGTCATTAATATTGACATGATTGGTACTCTATTTACAGAATTGTACCCTTTCGTGATCAAAATTTTATATACTGGAAAAAGGGAAAAAAAAAAAAAGAAAGGAATTGAAATGGACTCTTTGCAGGTGGTTGGAAACCATTTTCTTGGTTTTACGCCCTATAAATCGGATAGTATTGGGCACTACAATCATAAAGGGTTTATATGGCCACCTAAGAGGTGATGCAGAATAAAGAGAAAGATGAGACGCTGGCGCCATCTACTGGTGAATTGTCAGACTATTCATCAACTTATGATGTAACCTTACCATACAGTAAAACAACAACAAATTTAGTGCTTAATTTGGATGAACTCGACAATATCTTTCACTGATTTTAGATTCTATGTTTATAAAGGTTTTGGGATATAAAACAATTACATTAATTCCAGTACAGGAATGTAGAGAATAGAAGCAGCACTGGGTTTGCTCGGAGAAGGCTTTGAGCAATCGCATTATTTTTGCTCAGCAGTGCATGTAAGGTCACATGACCGCGCAATCTGCTGTCAGCATGTACAGGAGGCAGCAACATTATGTATCCAAGGCGGCTGGAGAGGGAAGGGTCCCTAACCAATACTGACACGCAGCCATCTTGATTTAGAAACAGATGACATCCAGGAGGATCCCATTAAACGGCCAGTGTCAGAGCTGAACACCTCCTCCATGCTCCCGCAGTTGCACAGTTAGGTTTTGGTACTTGTTAGTGGAGTGTGAGGCTCCTGCCACATCCTACATAGGGGACTGTCAGCAGCATACACATTTTAGGCATATTAGCAAACAGGATTACAATGTTGACTGCAATAAACATTATACCACATAGTGGCGCTATTTCTTAATGATCATCTAATACAGATATAATATAATATAATATAAGATAATGTATATCTTATATTATTATATTATATATTATTATTTTACTTGCTTAGTTAGCACCATTCATTCTGCAGCACTTTACACACAATATGTATAAAACGTATCATGCCCCCTCCATAACACCTGTAGGAGCTTTTATAACATCCCATAGGCATTAATGGGCACTTGGTTTTCCCTTCACACCTATGACCGCGTCTACTCCTCTACACATGCTTTCTACAAGATTTTGGAGTTTATGAGTTTTGGCCCATTTCTCAAAAAGAGCATATATTATTAGGCCAGACACTGATGTGTGAGGAGCTGGCCGGGCTCACAGTCTCTGCTCTGGTTGCTTGCAGTCAGAGCTCTGTGCAGTCAGTCACTCTCTCCTACACCAAACTCCCCAAAAAAGTATCATACCTTTTTGGACCTTGCTTTGTGCCCTGAGGCACAGTTATGCTGGAACAGAAATGAGCCATCCTGGAACGGTCCCCACAAAGCTGGAAGCAAATAGCCCATAATATGCTGAAGTGTTGAAGTTTTCTGCGTTCAGAAAACTGCTCTCCCAACTAGTTTTGTTTTTTGAACACCCTATGGTTTACTCACCCTCCCTAGGTCCAACACTGAACTTTTTCCACTGTTCCTAGTGTATGTGTGACGCCCCTGACTATATCAGGGTGCCACAGGGGACTGCATCCTCTCTTTCTATGATGCAGAACCTACCCCCCCATGGTTCCAGGTTCCTGAAAACCGGTATCACTCTCATCAGCACCACAAATCCCAACCACACCTTACATCATGACCTGTCAGACACACCAGTGGGTGGTCTAGCTGGAAAAGGGCCACCCGCCTAGGGGGGGTCAGGCAGACTGGTGGGAGGGACTTAGTCAGAACAGTAGTAGCGCTCAAAGAGTGAGGAGCTGGGCGCTGAAAGCTCCCTGGAGTGACCTAGGTTGGGTCGCAGACAGTGATCCGGGACCAGAGAAGTCGGAAACCCGGTTGCAGGATTTTGGAATGGAGTGCCCGAACTTAGTTTTGGAGTAAGGTCAACACCGGAAAGTACAGTAACCGGACCAGTACCGAGCACGGCGGGGTACAGGACCCTAGATCAGGGAAAAGCTTCAAGCGCCTTGATAATTAACCTGTGGAGGATAGTCTCTTTATGAACTTCCCCAAGAGCTCAGTGATCAAAGGCATCAGCACAACAAGGGGGATAGGGTTTTCCAGCTTATACGACCCACTGATATCCCAAGTGCCAGCCATCGAGAGCATAGCCCCCTACACATAGGGACCGGGACCCTGACAGCTGGAGGCCAAAGGGTCACAAGAACAACTAAAAATTGTGCACGGAGGCAGGCTCCGGACCATTAAAGTGATACCGGTGGGAGCGGACACCCGGACGGGCTCCCCGCAGTTGCAATAGTACCCAGAGACTTTGGTTTAATACAGTGTGTTAGTCTGCTTTATTGGCTGCCTCTAACATCACAACAACCTGAGTGAGTACACTGCCCTCTCCCTGCATCCTGCCTGCCCAGCAAGCCTGCACAGCACCATCCACCAACCCTGCGGAGGAAACTGTCACCTAGCTGCCCCCACATCATCTGCCCCGGTACTCTCCTCGGCAGCGGCGGTACTCTTCTTACCGCAACCCGCAGGTGGCGTCACAAACTATTCCCCTGTAAATAGCCCCCTTCATCGAGTGGCCGCTAAGCCCCAGGTTCGGGGACCCTCGAGCCACAGCAGTCCCGGATCAGAGAAGTACGACTGCTTAGGGGCAGCACATATCTGCAGCGCTGACATCATGCTGACATCGCTGCAGCCAACCAGCAAGCCTAGTGTCAGAGTGGCTCATGCTATCAACAAATTAAGCTTATGATAGGCTGCAGCGCTGTTGATATACCTCTGGCTGAAAAACGCATCACAAAACGCATTCGTTTTTGCTGCATTTCCAGTGGTTTTTTTTAAACATTGTCAATGGCAAAACGCAGGGGAAAACGCAGAATAGAAGTGATATGCTTCTCCTTTTTCCTGCAACCAAAACTGCAGGAAAAAAAAAGCAACATGCGCAGTCTTTCGGATTTCTCATAGACTTTGTTGGGGAAGGTCATGCATGCAGTTTAACGTGCGCACAAGACCTAAATCTGTTTTGTTTGTGGTTTATTTTTTATTATTATTTTATTTACCATGCTCACTAGATGGGTAAAACTGACCTGGTAGTAAGATTCCCAAGGTCTGTACATGTTGTGCTTTTGTCCCCACTTTCCGAGACCCGTACCGATCTCATTTTTCGGGATCTGGGGCTCACCGATGGCTTTTTTTTTTTGTGTCTTGTGCGTCACAGGGATGAGTGGTGAAGTCACTCAGGCTATTTGCGGTAACAGGTGGAAGACCATGGGAATCTCCAGCTACGACCTCAAATCATCTGGGTGACGTCACTGCTCATTGCGTGGCTCAGTCTCTCCCTGAACCTCACAGCGGGTGGTCATGTTTTATGGCTGCTCGGTGTGAATTCAGATATGTAGCAGTGCTGGAATCGTCGCAGGACCTTGTGTGGATTACGTCAAACCTACAGGGGTGTTTTGGGGTTAATAAAGTGGTGAAAAAGGGTGCTTTTTTTGTCTTTCATTTCAAATGTTTGATTTTTGGATGTTTATTTCTTTACACTTACAGATTAGCGATGGGGAGATCTGATAGACTCCTCCCATCACTAATCTAGGGCTTAGTGGCAGCTATGAGCTGACATTAACCCTTATTACCTTGATTGCCACTGCACCAGGGCAAATCGAGAAGGGCTGGGTAAAGCGCCGACATTGTCACATCTAATGGATGTGACAATCCTGGCCAGCTGCAGACTATTTTTAAGGTGGGGATGCCAAATAAGCATGGGTCTCCCCACCTTGAGAATACCAGCCCCCTGCTGCCGGACTTGATCTTGGCTGGATATAAAAATTGGGAGGGGCGGCAACCGCATGCTGTTTTTTTTAAATTATTTAAATAAATTAAAAAAAAAACCGCTTGCGGTTTCTCCTATTTTGATAGAGAGCCTAGATAAGTGCACGGCTGGGGACAGCATCCTGTAGCCATGGGCTTTATTGTGCTGGGTATCAATACAGGGGGAACCCTATACCAAATGTTTTATTTATTTTCATACAATGATAGTGACCCGTAGACAGGGTCTGTGATTAGTTGCAGTCAGACGCCATCACACAGGCTGAGGCATGTCTGACTGCAACCAATCACAGACGCTAGGATGGCCGGTGGATGGGAAAAGCAGTACATATGAATTAGCAAAAATGAGCAGCGCTGTAAGCACTTACAGCTTCACCAGAGCCTCAGTAAATATGAAGCGCTTGCTCCTATCCCCCTATACCATCTACCACCATTTTTAATCACCGTATTCTGGTTCCCAGGACCAGCATCTGGCCCGATAACTGGGACCGGTGTTTTGTTTTTTTTCTAACCCAGTTAGACCCACCGTCCTGGTTGTCTGCGAGTCCGCCCATCTCCAGTGATTAAGCAATTCCTTCAATTCAGCCACCTGTGTCAACTGACCTTCATTTAGTGTTGCCTGAGGGTTGGCCAAGTCTACAAGAAAGGGTTTCAACTCAAGCAATCGCTCAATCATTAAATAAGTGCCTCCTCACCAAGTGGCTTGATCGACAATTGCCCCTTTTCCAGCACGTTTCGTCAAGATGGACTGAATTTTAGGGGTTCTGACAGCAATAACCAATTTCCTCATCTTCCCAATCAGAGTTCCAGCATGTCCCTCATGCAGACTAGCTCTTATTGCCAGCTGCAGTGTGTGCACAACATGGAGTGTGATGAATTGCAGATGGATTTAAAGCAGCTTCAGCAAGATCATCTCATTCTAAAGAATACCTTTGCATGTTCTTCTGTAGCAATATCAGTTTGTTGCTCTGTTACAGGAACAAGACTGTGGCTCAATCTCAAACATACTAAATCTGAAGGTTTCTTGTAGCTGCTGTTCACCTTCATTATTCTCATTCATCTCCACAGCTCTGGTTTTAATCAGGGCTGTGGAGTCGGAGTCGGAGTCGTGGAGTCGGAGTCGGAGCTCATTTTGGTGGAGTCGGAGTCGGAGTCGGTATAAAATGCACCGACTCCGACTCCTAAAATATATAATAAATTGGGGACAGGAGTGCAATGCAGAATGTGCTGAATATTTTACTAAATAATAACATTTAGTATAATGCTTATATTTAAGTGAAAAATTTATTGTAGTACAATGTGAACATCAGACATTTAATTGTTTTTATGATACAATAATCAAGATATTTGGATAGAACATAAAATATTTATTGGAATACAACTTTAGAACACAAAAAACTAATAAATTGTAAATATGTAAAATATATATATATATATATATATATATATATATATATATATATATATATATACAGTGTATATACACACACAAGATATATATGTAATCTACTGTATATTACATAGTGTATTACATATTTACAATTTATTACAGTTTTTTGTGTTCTAAAGTTGTATTCCAATAAATATATTTTATGTTCTATCCAAATATCTTGATTATTGTATCATAAAAATTATTAAATGTCTGATGTTCACATACACATATTCATGTACTACAATAAATTTTTCACCTAACTATAAGCAATATATGTAGGAGTCGGAGTCGGAGCCGGAGTCGGAGTCGGAGTCGGAGCCGGAGTCGGAGTCGGAGTCGGTGCAAGAGAATTTGAGGAGTCGGAGTCGGAGTCGAAGGTTTGGCTTACCGACTCCACAGCCCTGGTTTTAATCATTTAATCCTATGCTCTTTCGGGGATTTTTTTGTCCAGTGGGCGGTCCTATCGGTGACTGACCGCTATCTTTGTATGTACACTTGTAAAAAGCAGCTGTCAGTCATTGATAAGACTGCCCACTGAACTGAAAATTCCAGAACAAGCTGAGACAGAAAGGATAAAAACACAAGTTATATAATTTTGTGAGAAAAGATTCAATATATCAATCTGTTCTGTTCCCCTGCTCTATAGCAGGATTCCTATAGATTGGATGGCATTTTCATGGTGGCAGTTTCTCTTTAAGCCTCAATTGTATGTGAAATAAAGCTAACTTTTTAGTAAGGCTATGGGTGCAATTATCTTTCAGAGAACAAAAAGGTCAAACAGGGGACTACGGTCCCTCTGATTGAAAACAGAGGGTCAGTATTAAAAGGGGTGGTCCAAAAAACTAAATTTCCATCTTACTCCCTAGAGAACAGCTGATCTTACCGATTAGCTGCAGACGATATCGTAGCTGCAGCTAATCGGGGTAAGATCAGCTGTTTTCCAGTCCTGTTGTGAATGCGCGCGCTCCCGCGGTCACAACGAGATCTGAAGAAGCGAGGGCGCATGCGCCGCCCTCTCAGGCACAAAACTTGGTGATGCGGGTTTCAGAAACATGGCGCCGGAGATAAGTGCTATGTGCAGGCGCCAACTCCGACACCGTGTTACTGAATAGAGAAATTTGCATACAGCCAGAGAGAGGGAGGAACAGGATGGGGGGGCACCCGCCCGGATATTTTCTGGAGAAGTGCAAATGTCAGTCATAAAGTGGATGAATTTTCAAACTTCATAAACTTGGATTTCACAGCCTAAACATCCGAGCTGCCCACTAATGGTATGTACAGCCTGTGCCTGATTGTGCCAGT
Organism: Anomaloglossus baeobatrachus; assembly: GCF_048569485.1. Classification (NCBI taxonomy): domain Eukaryota; kingdom Metazoa; phylum Chordata; class Amphibia; order Anura; family Aromobatidae; genus Anomaloglossus; species Anomaloglossus baeobatrachus. Next base: position 107,241,900 of record NC_134359.1, read on the forward strand.
ACTGCACTGGCTTTATCTTATATACCAAAATCCTGATGTTTGGTCCCCTTTAATGCTTTGGACACAGTTTGAGTCATTAATACTAGTGGGGTATCATGAAGGTCAGTATTGTGTCTTAATCTCTAAAGAGAACTCGCCAGCATGTTTTACACATGCACGTAATGTTATATATTAAGAAATTTGGTGTAGAAGTCATATTAAAATCAGGCTGGAAGTGAAATGGGGGGCGGTGAGCAATGTCGGCGCACTGGGCCCATCTTTAGCCATGACAAAGCGACTGCGCAACTACACCTAATTTTCCTTAAACATTAAACCATCTGCTGTCATTATAGAGATTAAACTATGGCAAGGAGGAAGAATATAAGCGAAGAGAACATTTGGACTTCATTACAATTGTTTTCTATCTTAGGAAATTGTTACTGATTTAATACAGCTGCTCAAAGCATTTCTCCAGACACAAAAATAGAGGAATATGAAAAGGAAAAAATAAACCAGCTTGTTACCCCTGCACCTTAGGAAACTGCCCTTCTAGAGCGCCGAATTAAGATATAGAAAGTTGATGGCAGCTCAGCAACACCTTTCTGATATATGCTCTTACCCATACATCCCATGTCAGGATATAGGAAGCAGGCTCAGGAGCGGAGTTATACAGCAGCATAGGAGTCTAAACACCAGCGATGTTCAACTTTTCAATGCCTGTCATGCCGGTTTCAGACGTCCGTGTTTAAATCAGGTACAAGTCACACGCATGGTTATGGTCACACGTGTGACATCCGTGTTTGCATACGTGTTACATGTACCGGGTAAAACACGTGTCTCTGCAATGAAAAGATGTTCTATATTTACCTGTATCCAGCAGTGATTTCCTCTGCTCTGCTGCCTCCTGCTCCTGATCCCCGCTCATTATTTTCATGGATTATTCACTGCCCGAGGATTTGGAAGCCGGAGCATCGCGGGGACAGCGCCGGACAGCACAGCCGGAGACATCGCTGGGGACAGGTGAGTATACAGCAGTTTGTGCAGTGACATCCAGGGGGTCATCGGAGTTCCCAATGAACTATCATGAACCCCTGGAAGTCACCATCGTGACACTTGCTGTAGCGCAGCTGTCGCAGGGGTGTCATCAGGAGGTCATTGGGAAAGCCGATGACCTCCTGGAAGTCCCTGCACACAACCTGCTGGCAGGATACTCACCTGTCACTAGCGATGTCCCCAGCGATGCTGTCCTCGGAGGTGCTGTCTCCTGCGCTGTCAGCGCGATGCTCCTGCTCCCAGCTGCTCACTGCAGTAAATAATCAATGAAAATAATGAGCGGGGGTCAGGAGCGGGAGGCAGCATCACTGGATACGTGTTTTCTCCATTCCGTGTCACACTGATGTCACACGGATCACATCAGTGTGCGATCCGTGTGACACCCGTGCTGCCGGAGAAAAAACGGACACGTCTCCGTGTGAAATAGTGGGGCCAAACGGTCCATGTGAAAACACGGCCGTGTGAGTACACAATAGGGTAACGTGGGTACGTGTGACATCCGTGTTAAAAACGGATGTCACACGTACCTAAAACACGGACATCTGAAACCAGCCTCAGGCTCTGACAGCGGTATCTAAGTGGCTGTAATATGCCTAGATGCAAGGCTTAAACGGAATTTGTCAGCAGAATTTTGTAGGGTCCGAGACCCCAATTCCAGCAATATCACTTGCTGAGCTGTTTGCTGTCATTTTGATACAATTGCTGCTTTCTCTGCTGCAGATGTATAAAACACACACACACACCACTGATCGGCACATTTCTGTGTCCACTGTGCATTGACAGGAAGCTGCTAATCAGTGGTGGGTGCGGGGTTACACAGAGCACAATACACACAATCCTGTAGTAATCATCTGATAAACAATGATTTTATTGAAAAACACAGCCTTGTAAGCGATATCACTGACGTCAGTGTCTCTGCCCTGACATCAAGCTGCTCTCAGATTACATAGCAAAAACCTGCTAACCGATTCCCTTTAATGGAATCTAGGGCAGTGATTTAGGGCAGTATGGTGGCTCAGTGGTTAGCACTGCAGCCTTGCAGCGCTGGGGTCCTGGGTTCGAATCCCACCAAGGACACCATCTGCAAGGAGTTTGTATGTTCTCCCCGTGCTTGCGTGGGTTTCCTCCGGGTACTCCGGTTTCCTCCCACACTCCAAAGACATACAGATAGGGAATTTGGATTGTGAGCCCCAATGGGGACAGTGTTCCTGATGTATGTAAAGCGCTGTGGAATATGTTAGCGCTATATAAAAATAAAGATTTAAAAAAATAAAGATTTAATGGGAGATTATTTTTTACTATATACCGCAATACTGAAGTATTGAATGCATGTTCAAGAATAATAGGATGACAAACGGTTTTTGAAACAAAACGTTTTTCTCTTTTTTTTTTTTTCCAAAACGTTTTTTATTGATTTTTCAAATTTGTAAAAACATGACAAGTATCATTGCAAAAGAAGAACATTCGTCTGACAAAATGTGACATAGAGGTGGGTGATACCCCAATTTGGAGTTCCATGTTGCTGTTCGATTTAAGATAGTATACAGTAACATTAAACCAAAACATAGGTAATGAAATATAATATAACATATGCAATACAATTCGTTAAATCTCTGTGTCGTCCCTGAATGATTTCAATTTTGCTAGCGTGTCTTGGTATTCCCAACCGTCTCGTCTCCCCCTCCCGCCAGAGCCCCCTCCTAGGTGATTCTCAGTTTACCCAGGCTGTCCTGAATATCGCTCAGGATATACCACTCCGAGTGAACAAAAGGTGCCATCAGGTTAATTATTTCTCCCTGTGTGAATTGGCTTTCAATAAAATGTCTCCATCTCACAAAAAACTTGGCTGTCAACCCATCTTTATCCCTCTCCGCTTCTAGTTTTTCCCACTTCAGAAGGTTGTGTAGTTCGCCCACAACCTCCTTTATGGATGGGCCCTCCCTTTGAATCCAGTGTTTTAAGATGCAACGCTTAGCTATCATGGCTATGTCATGCATTATTGCGTATTTCCTCTTTTCCTGCGTGCTCGGTCCTCCTCCTACTCCTCCCTCAAAGGAGTGGAAAATCCACACCATTAAGTCTAGTTTGCTGAAAATTCCCCATGTTGACTGGGCAAATAGTCTGACTTGGTTCCAGAACCTAGCGATTGTCTCACATTCCCATAGCCCATGCAGCATATCCGTTTTTTCTTTTTGACACTTAGGACACCACCTATCCCTACCTGGTATGTTGAAACCTATAATGGCCCTATGTAGAATTCTGAATTGAGTGTCTCTCCATCTCTCATTGGTAATATGTTTCCGCACTTGTACCCATCCTTTCAGTATATCATCCACCACTTCTTCCCTTCCCAATTGTTTCCCCCACGCTTTTAAAGTCCGACTATCCTCCCGTGAGATAAGCACCCCCCTTAGCGATCGATAAATTTTAGAGACATTTATACTTGTTACATCACATTCCAGTAACTCATCAATCGAACTTCTGTTCAGCTCTCTTCCAACCACACCCAGGTCTCCTATTATTCCATGTTTCAATTGTTCATACTGGATGACATGTGAGCTATTAAGGTTGTACTTATCCAACACTTCCCGACCTGTCATCCACCTCCTGTCCTCCACATTCATAACATCTATCATTCTCCTGACTCCCCTCTCTTTCCATCTAGTAAATAGCTTGTTTTCTCGTCCCAGGGGAAAATTTGGGAATGCCCAGGGGTTCAAGTACTTGGACACTTTCCATGAGAGCCCCAGTTTTTTCCTTACCGACTTCCATGTTAGCATGGTGTCTCGGAATATAATTGAGTTCCTTATGTGCCCTTCAACCCTGGATAGTGGGGAGTGCAGAATGGACGTCAGATCCCACGGTGACGCATATTTAGTTTCCATCGCATGATCTGAGTGCCTACTCGTTCCTCTCACCCAATCAATTACATGCCTCATGATACATACAAGATTATACCCTTGGACATCTGGAAAGTTTAGACCTCCCTCCTCTGCTGACTTCATCAGCGTACGCAGCTTTATTCTGGGTTTCCTTCCCCTCCACAGAAATTCTGTATACGCGGAGTTGAGCTTATTCACATCCTTTAGTTTTAGCAATAGCGGGATTGTCTGGAAGGGATACAGCAGCCTAGGAAAGCTCATCATTTTTATCAGGTGGCATCTTGCCAGTAATGGAAGTGGCAGAACTTTCCATCCCTTTAATTGAACTATAATTTTCCTGATTAGCGGTCCATAATTCAAGTTATAGATTGTTTCCACCGATCTTCCTATATGCACTCCCAGGTATTTAATTGAAGATTGTGCTATAGGAATTCCACATAGACAGCCATCCCTTATTTGTCCCCCCATTGTCCCATGATGCCCCTTTAGGAACATGATCTCGCATTTTTTTTGTTCAGTTTGAAACCGGAGAATGAGCCAAATTTTTCAATCAAGGCAAGAGTCTGTGGCAAATCCGCACCGGGGTCCCCCATATAAAGTATGATGTCATCAGCAAAAAGCGCTGTCTTTACTTCTGAACCCCTTATCTTGATTCCTTTAAAGCTATTTTGTCCCTGTAGTATTCTTGACAACGGCTCGATTGCCAGGTTGAACAAAAGAGGAGATAATGGGCAGCCCTGTCTTGTTCCCTTCATCAAAGGGAACACGTCTGATAGAAAGCCCGGAGTGTGTACCCTAGCTCCCGAGTTGGCATAAAGGTTTCTAATGTAAAGTCTCATCTTGCCTACAATCCCTATGGCCTCCATTACCCTGTCTAACCACCCCCAATTTACATTATCAAACGCTTTTTCTGCATCAAGTGTAACTAGGGCAGGTCTAGCCCCTCCCTCAGTGAGACCCAGTCTAACCGCGTCTACCACTAGAATTGTCTTTCGGATATTGGTAACGGCATTTCTCCCCTTAATAAACCCCACCTGGTGATTCGTAATGATCCTAGGTAAGATCTCGGCCAGTCTATTAGCCATGATCTTGGACATAATTTTTAAATCCTGATTTATGAGCGATATAGGTCTATAACTAGAGGGATCATCCAGGTCCTTGGTTCCCTTGGGGAGTAATTTAATATATGCTATGTTGGAATTTTTGGGTATTTCCGCCCCTCCCAGGAAAGCATTAAAGACTGAGGTTAGATCCGGCGAGATCAGATCCTTCAGAGCCTTATAGAATTCACTATTGAAACCGTCAGGTCCCGGTGCCTTGTTGGTGTTAAGCTCCCCAATTGTTCTCGTCACCTCCTCTACTGTGATATCTGCGTTTAAGGCACTCAAATCTTCCTCCGTCAAGCTAGGCATTTGGGCTTGTCTTAGCCACTCTGCCTCATCAGTCATGTCGTTATTCCCTGACCCATATAGTTTTCTATAGTAATCTCCCAACAGTTTATTAATGTCCTTAGGATCCGTAGTCACCTCTCCCCCCTTTGTTTTCAGTTTAGAGATCACTGTCATCTTTCTGCTGCCCCTTGCCAGATTGGCCAACATCCTTCCCGCCTTGTTGCCAAACCTATGTAAGTCAACCTCCTTGTGCGACCAGAATAGTTGTTCCTTTTTTTTGGCCCATTCGTCAAATCCCTCTTTTGCCTCCAACCATCTGCCTTTTGTCATGGGAGATCTATTTGTCACATAATTTGTATATGCTACCCGTACTGCTTCACTATGGAAATTATAATTCTCATTGGTTTTCCGTTTGATCATGGCTGCGTACCCCACCAGATGGCCCCTTAGGACCGCTTTTGCCGTTTCCCAAAATATCACTGGGGACTCTCTATGTTCCTTATTGTCCTCTGCGAATTCTCCCCACCACTCCTGTAGCACCTTATGGAAATTATCTTGCCTGAGAAGGAACGATGGGAATCTCCATATGATATCGGTACCTCTCCTGAATTTCTCTCTAATGCCCAATCTCACCGGACTATGATCAGAGATCACCATATTCTCTATCACACAATCTTGCGTTCCACTCAGTAAATCCTGCGAGATCCAGAACTGATCAATACGTGACCAGCTATCATGAGGGTGAGAGAAGTGTGTATACTCTCTGTCATGTGGGTGAGTTAGTCTCCAGATGTCTTTCAGTCCTACGTCTTCTAATGTTACATCCCTATTGTCTAAACTCCTGCCCACATTAGCTGTCCCCTCCTCGCCCCTCCTCCTATCTTCAGCTGAGTCTGGGACAGTGTTAAAATCGCCTCCCACTATAATGTTAGCCTCCCCATCTGCTAATATGGTGGCCTTTATGTCATCATGAAATGTGATTTGTTGTGAATTTGGGCCATAGACATTATAAATACTGAGTTTACCCGCTGGACTAACGATTGTTAAGTGCTGCCACCTTCCATGGTCGTCTGCCTCATGTGCCACTACCTCATGACTGAGTTGTTTATTTATTAGAATCATAGTGCCCGCTTTTCTACCTTGTGCCGCTGCCCCGTAAACGGTGCCCACCCAATGTTTCTTCATGCGGAAAAAGTCCTCCCCCCCCAAGTGGGTTTCCTGTAATAAGGCAATGTCTGTCTTTAGTCTTTTCAGATGTCTCAATATCATTGCTCGTTTGTTAGGTGATCTCAGCCCTTTAACATTCCACGTAGTTATCTGTATCATGTTAACCTGTGTATTCTGCTTTTACTACTCCCTCCCCTATGGGCCCCTGCATCAAGGAAGACGAGATGTTCGACACTAGAATCACAGTTGGTACCACAAAATCGACACTCCCTTTCCCCACCTTGCAAATATAACAAATACAACAAAAAGCATGTAACTGTAAAACATATTTTCCCTTCCGAGAAATCCACGGCGTTTCCCGCCACGTTGGTGAGCTCCCCTATTCCTAGCCAAAATATGTAGCTCCCTAATCACCCCCCAAAAAATATATGTTCTATCCCCGGACTAACTTGAATAAGCCTTTGAAAATTATGCAAAAATTAGCACAGTATGTCAAAACCTCAGCAAGATTCTCCAGTCCTACTTATCTCTGACTCCAGGTAGCCATCAGTCCGCCCAGAACAGGCCCACTTCATTTGAATTTGGATGATGTTCCTGGACAAAGGAGAAAAAGAAAAATAGAAAAAAAAAAAAAAAAAAGACCAAGGGGAGAGAAGATGGAGAAAGAAAGGAGAAGAACAAAAAAAAAAAAAAAAAAAAAAAAAAAAGAGAGGGGGGGGGGGGGGGAAGAGGACCCAGACTTTGGGATGTTTTCCTCTCTTTTCTCCCTTCCCCCTCCTCCTCTCACCTCCCCAACCCTCTCTCCGTAATGCATCCTCCTCAACGCCTCTCCCTGTTTGGGAAGAGAGAAAAAAAAAAAAAAAAAAAACAGGCAAAAAAAGGAAAAACAATGAGCGAGTTCCAGTTCAGGTATCATGGTTTCTCTCCAAGGGTTGGTTCCTGTGTTCCAGGCGAGAATTATGCTGTCGACCCGGGCTTGGCCTCCTTTCCTCCCTGGTCTCGACTTGCTTTTGTCCCCCAAGACGTCCCACATCTCTTCCTGAGCTTGTGGGGGATCCTCTTCTATTATTCCCTTCTCCACTAGCTCCTTTTTCTTGCCTTTCTGACCTAGTCTTGTTGAGCTCTGCCATGAGAATGTTTTCTGCTTCTTTGTAGTCCTTGTAGTATACAAACGAGCCATTGGGGTTTCTAACTTTCAGTGTAGCAGGGTATAATAGCTGGCACTTTACTTTTTTGTTGTACAGAAATGAGCAAATTTTGGTAAATTCTTTTCTCCTTCTGGATACTTCCGCTGAATAATCCCCAAAAATTAGCAGTCTGTTGCCTTGATATTGTAGTGGACGCTTTCGTTCTCTAAAGGCCCTCAATATTTCCTCCTTATGCTTATAATCAAGGTACTTGACAATCACCTGCCTGGCTCTTATCGGGGTATTCTTGTTTGAGTTTTGGCCCTCTCCCTTATTCGCCTCCTGGTGTCTCAGTGGACCCACTCTGTGGGCTCTTTCAACTCTGAATTTCGCCTTTATGCCCAGGGCCTGCGGTAGCTCCAACTCGCATATATTATCCAACTGTCCAATCGATACAGACTCTGGCAACCCGACTATACGTAGGTTGTTTCGTCTCGATCTGTTTTCCAAATCGTCCGCTTTATCCTTCAAGTATTCATTAGATTTTGCTAGAGCTGCTATTTGTGCTTGCATAGCCAGTATTGTCTCCTCGGAGTCAGATATTCTCTGCTCTGATTCTGCCAGTCTAGAGGCATGGGCATTTATCTGTTTTTGCATATTAGCTAATGATGTTTGTATGGCTGCCTCAATAGCCACTTTAACCTCTTTTGACAAGTGTGATGTCACTTCTTCAGCCAGTTTTTTATAGTCCACATTAAGCTTTTGTGTGTACTTGTCTTGGCCTGCAGGTGGTGCTGTTTTCTTAGTTCTCTTTGTCTGGACTGGGCCACCACCTCCATCCCCCAATAGCTTGCAGGCTTGTGATGTTGGTGTAGTAAGCTGCTTTTTGTTTCCTTTGGAAGGGGTACTATGAATTCTTGCATTTGACTTCCTGTGAGTCTGAGTGGGATTAATCTCCCTGTGCTGTTTGTCAGTTTCATCCTCCAACACTGCTGTGTCTCTGAGCTGCCCTGCTTTGTCTGCATCTTCTCTCCCCTCTGCCTCCATATCTCCTTCATCCTCCCATTGCGATCCACCATCATCAGTCCCCTGCATCCACCTCTCTCCTGCTGTGTCCTCCTCCTCGCTCATATCTTCCTTATCTCCTGTCTCCTCGCTCATATCTCCCTTATCCCTCCCCTTCCAGCTCTGTGTTTGCTTTTCTGTGTCTCTCACCATGCGTTCAGGCTCCTCCCCCATCAGGCTCGGCGCCATTATCTTATCTTCTCCTCTGTCCATATCAAAGCTTCTCCAGGCTGACTCACTGCTCCCAGAGCTTCTCAGGAGGTACCGTTCCATAGCTGTCTGCTTTAGGTAACCTCCTGTGCTGCTCTCTGTTTGGTGGCTCGTCCGGGGGGTCTGTTTTTAGTCGGTTTCTGTGAGGGGTGGCAGGAGATTCTCCTCTAAGCTTCCACCTCAGCCAGGACAGGAACAGGAAGTCCGTTTTTCTCTTTTTATAAATAGCATTTGGGGAAATAACGACAGATTCCATTAGCCTCCTGTTATGGTGTTAATTTGCTGTTTACTAGTGTTACAAAGCTATCTGGTCGCCTTACTGAAAACACAGCTACTGGTAGAAAACTAATTTTACTCCTCCCAAGAGCTGACAACTTTTAGGCACTGGTGTGCTCGGAGCGACTACAGTCACTACTCAGTACACAGTGATTGCCCGTGCCCTGAGCACTCTACGTGTAGTTTTGAATTTTACCATTTCACATCTTGAAAAATTCCAACATTTCCTGCAAAAAGAAAAAAACAACAACAACAGCAACAAAAAACACAAGTCTTCAAATTATTTCAACAGGCCTGCGCCCCACTTTGCCCCACCTATTTTGAAGACTCCTGGCACGAAGAGTTAGGGTCCATCCTGTTTGGGTACATCTTGCCATGATGGGATGGCTGTTACCGCCCCCCTTTTTTATCAAAATAGTGTCAAAGTGCCTTATGCCGTTTACATAAAGAAGGGCACTTGTTTTTACCCTAGGATAAATTTAATCTTTTTTATGATATATTACCCTACTTGGGAATTCCCCCCCCTCCTCACATTTTTTAATATGTGATAGGGTAAAATATACTGAACAAAAATATAAAAACACAACTCTTATTTTTGCTCCCATTTTTCATGATCCAAATTCAAAGATCGAAGACTTCTTATATGTACACGAAAGGCCTTTTACTCTCAAATATTGTTCACTAGTTTGTCTTGGTGTTAGTGAACACGTCTCATTTGCCGAGATAATCCATCCACCTCACAGGTGTGTCATATCAAGATGCGGATTAGACAGCATCATTATTGCACAGGTGTGTTAGGCTGGCCACAATAAAAGGCCACTCTAAAATGTACAGTTTTCTCACACAAAACAATGATACAGATTTGTTTTGAGTTTTGAGGGAGCGCCGTTATTAAAATTTTAGGCAGTTCTTGAGATATCAAACAGTGATGAGTGAGCTGTGATCAGCGGTGAAACGCCGCCCACATCCCAGTCACTCAGGAAGACGGTGGCCCGCCTCAGCTGACGCGACATCACCGGATACCAGAGGTCACGCGAAGGAAGTGAGGACTGCAATAGCTCCGCCCACAGGTTCTATTGGCTACACAAGTTATTTGAGAGAAACCTTGTTTTTCAACATAATATTGATGTGGCCAGTAATGAAAATGGGTGAGCCAAGCCTTTAAGATCACTTGGAAGCCCGGATGGGTGCGACTCGAGTACCAAGTATAAGGGAAGTCAGTGGGGGACTCGCACATTTTTTGGGAAGATTTCCCGTAAAAATCCTGAAGTCCCCCATGGACTTCCATTATACTCCGGTGCTCAAGTTATGCCCATCCGAGCATCAAACTGCTCTTATAAGACTATTGAGCATGTAGTGCTTGCTCAGCATTAAGTTTGCAGCTGGTTTTCTAGAAGAACGACCCCCGCTGACAGCAGAACATCTGAAGTACCTGCACGCTCTTGGCTATTGAGCTTGTAAACACTGTTCTGAAGCTGAACAGGAACATAGCAGGAGGAATAAAGTTATTTTCCTGGCAATGGGGCCCTCAGAGCTGGCACCGAGCAGCCTCAGAACGCTATTAACCTGCAAATAAACCCTTATCTGCAGGTTAATAGCATTTTATTTTACCTGACAGAGTCCCTTTAATTGTTAATCACAAAATTTCAAAATAAAAACACACAACTAGTAAAGACAGTTGCAGAATTGCCTGAATAAAATATATAAATCCCACATATTGAACACCGAATTTAAAAAAAAAAATAAACGAAGCAAGGAGTTTTTTTGATCACCACAAATTAAAACTTTAAAATTATACCAGAAATTTTAATTTTATTAAAGAACTCAGCCAGCTTTAGCACAGCGAGTGAGCTAGACAATGGCGGTGGTCGGTCTCTAGGCAACAAGCTGCTTCAGCACAGCGAGTGAGCTAGACAATGGTGGTGGTCGGTCTCTAGGCAACAAGTTGTAAGCAAGTTTTAATATCTCAAGAAGGGCTGCAAATATTAAATTAGCAATTAATTGCAGAAATACTTTCCAAAAATATATATCTATGCAGATGAGAATAACCCTATATTAGAGTCTACTGAAGGATAAGAATCGCGTTCCAAAAACAATATTGTGATCTTGTACGGCAATTCCTAATAGGCTAAAAAAAAAAATACAATAATACACATGTATTCAAAAATACACAAGAAACCTTTTCAGAGAATGCCGATTTCTTAGAGAGGAGCAGACTATAAACCAGAGAGGCAACCCAGGATGGCAGGGATGACCCTTTGCCAAGGCGGGTCGGAGTGGATTTGATGACTGTATGACAAATATAACAACCAGAACCTTTAATGATCGGAGAGCTGGCAGGGGTTTGGGAAAGGAGCCCAAAATTATATCCCAAAACATAATACCTATAAAAACAAAAAGACACAAAAACAAAATTCTAAAATCAAAGTGTCCTGTGTTTTTATAATTATTTATACACAATTTTTTTTATAGTTCAATGCAAAAAAAAAAAAAAAAAAAAGTTTCAGAATCCTGTAGTGTTTTATATTTTCCACTAGATGTCAGCAGCTAAACACAATACTTTTTTTTGCAACTTTGTATCTTTTTCTCATTCCCTTAAAAGGGGATAAAAAAATTGTTTAAAAGAACAGAGAGTCCTCAGTGGTTGATACCTTTTAATGGCTAACTGAAAAGATGGTAATAATTGCAAGCTTTCGAGACTACTCAGGTCTCTTCATCAGGCATGGTATAACACAAAATCTGAAGAGTCACGTATTTATACACAACAGGGCTTAGAATAGTGCAGTAAAAAAAAAAAAACAAAAAAAAAAAAAAAAAAAAAAAAAAAAAAACTGCACTATTCTAAGTCCTGTTGTTATCTCTACTGGCTAACACGGTACAAAGATATATTTTACTTGTATCAAAATGGAGGATACCAGAATGTACCGCATCTTTATGGAACTAAAGACACTTCTGAAGAAACGCGCACAACTGGACAGCGACATATTTTTCTTATAACTTGTTCTTTTTTTTTTTTACTGCACTATTCTAAGTCCTGTTGTGTATAAATACGTGACTCTTCAGATTTTGTGTTATACCATGCCTGATGAAGAGACCTGAGTAGTCTCGAAAGCTTGCAATTATTACCATCTTTTCAGTTAGCCATTAAAAGGTATCAACCACTGAGGACTCTCTGTTCTTTTAAACAATTTTTTTATCTCTACTGGCTAACACGGTACAAAGATATATTTTACTTGTATCTTAAAAGGGGAAACATTTACCAGGGGAATGTAAAAACCAAAAGGAAAAAAACCAAAACACACATTTGATTAAAAGTTCTAGAAAATAAAAATATGTAACATTATATTAACCTTATGGAAAATGTAGACAAAAAAGACTGACGACACTCACCAAACTGAAATGTGAACAGGTGCATAACTGAACATGACATAACATACAAAAAAAGATAGTTGCACTCTGAAATGCCAAAGTATGAAAACCATGAATGTGTGAATATAGACCTGCATTACTGCTAAGGGAAATTAAGAAAAATGAGATATTTAGCATATATAAACAGCCATTTGTATATCTGCCCAGTTGCCACGTCATGGCATATCTCGTAACTGGTCTATATTCACACATTCATGGCTTTTCATAATTTAGCATTTCAGAGTCTTATTTTGTACTTTATGTTATGTTCAGTTATGCACCTGTTCACATTTCAGTTTGGTGAGTGCCGTTAGTCTTTTTTGTCGATATTCAAGAGGGTCATACCTTCTGACCGTGCACCCCTCCCCCACTTGCCACAGGTAATTTTATCCTATATAGCAGGTTCCTACTTGCCCATACACAGGAGGTTTTTTTTTAACCCAGAAAGATGCTTCAGCATAGAGTAGGTACCCAGTTACGAGATATGTCATGACGTGGCGACTGGGCAGATATACGAATGGCCGTTTATATATGCTAAATATCTCATTTTTCTTAGATTTCCCTTAGCAGTAATGCAGGTCTATATTCACACACTTATGGAAAATGCATCATATCGTCCAATACTAACTGGTGGTAAAAAAAAAAAGCTTTACAAATTGTCGCAATTTTGCCAAAATGCCTTCCACAGGTGAAATGCGCTTATTTAACTTGCTTCACCTATGGCAAAAGTAAAGGCAAAAATTGCAAAAAAAGTGGCACTTGTAGGATTGTTTTCCTTGATGTGACCGTTCCATCATGTCTTCTGATCACACTAGAGAACCAACAAGAGGTTGTTTATTTTAATAAGCGCCTAATTAGCAATTACTTATTCTGCTTTATATTGAAAGCTAAAAAAGGTCAGCAAGCACCTCACATGAAAAAGAATGATTTGTGCAGGGTCTGCAGGTGGCGCATTCATTGCAGGAGGTCTCTTCAGCAGTTTGAAGTCTCCCACTAATCACTTCTCTGAAAAGGTTATTGCAGGATTAATTCATTGACAATACAAACAAGACGTCCTAATTATGGATATTTTTACACAGACCAAATCTGAAAAAAGAGAAAATGTTCTTCTGCTGTATTTCTGATCACTGCACATTAGCAGAAAAGGGTATTGTTGTGACCTGGAAATGAACATTAAATAGAATTCTATTGCAGTAGTGATAAAAAAAAAAAATTAACTCTCGTATGAAGGTTTGTTTCTTCAGGACAAGTTGGATTTTATTTTTTTTAAAGGCTCAATTATATATAAAAAAAAAAAAATGTAGCCCCTTCACCCCCGAGCCTGTTTTCACGTTCATGACCAGGCCTTTTTTTTTTTTTTTTGCAATTCTGACCAGTGTCACTTCATTATGTAATAACTCTGGAACGCTTCAAGCAATCCCAGTAATTGACTTTTTTTTTTACATATTGTACTTCATGATGGATGATATAGGTTGTGTGTAATTGTGAAAATATTGTAAATTAAGAGAAAAATTTGAATATTTCACTATTTTCACACTTTGAATTTTAATGCCCTTAACACCTTCACGACCGGTCAATTTTGCGCATTCCGTTTTTTTTTTCGCCATTCATCCAAGAGCGGTGTTTTTTTAATTTTTCTGTCAATATGGTCCTGTGAGGGCTTGTTTTTTGCGGAACGAGTTGTACTTTTAGATGAAAACTATTGGTTTTACCATATAGTGTACTGGAAAATGGCAAAATAAATTACAAATGCGGAAAAATTGCAAAAAGAGTGCACTTGCACGATTGTTTTTGAGATTTTCTTCACTGTGTTCACTATATGGTAAAACTGATGTGTCGGTGTGATGCCTCAGGTCAGTGCGAGTTCATAGACACCAAATAGGTATAGGTTTACTTTTATCTGGGGGGGGGGGGGGGGTAAAAAAAAAAAATCAGAAGTTTGTCCAAAAAAGTAGCACACGTTTTGCGCCATTTTCCACAACCCATATTTTCAATTTTCGGGATCTATGTCTCAGTGACTGCTTATTTTTTGCATCTCGAGCTGACGGTTTTATTGGTACCATTTTTGCGTAGATGCTACCTTTTGACCGCCTGTTATTGCATTTTGTGGAAAATTTGCTGCGACCAAAAAACAATTTTGGAGTTTGACATTTTTTTCACGCTACACCGCCCAGATTAATTGATTTTATATTTTGATAGATCGGGCATTTCTGAGCACGGCGATACCAAATGTGGGTATGTTTCTTATCTTTTTAAATCACCACGTGACCCTGTGCTACCATGACAATCATTGGATCCACGTGATCACGTCATGGGTCTTCCGGTGTCGGGCGGTGAGTAAACTTTAACTGCAACCGCGATTGTAATGGCGCTGTGACATTTTGAGAGCGCCATTTAAGGGGTTAATAGGTACATGTCACCTGTACAAATCAGCTGGTATGTGCACGGATCTCCCCCCCCCACCCGGCTGCCCACAGCAGCCGGGTGGGATTAACACTATGACCGCTGGTATGTAATTTTACTGCCCATGGTTGTTAAGGAGTTAAATACTAGAGTTACATGACAAAAAATGAATAAATAACATTTCCCACAAATTATTTACATCAGCCCAATTTTTGAAACATTTATCTTTTTATAAAGTTAGAAGGGTTCAAAGTTTATCAACAATTTTTAAATTTTTCCGACAAACTTTTTTTTTTTTTTTTTCAGAGACCACATCTCATGTGAAGTAACTGAAAGGCCTATGTGACAGAAAATATCCAAAAGGGACGCCATTCTAAAAGCTGCACACCTCACACTGCTCAAGATCACATTCAAGAAGTATATTAACCCTTTAGGTGCTTCACAGGAAATGCAATATGGAAGGAAAAAAAAAAAAAGAAAAAAAAAATACTTTTGCAGACAAAAATGTCACTTTAGCCCCAAATTTAGCATTTTCACAAAAAGTAACATGAGAAAATTAACCATAAACTTTGTCATGCAATTTCTCCTGAGTACAGCAATATCCGATATGTAGTGGAAAACTACTGTTTGGGCGCATGACAGGGCTTGGAAAGGAAGGAGCGCTATGTGAATTCTAGAACTCAATATTCTCTGGAGTGCCTAAACAGTGGAGCTCCCCCATAAGTGACCCCATTTTGGAAACTAGACCCCTCAAAGAATCTAAATGTTTAGTGAGCACCTTGAACCCCCAGCTGCTATACAGAATTTTAGAACATTGAGCTGTGAAAATTAATACATTTTTACCACAAAAATGTTGCTTCTGTCCCAAATCTTTCATTTTCACAAAGTAAACAGGAGAAAATGCACAGTACAATTTGTTGTGCAATTTCTCCTGAGTATGCGGATACCTCTTTTGTGGTGTAAATCTACTGTTTGGGCGTACAGCTGGGTTCAGAAGGGAAGGAGCGCTATTTGAATTTTAGAGCGCCATTTTGTCTTGAATAGATTGTAGGAGTTATGTCACATTTGAAGAGCCCATGAAGTGCTTAAACAGCAAAAAAAACAAACAAACAAAACAGAAGTGAACCCATTGTGGAAATTACACCTCTTAAGGAATTTATTTAGGGGTGTAGTGAGCATTTTTCACCCTCCAGTGATTCACAGAATTGTAAACCATTGGGCTGAGTAGATGAACATTTTTTTAGTATTTCCAAAACAATGTTGCTTTGGTTCCAAGTTTTTAATTTTCAAAAGGGGTAATAGCTGAACACAAACAGTAAAATTTATTAGACAATAACTTCTGAGTTCACTAATACCCCAAATATGGTTGAACACTACTTTTAAGGCACAGTGCAAAGCTCAGAAGGGAAGGAGCACCATATTGCAATGCAGATTTTGCTGGAATGGTTTGGGGTTCCATATCTTATTGCCATAGTCCCTTCTAGAAAAGCAATCCCCCTATGACCCAACTTTACACCCCTCAATTTAATCATCAAGGGGTACAGTGAGTATGTTGACACTACATGCGCCTCACAGAATTTTACATTATTCAGTAGTGAAAAAGAATTAATTTTCCCACTAAAATGTTTTCAACCCTAAGTTTTTAATTTTTTTTTTATAGTGGCAAAGGGGAGAAATTGGACAACAAGCCGTGTGGTCCATTTTTTCCTGAGTGTGCCAATACCCTCCATGTAATCGGGAACCAATTTTAAGGCATAGTGCAAAGCTCAGAAGGGAAGGAGCACCATATCAGAATGCAGATTTTGCAGTTATGGTTTGCAGGTTCCATAACAATAGAACCCCCCCCCATAAGTGACCCTATTTTACAAACCATAGCTCTCAATGAATTCATCTAGGGGTGCAATGACCATTTTGATACCATAGGTGTGTCACAAAATTTTGTACCATTGGGTGATGAAGAAAAAATTAAATTGTTAGCACAAAAATTTTGTTTTAGCCCCAGATTTTACATTTTCACCTGGAGAAAATGGGTAACAATGTCACCAAAACGTGTCACACAATTTCTGCTGAGGTTGGCAATACCTCATATGTGGCTGTACAGTATTGCTTAACCACATGACGAGACTAGCGCTATTTGACCCTTGGAGCACAGATTTTCCTAGAATAGTTTGCATACTCCATACACAAAGCCCCTAAGTGCCAGAAGAGCAGAATCCCCTCAAGTGTTCCCATTTTGGAAATGGCACAGTCTAAATTTAGCCACAGGTATAGTGACTATTTTGACTCCATGGGTGGTTTCCACAGACAGAAGTGAATGTTGCCGAGTGAAAAATGCATATCTGCCGTTGTAGTGTCAAGTATGTTGTAGTGGCCAGCTCGAGCTTCAGGAGACATGCACCTGGTAAATTAAGCAGGCTCTCCTCACTGCAGAAATGTGAAACATGTGGACCTATGTGTGGTTTAGGCACATTGTCTAGCTCAGAAGAGAGGGTTGCATTTGGATTTGGGTGTGCAGATTTTGTAGGATATTTTTTTTTGTGGGGAAGCCATGATGCTTTTCTAGAGCCTGTGTATTTTCAGTAATGTGAAAGCCCCCTATATTTCCATTGATAGGTGACAGACCTGAGTGGAGGCTTGTTTTTTTTTGTGTCATGAACTTTTATTGGGAACATTTTACATTATTTGTTAGATCACATTTATCCTGTGCACTTATTTTGGGGTTTACATCTAAATTTCTGAATGACCAGATTCAGATGAACCCCCCCCCCCCCGAGGAATCCGTTCATTATAGTGAGGCATCAGAGTTACTCTGGCCTGTGTTCAGCTGTGTCACTATCAGAAGTACACAAAACTGTCCGACTGTGCGTTTATGAATACTTAAAAAGCTGAACGCCGCTAGATTATATACCAGAGACAATCCAGTGTCTCCATCTGCCTCATTTTACGAAATCGTCAGCTGTTGGGGGCTCTGCCTGAATCACGTATTTCAGAGATTTACATGTAAACCCCGGTGTTAGCGCTCAGCATAGAACGCAGGATAAATGTGAGCCGAGCCTGTGATCTTTGGGATGCAGAATAATAAAAAAAAAAAAAAAACAAAAAAAAAAACCACACAACAGCAGCATGTTTATTTATAGTATTTATTTTCTAAGCCATTCACCAATTAGTATAAGCAAGAAGACTTTTTTCTTCTTCGAGTTTGTGCGATTACAGCAACACCAAGTTTATATTGGGTTTTTATGTTTGGCAACTATCACACTAAAATAATGCTTGAAAAAAATTTTAACTTTCAAAATATGGTGATGCAAAAACTTTTTTTTTCATTTTTCTGCTGACAGGCATGTGAAGGGCTTGTTTTGTGCGGGATGCGTTAACTTTTTTTATTGGTACTATTTTCGGGCACAACATTTTTTGATCGCTTCTTATTCTAATTTTTACGAGGCAGAATGAATAAAAACCAGCAATTCAGAAATTATTTTTTGGGGTGGTTATAGGGTTGTTCCCAGTTTGGTAAAAGTGATTACACGGCTTTAATCCTCGGGACAGGACAGCACTGCATTTACACATGTCAGTGAGACACTGACAGATTGCCTCTTGGGCCATGCTCCTGGCATGGTCTAACAGGCCACTGTAGCCAGATAGTCCAGAGGTCATCATTTGATCTTGATATGCCATGGCAATGATCAGGACCCCATTACGGAGATTCTGATCAGATGGAAGTGGGATATTCATTGTGGTATTTATGTGGTTAAACAGCCAGAGGCAGTGCGGGCAACGTCCCTGGCTGTGACAGACGTTTCTCGGCTAGTACTTCAGGTGGCAGCGATCACAAGAGCACAGTTTCTGTGCCTGCATGACTGCCAGGATGTACCAGTATGTCCATTTGCGAGAACGTACCACAAAATAGGATGTACTTGTAAGTCCATTGTAAAAGGAATTACCAAAACATCAAAATTCTCACATAAAAAAAAAAAATTATTAGCAGATAACTTTATGACCACTAAAGGTCCAATCATCCCAAGAATGAGATCTTTATCCCCTTCACAACCAAGCGATTTCTGTTTTTGCTCTTTCGTTTTTTCCACCCCTTATTACAAGAGCCATAACTTTATTTTTCCTGTTGACACAGCCTTGTGAGGGCCTGTTCTTTGCAGGATGAGTTTGACTTTTGAGTGGTACCACCCATTTTATCATCATGTGATGCAAGTCCACAAATTATTTTTTTTCCAGTGTTTATTTTACAGTAATAAGAACTGGCAATACAATGCTTCAGGTCAGAACGATTACGCAGATACCAAACATGCATAGATTTTGCTTTATTTAAGTAGTTTAATAAAGAAAATTCTGAAATTTCTTTTTTTAAAAAAACAATAAGTTTGCTTTTGTAATCATTTTCCAAGCACCGTAATGGTTTACATTTTGGGGATACAGAGCTGTGTTAATGATTATTTTTGCACCCTGAGCCAATGTGTTTCTTGGTTACATCTTTGAGTGGATACAATGTTATTATCAGCTCATTACTTTTTCTGTTGCAGCGGGCAAAAAAGAAAAAAACAATTCTAGCGTTTTGATTTTTGGGTAGTTTCTTTGTTTACCAATTGGATTAATGCACTGAGCAGTTGGCCAAGAGTGCACAAAGGCCCCATCACATCAATATCTACTACAACGGCTTTTAAACAAAACCAATTAAAAATATGAAAGACTGACTTTAATGCCGGGATCAGACAAGAATCGGATCTGATATGCTAATGAACCTCAGCCCAGGCTCTGCTGTGAGCATTTGCCGAGTGTCATTTCACCGAGATCCGGTCCTGTGGATCGGAGCACAGGTCTGGAGAAGAGGGAGAGATTAATCTCCATCTTCTCCATTGCCTGTCTCTGTGTATATCGCACTGCACTCGGAAGTCTTTAACCCCTTCAGCCCCCGGGGCACTTTCCGTTTTTGTTTTTTTTGCTCCTTTTCTTCCGAGAGCCGTAACTCTTATTTTTCCGTCAATCTTGCCATATGAGGGCTTGTTTTTTGCGGGACGAGTTGTATTTTTAAATCAAACCATAGGTTTTACCATATAGTGTACTGGAAAACAGCAAAAAAAATTCCAAATGTGGAAAAACTGCAAAAAAAGTGTGATCGCACAATAGTTTTTGGGATGTTTTATTCACAGTGTTCACTATATGGTAAAACTGATGTATCTATGTGATGCCTCAGGTCGGTGCGAGTTTGTAGGCACCAAACCTGTATAGGTTTACTTGTATCTAAGGGGTTAAAAAAGATTCACAAGTTTGTCCAATAACAGTGGTGTACGTTTTGCGTCATTTTCCGAAACACGTAGCGTTCTCATTTTTCGGGATCTATGGCTCAGTGACTGCTTATTTTTTGCGTCTCGAGCTAACATTTTTAATTGTACCATTTTTGCGCAGATGCTATGTTTTGATCGCCTGTTATTGCATTTTGCGTAAGACATGCGGCGACCAAAAAACGTAATTTTGGCGTTTGGAATTTTTTTGCCACTACACAGTTTACCAATCAGATTAATTGATTTTATACTTTGATAGATCGGGCATTTCTGAACGCAGCGATACCAAATATGTGTATATTTATTTATTTTTTAACCATTTAAATTTCAATGGGGTGAAAGGGGGTGATTTGAACTTTTAGGTTTTTTGATGTTTTTTTAAAAAAGGGGGTGGGGCTTAACGGGACAGGCTCTATGACGGATAGATCCGTCCAAGGTCATGAAGGGGTTAAAGTGCAGTCCGATGTTTCACATGCACCCATAGACTTGTATAGGGGCCAGTGATGCAAGACTTGCTGA
Source organism: Anomaloglossus baeobatrachus (assembly GCF_048569485.1). Classification (NCBI taxonomy): domain Eukaryota; kingdom Metazoa; phylum Chordata; class Amphibia; order Anura; family Aromobatidae; genus Anomaloglossus; species Anomaloglossus baeobatrachus. The sequence continues at coordinate 107,262,674 of NC_134359.1, forward strand.
CAACTGCAGCATGCTGCAACTTTTTCCTCAATCCAAATTCGCCTGAGAAAAAAAAAAAAAATCTCAGTTTAGAACTGCCCCATGGAATAATATTGGCCAGAGTGGATTGTGATTATCTTATCGCATTCTACTCGGCCGATTTATACGCTCGTGTGCAAGAGCCGTAACACTTGTGTAATTACTACATAGGGGAATATTATTGTTTTATTTAAGTAGCCATTAAAACCTGCGGTAGCTGTGTATCATTTTGTTTCCAACAGGAAGGACAGAAAATGGTTTACTTCATTAAAGTGAACCTGTCAGGGGCAATATGCATCCAGGACCACGAGCAGTTCTGGGTGCATATTGCTAATCCCTGCCTAATCGTCCCTGTATACACTAGCATACATAAAGAGATGTTTACAAAAAGTATTTCTAAAGATCTTTTATGGTATGCTAATAAGCGAGGAGACTAGTCCTGAGGGCATTAGTTCCCCTGGTTAGTCGCCCGCATTAGCATGTTAGCAGGTCCCTGTAGGCGTGTTAAGATCCTATTGAATATACAGTGTGAGGCTATGTGCGCATGTTACGTAAATACATGCAGTTACGCTGCGCTAACTGCATGCGTCCTGCGTCCCCTGCAAAGTCTATGGAGATTGTGCAGGGGCCGTGCGCACGTGGCGTCTTAGAGTGCAGCTGCTGCCCGAAGCGCTGCGTTCTAAGAAGTGACATGTCACTTCTTCCGTGCGCTTTGCCGGCAGCCCCTGCTCTGTCTATGGCAGGAGCTGCAGGCAGAGCGCATGGAATCGGCTTTTTTTTTTCTCTACGGACATTTTCTGCAGCGATTTGAAGCGCACGTGTGCTCTTCAGATCGCTGCAGAAATTTCTGCAGGGCTAGTACGCAACGTGCGCACATAGCCTTACAGGATGATCTCACTTACCTGAAGAAGGAGCCTTGATGCTCTGAATGCTTGATAATATCATTTTCTGATTAGCCTATAAAAAGGTATCACTCCAAAAATACTTTTGTCAGTCTTGGGACATAGTATTTCAAAACACTATGTTAAAAGAAAACTGTCCAGCTCTCATACAACAAATTGGTTTTAGTAAATATCCCTTAAAATATCAATTCTGTACCATATCCACTGGTCCTCATTTATTCCTCTTACATATTTCTTGAAAGTAACATCAGTTCTATGAATCTCCAGAAGCAGTGGCTTCTACAGAGGAGACTGACGTTTATTACTCTAACCATAGAATTTAACTTTACAGATATGTAACAATTCTTTTAGTGAAGTCTGAAACGTGTAAGCGTCTTGATGGGTCAGCAATTCACATCACAGACAGGAGATTTCTGCAGCTTCTACTGAAGGAAAGCAAGTGCCGCACTATGAGACGTACCTTCACAGGCTTCAGGTAGGAGGTGGATTTTGTAGACTTCTGTAACTTGGGATGACCAGGAAGATGCCTTGCTGTTATGTAGCCTAGAAAAAAAATGAAATCTATTTTTAGTGCTTGATAACAGATGGCTCTAGAAAATCCTCCTCAATACGGCGGAAGAGTTGGCTGCGTCTCTGCCATTTTACATACGTAATGAATAATCTTATGCCAGCAATTCAGCTCCAGCCATGCTGAACACCAGTGACTGTGCAAACACTGCATGTTGTTTCATGTAAGCTAATATATCAATAATAAACAATGGGTGAAATGTATTACCAATTACACTAGTCATTCAAAATTCATCTATTCATTAACTAAGGGCAGGGAAAAAAAAAAAACAGAAAGAAGGGAGCGTAGGCCTGTTTGTGTTTACTAAGCAAGTCCGGAGCTCAAGGTATTCACATCCGAGGAGTCAAGAAACCGTCATACCCCATACCCATAGGAGAAGGAATGCCCCACAGAGCTTCACTTTGTTATGAAATGAAATTTGGCATTAAAAGAATTTATAAAAAGAAAAAAAAAATGCATAACTACAGAGCCTTGCAAAAGTATTCGGCACCCCTTGAATTTTTCAACCTTTTCCCACATTTCAGGCTTCAAACAGAAATATAAAACATTTTAAATTTTTGTTGAAGAATCAACAAGTGGGACACAATTGTGAAATTGAACGAAATTTATTGCTTATTTTAAAACTTTTTTAAAAGAGAATAAACTGAATATTGGGGTGTGCAATATTATGTGTCCCCTTTTACTTTCAGTGCAGCAAACTCACTCCAGAAGTTCATTGAGAATCTCTGAATGATCCAATGTTGTCCTAAATGACTAATGATGATAAATATAAGCCCCCTGTGTGTAATGAAGTCTCCGTATAAATGCACCTGCTCTGTGATAGTCTCAGTGTTCTGTTTAAAGCACAGAGAGCATCATGAAGACCAAGGAACACAACAGGCAGGTCCGTGATACTGTTGTGGAGAAGTTTAAAGCCGGATTTGGTTACAAAAAGATTTCCCATAATTTAAACATCCCAAGAAGCACTGTGCAAGCGATCATATTGAAATGGAGTATTGAAAAGGATATTGAAAAGGAGTATCATACCACTGCAAATCTACCAAGACCCAGCCGTCCCTCAAAAATTTCATCTCAAACAAGGAGAAGACTCATCAGAGATGCAGCCAAGAGGCCCATGATCACTCTGGATGAACTGCAGCGATCTACAGCTGAGGTGGGAGAGTCTGTCCATAGAACAACAATCAGTCGTACACTGCACAAATCTGGCCTTTATGGAAGAGTGGCAAGGGGAAAGCCATTTCTCAAAGATATCCATAAAAAGTGTTGTTTAACATTTGCCACAAGCCACCTGGGAGACACCAAACATGTGGAAGAAGGTGCTCTGGTCAGATGAAACCAAAATCGAACGTTTTGGGCACAAAGCCAAACGATATGTTTGGCGTAAAAGCAACACAGCTCATCACCCTGAACACACCATCCCCACTGTCAAACATGGTGGTGGCAGCATCATGGTTTGGGCCTGCTTTTCTTCAGCAGGGACAGGGAAGATGGTTAAAATTAATGGGAAGATGGATGGAGCCAAATATAGGACCATTCTTGAAGAAAACCCATTGGAGTCTGCAAAAGACCTGAGACTGGGACGGAGATTTGTCTTCCAACAAGACAAGGATCCCAAACAAAGCAAAATCTACAATGGAATGGTTCAAAACTAAACATATCCAGGTGTTAGAATGGCGAAGTCTAAGTCCAGACCTGAATCCAATCGAGAATCTTTGGAAAGAGCTGAAAACTGCTGTTCACAAACGCTCTCCATCCAACCTCACTCAGCTCCAGCTGTTTGCAAAGGAAGAATAGGCAAGAATTTCAGTCTCTTGATGTGCAAAACTGATAGAGACATACCCCAAGCGACTTGCAACTGTAAATCGCAGCAAAAGGTGGCGCTACAAAGTATTAACTTAAAAGGGGATGAATAATATTGCACACCCCAATTTTCAATTATTTATTTTCTTAAAAAAAGTTTAAAATAAGCAATCAATTTTGTTCAACTTCACAATTGTGTCCCACTTGTTGATTCGTTACCATAAAATTTAAATTTTTATCTTTATGTTTGAAGCCTGAAATGTGGGAAAAAGGTGGAAAAAAAAAAAAATCAAAGGGGCTGAATACTTTCGCAAGGCACTGTATATGTAAAGCTAGAAGCCTGACCCAAACAGAACCTGATATGCGCAAGTCCTGAAAATAGGCACATTTCTGTCACAATGGTGACGATAATATGAAGCAAACTGTGTATTACACCCCTGGATTCACAGGAAGGGTGAAGATGACAGTAACGGGCTGTGCGCTCCCTAAATATTGCAGCTAGAGCTTTGATCCTAGCTAATTACCTGCTCTATTAAATCATATCAAGATCTAAGCTGCAGCCGTGATAATCTAGCTATGGTAATCATTTAGTCACGACATATAACATTGGCAGTGAAACCGTGGAAAAGAGTTTCTAAGTTTCAACAAATGTAAGTTTGTCTTTGTAGACTCCGGGGTGGTATAATATGTTCCATCACTCTGTATACATCCCTTGCAGTTTTTATGTTCTCTGCAGCCAATTAAAGAGAATCGGTCACCAAATTTTTGCCACCTAATCTGAGAGCATCATTACGTAGGGGCAGAGACCTGGATTCCAGTGATTTATCACTTACTGGGCTACTTGCTGTAGTTGTGAAAAAAAAAAAAAATCACTGTTTTATCAGCATGAGATAATCACTACAGGTCTAGTAAATCTGATGGTATGTAGGCCCCCATATAATATGACCCCCCCACACTGATTGACATCACTGTGTACTCTGTGCATAGGCAGAAAGCTGCCAATCAGTGGTGTGGGTGGGGTTATACAGAGCTCAGCATTCAGGGAACTGGTTAATCTGCAGCAGATAAAACAGGGATTAAGCACCTCAGTAAGTGATTCATCAATAGTATCAGAGTCTCATTCCCTACATCATGGTACTCAGATGGGGAAGTAAAAATCTGGTGACAGAGATTAAATGTTTAATTTAAAAATAATCTAAGTGTATAACTCTGTCCAGTCATGTGATGGGCACAGGCGCTTGGCCATTTACAAGATGCAACTCTCATAACCGTCCTGGAACCAGTCCTGTACCCATCACATGAATGGTAAAGACTTTTAGTATCCACCGAGTACACAATCAAAGCTCTTACTGAATGACAGCAAGCAGAGATCTGGAAAACCCCCTGGAATTAATGCTGAAAATATATTGGCATACACAAATAAGGCAGTTAAATCTAACACTTGTTTACAGAGACCAGAATGCACCTTTCAATTGAGATCCAATATATGGGCTATCAATAAGAGTCACAAGAAAACATTTACACGCACTGTACAGTTTGTTCTTTAAGTAGAATTGGAAAATTGTTTTGGGAAGAAGACATCTGTGCAAAATTTTGCCCAAAGATTCACTTGGTCAGCCTGTCCCTGCCATCATACTTTAATGGGAACCATCATTACACTGCCTTGTGAAAGTATTCAGCCCCTTGAATTTTTCAACCTTTTCCCACATTTCAGGCTTCAAACATAAAGATAAAAATTTTAATGTTATGGTGAAGAATCAACAACAAGTGGGACACAATTGTGAAGTTGAACGATATTTATTGCTTATTTTAAACTTTATTAAAAAATAAATAACTGAAAATTGGGGCGTGCGATATTATTCGTCCCATTTAAGTTTTAATACTTTGTAGCGCCACCTTTTGCTGTGATTACAGCTGTAAGTCGCTTGTGATATGTCTCTATCGGTTTTGCACATCGAGAGACTGAAATTCTTGTCCATTCTTCCTTTGCAAACAGCTGGAGCTGAGTGAGGTTGGATGGAGAGCGATTGTGAACAGCAGTTTTCAGCTCTTTCCACAGATCCTCGATTAGATTCAGGTCTGGACTGTGACTTGGCCATTCTAGCACCTGGATACGTTTATTTGTGAACCATTTCATTGTAGATTTTGCTTTATGTTTGGGATCATTGTCTTGTTGAAAGACAAATCTCTGTCCCAGTCTCATGTCTTTTGCAGACTCCAACAGGTTTTCTTCAAGAATGGTCCTGTATTTGGCTCCATCCATCTTCCCATCAATTTTAACCATCTTCCCTGTCCCTGCTGAAAAAAAAGCAGGCCCAAACCATGATGCTTCCACCGCCATGTTTGACAGTGGGGATGGTGTGTTCAGGGTGATGAGCTGTGTTGCTTTTACGCCAAACATATCCTTTGGCATTGTGCCCAAACAGTTTGATTTTGGTTTCATCTGACCGGAGCACCTTCTTCCACATGATTGGTGTGGCTCCCAGGTGGCTTGTGGCAAACTTTAAATTACACTTTTTATGTATATCTTTGAGAAATGGCTTTCTCCTTGCCACTCTTCCATAAAGGCCAGATTTGTGCAGTGTACGACTGATTGTTTTCCTATGGACAGACTCTCCCACCTCAGCTGTAGATCTCTGCAGTTCATCCAAAGTGATCATGGGCCTCTTGGCTGCATCTCTGATCAGTCGTCTCCTTGTTTTAGATGAAAGTTTGGATGGACGGCCGGGTCTTGCTAGATTTGCAGTGGTATGATACTCCTTCCATTTCAGTATGATCACTTGCACAGTGCTTCTTGAAATGTTTAAAGTTTTTGAAATCTTTTTGTAACCAAATCCGCCTTTAAACTTCTCCACAACAGTATCACGGACCTGCCTGTTGTGTTCCTTGGTCTTCCTGATGCTCTCTGTGCTTTAAACAGAACACTGAGACTATCACAGAGCAGGTGCATTTATACGGAGACTTTATTACACACAGGGGGCTTATATTTATCATCATCAGTCATTTAGGACAACATTGGATCATTCAGAGAACCTCAATGAACTTCTAGAGTGAGTTTGCTGCATTGAAAGTAAAGCGGATGCATAATATTGCACGTCCCAATTTTCAGTTATTTCTTTTTTTTTTAAAAAAAAAAAAATTTAAAAATAAGCAATAAATTTAGTTCAATTTCACACTTGTTGTTGATTCTTCACCAGAACATTAACATTTTTATCTTTATGTTTGAAGCCTGAAATGTGGGAAAAGGTTGAAAAATTCAAGGGAGCCGAATACTTTCGCAAGGCACTGTATATGGAATCTACTGGGTTTCCCGATATCATCAACTGTTGAGGTATGGGTGCAGATTTCTTTATCCCACTAAGGCGTTGAGTTACATAATAACGTTGCAGTGGTTGAAGAATAGAAATACAATACTACTTATGGAAGGACAACTATGCAGGCTGTCACTGATACCCACAGGAGTTGTGAATAGCAGATCGGAGACAGGACTAGTCCGGGGAATACACTCTGCTGGGTTAGGATATGCAATGCTGCAGGGTCAAACGTGATCCATCAAACCCAGCAGCAATAGTAGAGCAGAATAGAGACATCTGTACCCACATTGCTATACTAGCCATTGGGGGACATTCAGGAAAATGGATAGGTTACCCGTCACCTCAAATCACCAGGCGTCAAATTTACCGTACTGTGCTTGATTGCGGTCATTAACCCCTACCCAACAAGATCAATTAGTTTTTTCATCATTTTATAAGAAGCAGAACTTTATTTTTCTGTCAACATATATGTACGGGTTGTTAATTTTAGTGGAACAAGTTCTAATTTTTAACGACTCCAGTCATTTATCACATAACATGGTGGAAAATGGGGTAAAAAAAAAAAAAATCTGAGTGTGGTAACATTATGGGGGGCACACCCAAAATTCTGACATTCTCCCATCATGATTGATATAATTGTAATCAAACTGCCATGGACAAACTCATCCAGGTTTTTTTTTTGTTTTAAAAAAAACACAACACGCACACACTCACACCCCTTAACACCAACTATAAAAAAATATATACTTTGCTTGTTTTGTGTTTTTCCATGACTCAAAACGTTTTCATTTTGCAGGCCATGGAGCTGGAAGAGGATATTGGTAAGTTACTATTTATGTATATTTTCTATTCACTATGAAACCCCATTTAAAAGAGCACAAATAGAACATGTAAAACTATGGAGCATCTTACAAATTAGTCAAATCATTAATTTTATTAATTTCTGCATAGTACACGTTTATGAAGAAAGAAGGCGATGACAGAACTGAAATGATACGCCCTGCATTTCATACACATCATCGCCAACTTATTCCATCCAGATCAATAAAGTTAAAGGATTCCATCTCCATGATCCTATTCCAATATGTAGTAAGCGGAATATTATATTATTATTATTATTATTATTATTATGCTATAATAATAGAAAATACCTCCACTTAGAAATGTAGTATAGTTCTCCTGATATAGCACTGTTTCTTACCTCATGTGCAGCTTAGATATCCATGATTATGACCACGAGCAACTGACTGTTGCTATATGAATGGAATTAGCCATGGATACCTAAGCTGCAATGCCCTGCACATGAGGTAAGAAACTAACTAAAATCAGAAAATTTCTAATTGGAGGTATTTGCTTATATTATTATTACGCCTACTACATATTGGGATAAGATCATGGAAATTGGAATAACCATTTAAAAGGGTTATTTATTTTATTATTATTTTTTTTTTTTTACAAAGCAAAGTGATTGCATAACGATTATTAAAGGAGTAATCCACGTACAACCTCCTGCTCAGTCAGTATGTTTCCTTCCATTCCCTCCCCCCAAAGTAAAACAACAACAAACTATACTCACTTCTGGTGTCGGCACTGGCTCTCCCAGGTCTGGCGTGACATATCATCATGCGATCAGTGCATTAATAATCAGACACTTCACTGTCCTCTTCATCAGAAAGAGGAAATCATAGCTGCCCCTTTAATATACATACCAAGCCCAACAAAAGGTTCTTGACCTGATGTCTTTTTTTCATCTCTATCTGCCCCATTGCAATCCAGTGTCACATGCTGAATGGACATTTGGCACATTAGCTAATCTATGTATACAATACACTCCATGCTCCTGTACACAACTCTGACAACAAGTTTTACCTTCTTCCATATACATTAATATAGCTTTAAGTTTATATCATTGATCTGCTGCACTTGGTTACAGGGCACTCAGCTGGAGGGTAAGAAAAGGGCAACAAATGTCAAAATAATAGCTATATAAGGTAATCAGAAAGCTCATCCTTTCTAAGCAGGGAAGTTGTTCACATAGGGGGTGTTTCAATACAATGAAAAAGTAAAAATACATTTTTACTAAAAAATGCTAGGCATTTAACAGTATGCACCATAATTTCCTTCTTTCAATGTACAGCCATATAAGGCTTTATCTAAAATATCCATCCAGACAAAACCGAACATTCATCAGAAACAAAGTCTAAATACTTCTCACATGAGAAACCTGATAAATGAGGGTTTTAAATTAACATTTACTTTTGTTGGAATGAATGCAGGATAAAAACAACACAAACTACTGTATGCCTCCAAATACAAGGACAGACCCTGAATGGTCACTATACTTTCAGAAAGCTTGAAATCATTTGAAGAGGTTTTGCACTACTCGGACAACACCATCTCACGCCCCATGTTTGCCCCCATTAAAATAATAACATATACTCCATTCCACTGCCGATGCAGTGGTGTCTGAACGCGCTCTCCTGGGACTCACGTGATGTGGTTTCATCATGTGAGCCCTTCACACAATCAGCACAGGCTTTCCTCTCCCCGACTGCAAACAAATAAGTAATCAAGAGGAAGTGATTGACCACCCGCAACTGGTACTAAGGCCAGAGCCACACTTGCGTATGACCCGGCGAGTCTCTCATCAGGATCACCTGGGGCGGCTGCACACTCCATGGACAGGAGCTTCTCAGCTGCATATATTTCTATACAGCGGACATGCTCCTGTCCGAGTGTGCTGCTGTGTCAGGGGATCCCGATGCGAGACTTGCGCAAGTGTGACTGTGGCCTTACGCTTGATGTGGTTCGTCTGAAGACGGGGAGAGGGAACACTGCGCTGATTGTGAGCACAGCTCGCATAATGTAACAACGCCATGTGAGCCCCGGGAGAGCAAATGCCAACACTGCTGGAACCAGGCCGGCACCAGAGTGGAGTATGAGTGAGATTTTAATAGGGTCATGAGAAGGGGCTGTTAGACTACTGGACAAGCCCTTTAATAGATAATTTTGTAAATAATTTGCAATTATCACTTACACAGTCTGTTTAATTTGCTGCACACTACCAGTTTTCATGTACAACCTGTCTCTAGCAGACACTTAGGAGATGGAGCCAGACACTTTGGATTCATGAATTAGAAGCATCAGACTAGCTGTGTGCACCTGTGTGCGCCTCATTAAAAATCCCACTTCAGACCCTTTTGTAGTTAAACTTTCAGACGTAGCGAACGTCACCACTGCGCCAGCTAGGCCCACTGTCGCCCAAACTGAGTGAGAAGAACAGAATCCACAGCGTTGAGTTGCACCAAAATTATGCGACTTTTCAAAGGTTTTTAAGCGTAAAATACTATCGTATAAACTTAGATGAATAGAGCCCTTACTGTATGTGCACACATGGAGTAATTGCAGCAGACATTTCAGTACCAAAAACCAGAGTGCTGGCAGTAAGAGCACGGTAAAACACACGCGTTTTCATTCCATTTGACTGGGTGAAATAAAAGGGCTGCAGAAACATTGACAGAATTGACATGCTGCAGATTTGAAAAGAAAAAAAAAATGCTTTGATTATTCAAATTTAAATGGAAGAAATAAGCAGCGTGTCCATGACATGTCACAAATCTTTCACACTTTGATGGTACCAAACAAAGGTTTAACCCCTTTACCCCTGGGCGATTTTCTGTTTTTGTTTTTTCTTCCCTTCTTCCGAGAGCCGTAACTTTTTTATTTTTCCGTCAATCTTGCCATATTAGGGCTTGTTTTTTGGCGGAGGAGTTGTTCCTTTAAATGATACCGTAAGTTTTACCATATAGTGTACTGGAAAATGGCAAAAAAATTCCAAGTATGGAGAAATTGCAAAAACAGTGCGATTGCACGACAGTTTTTGGGATAATTTATTCAGTGTTCACTATATGGTAAAACTGATGTGTGGGTGTGATGCTTAGGGTCGGTACGAGTTCGCAGACACCAAACATGTATAAGTTTACTGTTATCTAAGGGGTTATGAAAATTCAGATGTTTGTCCAAAAAATGGCGGTTTTTGCGCCATTTTCCAAAAAACTGTATTGTTCTAATTTTTCAGGATCTGGGGCTTAGTGATGGCTTATTTTTTGAGTCACAAGCTGAAGTTTTTAACATTAGCATTTTTGCACAGATAATACGCATTGATCACCTTTTACTGCATTTTGCGTATAATTTGCAGCAGCGTCAAAAAAAAAACAACAATTTTGGCATTTGGAGTTTTTGACGCTACGCCGTTTACTGATCAGATTAATTGATTTAATATTTTGATAGATCGGGCATTTCTGAACGCAGCGATACCAAATGTGCATATTTTTTTTAACCCTTTAATTTTCAATGGGGCGAATGGGGGGTGATTTTAACGTTTAGGTTTTTTAAATTTTCTAAAACTTTTATTTAATTTTTATTTTATTAGTCCCCCTAGGGGACTAGAAGGATCAGAAGTCTGATCGCTCATTAATTTCTGTAGATTAGAGCAGCATCGCTCTGATATGCAGAAAAGCTGCTCTCCTCTCACACGGCCCACTGCCAGCTGTAAGAAGAACTGACAAATGATAGATACAGGAGTTATCACATGACTCTGTGCTACCATGGCAACAATCAGATCCCTGTGATCACGTCACGTGACTTTCGATGGAGCCAGGTGAGTGAGTGCTTACCGTGGCTGAGATGTACACCGCACTGTCACATTTTTAGAGCGCGGTGCATGATTCATGCACCGGGAAGCCCAGGCTGAGCAGAGGAGGAAACAGTTGACGCGGCTCATTCTGGGTTGCCTGAATCATTAAGCAGGGCGCTCAGGCTGAGCGGAGCAGGACACATCGCGGGTTGCATTTTGAACACGCCCCCTATCACGTGACAAATTACGTCATACCTGGAAGAAGCCCATACATTCTAGCATCTTGAACGATCTAGACCAGACCTGGGCAAGGGGCGGCCTGCGGGCCACATCCAGCCCGCCTACTCTCTGACCGGCCCGCCTGGTTCAGGGCGTCCTTACTGGCCGGTCACGGATGAGGGCAATCTCACCTGTTGTCCGGAGCTCCAGGCTCCGGGAGGCCAATGGTCAGATTGCCCTCATCTTTTCTCTGTGACACACGCGCGCCCTGATGTCGTCAGTGCGGCGCACGTGTGTCATTTGAAAATTTCCCGCCCGGCAGGAGAAGAAGCTGCAGCGGCGGGACCCGTACAAAGAGAAGCAGCTGCGGTGGCTGCTAGCAATACAGCATTGGCGCAGCATGGGCATGTAAAAGAGAAGCCGCTCAGCGGGGGGCTCGTACGGAGGTGCCTGAGGAGGGGACAATAAGAAGAGAGGTGAGTGGTTACTAGTAACCTGCGGGGACAATGGGGGGCGGGCGGGGGAGGGGGGGAAAGACAGGGAAAGAGACAGACAGGGAAAGAGACAGACAGGGAAAGAGACAGACAGGGAAAGAGATTGAGACAGACGGAGAAAGAGACAGAGACAGACAAAGAGAGAGAGAGAGACAGAGACATATACAGTTACTATACCGGGCAGCGCCGGGTGCTATGTTGTGAGGCGAAATTTTAACCCCGCGTGTTCCAATTTAACAATCAATTTTGCCCCTATCTACATAATGGGGAAAAAGTGAAACGAAAAGTGTTGGGTCAAATTGACAGCTGCCAGATGTGAACAAGGGGGACTTAAAGAATGAGAGCGATGGCGCCAAAGAGTATATACCGTACAGTTGCTAAGGTGGGGCCCCGACATGGGATACTCACCACACTCAGATATAAACACACACACAAAATGCGCCACACACTACCACGTACTTGAACACATATACCACTCTCACCACACATCTCACCACACATACACCAACCTCGCCACATAATTGCCCTAAAACACACACAAGTCTGATATCCTTCAAAAATAAAAATCTGATTAATAAGCAGCCAAACTACAAGAACAATAAATATACCATATAGGAAATACGGCAGCTGTTAGCCACATGACCTGTCTATTACGTGTATGTGTGACCTAATATATACTGTCAGGGGGGAGGGCTTTCTGTTGCCTGGGAGATTTATCAGGCTGCCAATAGCAACCAATCACAGCTTAGCTTCTATTTTGCTACAGTTAATTAATCTGAGCTCTGATTGGTCAATATAGGCAACAATTTAATAAATACATTTCTATCTATTTGTTTTGTGGTTTTTGTGTGCAGAATACATTTTTGTTAATACATTCTATTTTGTTAACAGCAGTTATTAACCCGGGCGAAGCCGGATAGTACAGCTAGTATATTATATACACACACACAGTATATATATGCGTGTTTGTGTGTGTGTGTGTATATATATATATCCAAGTTAATTATAATAGTCCGGCCCTCTAAAACCATCCCAATTTCTCATGCGGCCGCATGGGAAAATTAATTGCCCACCCCTGATCTAGACCCATGCAGCTCTGGAAATGAATGCGTGACCCGGAAGCAGCTTGCTGCCATGACATGGAGCATGGATGAGTACACCACACGCGCTCCTATCCCCCTATCCCTTCCACCAACATTTTTAATCCCCAGATTCTGGTTCCCATAGACGTTTATGGGTACCAGATTCCGGACCAGATCCAGATTTTTTAGGAAAATGAGCAGGGCACTCGCCGGTCCAGGTTTTTTTGACGAGTCCGCTCAGCTCTATAAAGAGGTTAATTTTTTGAGATCACAGATGCAAAATAATGCTTTTCTACAGGTTTTGTTTTACAGAACAGGTAAGGTCTAAAAATACAGCAATATAAAAAAAACCATATAAAACAACGGATTCGCAAACGAGATCCGAGTGTTGTACGTACTAATAATGATATCAATACAGCGTTCAAGCAGTAGCATTAAAAACAGGTAAACTTAAATGTGACCTTCTCTATACTTTTGAATGCACATACAGTATCTAACTGTTCAATGTTTCAGTACTTTTTGTACAACTTGCTGTTCTCGAATACAGAGCTTAATGGCAAAATTCACAACAGCTGTTTTATCCATTAATTGCCAAAATTTAATTTCCAGGTTCAATTAGAATAAGTATTTAAACAGTCGTCCTCATCATGCTGTTCACATTTTGACATCATGAGACCAAGACACCAAACAATTGATCAGCAGTACCTTGCTGTTGCGAGGCTTCAAGCAGGATGTTCTCAGACAGAAGTGGCCACTGAGTTTAGAGCATCACAGAGTGTCATCAGCAGGTTGCAACAAAAGATTCAGAGAGACTGGAAGAGTCACAGTAAGGCATATAAGTGAACGTCCTTTGGCCACATCCCACACCGATGACTGCTTCATTGTGAACAATGCCCTTCGGAAACATGATGAATGCCACACAACTCCAAGCACATTTAAAGGGAGGCGAGAGGCACCAAAGTGTCACATCAGTCCACTGAAAACCATTTATATCAACGTGGTCTGTATGCTAGATGACCTGCAAAAGTACCTGACCACATCACCAGGCACAGGCATCATCTACACTGGATGAGGGACCAGTGGGCCTCAGTGCTGTTTACTGATAAAAAAGTCAATTCACACTGAGCAGAAATGATGGCCGCCAAAGATGTTGGAGACATCAAGGAGAGCACTATGCATCATCCACTGTTGTCACCAGACGAACCATTGGTGGTGGTAGTAGTGTAAGGGCGGCTTTGCACGTTGCGACATCGCACGTGCGATGTCGATGGGGTCAAATCGAAAGTGACGCACATCTGGTGTCGCAGTCGATATCGCAACGTGTAAAACCTTTTTGATACGATGAACGACCGCAAAAGCGTCGTTATCGTATCATCGCTGCAGCCTCCGACATTTCCATAATGCCATAATGCCGGTGCAGCGACAGGTGCGATGTTGTTCCTCGCTCCTGCGGCAGCACACATCGCTGTGTGTGAAGCCGCTGGAGCGAGGATCATCACCTACCTGCCTCCTGGCTGCAATGAGAAGGACGGAGGTGGGCGGGATGTTTACATCCTGCTCATCTCCGTCCCTCCGCTTCAATTGGCCGCCTGCCGTGTGACGTCGCTGTGACGCCACACGACCCGCCCCCTTAGGAAGGAGGCGGGTCGCCGGCCAGAGGGACGTCGCACGGCAGGTATGTGCGTGTGAAGCTGCCATAGCGATAATAAATCGCTACGGCAGCTTTCACTAGATATCGCACGTGCGACGGGGGCAGGACTATCGCTGCAGCATCGGTAACACATTGTTACCGATGTCGCAGCGTGCAAAGCCCGCCTTAGTGTAGGCAGGTGTGCCTAGTCAATACAGAACTGCCCTACACTTTGTGAATAGTACAGTGACAAGCCCCTACTACTGGAATAACATAATTAATCCAATCATTGTGTCTCTGCATGAGCGTGTTGCTCACGATTATGAGAGATAATTTCAACTTTGTAGACGACCGTGCTCCAGCTCATCGAGGTCACGTCATTAGGAAATGGCTGCTGGAGACTGGAGAGAGAACCTCAAATGGAGCGGCCTGAACTGAATTCCATGGAAAATATATGGGATGGGCTGAGCTGCCGTGTAGAGGCTGTAACTCTGTACCCCAAAACCTCAATGACCTGAGGGCCGCCCTTCAAGAAGAATGGGATGCCTCAGCAGACAATAACTCCACTTCTGAAAAGAATGAGCCATCAATATCATAAAAAAATTATATAATATATATATATATATTATACACACACACACACACACACACACACACACACACAAAAAGGTTTGGGCACCCCTATTAATGTTAACCTTTTTTCTTCATAACAATTTGGGGTTTTGCAACAGCTATTTCAGTTTCATATATCTAATAACTGATGGACTCAGTAATATTTCTGGATTGCAATGATGTTTATTGTACTAACAGAAAATGTGCAATCCGCATTTAATCAAAATTTGACCGGTGCAAAAGTATGGACACCTCAACATAAAAGTGACATTAATATTTTGTAGATCCTCCTTTTGCAAAAATAACAGCCTCTAGTCGCTTCCTGTAGCTTTTAATGAGTTCCTGGATCCTGGATGAAGGTATATTTGACCATTCCTGTTTACAAAACAATTCCAGTTCAGTTGTTTGATGGTCGCCTAGCATGGACAGCACGCTCCAAATCATCCCAGAGATGTTCAATGATATTCAGGTCTGGGGACTGGGATGGCCATTCCAGAACATTGTAATTGTTCCTCTGCATGAATGCCTGAGTAGATTTGGAGCGGTGTTTTGGATCATTGTCTTGCTGAAATATCCATCCCTGCGTAACTTCAACTTCGTCACTGATTCTTGCACATTATTGTCAAGAATCTGCTGATACTGAGTTGAATCCATGCGACCCTCAACTTTAACAAGATTCCCGGTGCCGGCATTGGCCACACAGCCCCAAAGCATTATGGAACCTCCACCAAATTTTACTGTGGGTAGCAAGTGCTTTTCTTGGAATGCCGTGTTTTTTTGCCTCCATGCATAATGCCTTTTTGTATGGCCAAACAACTCAATCTTTGCTTCATCAGTCCACAGGACCTTCTTCCAAAATGTAACTGGCTTGTCCAAATGTGCTTTTGCATACCTCAGGCGACTGTTTGTGGCGTGCTTGCAGAAAGGGCTTCTTTTGCATCACTCTCCCATACAGCTTCTCCTTGTGCAAAGTGCGCTGTATTGTTGACCGATGCACATTGACACCATCTGCAGCAAGATGATGCTGCAGGTCTTTGGAGGTGGTCTGTGGATTGTCCTTGACTGTTCTCGCCATTCTTCTCTGCCATTCTGATATTTTTCTTGGCCTGCCACTTCTGGGCTTTTACAAGAACTGTACCTGTGTTCTTCCATTTCCTTACTATGTTCCTCACAGTGGAAACTGACAGTTTAAATCTCCGAGACAACTTTTTGTATCCTTCTCCTGAACAACTATGTTGAATAATCATTGTTTTCAGATCATTTTAGAGTTGTTTTGAGGAGCCCATGATGCCACTCTTCATAGGAGATTCAAATAGGAGAACAACTTGAAAGTGGCCACCTTAAATACCTTCCCTCCTGATTGGATACACCTGCCTATGAAGTTCAAAGCTCAATGAGGTTACAAAACCAATTTAGTGCTTCAGTAAGTCAGTAAAAAGTAGTTAGGAGTGTTCAAATCAAGAAATTGATAAGGCAGCCCATACTTTTGCACCGGTCAAATTTTGTTTAAATGTGGATTGCACATTTTCTGTTAGTACAAAAAACCTCATTTCAATCCAGAAATATTACTCAGTCCATCAGTTATTCGATATATGAAACAGAAATAGCTGTTGCAAAAACCCAAATTGTTATAAAGAAAAAAGGTTAACATTAATAGGGGTGCCCAAACTTTTTCATATGACTGTATATATATATATATTATATATAAAATATTGACTTTTTTATTTGAGGTGGGGGTATAATCAACTGTTGTTGGCTTTTGTTCCAATAAATTGTTTGAGATGAGGAAATCACCATTGTGTGGTTCTACTTAAATGCCCTATCTTCACGATAAAACATCACTGCAGCATGACCTTTTAACGTTTACCATAGGTTTCACCCAAAAGCCAAATATACACTACTCAGAAAAAAAGTTAAGGATATCTGGAGAAGGAGAAGTTAAGGAGAAATCGGAGTAAAATGTTAAAGGGAACCTGTCAGGTGCAATATGCATTCAGAACCATGAGCAGTTCTGGGTGTATATTGCTAATCCCTGCCTAAAGGCCCCGTCACACTAAGCAACATCGCTAGCAACATCGCTGCTAACGAACAACTTTTGTGACGTTGCTAGCGATGTTGCTGTGTGTGACATCCAGCAACAACCTGGCCCCTGCTGTGAGGTCGCTGGTTGTTGCTGAATGTCCTGGGCCATTTTTTAGTTGTTGCTGTCCTGCTGTGAAGCACAGATCGCTGTGTGTGACAGCGACAGAGCAACAACTGAATGTGCAGGCAGCAGGAGCCGGCTTCTGCAGAGGCTGGTAACCAATGTAAACATCGGGTAACCAAGAAGCCCTGTCCTTGGTTACCCGATATTTACCTTCGATACCAGCCTCTCTCACTGCCTGTGCTGCCGACTCCTGCTCTGTGCACATTTAGCTGCAGCACACATCGGGTTAATTAACCTGATGTGTCCCGCAGCTAGGAGAGCAAGGAGCCAGCGCTAAGCATTGTGCGCTGCTCCCTGCTCTGTGCACATGTAGCTGCAGCACACATCAGGTAATTAACCCGATGTGTGCTGTACTAGGAGAGCAGGGAGCCAGCGCTAAGCATTGTGCGCTGCTCCCTGCTCTGTGCACATGTAGCTGCAGCACACATCAGGTAATTAACCCGATGTGTGCTGTAACTAGGAGAGCAGGGAGACAGCGCTAAGCATTGTGCACTGCTCCCTGCTCTGTGCACATTTAGCTGCAGCATACATCGGGTAATTAACCCGATGTGTGCTGTACTAGGAGAGCAGGGAGCCAGCGCTCAGTGTGCGCTGCTCCCTGCTCTCTGCACGTGTAGCTCCGTGCAGTGGTAACCAAGGTAAATATCGGGTTGGTTACCCGATATTTACCTTAGTTACCAAGCGCAGCATCTTCCACGCGGCGCTGGGGGCTGGTCACTGGTTGCTGGTGAGCTCACCAGCAACTCGTGTAGCGACGCTCCAGCGATCCCTGCCAGGTCAGGTTGCTGGTGGGATCGCTGGAGCGTTGCAGTGTGACATCTCACCAGCAACCTCCTAGCAACTTACCAGCGATCCCTATCGTTGTTGGGATCGCTGGTAAGTTGCTTAGTGTGACGGTACCTTCACTGTCCCTGTATCTAGTAGCATAGATAAAGAGATCTTGGAGTAAAAGTATTTCTAAAGATCTTTTATGATATGCTAATGAGGCCAGAGACTAGTTTCATCAAGGGCATAAGTTCCTGCACTGATTCCGCCCTTTTAGCATGTTTGTGTACGCCCACAGGGGCACGCTAACAAGCTATTCAATGCAGCATCACCAACTGTGACGCGCATACCTATGTCCACTGTGACCGCTGATCTGAATGCCCAACACTTCTGGTATTGCAGAGTATGAAGCCGGGTGTATGCGCCCCGGCTTCAGAGAGGTCTCGTAAGAATGACCGAAAGTGCCGGGACTTCTGATCAGCGGACACTGGTACGCGTTTCACTGCTGGAGATGCTGCATTGAATATCATGTTAGCACACCTGAGAACTGCTTCCATGATAAGAGGGTGCAATGAGCGCAGGAACTAACGCCCTTGTGACTAGTCCCTTCGCTATTTAAAATTTCAATAATACTTTTTCTAAAAGATCTCTTTAGGTTTGCTACTAGATACAGGGACTGTTAGGCAGGGATTAGAAATATGCACCCAGAACCGCTCGTGGTTCTGGGTTGCACCTGAGAGGTTCCCTTTAAAGGGGGCAAACCACGCTTTTTTTTTTTTTTTTTTTTTTTTTTTTTAAAATCCAATAATACATACATTTAAAAAAAAAAAAGTTTTAACTACCGTATGTTTGATTTTAAAAAATATTGAATGGTTTGTCTCCTATATTCGTTGTAACGCATCAGTCCTTAGCCGGCGGCCAATCAATCCTGAGGTGTGATTAGAACTGATGCTCTCAAACCCTATGCTCCAATATTCCTCCACTAAGAAGATGAAGCACTGTACCCGAAAGGGTGCTCCCCTGGTGTGTTGATTAAAAATACATACACTACAGTTCAAAAGTTTAGGGTCACTTAGATATTTCCTTATCTTTTAAAGAAAAGCACATTTTTGTTGCAATGAAGCTAACATTACATTAAGCAGAAATACATTCTATACATTGTTAATGTGGTAAATGACTATTCTAGCTGCAAATGTCTGGTTTTGAATGCAATATCTACATAGGTGTATAGCGGCCCATTTCCAACAACCACCACTCCAGTGTCCTAATGGTACATTGTGTTTGCTGCGTTAGAAGACTAATGGAGGTTTAGAAATCTCCTGAAAACCCTTGTGCAAGTATGTTAGCACAGCTGAAAACAGGTTTGCTGATTAGAGAAGTTATAAAACTGACCTTCCTTTGAGCTAGTTGGTTGAGAATCTGGAGCATTACATTTGTTGGGTCCATTAAACTCCCAAAATGGCCAGAAAAAGAGAACTTTCATGAGAAACTCTACAGTCTATTCCTGTTCTTAGAAATGAAAGATATTCCATGTGAGAAATTGCCAAGAAACTGAAGATTTCCTACAACGGTGTGTACTACTCCCTTCAGGAAAACACAAACAGGCTCTAACCAGAGTAGAAAGAAAAGTGGGAGGCCCCGGTGCACAACTGAGTAACAAGACAAGTACATGAGAGTCTCTAGTTTGAGAAATCGATGCCTCACAGGTCGTCAACTGGCAGAGTCATTAAATAGTATCCGCAAAACGCCAGTGTCAACGTCTACAGTGAAAAGGCGACTTCGGATTGCTGGCCTTCAGGGCAGAGTGGCAAAGAAAAAGCCATATCTGAGACTGGCTAATAAAAGAAAAAGAATAATATGGGCAAAAGAACACATACATTGGACAGAGGAAGATTGGAAAACAAGTGTTATGGACAGACGAATCGAAGTTTGAGGTGTTTGGATCACACAAAAGAACATTTGTGAGATGCAGAACAACTGAAAAGATGCTGGAAGTGTGCCTGATGCCATCTGGAAAGCATGGTGGAGGTAATGTGATGGTCTGGAGTTGCTTTGGTGCAAGTAAAGTGGGAGATTTGTAGAATGTAAAAGGGATTTTGAATAAGGAAGGCTATCACTCACAACAGGACAATGACCCAAAGCACACCTCCAAATTATGCATGAACTATTTGGGGAAGAAGCAGGCAGTTGGTATGCTATCTGTAATGGAGTGGCCAGCCCAGTCACCAGATCTCAACCCTACTGAGCTGTTGTGGGAGCTGCTTGACCGTATGATATGCAAAAAGTACCCATCAAGCCAATCCAACTTGTGGGAGGGGGGGGGGGGGGAAGCATGGGGGGAAATATCTCCAGATTACCTCTGCAAATTAACAGCTAGAATGCACAAGGCATGCAAAGCTGGAATTGTTGCAAAGGAGCATTCTGTCATGAAAGCAAAGTTTGAAGGAGAAAATTATTATTTCAGGTAAAGATCATTATTTCTAACCTCGTCAATGTCTGGACAATATTGTCTATTCATTATGCAACTCATTTGATAAATAAAAGTATGATTTTTTTTTATGGAAAAGACAACATTATTTGGGTGACCCCAAAAACTTTTGAACTGTAGTGTACAATATCACAAAAGTGAGTACACCATTCACGTTTTTTTGTAAATATTTTATTATATCTTTCATAGGACAAAACTGAAGATACTTTGAAACAATATACAGTAGTCAGTGTACAGCTTGTAGAACCGTGTAAATTTGGTGCCCTCTAAACTCAACACACAGCCATTAATATCTAAACCGCTGGTTAGAAAAGTAAATACACCCCTAAAGGAGAATGGTCAAATTGTGCCCAATTAACCATGTTCCCTCCCTGGTGTCATGTGACTAAGTGTTACAAGATCTCAGGTGTGAATATGGAGCGGGTGAGTTACATGTGGTATTCTCACACACACTCTCATACTGGTCGCTCAACTGGAAGGCACCTAATGACAAAGAACTCCCTAAGGATCAGGGGGGGGTGAATTGTTGCTTTACATAAAGATAGCCTAGGCAATAAGAAGACTGCCAACAGCATAAAAATGAGTGGCCAGGACCATACAGTGGTTTAACAACACAGGCTTCACTCAGAACAGGCCTCCCCATGATCAACCAAAAAAGCTGAGTGCACATACTCCATGTCAATTCCAGAGGTTATCTTTTCAAAATAGATGTATGAGTGCTGCCGGGTGGTGGGGGGGGCATCCTGTGAGTGCTCAGACGATATGCCACACACTGCATCAAATTGGTCTGCATGGCTTTCATCCCAGAAGGAAGCCTCTTCTAATGATAATGCACAATAACGCCCGCAGTTTACTGAAGACAAGCAAACTAAGGACATGGATTACTGGAACCATGTCCTGTGGTCTGATGAGACCAAGATAAACTTATTTGGTTTAGACAGTGTCAAGCATATGTGGCAACGAACAGGTGAAGAGTACGAACACAGATGTGTCTTGCCTACAATCAAGCATAGTGGTGGGAGTGTCATGGTTTGGGACTGTATGAGTGCTGCTGGCTGTGGGAGCTACACTCCATTGAGGGAACCACAAATTATGTACTGTGACATACTGAAGCAGAGTATGATCGCCTTCCTTCGTATTACAGCATGATAATGACCGCAAACAACTCCAAGACCACCATTGCCTCACTAAAGAAACTGAGGGTAAAGGTGTTCTACTGGCCAGGCATGTCTTCAAACCTAAACCCAATTGAGCATCTGTGCGGCATCCTCAAACAGAAGATGGAGGAGTGCAAGGCCTTTATCATCCACTAGCTCCATGATGCTGTTATGGAGTAGTGGAAGAGAGTCCAGTGGCTTCTGTGAAGCTCTAGTGAACTTCGTGCTTAAGAGAGTTAAGGCAGTGCTTAAAATAATGGTGGCATACGGGTGTACTCACTTTTGTTGCCAGCCCTTTAGACATTAATGACTGTGTGCATAGATATTTAGAGGGCACCAAATTTACCGTTTTACAAGCTGCCCCACTGAATACATTATGTTGTATTAAAGTGTCATAGCGTGAGTGTTGTCCTATGAAAAGATATCATAAAATATTACAAAAGTGTGAGGAGTGTATTCAGTTTTGTGATATACTGTTTACTAAATTCTAGCCTGTGTGTAGTTCTTTTACTCTGGGTTTATACTAAATCATCTGTTAATATCCATTGTGATTAGAATTACTGAGGATTTACAGCGGAGAGATTATGATGTCAGAACTCATCTGTTTATAATCCTATAAATTTCCAGATGTGCAGAAAAGCAACCTTCACATAAGTGCATAATGCAGTACCGCTGAAAGGGAAAACAGCAGCCGATTGCCCTCTGTTTAGAGGAGGTGCAGAAACAGTTATTACCAAAGGCCCAAGAACAGTGCATGAGGTAAGAGAGCAATGAATGGCTGCGCAAAAATTACAACTCACAGCAACGTTGTCTGATAAGAAAAAGTTACTAAAATGGCCCCATCAGAAATACAAGTTTGAATAGAAAGAAACAAATTTGCAAGAGCATTTAGAAGCACATCTAGGCCATCCTCACAGAAACCTGCTGCAACCCTTAGGGCAGTGTTCCCAAACTCCAGTCCCCCAACTCCTTAGGGTATGGGCGGCACGGTGGCTCAGTGGTTAGCACTGCAGTCTTGTGTTCAAATCCCACCAAGGACACCATCTGCAAGGAGTTTGTATTTTCTCCCCGTGTTTGCGTGGGTTTCCTCCCAGACTCCAAAAACATACTCATAGGGAACCTAGATTGTGAGCCCCAATGGGGACAGTGTTGCCAACGTATGTAATGTATGTAAAGTGCTGTGGAATTAACAGCACTATATAAATGAATAAATATTATTATTATGTGGACATGATGCCTTTAAGATGCCAGCAAATCCGCTGAGGTTTCCCTAGGCGAAGCCACTTTAGTAAAAACTCAGTCTTTTTCCTGAAGTGGTCTTGCTGGCAGTTCTGGTTTTTCTTGTAGTATAAAATACAGGGAGCAGATGCCACAAGGGTAAGAACGCACTTTGCTTTGCTGCTTTTTCAACTGCAGCGTTTAATGCCAAAATGGATGTGTTCTGCTTTTCAAGCAAAGTCTATGGGAATTTGGGTTTCTAAACCCCACTATGCAGTTCAAACTGCAGCCTTTTTGTGGCAGAAATTCGGTCAAAAACTCAGCTTTGCAGTTCAAAACTCAAATGGCAAAAACAATTGACATGTCAATTGTTTTTGCCATTTGAGTTTTGAACTGCAAAGCTGAGTTTTTGCCCAAATTTCTGCCACAAAAAGTGTGAACTGCATAGTGCGGACAAGAAACCCAAATTCCCATAGACTTTGCTTGAAAAGCAGAACACATCCATTTTGGCATTAAACACTGCAGTTGAAAAAGCAGGTAAAAAGCAACGTCTGTTCTTACCCTAAGGCTATGTTCACACAGGGAGTTTTTGGTAAGTTTTGCTGCACTTTTTAGCTGCAGATCTGTCTTGGTTTTATGCAAATCCATGCTAATAAAAAGCTGCTTTTTACAGTCCCAGCAAAGTCTATAAGATTTATGAAATAAACACACACACACCAGGTTTTTTTTCCCTGACTTGTCAAATACCAGCATTTTTGGTCAGGTTTTTAAAGAATGAGCATGTAATTTCTTTGTTGCAGATTTGCTGCGTTTTTTCATTGATACAACCCATTTTGTTGAAGAAAAAAAAAAGCAGCAAATCCACACCAAATCTGCAGCAAAAACGCCATGAAAAAAAACACAAGAAAAATACACCAAAAACGCAGATGATTCGATGATTCAAAGGGGAATTCCTGCCACAATCTGGATTTGGTCAGGAAAAAAAAAAAACAAAAAAACAAAACTTACCAAAAAGCCCTGTGTGAACATAGCCTAAAGCACAGGTGTCCTTCAAATGAAGCCACCCAATGAAGAGACATGAAGAATGTACAAGTAAGGGCACAGTCACACTAGCATATCGCAGACCCTCGGCTCCTGCTTTGCTGCAAGAGTGAGCCGAGTGCCATTCAACTGTGATCCAATCATGCGATCGGATCAGAGCTGCAGAGGTGAGGGCGAGCGTTATCTCTCCATCTCTTCCATTGTCAGCCTGTGTGTATATTTTACTGCACTCGTATGACATCCAAGTGCAGTCTGATGTTTCTCTCGCACCCATAGACTTATGGGTGCGAGTGATCCGAGATTCACAGCATGCTGCAATTGTCTGCAACTTTTTCCTCAGTCTGATTAGGGCTGAGGAAAAAAAAAAAAAAAACAAAACACAACAACTCACAGATGTGAGCTGCTGTATTGTCCTAAATGGGGCAGAGTCCAACATTTTCTCGCATTGCATTCGAGCAAGTCATACACCAGTGTGACTCTGTCCTTACTTTTAATCACTTCAGTGTCTGAACCCTGGGGCGATTACAAGAAGCAACAGAAGACTGAACATGTGCACAGCCCTGTCTCTGTGCAGAGAGATGTTCTTGCAGTGGTTTTACAGCTCTTTTTCAGGTGGGTTCCAGAATCCCTAAGGCCATGTGCACACTGAGTATTTGTTCAGTTTTTTCATCTTAGTATTTCACAGCCAAAAGGAGGAGTGGGTAAAAATGTAGAAGTGTGCACGCATTTCTAAAATAGTTTTCCTCCGATTGTTCCACCCCTGATATTGACTTACAAATACGGAGGTAAAAAACAAAAACACACACCAAAACCTCAGTGTGCACATAGCCAAAGGGTACAAGACATCGCAATGCCAAAGACTGTGCAGAGTGCTGCATAATGTTAGTGAATGGGGTTGTGCCGTGCTCTGCATGTTACTACAATGCCAAATTGCGAGGAGGACGAGGACGGAGTTTATCTCCCTCTCTCCTCAGTAGCTAGCTATTGCCATTCTCGCCGTGCAATTTTTCTCACCCCATAGACTTGAATGGCTGCGAGAGAAAACAGGATCACATTATAGTCGCAGCATGCTGCGATTGTTTTCTCGGTCCGATTAGGGCTGAAAAAATAATAGCTCATGGGTGCTGGCACAGAGTAATATTGGTCCGAGTGGAATGCAATGTTTTAACGCATTCCACTAGCTCCAATTTTCATGCCGTGTGTCTTAGGGTATGTGCGCACGTTGCTTTTTACCTGCTTTTTTGCTGCTTTTTCTTCTGCGCTGTTTAATGCCAAAATGGATGTGTTCTTCTATTCAAGCAAAGTCTATGGGAATTTGGGTTTCTTGTTCACACTATGTTGTTCAAAATGCTGCCTTTTTGTGGCAGAACTTTGGTCAAAAACTCAGCTTTGCAGTGCAAAACCCAAATGGCAAAAACAATTGACATGTTGCTTCTTTGAAAAGCTGAGTTTTTGACCAAAGTTCTGCCACAAAAAGGCAGCATTTTGAACAACATAGTGTGAACAAGAAACCCAAATTCCCATAGACTTTGCTTGAATAGAAGAACACATCCATTTTGGCATTAAACAGCGCAGAAGAAAAAGCAGCAAAAAAGCAGGTAAAAAGCAGGTAAAAAGCAACGTGCGCACATACCCTAAGGCTATGTGCCCACGGGGACAGTGTCCTGCGGATATATCCGCAGGACATTCCGCAGGAGCTCCCAGGAAACCGCACCACAACTTTTGTCTGTTTCCATGCTGCGGAATGTCCTGCGGATATGGTGCGGGCATTCTGCATTGAGGATACAGTACCATGGCTTCAGCACTGCATCCTCAATTCAGAACAAGTGCTGCAGTGATCGGGTGTTCATACTTACCTCCATCATGCAGCACCTCGCTTTCCGGCGGCCGTGTCACTCTGTCAGCGTCTGCAGGAGAAGGTGGGCGGGCCTGAACTAGCTCCAACTGTCACGACCGGAGCTCGTGCAGGCCCCGCCCACTTCTTCCTTCCTGTACCTGGATCCACCGCGCTCCTGTACACCGGACGGAGAAAGTGACTCCGGTGAGGCAGGTAAGTATATGGAACCCTGCGGAGAAATCCGCAAGAATAATTGACATGCTGCTGATTTTTCCACAGGGAAATCCGCATTATTTACGCTGTGGAAAAATCCGCAGCATGGGCACAGCAGTTCCCAAATACCTTAGAAATGGCTGGAGTAGCTGTGCTGCAGATTTTTGAAAAATCCGCGGCAAATTCCGCAGCGTGGGCACATAGCCTTAGGCCTTACTGTCATAGTCAGTCTAATCCCAGTATTATAGATTTAACAAAAAAAAATATGCAAGACAAAAAATGCAGAGGGGAAAAAAAAAAAAAAAAGTAAACTGGTTAAAAAGGTGGCAGATGGTTATACTGCAGGAAAATATCACATTATGACTAAACAAAGAACTAAGCATGCAAGCTGTCACTCTTTCCGCACACCAGTTTTAGCCTTTGTATTTCCACAAATCTGAAAGAATATATTCTCCCACTCAGAAAACAGGGAAAAAACTGAACTTGTGAAACATTGCAACACGCACTTCAATACACATATGTTGGCATTAGCCTGTAGAAGGAGCACCTGAGGGTTTGGATCGCAGTCAAACTGGGTAATGTGGGATGTTAAAGAAAAGCAAATACAGCACCAAAATTGGAAACTGATTTAGACTGACAAGTGTACAAATTACCCAAGCCAGAAAATTATCTACATGGTATTTAAAACACAAGGGAAAAAAACTGAGCAAAGCAATACATTTTCACTTCACGTCCAGCAAACATCCTGAAATGGGCATGAATATTTCAGCAGGTTCATTGTTTGAACTGCGAGACTTTTGTATTGCAACATTAACATTAATTATAGAACCATAAATATGTAAAATGTGCAAGATACATAACTAATTTCCTGTAACTCTATTCAAAACAATTCAACTTATTATTCCCATCTGCTCAATGATGCAATGGCCTTCAATTGTAAATACCATTGTTCTTTCATACATCTAAGGGCCATAATCTGCAATGGTTCTAAAAGAAACAGGGAATCATCACCCTTCCCGGGTATTGCACTCTCATGTCTCTGATGAAGCCCCAATCTGCAGCATGGACATCACGTCGATAGCACTGCAGCCAATCAGTGATCTCAGAGGCTTGTAACATCTACACAGGGACAGCATCTGAGCTCAGTGATCGGCTGCAGCGCTGTTAACGTTACATCAGTGCTACAGAGACCCAGAAAGTGCTGGAGACAGAGCACTGGACTTGGGGAGATTAAGTAATACTCTGTTTTGATATTATACCTATCGCAGCTTATAGCCTATGGTTTTCTGATATTGGACAACCTCTTTAAAAGGGTTAATTTCAACTTCTCCAATGGTTACAACTGCAACGTGCTTGTAAAAAGCTGCAACTTTGCAATCTATCCTTTATTAAAGAAAATGTTTCCATTCTCAAGAGAGAAGGGAGAGGAATGTTTAATTTTATTACTTACGAACATTACCTAGGTGACCAGCCACCTCTGCAGTACATCAGCAGTGGCAGGTCTCCTATGCAGGAGCACAGTGTAACATGCACCATCCAACAGCTATGTAAGCATTGCTCTGACATGACTATGGCATCACTGAGACCAGCCAATGTTAGTAGCACTGAGCACCTGTGATGGTGCAGAAGCAGAGCTGCCTCCTGCAGCCCCGAAAAACGTAGTCTGCAGCAGCAGTGCGACAATGTCACAACTCTGAACTGTCAATAATGCACGCACTCTCCCACCAGGAGGCCGGGAGGCAGTCATCTCTGGACCGGAGATATAATCACAGCGCACATATGGTACTATACATGGAGTTTCCAGTCAAAGAGCTTTAAAAAAAAAAAAAAAATAAAATATATATATATTTTATATATATATATATATATATATATATATATATATATATATATATATATATATATATATATATATATATATATATATATATATATATATATCTATCTATCTCTATCTATCTATAGCCTTCTTTGGTTTGCAAAAAAACAAAAAACAGTCATGAATGTTATTTTATGGAGTCATTCAAATAATACAGAGAAGCCTATCTGGGAGGAAAAGAAATTAAAAATAAAAAAAATAAAAACATATCAAAAGGGGGAAGAAACCACATACAAAATGAAGCCATTCCATAGATTTTTAAAGCTTTTTTTTTTTTTAATAGGGCAAAAATCTCTACATACTTTACTTGTTTGTTAGTGAACAAAGTGTTTTTCCCTAATACAGAACTCTAAGAACACTAAGGGTAAGAAAGCACTTTGCTTTTTACCTGCAGCGTTTAATGCCAAAATGGATGTGTTCTGCTTTTCAAGCAAAGTCTATGGGAATTTGGGTTTCTAAACCGCACTATGCAGTTCAAACTGCAGCCTTTTTGTTGCAGAACTTTGGTCAAAAACTCAGCTTTGCAGGGCAAAACCCAAATGGCAAAAACAATTGAAAACAATTTTCAATTTTCTAACACAGAGAGCTCCCTATTGTGAATTGGACACGCCCTCTGGGCTGTTCAGATCACAGCGGAGGGAGATCGCCACCAACTTTGTGCAGCTCACAGCGTATGATGTGTGCTGCACTTTCCCCCTGTGTCCCGCCGGGATGGGGCGAGTACTAGTGCCGGGCAGCAATGATTGCACTGTAGCTGATCCTGGTGGTGCTGCTCTCCCCCCCCCCCCCCCGCATGTGCTCACCTCGGGCCTCCGCTCCTCTGTGCTGTGATCGCTGATGGGAGGAACAGACACCAGGCTGACAGGACAGGCTGCTGGGGGCAGAGGTCTGAGGTGAGTTAATGCGGCTGGAAGCGGTGATCACGGCAAGACAACTGTAGTGCAGTGCCGCTCAGGCTGCAGATCACCCCTCCTCACCGCATATCACCTCGGACCGGCGATCCTGGTCAGCAGCGGAGTATATGGGGGCGCGGGATACAGGGCAGCGTGGGATGCAGTGGGGCACTATGCCAGCTGTCTTTAGTCACACTTTAGAGATTACGATCACTTTGCGATCACCAACAAAATGGCTCTGCACTGTGATCCTAAACTTCATTCTCTCTTACCCTTTTGGAAACACCCAGAGCAGAAGGAAAGGGGGGGGGGATGAAATTACATACAGGAGAGCAGATTCTGCCCACTTTTACTGCTGTTGTAATGTGAGCTAGTTCTACAGTAGTATTTCAGCAGATCCTACCCCTAGTGTTTAACAGTGGAAAATATCAAACTTTAATTTTTTTGAATATTTTTCTCAATTAAAAACAAATACTATTTAAACAAAGCATTAAAAGATTAAATACTTTAGATTTTTAAGTTATTGAAAAAAAAATATTTTTTTTTTTGCGACACCTTTCCTTTAATGTACTTTGAAAGTGTAAGCTTAATAGTCCTCATTAAAAATGTTATGCTATTTTGCTGCTAGCCCTGTATCCAGCCGCATGCTTTGCAGAAATGGTCCTATTCAGTCACAGGAGTTGCAGACCTCTAGCCCACCCCTCTCTCAGAGATAGGCCACAGTCATATTGCAGCAATATTATGCTTCTATCACTGTTGAAAAATTGTGTAAATAGTAACAAAATTATTTTTGTCATGACTGCAGCACAAAAACAAAACTCTACATGTTCCACAGCGAGGTGCAGCAATCAATAGCTCTAAGTATTTTTTGGCGTGACTGACCAATCTAGAAAACATTCATTTGCGCTTGTGCACACAGCATTTTTGAAGTGAATTTTAACTTCAGAAGAAAAAAAAAAATGCTGAGTATCAGCAAAACCAGTGAGATTTCTAAAAACTTTTTTCTTGCGTATTCAAGCTGTGGCACATGTTTTTTTTCTTTTTTAATTGTGCAGCATGCCATTTCTTTCAGCATTTTCTACCTAAGTAAATGTGGGGGGGGGAAAGGCAAGTAAAAAAAAAAAAAAATATATCAAAATGAGCCCATTTGAAACGGCGCTTTTTCCTGCCAAAATACTCAGTATGCACACAAACAAAAAAAAACCTTCGGCTAATGGAAGCTGACACGTGGTAAAAAAAAAAAAAAAAAAATTCTGCATCAAAATACTCAACATGCGCACATAGCCATACTCTCCCAAGACAAAAATCTGAAACCAAAATCAGGCTCCAAACCAGTAGGCTACAATTTCATCCAAAGAGAAGTGGCACCACGGTTGTCTTGAAGCTGCTTATATCTTCATCTTACCAATATCATATGGGAGAGAGCTGTTGTCACACATTTATACACAACCTGCATTCATTTCTTATATAGGAAACCACAGTACAGCAGCCGATTTTTACAGATACATTATAATTCTGTAGAATAGGGGACTGTAAATACTCCTGTACAATGAGTAAAGCACCACTGCAGAGTTTTGGGGGGTTTTCACTGCTGGAGTGGTGCTGCTGTCCCCTGCTCCTAGCATTATTCTCAACCATCATTTTTTGGTGCAGCTCTGGTCCCGCAGCGCCATCTTGTGACTAACTTCTGACTGGAAATAATTACGTCACAAGCTCCCAATGCATCTCTATGAGCGCCAGACCAAAGCTCAGAGATGTATTGAGTTGCGACCTGCAGCGCTCCATGAAACACAGGAGCTGCCTTCAGGTCACAAATCGCCAGAGACCGACAGGAACGGCAGCAAGAGAAGATGATGCCCCCCCAGAAGGTAAGTATAAGACAGGGGGCTGGGGACTTCGACTTAAAGAACCACTTCAGCGGTGCAATTAAAAATAAATTATAAAAACAAAAAAAAAAGTGCCATTTTTGTGGATGAAAAATCAGATTGATTCTTTTTTATATCATTGTATGGTCCTAGCCTTGAACACATTACGTAATGTCAAAAGATCCTGAAACAGTGAAAATGACAACATGAAAAGTTTAACCCCATAGCGACGGCCTAACGTCTCAAGACGTCGGAAAAACAGGGTACTTATTCTGTTCCGACGTCTTGAGACGTCAGGCCGGAAAAACCCTGTAGCGCCCCCCAGTGACGAAAAATCTCGGGGGTTTCAGCTACCGGGGGTAGCTGAGACGCCCCAGATTATGAATCGGGGTGTTTTGTATGCACCCCGTTAATGCGATCGCCGGTATACACCGTATACCGGCGACAACATAAAAAAAAAAAAAAATGGCTGGTAAAATTTATTTATTTCTCATCTGACGTGATCAAACATGTCAGATGAGAAATAAATGTGAGCCCTTAGTGCCCCCAAAGCCCCCGGTACCGGAGAAATCCATCCAACCCCCCCCCCCCCCTCCGGAAAATCCAAGATGGCGCCGACGCGCGCTGAAAACTCCCGCCGCCGCCTCTGCATTCATTTCCCTCCGATCTGAAATGATCAAACATTTCAGATCGGAGGGAAATGTCCCCCTCCTGACCTCTCCTCCGGTACACCGGAGCTCTTTGGTCCCTGGAGCCCCCTCCAGTTCTTCAGAGCCCCCCTCCGGAGCGTGCAAGATGGCGCCGACGCGCGCTGAAAACTGCCGCCGCCGGCTCTGCATTCATTTCCCTCCGATCTGAAATGATCAAACATTTCAGATCGGAGGGAAATGTCCTCCCCCTGACCCCTCCTCCGGTCCACCGGAGCCCTCTGGTCACCGGAGCCCCCTCCGGGTCTCCAGAGCCACCCCCCCTCCCCCGCATTCATTCTGCTCTTTCTGCCGCATGTGACACGTCACATGCGGCAGAAAGGTGTCCCCAGGTCCCACTAGGTCACCCCCCATCACCCCCCCCAGCCCCCCAGCCCCCGAGCCCCCCGGTCATACGTTACCTGTCTGGTGATCCGTCCCGCGATCACGCCGCCTCCTTCTTGAATGCTGACGGCGCATGCGCAGACAGCGGCTGTCAGCTGGATTCCTCCCCCGGTCCACAGTGGAGCAGCCTGTGCATCAGCGACGTCAGTCTTGCAGGGACGCTGACGTCGCTGATGCACAGGCTGCTCCACTGTGGACCGGGGGAGAGTGAGTGCAGTAATCAGCAGTCTCTCCATGTGAGGAGTGTGGTCCTCACATGGAGAGACTGCTGTTCCAGAAAATGGGGGGTACGTTCTGTGAGCGTGCCCCTCATATTCTGGAATGAGGTTACTGCAGGTCACTCTGCCCTAAGTTGGACCGGGGCAGTGTGAGTGCAGTATTCTCAGATTACTGCACCCACACTGCTCATGGAGAGCTTGCTCTTCCAGAAAATGGGGGATACGTTCCCTGAACGTGCCCCCCATATTCTAGAAGATCCAGAGTCGGCGTGGGACCTCACGGATTACAGCGGATTACAGCGACCGTAATTTCTTTATTTTCAATAAATTGGGGAAAGAGGAATGTTTCGGGGAGTTTTTTTTTTCAAATAAATTTTTTTTTGTCTTTTTTTTTTTTGTCTATTACTTGACTGGGTTAGTGATGTCGGGTATCTGTTTAGATGCCGTGACATCACTAACCCCAGGGCTTGATGCCAGGTGACATTACAGCTGGTATCAACCCCATATATTACCCCGTCTGCCACCGCACCAGGGCGCGGGATGAGCTGGGGCGAAGCGCCAGGATTGGCGCATCTAATGGATGCGCCACTTCTGGGGCGGCTGCGGCCTGCTATTTTTAGGCTGGGAAGAGTCCAATAACCATGGCTCTTCCCACCCTGAGAATACCAGACCCCAGCTGTCCGCTTCACCTTGGCTGGTGATCTAATTTGGGGGGGACCCCACGTTTTTTTTTTTTTTTTTTAAAAAAACGCCTGGGGAGCCCTCCAAATTGATCACCAGACAAGGTGAAGCTATCAGCTGTGGTTTGC
The DNA here is from genome assembly GCF_048569485.1 of Anomaloglossus baeobatrachus. Lineage (NCBI taxonomy): Eukaryota > Metazoa > Chordata > Amphibia > Anura > Aromobatidae > Anomaloglossus > Anomaloglossus baeobatrachus. The sequence continues at coordinate 107,295,629 of NC_134359.1, forward strand.
AGGCTACAGCTGTCTGCTTTACCCTAGCTGGCTATCAAAAATGGGGGGGGACCCCACGTCGTTTATTTTAATTATTATTTTTTTGGGGGGCTAAATACAAGGCTAGGCACCCTTTAGTGCCACATGAAAGGCACTAAAGGGCGCCAGCTTAGAATATGCAGGGGGTGGGACGTTATATATGTTTGACATGTATCCATTCATCCATTGTAGCATTTTAGGCTGTGCGCCCACAATCAGGATTTGCAGCGTTTTGGGCGCAGAGTGTTTTCCCTGCGTCCATAACGCTGCATTGTGCAGTAGAAGCACAGTGGAAGGATTTTTAGAAATCCCATGCCCAATGTGCTTGCCCAATGTGCTTCTTTTCTCCGCCACATAAACTGACCTGTGGCGCAGCTTCCCGAGCCTCAGCATGTCAATTTATGCTGCGGAGATGAGTGTTCTCTGCAGGTAGCATAGAGCTCCACAGCGGCCTGAACCCAAATCGTGGGCATGGGCAGCTGCGTTCTCCCGTGGACAACACTCACATCTCTGCAGGAGGCTGACACTGTGTACTAGACGCCGTGTCGCTGGCTCATGGCCACATAGCCTAAAAGTGAGACATTGGTTGCTACAGCAACATTTTTGTGAAGTACCTGTGGATTCAAAATGCTTATTATACTCCTGAATAAAATCCAGTTTCCAAAATGGGGTCACTTGTGGGGGTTTCTAATGTATAGGTACCCAAGGGGCCCTGCAAATGTGACATGGTGCCCGCAATTTATTTCAACTTTTCCAGAATTCAAATGGTGCTGCTTCCATTCCAAGCCCTCCCATTTATCCAAACAGAGGTTTTTGGCCACATGTGGGGTATCCCTGTGCTCATAAGACATTGGATAACAACCTGTTGGGTCCACGGTTTGTTGTGGTCTCTTGAAAAAGTGAGAAATTTGATGCTGAAGCAACATTTTTGTGAAAAAAATGAAAATTTTCAATATGGCAACCTAAGCTTATCAAATTCTGTGAAGTATTCGTGGATTCATACTGCTCACTATACACCTAGATAAAAGCCTTGAGGTGTCTTGTTTCCAGAATGGAGTCACTTGTGGGGGACCTCCACTGTTTAGGCACCTCAGGGGCTCTCCAAATGCAACCTGGCGTCCGCTATTGATTCCAGCCAATTTTGCAGTCAAATGGCACTCCTTCCCTTCCGAGCCCTGCCATGCGCCCAAACAGTTGATTTCCACCACATATAAGGTATCGCCAAACTCAGGAGAAATTGCACAATAAATGTTATGCTGAATTTTTTCCTTTTACTCTTGTAAAAAAAAAAAGCTACCTGGTTGAAATAACAATTTTGTGGTAAATTTTTTTTTTTTTTTTCATGGCTCAACGTTATAAAATTCTGTGAAGCACCTGGGGGTTCAGGGTACTCACCAAACATCTAGATAAATTCCTTGAGGGGCCTAGTTTCCAAAATGGGGTCACTTGTGTGGGGTTTCTGCTGTTTAGGTACCTAAGGCTACTTTCACACATCCGGTTTGAGCCCTGCGGCTCAATCCGGCTGTGAAAACTATGCAACGGATGCGGTGAAAACACCGCATCCTTTGCATAAGTTTTTACATGCGGCCGGTCCGGTTTTTTCCGGTTGCGGCATGCTACTGAGCATGCGCAGTGGAAAATACCGCATGCGGCGACCGGATGCGTTTTTTTCCGCATCGCGCCGCATCCGGCCTCCATAGGGATGCATTGAAAAATGCGCCGCAGCGGCCGGATGCGGCGCGATGCGGTGTTTTTTGCCGGAGCAAAAAACGTTGCAGGGTACGTTCGATCCGGCCGCCGCATCGGCTAAATCTGCCGCATGCGGCCAAAACCGGACCGAACGCAAGCCCCTACGGCACAATGCGGCACTAATGTAAGTCAATGCAAAAAAAAACCGCAATCGGCGTTACAAAAGCCGGTTGCGGTTTTTCTGCAGAACGCCGTATTGTGCCGCAGAGCAAAAATCCGGATGTGTGAAAGTACCCTTAGGGGTCCTCCAAATGTGACATGGTGCCCGCAATCTTTTTCAGCCAAATTTCCTTTCCAAAATTAAAATATTGCTCCTTTCGTTCCAAGCCCTCCCATTTGTCCAAACAAAGGTTTCAGACCACATGTGAGGTATCACCGCGCTCATAAAAAAGTGGTTAACAAACCTTGAGGTCAAATTTTTGGAATTACCTCTTGAAAAAGTGAGAAAATTGATGCTAAAGCAACATTTTTGAGAAAATTATTAAAATTTTCAATATGACAACGTAACGTTAACAAAATCTGTGAAGTACCTGTGGATCTAAAATGCTCACTATACCCCTAGATAGAAGCCTTGAGGGGTCTAGTTTCCAAAATGGTGTCACTTGTGAGGGGTTTCTTCTGTTTAGGTACCTTAGCGGACCTGTAAATGCAACATGGTGCTCGCAATCTATTTCAGCCAAATTTGCTTTCCAAAATTCAAATATTGCTCCTTCTGTTCCGAGCCCTCCCATTTGTCCAAACAGAGGTTTCTGACCACATGTGGGGTATCGGCGCACTCATAAGAAAGTGGGGAACAAGTTTTGGGGTCCATTTGGTTGTGTTAGTTCTTCTAAAAGTGAATAAATTTGGGTTAGAGCAACATTTTTAGGTAAAATTTAATTTTTGCTTTTTTTCATTCCACATTGCTTTTGTTCATGTGAAGCACCTGAAGGGTTAATAAACTTCTTGAATGTGGTTTGGTACTTTGGGGGGTGCAGTTTTTATAATGGTGTCACTTTTGGGTATTTTCTGTCATCTAGGCCTATTGAAGTCACTTCAAATGTGATGTGGTCCCTAAAAAAATGGTTTTGTAAATTTTGATGTAAAAATGAGAAATCGCTGATAAACTTTGAACCCCTCTAACTTCCTAACAAAAAAAAATTTTGTTTCCAAAATTGTGCTGATGTAAAGTAGACATGTGGGAAATGTTATTTATTAACTATTTTGTGTCACAGAAATCTCTGGTTTAACGGTATAAAAATTCAAAAGTTGAAAATTGCTAAATTTTCAAAATTTTTGCCAATATTCAATTTTTTTCTTCAATAAACGCAAAAAATATTGTCCTAAATTTGGTACTAACATGAAGTCCAATATGTGACGAAAAAACAATCTCAGAATCACCGGGATCCGTTGAAGTGTTCCAGAGTTATAACCTCATGAAGTGACACTGGTCAGAATTGCAAAATTTGGTCTGGTCATTAAGGTGAAAATTAGCTCCGTCACTAAGGGGTTAAACCAAAAAGGGGAATTTAGATATTAGGGTGTGTGAACACGTTGTGTTTTGTTTTGTTTTTTTTTACTTCAGATTTATCACATAACCGCAAGCAAATCCTGATGCCACTAAAGTCACTGAGAATCCTGGAGTGTAGTGCACACGATCAGGATTTTCTCCTTGCAGATTTCATGCAGAGAATAATCTACTGCATGTCAATTCTTAGAAATATACATTCCATAGGGAAAATACAGATAAATAAACCTGGTGGACAGGCCAACTCAGGTTTTCAGCAGCTCAAAATACATGGAAAAAAGGAGAACCAGAGCAGAAAAGCTGAATCAAAAATTACAAAGTTTTTTATTTTTATATTCAAAGTGCACAGTGCAATACATGAGACATTAGTATTCAATAAAAAGAGGAGGTGGGGAAAATGGGTACAAAACAGATAAACATTAGCCGGGTGTGGACTAACAGGCAATAAAATGTTCAAATATAAGAAAACCCCTGATTGCCTACATTGAAAAAATCAATATACTGAATAACGGCATCTAAGTGTAGTTAGCCTGAAGAAGTGAGCACACAAAGGACTCAAACTGTTGGTGGTCAAAAGTGATTAAACAGAGAAGATGGTTTAGCAGTCAGGAGATAACCCAATATAGGGGAGATCAGGTCATATATGCATAGCACAAATTCCCAGGTGGGAAGAAAAATGCTCCTGACTAAACCATCAAGGTACTGAGCCAAAGGATTGCCACAATAGAAAATGAGGTGTAATCACACAGTTGGACGAACCCCCTGGATTTGTTAATACAAGGGGGGAGTCAGATGAGAACCCAGGGATCTAGGGCAGAAATTAATGTTTACAAAAGAGTCATTAGTAGGGAGTACGACTTGCAAACAGAAAAAATTTCAAGAATGCAAAGTAGGTGCAATAGTAATCGATTACATAGAGTAAATACAGATCCCTACAGAGCACAAGTACTCCCGACTAAATGGCCAGGGGTAGGCCAGTAACTACCTAGAGTTGATAAATGGTGTAAGAAATGTAAGTATTGTCCGTAGGACACAGGAACCCGCCAGGGAGGTCAGTAACCCCAAGGCAGGGTGGTAAGTGAAAAGTCTGCCAGACACAAAGCTTTTGGGTGGAACATAAAACAATAGCAAGTTAACTGTAACGGCAGAAAGGGGGTTTAAGGATAAGGGCAAGTGCCCGGTATAGTGAACATATGTTACCTGAGACCGGTGGCAGGGGGCCCGACGCACGTTTCGCGGCTATCAGCGCATCGCTTGACGCTTCTTCATGGGGGAAGCGGCAAGCGATGCGCTGATAGCCGCGAAACGTGCGTCGGGCCCCCTGCCACCGGTCTCAGGTAACATATGTTCACTATACCGGGCACTTGCCCTTATCCTTAAACCCCCTTTCTGCCGTTACAGTTAAGGATAAGGGCAAGTGCCCGGTATAGTGAACATATGTTACCTGAGACCGGTGGCAGGGGGCCCGACGCACGTTTCGCGGCTATCAGCGCATCGCTTGACGCTTCTTCATGGGGGAAGCGGCAAGCGATGCGCTGATAGCCGCGAAACGTGCGTCGGGCCCCCTGCCACCGGTCTCAGGTAACATATGTTCACTATACCGGGCACTTGCCCTTATCCTTAAACCCCCTTTCTGCCGTTACAGTTAACTTGCTATTGTTTTATGTTCCACCCAAAAGCTTTGTGTCTGGCAGACTTTTCACTTACCACCCTGCCTTGGGGTTACTGACCTCCCTGGCGGGTTCCTGTGTCCTACGGACAATACTTACATTTCTTACACCATTTATCAACTCTAGGTAGTTACTGGCCTACCCCTGGCCATTTAGTCGGGAGTACTTGTGCTCTGTAGGGATCTGTATTTACTCTATGTAATCGATTACTATTGCACCTACTTTGCATTCTTGAAATTTTTTCTGTTTGCAAGTCGTACTCCCTACTAATGACTCTTTTGTAAACATTAATTTCTGCCCTAGATCCCTGGGTTCTCATCTGACTCCCCCTTGTATTAACAAATCCAGGGGGTTCGTCCAACTGTGTGATTACACCTCATTTTCTATTGTGGCAATCCTTTGGCTCAGTACCTTGATGGTTTAGTCAGGAGCATTTTTCTTCCCACCTGGGAATTTGTGCTATGCATATATGACCTGATCTCCCCTATATTGGGTTATCTCCTGACTGCTAAACCATCTTCTCTGTTTAATCACTTTTGACCACCAACAGTTTGAGTCCTTTGTGTGCTCACTTCTTCAGGCTAACTACACTTAGATGCCGTTATTCAGTATATTGATTTTTTCAATGTAGGCAATCAGGGGTTTTCTTATATTTGAACATTTTATTGCCTGTTAGTCCACACCCGGCTAATGTTTATCTGTTTTGTACCCATTTTCCCCACCTCCTCTTTTTATTGAATACTAATGTCTCATGTATTGCACTGTGCACTTTGAATATAAAAATAAAAAACTTTGTAATTTTTGATTCAGCTTTTCTGCTCTGGTTCTCCTTTTTTCCATGCATGTCAATTCTTTCAGCGTTTTCCACCAGTAAAACCAATGGAAAAAAAATAAATAAATAAGACGTGGAAAAAACACAAAACAACTGCATCGAAATATGAGCATCTTTGCAGCTGAGTTTCTCCTGCCAAGAGGTAAGGAAATGATGAAGGAATTTCTCACACCATATCTGCAATGTGGGCACCTACCCTTAGCCGACCCACCACTATTACTCAATAAAGAAGGGTACCTACCAGTTGCAGAGCCAAATCAAATGCCACAGTAAGGCAAGTTCATACTAAAATATATTATAGCTATTTATATTACAGACCAAAAGTTTGGACACACCTTCTCATTCAAAGAGTTTTCTTTATTTTCATGACTGAAAATTGTAGATTCACATTGAAGGCATCAAAACTATGAATTTACACATGTGGAATGAAATACTTAAAAAAGTGTGAAACAACTGAAAATATATGTCTTATATTCTAGGTTCTTCAAAGTAGACCCCTTTTGCTTTGATTACGGCTTTGCACACTCTTGGCATTCTATTGATGAACTTCAAGAGGACGTCACCGGAAATGGTTTTCACTTCACAGGTGTGCCCTGTCAGGTTTAATAAGTGGGATTTCTTGCCTTATAAATGGGGTTGGGACCATCAGTTGTGTTGTGCAGAAGTCTAGTGGATACACAGCTGATAGTCCTCTTGAATAGACTATTAGAATTTGTATTATGACAAGAAAAAAAAGCAGCTAAGTAAAGAAAAACCAGTGGCCATCATTACTTTAAGAAATGAAGGTCAGTCAGTCCGAAAAATTGGGAAAACTTTGAAAGTGTCCCCAAGTGCAGTGGGAAAAAAAACTATCAAACGCTACAAAGAAACTGGCTCACATGAGGACCGCCCCAGGAAATGAAGACCAAAAGTCAACTCTGCTGCGGAGGATAAGTTTATCCGAGTCACTAGCCTCAGAAATCGCAGGTTAACAGCAGCTCAGATTAGAGACCAGGTCAATGCCACACAGAGTTCTAGCAGTAGACTCCTCTCTAGAACAACTGTTAAGAGGAGACTTTGTGCAGCAGGCCTGCATGGTAAAATAGCTGCTGGAAACCACTGCTAAGGACAGGCAACAAACAGAAGAGACTTGTTTGGGCTAAAGAACACAAGGAATGGACATTAGACCAGTGGAAATCTGTGCTTTGGTCTGATGAGTCTAAGTTTGAAATCTTTGGATGCAACCATCATGTCTTTGTGCGACGCAGAAAAGGTGAATGGATGGACTCTACATAGGCTGGTTCTACCGTGAAGCATGGAGGAGGAGGTGTGGAGGTGTGGGGGTGCTTTGCTGGTGACACTGTTGGGGATTTATTCAAAATTGAAGGCATACCGAACCAGCATGGCTACCACAACATCTTGCAGCTGCATGCTATTCCATCCGGTTTGCGTTTAGTTGCACTATCATTTATTTTTCAACAGGACAATGACCCCAAACACACCTCCAGGCTGTGTAAGGGCTATTTGACTAAGAAGGAGAGTGATGGGGTGCTACGCCAGATGACCTGATCTCCACAGTCACCAGACCTGAACCCAATCGAGATGGTTTGGGGTGAGCTGGACCGCAAAGTGAAGGCAAAAGGGCCAACAAGTGCTAAGAATCTCTGGGAACTCCTTCAAGACTGTTGGAAAATCATTTCCGGTGACTACCTCTTGAAGCTCATCAAGAGAATGCCAAGAGTGTACAAAGCAGTAATCAAAGCAAAAGGTGGCTACTTTGAAGACCCTAGAATATAAAACATCTTAACAAAAAAGTGTGAAACAACTGTAAAGTATTTCATTCCACATGTGTTAGTTTTGATGCCTTCAATGTGAATCTACAATTTTCAGTTATGAAAACAAAGAAAACTCATTTAATGAGGTGTGTCCAAACCTTTGGTCTGTACTGTAATTTATAATTTTTTTATATTTATATATATATATATATATATATATATATATATATATATATATATATATATATATATATATATATATACATACATATATACATACACACATACATACATACATACATACACACACTACAGTTCAAAAGTTTGGGGTCACAGACAATTTTGTCTTTTCCATGAAAAATTATACTTTTATTTATGAAATGAGTTGCTTAATGAATAGAAAAAAATAGTCCAGACATTGACGAGGTTAGACATAATAATCTTCTCCTTCACACTTTGCTTTCATCACAGAATGCTCCTTTGCAGCAATTCCAGCTTTGCAGACCTTTGGCATTCTAGCTGGTAATTTGCAGAGGTAATCTGGAGATATTTCCCTTCATGCTCCCCCCCCTCCCACAAGTTGGATTGGCTTGATGGGCACTTTTTGCGTACCATATGGTCAAGCTGCTCCCACAACAGCTCAATAGGGTTGAGATCTGGTGACTGGGCTGGCCACTCCATTACACATGGAATACCAGCTCCCTGCTTCTTCCCTAAATAGTTCATGCATAATTTGGAGGTGTGCTTTGGGTCACTGTCCTGTTGTAGGATGAAATTGGCTCCAATCAATCGCTGTCCACAAGGTATGGAATGGCGTTGCAAAATGGAGTGATAGCCTTTCTTAATCAAAATCCCTTTTACCTTGTACAAATCTCTCACTTTACCAGCACCAAAGCAACCCCAGACCATCACATTACCTCCACCTCCACCATGCTTGACAGATGGCGTCAGGCACTCTTCCAGCATCTTTTAAGTTGTTCTGTGTCTCACAAATGTTCTTCTGTGTGATCCAAACACCTCAAACTTCGATTCGTCTGTCCATAACACTTTTTTCCAATCTCCCTCTGTTTAATTTTTGTGTTCTTTTGCCCATATTAATCTTTTCCTTTTATTAGCCAGACTCAGATATGGCTTTTTCTTTGCCACTGTGCCCTGAAGGCCAGCATCCCGGAGTCGCCTCTTCACTGTAGACGTTGACACTGGCGTTTTGCGGGTGCTATTTAATGAAGCTGCCAGTTGAGGACCTGTGAGGCGTCGATTTCTCAAACTAGAGACTCTAATCTAATTGTCTTGTTACTCAGTTATGCAGCAGGGCCTCCCAATTCTTTCTACTCTGGTTAGAGCTTGTTTATGCTCTCCTCTGAAGGGAGTAGAACAAACCATCGTAAGAAATCTTCAGTTTCTTGGCAATTTCTCGCATGGAATTTCCTTCATTACTAAGTACAAGAATAGACTGTCGAGTTTCACATGAACATTCTCTTTTTCCGGCCATTTTGAGAGTTTAACCCCTTCACCCCCGGCCACTAAAACACCCTAATGACCGCGCCATTTTTTGCAATTCTGACCAGTGTCACTTTGACAGGTTATAACTCTGGAACGCTTCAACGGATCCTGGCGATTCTGAGATTGTTTTTTCGTAACATATTGTACTTCATGTCAGTGGTAAATTTAGGCTGATATTTTTTGCGTTTATTTGTGAAAATTTAGGAAATTGTAAAAATTTCGCAATTTTCAAATTTTGAACATTTATGCCTATAAATCTGAGAAATAGGTCACAAAATAGTTACTAAATAACATTTCCCACATGTCTACTTTTCATCAGTGCAATTTTCGAAACAAAATTTTTTTTCGTTATAAAGTTAGAAGGGGTCAAAGTTAATCAGCAATTTCTCATTTTTCCAACAAAATTTACAAACGAATTTTTTTTTAGGGACCACATCACATTTGAGGTGACTTTGAGAGGCCGAGGTGACAGAAAATACCCAAAAGTCACCCCATTCTAAAATCTGCACCCCTCACTCTGCTCAAAACCACATCCAAGAAGTTTATTAACCCTTTAGGTGCTTCACAGCAACCAAAGCAATGTGGAAGGAAAAAATGAAAATTTTACTTTTTAAAACACAAAAATGTTACTTTAGCCATAAAATTTTAAATTTTCACAAGGGAGAAAAGAGAAAGTGCACCCTACAATTTATTGTGCATTTTCTCCTGAGTACGCTGATACCCCATATGTGGTAAAAATCAATTGTTTGGGCGCACAGCAGAGTTCGAAAGGGAAGGAGCGCCATTTGAATTTTTGAACACAAAATTAGCTGCACTCATTAGCAGACGCCATGTCGGGTTTGAAGACCCCCTGAGGTGCCTAAACAATTGAGCTACCCCACAAGTGACCCCATTTTGGAAACTAGAGCCCTCAAATAATTTTTCTAGATGTTTGTTGAGCACTTTGAACCTCTGGGGGCTTCACAGAGGTTTATAACGTTGAGCCGTGGAAAGAAAAAAAAAAAACTTTTTTTTACCACAAAACTGTTGCTTCAACTAGGTAGCTTTTTTTTCACAAGGGTATCAGGAAAAAAATGCACCATAAAATGTATTGTGCATTTTCTCCTGAGTACGCAGATACTTCATATGTGGTGGAAATCAAATGTTTGGGCACACGGGAGGACTCAGAAGGCAAAGAGCGCTATTTGAATTTTTGAGTGCAAAATAAGCTGCACTCATTAGCGGATGCCATGACGGGTTTGAAGACCCCATGAGGTACCTAAACAATGGAGCTCCCCCAAAAGTGACCACATTTTGGAAACTAGAGCCCTCAAATAATTTTTCTAGATGTTTGGTGAGCACTTTGAACCTCTGGGGGCTTCACAGAAGTTTATAACGTTGAGCCGTGAAAAGAAAAAAAAACCTTTTTTTTACCACAAAACTGTTGCTTCAACTAGGTAGCTTTTTTCAAAAGGGTATCAGGAAAAAATGCACCATAAAATGTATTGTGCATTTTCTCCTGAGTACGCAGATACTTCATATGTGGTGGAAAGTAATTGTTTGGGCGCATGGCGGGGCTCAGAAGAGAAAGAGAACCATTTGACAGAAAAATTGGTTGGAATCATTAGCTGACGTAATGTTGCATTTGGAAACCCCCCTGAGGTGCCTAAACAATGGAGCTCCTCCACAAGTGATCCCATTTTGGAAACTAGACCCCTCAAGGAATTTATCTAGATGTTTAGTGAGCCCCAAGGGGCTCCACACAAGTTGATAATGTTGAGCCATAAATACAATTTTTTTTTTCACCACAAAACTGTTACTTGAACCACGTAGCTTTTTTTTTCACAAGGGTATCAGGAAAAAATGTACCATAAAACGTATTGTGCAATTTCTCCTGAGTACGAAGATACCTCATATGTGATGGAAAGTAATTGTTTGGGCACATGGCAGGGCTCAGAAGAGAAAGCGCACCATTTGACAGCAAAATTGGAGTCATTAGCGGACGCCATGTCATGTTTGGAGACCCCCTATGGTGCCTAAACAGTGGAGCTCCCTCACAAGTGACCCCATCCCCTCAAGGAAATTATCTAGATGTTTGGTGAGCCCCTTGCACCCCCAGGGGCTCCACAGAAGTTGATAACGTTGAACCGTGAAATTTTTATTTTTTTTTACCACAAAATTTTTGCATCAACCAGGTAGTTTTGTTTTTTTTTCGGTATCAGGAAAAACTGCACCATAAAACGTATTGTGCAATTTTTCCTGAGTACGTAGATACCTCATATGTGGTGGAAAGTAATTGTTTGAGCGTATGGTGGGGCTGAGAAGAGAAGGAACGCCATTTGACTTTTCAAACGCACAGACGCGGTGCACTGATCGACCGCTGCAGGACGCACGTTCGGATGAGTCGGTGATACGGAAAAAAAGAAAAAGTCACACCAAAAATTGAGCAGGGATGCCGATCCGTTATGTGCATCCCTGATCAGCGCTTGGCGAGACGCACGGATGGATGCGGTACAAAAAGCGTCGGGGATACGGAAAAAAGTCACGCCAAAAATTGAGCAGGGATGTAGATCCGTTATCTGCATCCCTGATCAGCGATTGGCGGGACGCACGGACAGACGCGATACAAAACGCGTTGGGAATACGGAAAAAAAAGTCACGCCAAAAATTGACCCCGGATGCAGATCCGTTATCTGCATCCGTGATCAGTGCTCGGCGGGACGCACGGACAGATGAGGTGTAAAAATGGACAGGATACAGGGGAAAAAAAAAAAAGTTATACTCACAGTACCTAGAGGAGTAGCAGGAGGAACAGAAGGAAAGCGAGAGACATCTGTACAGGAGCAGCAGGCAGGACGTTGGACAGATCAGCAGAAGACCCAGGAAGAAGGACCCAGAGATGGAGGCAGATGTGATCGGGCCAGTGAAGAAATCGGACGACCCGGTGAAGGCAGGTAAGTGGATGTCAAGGGGAGGGGGAGAGCAGAGGGGGGCGCGGGAGAGCAGAGGGGGATACCGGAGAAGCAAAGAAAGAAGGAAGGAAGCAGAATAGAGATGACAGAGGAGGCAGGCAGATCGCAGGGGGAGCAGATCGGGATGTCGGGGGGCAGACCGCGGGGGGCACGCGCAGGGGCCATAACGGGAGTGGAATACTCACGTGGAGCAGGCGCAGAAGCGGTGACAAAAGCGGCGGCAGCGGTGGCGTGGTACCACAAGTACCAGCCACTCCACGCTGCAGACATGTTGGGGCAGGCTCCCCAGACCAGCACAGGCCTGGGGAGGGCGGCCACCTGCAGATCAGACTGCCCCACTGCATACTGATTGGAGCGATTGCGCGTCATAGCACGATCGCTCCAATCAGTGCTGCAGGGGCTGGGGGCGGCATGTTTGAGATCCACCTATGATCTGCTGTAGCTGCTACGGCATCTCATAGCAGGATCTCATAGTATCGCACTAATTCGGGCATTATTTTTGCCAAAATCAGTGCGAATGTTGTGGTTGGCGGTTCAGATTTGAACAGTCAATCACAACGATCGTCGATGGGGGGTTGCGATAACACCCCCCAGGGGGTCAAGCAAAGGTCCCCTGCTGTAAGAAACAGCAGGGGACATCATTTGAAAGCCGTTGCTATGGCCCCGGCAATCAAATGAAGTTTAGGCCGTAAAATTACGTCCCTGGTCGTTAAGTCACGTTAAAACAGGACGTAATTTTACTGCCCGCGGTCGTGAAGAAGTTAATGGAACCAACAAATGTAAATGTTCCAGATTCTCAACTAGCTCAAAAGGAAGGTCAGTTTTATAGCTTCTCTAATCAGCAAACACAATATAACATTAGGACACTGGAGTGGTGGTTGTTGGAAATGGGCCACTATACACCTATGTAGATATTGCATTAACCCCTTAACGACAGCGGGCAGTAAAATTACGTCCTAGCGGTCATAACGTTACTGCCCGCGGTCTGCTGGCAGCAGCATGCCGCGATCGGCGCACATCTCAGCTGATTTTTATAGCTGAGATGTGTGCCTGCTAGGCAAGAGCAGAATCGTTATCTGCTCGTGCCAGTTAACCCCTGTAATGGCGCTGTCATATGTGACAGTGCCATTATAAACGCGATCGCGGTAAAGTTTTACTTACCGCCTGATACCGGAAGTCACGTGACATGATCACGGACGGGGGGGAAGAAAAAAGAAAAAGAAGAAAAAAAAAAAAAAAAAAAAATCGGCCGGTCGTGAAGGGGTTAAAAACCAGACATTTGCAGCTAGAATAGTCATTTACCACATTAACAATGTATAGAGTGTATTTCTGTTTAATTTACTGTTAGGTTCATTGAAAAAAAAAAAATGTGCTTTTCTTTACAAAATAAGGAAATATGAGTGACCCTCAACTTTTGAAGTGTTTTATAAGACGCACCTGATTATAAGACGCACCCCCAAATTTGGTGAAGAAATAGAGAATTTTTTAATAAATGGGGTCTGTCTTATAATGCCAGTGTCAGTCTAACAAATCATATAGGATATATGTCCCTCATAGCCCCCCCATCCTAAAATTAGACCTCTTAATCTGGATATGGCCCCCTGTGGCTGGCACACGGGCCCCCTGTGGCTGGCACACGGGCCCCCTGTGGCTGGCACACGGGCCCCCTGTGGCTGGCACACGGGCCCCCTGTGGCTGGCACACGGGCTCCCTGTGTTAGATATCGCCTCCATGCTGCTGCTTTTAGTAAAATAAACTCTTTTCTTACCTTCTCAGCGCTGTCCCTCCTCGTGTCTCCCTCAGTGGGGTTGAGCTCCGGCCTCCTCCACTTCCTGGTTCTTAATGCCAGTTATGTGACCGGCACAGCAGAGTGATATCATCTCTGCGTGCCTGATGACAGCGGCAGCAGAGACATCGGGAGATCAGCGCTGGAGGTAAGTAAAGCTTTTTTTATTTTACTATGGGCAGCAGTATATCTAACACGGGGGGGGGGTGGGAAATCATGTGCGATCAAATGGGAGCGCAGGCAGTTATAATATGCGCCGCTGCCTCAGCCCATCGACGCAGTGCGGTTTCAGCACCATGGTGATGGACAGCGGCAGTGCATATTATATGAGCGGGAGCAGGAGATCAAAGGCTACCTCCGGCAGCTTTTACCGCTCCAAAGCTGCCCCCACCTCCCATGGACCCTGCAGTATAATATATATATATATATATATATATATATATATATATATATATATATATATATATATATATATATATATATATATATATATATATATATATATATATATATATATATATATCCATCCCCCGTATATTCAGATTATAAGACGCATCCCCTACTTTCCCCCAAAATTTGGGAACAAAAGTGCGTCTTATAAAGCGAAAAATACGGTATATTATATCTAAATACATACACATACACACACATTAGGGTACTTTCTCAATACGTATAACATGCGTCCTGAATGTTTTTTTTAACCACAAAAACGGATCCAGTACAAATGCTTTTTCATTTCAATGCATTTCCAATGGACTAGCGTCAGCATGCGTTCACATGCAGTACAGTCAGGATCCAGTGACTTGCAGTATTTTAACTTTTTGCAAAATTGCTACTTGTAGCGTTTTTGACCTGCATCCAAATACTGCATGTCACCGGATCCTGACTGTATCACTCGCAACCGCATGTGAACGGTGGTATGCTGATAGAAAGGATCCTGTTTGCTCTACTGAGCATGCCCAGAAGCCAGTCTGCCGTGATCACAGAGTCACTCTCTCTCCCCTCCACAGCGGTGTGTGCATTTGCAGACTGTCAGGTCAGGTTCCACTGACTCCCGATCACATGCATGCGTTCAACAGGATCCAGTCATATGCAGTTTGCGTTTTTTTTGACGTCCGTCAAAAGCATGTTAATAAAACCTAGTGTGAAATTACCCTTAGAAAGATAAATGTATTCTGTAGTACATGGTTTACCTTCTTTGTATAAAAACTTGCTTAGGCGAGGCTTGAAGTAGTGGGGTTTACCAATTATAGAAAGTGACAGCTTATCACTGGGATATGACACTTTTTTGGTTGCTGGGGGTCCAATCGATTACAATTTTCGTAGTGTAACATCTTTCACTTAGATGTTGCAACATTCTCCCATTAAGTCGGCCAGCTATGAAGTTTATTTAGTTGGGGAAAAAATACAAACCTTTGACATGCCCATCCTTGTGTTCCCAGACTTGCAGGCAGGGGACATTTATACACTCTGTATCGACAGCTTTAATTTTTCTCCTAACTAAAAACTAGTTTAAAAAAAATAAATAAATATAACAGCTCTCAAATAGAAAAATATAATTCAATGGAAAAATTATTTAAACAAAACAAGGTGGCGTGTCCTTATAATACAACGTATGGTGAGTATGGACATCACTGACAATCCGACTCTGAATAGCAGACCCAATCCTTCTTCTACACTGCCTGTCCTTGCAAAGGAAATCTTGCCAGATGAGGTTTCCAGAGTTATAAAAGCCGACCAACAATTGTTTGAGAAACCATAAGTGACCAGGTATCAGTTGATTGCAGCCATGGATTTAACACCTTCCTCTTTTCCTTGACTATCTACAGTATGGATTAAAATTTATATAATATATAGACAGTTCTGGCTTGTAGATGTAACGATACCAAATACACTTTGGTATTTAAAAAAAAAAAAAGAGGGAAGCGATTTGAGCTTTTAAAGATGCAAGTTAACACATTTTTATTTTATAGCTCATATCTTATAAGGGACTAAACCGGCAAATCACTGTAGGGCTTTATAACCAACATGAACGAGTCACACTTGGCTCTGATCACTGCCCTTAGAAGGCAAATGCTGACTGTACAATACAGCTGGCACCAAGAAGGTGAGGAACAAGCGCAGCTCCTTAACTCACTCACGTGTATCCCACATCCGTAACAAGCTTACTGCAGAATTGAGGAAGGGGTTAAGCAGGATAGCCTTCTAGCATTCCTAGCCATGGAGAAAACAAAGTACATCCTCATTTAGTTTTGTTTTTATTTTCATAAATAACATAGAGTCCTGTTCCCTTCTACAAACAGAAACAACCTGTGATGACAACACCGAGAACAGAATTCCACTCCTTCTTTCACAATCATTTAAGGGAACCTATCAGCAGGATTTAAGCCCCAAAACAGCCACATACTGGGACATATTGCCAATGGTATTCCATTTATGGCAAATTCAGTATGAAGAAGATCGAACCTCAGCACCGAATAAGACAAAATAAGTACTATAATGCTGCAAAACGAGAAGATTTATTCCGATTCGGCACCACAGAAAAAAATCCAACATTTTGACCACCTTGAGGAATTTAGCAAGGATATCTGTGTAGAGAGACCCAGGCTATAGGCATGTCTGATAACATGCAGGGTTAATGTATGCGACGCCAGGTGGTGTCGCTTCTTGAGCAATCAAGGACAGAGCCCCCTGACATCCTACAGGCCGGTATGTGGGAACAGTACACCTCCAGTGGCATCCACTCCCATGCACACCACAGTCTGGATGCAATTTCCAGTGGCATCCACTCCCATGCACACCACAGTCTGGATGCAATTTCCAGTGGCATCCACTCCCATGCACACCACAGTCTGGATGCAATTTCCAGTGGCATCCACTCCCATGCACACCACAGTCTGGATGCAATTTCCAGTGGCATCCACTCCCATGCACACCACAGTCTGGATGCAATTTCCAGTGGCATCCACTCCACGCACACCACAGTCTGGATGCAATTTCCAGTGGCATCCACTCCACGCACACCACAGTCTGGATGCAATTTCCAGTGGCATCCACTCCACAGTCTGGATGCAATTTCCAGTGGCATCCACTCCACGCACACCACAGTCTGGATGCAATTTCCAGTGGCATCCACTCCACGCACACCACAGTCTGGATGCAATTTCCAGTGGCATCCACTCCACGCACACCACAGTCTGGATGCAATTTCCAGTGGCATCCACTCCACGCACACAACAGTCTGGATGCAATTTCCAGTGGCATCCACTCCACACACACCACGGTCTGGATGCAATTTCCAGTGGCATCCACTCCACACACACCACAGTCTGGATGCAATTTACAGTGACATCCACTCCACAGTCTGGATGCAATTTCCAGTGGCATCCACTCCACACACACCACAGTCTGGATGCAATTTCCAGTGGCATCCACTCCACACACACCACAGTCTGGATGCAATTTCCAGTGGCATCCACTCCACACACACACACCACAGTCTGGATGCAATTTCCAGTGGCATCCACTCCACAGTCTGGATGCAATTTCCAGTGGCATCCACTCCACACACACCACAGTCTGGATGCAATTTCCAGTGGCATCCACTCCAGTCTGGATGCAATTTCCAGTGGCATCCACTCCACGCACATCATGGTCTGGACTCAATTTCCAGTGGCATCCACTCCACGCACATCATGGTCTGGACTCAATTTCCAGTGGCATCCACTCCACGGTCTGGATGCAATTTCTACCTACATTAGTCAAAAGGAAGAGAAAAAAAAAAGCCAAGCAGTTCAAAAGTACTGACCTTGATGGTGTGAACACAGCCATAAAGCAGATTTCCATATTTCCTATTCCATTCCAAAGCTGCTACACTTTTCCCTTCATCTACTCACCTACCTTTATTTCTGTGCATTATAGGGTACTAGTGATCCGTATATATGCCAGCCATTTACATTTATAATGGAAAAATACCTTTAAAAAAGGTGACCATGCTTTACCAGGGCTCCTGAGAACGCCGAGTGAGCAGCCCTGTTATAGAGAAGTTAACAGAAAGGATGCACAAGTCATCCTTAACCTGAGGGATGTGCAAAGCATTACAAACAGAAACGCACAAGATCTTGAAGAAAGGGGGAAAAAAAAATCATTTTGTACAAAACAGAATGAAGAAAACGCCACAATTGAGCCTTGTGAGAGGCCCATTTTATTATCTCAGTTGGACACTAAAAAACTGGTGCGCATTACAATGCGAGGTACGGCTGTACATGTTAGCGTGGTGCTAAGGGATGCTGTGATCAGCTTCCTAATGACAGGATCTACGTGTGGGGGAAGGGCAGGAGTGCTGCAGCAGGCGTCTGTATGCAGAGCAATCCAGATGTCAATCTAATGCTGGTTATTCATCAATTCCCGATTGTGGCACTTACGTTACAGCATCCGTTATGCAGAGAAACCTTATTAAGTTGTATGAATTCACACAAGCAAATAGCTTTATACTCAGGGGCCTTAAGATACAGAATATATTTTAAAAGGTGACATCACACATGTATTAATCAAGCAGAAATACTACAAAGCTCATACATAAGAAAGGGTCGGCCTGCAAGCATCAACTCCAAACATCCCAATCTAAACTCAGGTATAACCTAGGACTATGCACAGGAAATACAGAATACCACAGGCTTCTTTAAGTCACAATTAGGTTGTTTTTTTTTTCATTTATTTTTTTTAAATCTCACTTAACCAAGAGTCAATAGGGATCTCCAGATCAGACAGTCACCACCTAATACCGACGATAAAACAAAAAGAAGCAGATGGTCAAGCAGGCCTATAAACTAGGCTCAACCTAATTAAATCACTGCTTACAAAGCACTGCGATAAACAATGAGGGACCTGGTGAAGGACGTGTCCAGCTACATGCCGATAGCACCACACCACACTTGGGTGCATTTTGTTTTAAAAAAAAATAAAAATTATATATTATACGCACATACACACACACACACACACACACACACATATACTCTAAAGAAAATACGCCACTTCTGCATGTTATCATTAAGGGTAAAAAAAAAAAAAAATAAAACCACAAAAGTCATCAAAACTGCACTGAGAACAAGGGTGCAAGCTTCACATTTGTTCATGAAACCTGAATATTTTGCATTTACTGTAAATAAATCTCTTCCGCTTTTCTATCAAAATAAAAATAAAAAGCTTCAGCTTATTGTAAGACACCAGAGGTCCCCCATTTATGGGGAAAGGAAGAGTAATTAGAAGAGCAATCAATGAAAAGATTAAAGTAAATACATTTTTATGCATGTTTGATAAAACAAATACAGCGAGAAGGTAGGACGGACAGAGGCCAAAGTGACCCTGCCACTGTAATCAAGGGAATTGCTACTGTACAAATAGTTTTTTGGGGATTCTGACAAATGAGCAGCTTGGCAGAGAGAACTGTATTAGGCTACATGCGCACGCTGCGTTTTTTGGTGCAGTTTTGTTGTCAGAACTTTCTGACATTTGACTTCCCAGCAAAGTCTATGAGAAGTCAGATTTGCTATGTGCACATTGCAGTTTGTCAGCGTTTTGTCAAATGTTTGTGACAAAAAAATGCAGCATGTTCATTCTTCCTGCGTATTTGTCAACATTTGTCACAAAAACGCATGTTGTGAAAAACCGCACCGAAAACGCACCTACAATTACAAGCATTTTTTGTGACATTTCCAGGCTCTCTCTGACAACGCACAGTTTTGGCTGCAGTTTGTGAACACAAAAAGATGCAGCGTTCACATGTAGCCTTAGGCTATGTGCGCACTAGGCGTTTTTTTCACGCTGCGTTTTTATGTGCGTTTTTGTCTAAAAAACGCACCCGCGGCTAAAAAAACGCGGCAAAAACGCATGCGTTTTTGCCGCGATTTGGTGCGTTTTTTGCTGCGTTTTTGCTCACTGCGTTTTTAATCAGTGCACAATGCCATTAAAGATTGTTGATGAAAAAAAAAAAAAAAAAAAGGTCTGATGTCATTTCCTTCTTCAAAATGTTCATTGTATGCAGGAGAGCAGACAGCTGCAGAACTAGTGTATGCAGGAGAGCAGACAGCAGCTGCAGAACTACAAGTCTCAGCATCCTCCATTCACTAGTGTATGCAGGAGAGCAGACAGCAGCTGCAGAACTACAAGTCTCAGCATCCTCCATTCACTAGTGTATGCAGGAGAGCAGACAGCAGCTGCAGAACTACAAGTCTCAGCATCCTCCATTCACTAGTGTATGCAGGAGAGCAGACAGCAGCTGCAGAACTACAAGTCTCAGCATCCTCCATTCACTAGTGTATGCAGGAGAGCAGACAGCAGCTGCAGAACTACAAGTCTCAGCATCCTTCATTCACTAGTGTATGCAGGAGAGCAGACAGCAGCTGCAGAACTACAAGTCTCAGCATCCTCCATTCACTAGTGTATGCAGGAGAGCAGACAGCAGCTGCAGAACTACAAGTCTCAGCATCCTCCATTCACTAGTGTATGCAGGAGAGCAGACAGCAGCTGCAGAACTACAAGTCTCAGCATCCTCCATTCACTAGTGTATGCAGGAGAGCAGACAGCAGCTGCAGAACTACAAGTCTCAGCATCCTCCATTCACTAGTGTATGCAGGAGAGCAGACAGCAGCTGCAGAACTACAAGTCTCAGCATCCTTCATTCACTAGTGTATGCAGGAGAGCAGACAGCAGCTGCAGAACTACAAGTCTCAGCATCCTCCATTCACTAGTGTATGCAGGAGAGCAGACAGCAGCTGCAGAACTACAAGTCTCAGCATCCTCCATTCACTAGTGTATGCAGGAGAGCAGACAGTAGCTGCAGAACTACAAGTCTCAGCATCCTCCATCCACTAGTGTATGCAGGAGAGCAGACAGCAGCTGCAGAACTACAAGTCTCAGCATCCTCCATCCAGGACTGTATGCAGTTTTTTGCCCAAAAAGAAAAAAAAAATGACGTGGGCTTCGCCATATTTTTGTATGCTAGCCGGGTACAGCAGGCAGGTACGGGCTGCCCCCAACCCCCAGCTGCCTATTTGTACCCGGCTGGGAACCAAAAATATAGAGAAGCCCTTTTTTTTTAATTATTTCATGAAATAATTAAAAAAAAAAATGACGTGGGCTTCGCCTAATTTTGGTGTCCAGCCGGGTACAACTAGGCAGCTGGGGATTGGAATCCACAGTGAAGGGTGCCCATGCTTTCTGGGCACCCCCACTGCGAATTGCAGTCCGCAGCCACCCCAGAAAATGGCGCTTTCATAGAAGCGCCATCTTCTGGCGCTGTATCCAACTCTTCCAGCTGCCCTGAAGCCGGGTGGCGAGCTAGGTAATAATGGGGTTAGGGCTAGCTGTATAGCTGGCCCTAAGCCCGAAATTCATGGTGTCACGCCAATATTAGACATGGCCACCATGAATTTCTAGTAATGATAAAAAAAAAACACAACACAGAGAAAAATATTTTTATTAGAAATAAAACACAACACAATTAGTGACTCCATCTTTATTGAAATAAACCCCCCTCCGCAGTAATCCTGGGTCAGGGTCCCGCGCCGTCCAATCCGGATCCAATATCATCTGATCGGTTTGCTGGAAGGCAGAGCGATCAGATGATGTGTCAGGATCAAGTGCCTGAATCACATCACACATCAGCTGATTGTATAAAAGCAGATTATACCGTCAGCTGATGCATCAGTAGAAAAAAAAAAAAAAAAAATAATACTCACTTATGTGCTGTGGTGATTACCGGCAGCTCCTGGAGCGATCGATTGGACAGGAGTCTGATCCTATACGATCGCTGCCGGAGCTGCCGGTGATCAGCTGATGAAGTCCCCTGACGGCAGGATCAGCTGATAGCCGGCCGGACACGAAAAAGCCGGCGACACCGCGATCAGCTGATGCGTCAGGTGACTGCATCAGGTGATCAGCGCCAGGTCCTGCAAGCAAGGTCCTGCCGGCCGGGGAGACTGCACACAGAGCGGCGGGACCGGGAGGAGCTGGGAGCGGGCATGGCACCGGGACCCTGCGGACAGGTGAGTATATGACATTTTTTTTTTTCTACTGTTCACTTTGGTTTTCGCCGCTGCCTCCACCTCCCGCCCAGACATGGCGCCGCACGGAGCTGACATGCACAGGACGGGAGGTGGACGCAGCGGTGACGGTACCGGGAGGATTCATGCTTCTGTGTTTACCAACAGAAGGAATCCTCTTCCTGTACACGTCACTGTAGTGCCCACCCCTTGCGTTTATAGCTGCGTTTTTAGTCATAGAAACGCGGCTATATGCGTTATTCATTGCGTTTTTAACATCTCATTGAATTCAATGAGTGAAAAACGCAGTGGAAAACGCAGAAATAATTGACATGCTGCGTTTTTGTGGTCACCACAAAAACGCAGCTAAAAAAAAACGCTGTGTGAGGACAGCACTTCTGAAAACCCATTGACATTGCTGGGGAAGCAATGTCACTGCGTTTTCAGCACAAAAACGCGGTAAAAAACGCCGCTAAAAACGCGGCAAAAACGCCTAGTGCGCACATAGCCTTACTGTGACCCTAACCTTAGAAGTTTTCAAGTGGAGATCCCCTCCCAGAGGTCTGCTCAGGACAACATAAAGGAAAAAAACTTGTGAAATGTGAGTAGTGACCTAAAATGTATAAATCAGACCCCGGCTGGCACTTTTTTTTTTTTTAGTGATCTGCCGGGTTACAGGCAGCAGCCAAACAAACATGACCAGGTGATGGCAGAACTGGCTCCCTGCGGAGTCGCCTATGGACCTGCACAAGTCACCGGCCCATCTATAATTGTGAAGTCACATAGGATACAACAAAATAACTACACAGCAGAGAACTGAGATAAGGAGCAACTCATGTACATAGTGTACTTGTGCCTACAGGGGTTCATAAGACCTGGGGAACAGCCAGAGGACCAGTGTCTGTGCTGAGCGACACTGCTCCCTACAGATAACAGATCGGATTACTCTTTGATTTACCCCCCATCCCCCCCTGATCTGATTAATATGCCCAGATCCTATATCCACCAAGATCGGGTCAGGGGGCTTCACAGGTGACCCCTGTCCTGTCATCCAGTACAGTAATGCACCAGAACTGAACGATCAGTCATCACAGGAGACTGCCAGGGGCCTGTACATAGTGTGGGGACGATCAACGACGATCGGGAGGTTTTATCGTTTTTAGCCTATGGTAGATAGAAATCGTCTCCATCAGGGAGAAGCCTCTGCTGTATATGGATCCGCAGCAGATCACAGGGCACAGACAGGGAAGATCACTGTGCACATCACTGGGCACAGACAGGGCAGCTCACCGGGCAGAGACCGTGCACACACAGGGCACATCAACGGCCAGATCAATGGGGACATCACTGGGCAGATCACTGGTCACATCACGGGGCAGATCAATGGGGAGATCACTGGTCACATCACGGGGCAGATCACTGGGCAGACCGGGCACATACAGAGCACATCACCGCGCAGATCTACGGGCAGAGAGCCCCCCACAATAGGGCTGCACAGCGCCCACCCAGTCCAGCCTCACCTGACTGCTGCACACAGCCCCGCGCCCCCCGCACAATGAATGGCTCCCGGTGCAGCCCTGTAGCAGCGGCAGCAGGCACATAGCAGCACACGGCGCGGCAGCCCACCCCCTCACTGAGGAGCGGTACTCGCCGGCTCTCACCTTCACGCTCTGACAGGCCGGCCGGCGGGGCTCCTCGGTGCTCTCGGCAGCGCTTTCCGTTGCACAGTGCTCTGTGTGACAAGGCGGAGGGCCGTGTCCAGTGTCCTCAGCGCTGCTGTCAGTCAGGCACTGCTGTCAGTCAGGTGCTCCTTCCCAGTCAGCCGGAGCTCGGAGCTGCTCTGCCCGGTGCTGCGCACTCTCTCACAGTTCACACGCAGCGCTCCGCTATTCTCCTCCCGCCAACAAGGCGCGCGCAACGACGACCAATCAGGAAGCAGCTCCCTTCGTCCATGTCCACGCCCACTGCGCGTCCCCGCAGTAGTCACAATAGTTTACGTGCAGAGGGCGCGCGCGTACGGTAGCTCCGCCCACACGCAGCGTGCGTCACGTCTGAAGCCTAGAAGGTGACATGTTGGTAACGGGCAGTGTCATGAGGGGGAGAGAGGAGCATCCGCAGCAGCTGTCGCCCTGTGGCAAGTTTCAGCCCATACTATCGGCGTCGGGGGATTTATCTTCTGCTCGCAGGAGGAGAGGCTGTCTCCTGTCTCCTCGGTCTTTACGAGCTCTAGTTAATTCTATTTGTATTGCCTTTATCCTACACAGGAGCAAAGCTAGAAGCGTTTATGTGAGGTTCCCAGAGGTGAGGAGCGGTGTGCTGGGGCTGGCTGCAGGGTAACCATAGGCTGCAGTCACCACTGAGCTGTGCTTTCTGGTAATGGTTAGTAGAGGTCTCCCCTATATTCAGCTGTGCCTAATGGTGCAGCCACAGGGGGCGCTACAGCTGCTGCCTGAGCACAGCACCATATTCTGGGCCCAGAGGCTGCGAATTATCCTGAGGTCCAGGGTGCTGAACCAAACCCACCATGTAGCATCATCTGTCCGCAGCCTGCAGGGCTCATATTGCGGGTCTTTATCTGGTTGGTAGATGAGAACTAATTTTCACTGGACAACCCCTTTAAATTCATAGTTTACTGATCATTGGACTTTGAGGCAAGAAAGGTCATGATTGCTAGCTCTTTGATGTACAGCTTGTAAGCGCTGCTCTGATCTATGGGTCCGGCCATATTCATCGTCATTATGTACCTTAGATGCTCCAGAGCCAAATCTGCCTTTCCAGCTTTGGAGAGTGCACAGTTTGGGCCAGCAGCCTGACCAAGCCACTTATCCGAGCTGTCAGCCAACCAGAAACAAATGGCCTCAACCCTCCCCCCATAAAGCAGGAATCCGGGAATCTGGAGAGAGTTCGCTCTACAAGACTATGAGAATAGCATTTTAATAGCATTGTTTGTGAAAATATCTCCACATACTACAACAGTGACATCACCCACCTCCACATAGAAAAGACCGTCTCACAGCGAACGTTTCCTAGGATTATTACGCTGTGTTGACACATAAAAGAACTGCAAATTGTCTGTGTTTTTGTGAATAAAAAAACAAACCAGCAAATAGAAAACAAGAAAAGGTGTTGAGATTGTACCAACTTTTCCATCTGCAGCACGTTAATTTATGTTGCCAAATTGTTGTGTGGCGCCCCTGGGCTTCATGCGCCACAGGGTAGTACACCTCATTTCAGGGGTAATATCTATCCCGGGTTAGGAGGGGGTTAACTGCCGGTGCCTTCACAAAACACACACAAACAATTACAGGGGGTTGGACTAGGGCAGACAGGATAGTTAGCAATCATGAATCATGGGACTTTCCCAGTCGCTAGTACAACCACCAGCGGCAGGCACCACATGGGATAGGGGGTAGAAGTAGGTGCAACCATCACACTTAGAGCAGGACCTTCCCGAGTACAGCTTGGGATAACATCTAGCACTGACAACAGGAATTAGTGTTTCGCTCTCTTCGTGGGACCCGTGGCTTGGAGCAGGAGGCTCGGCCCGGGTTCCGGATAGCAACAGAGGGACACTTCACTAAAAGACTTTCACGGGCACCGGCGATGACCGCCAACTATCCGGGATCGTCTGGAGCCCATCGTGGCACAGATCGGTACTCTGGGGCAACGCCTGAACTACTTGTGAGTAAAAGACATGGAACCGCAGCCCCTGCCTCTTCTTTACCGTCGCCCAGCTCTGCGGCGCCAACGGGGACTACCACCACCCTCGTCCTTACTCCGTAATTCTCCCCAGGGTAATCCCATGCCACCTGTGGGGAGCGACACCATCCCAGCTGCAAACCTCACCATCAGCCCCAGACAACAGCACCCGCAGCGGTGGCCCATCCCTGTCCGCGTACCACAGGTAGCGTCACAATCATCTAATAGACTTTCCTAACCATCACTACCACCTCCATCCTGCCTCCCGTACACCACCTTCCCTCCCTCCTGTAAGCCTGGGGGCAACGGAACCGAGCCAGGCCACCCCGTGACTGGGTAGAAGATCTGCAACCCCAGACCGGTAACGAGTAGGTTAAAACACCTGCCCCGTGTGGTGCTACAGTTGCATACTATCCTTTTCAAGTTCTATAGAAAAGTAAAAATCTGCAACAAAAACTCCATCATTGAAGATTTTTGTGCAGAATATCTGCAGATTCACAGCAAGATCTGCAACTACAGAAATGGAAAAAAGAAAACTAAAAGTTTAAAATGAAGAAAAGAAAAAACTTTATAGACTGCTCCTGATCCTCTCGTGTAAAAATGTTTGTGTATGGTGAGTGCACTTATAGGGTATCCATTGATGGAACTACAATAGAGGCTATAGCCATGACTATCCCTCAGAACCTCATAAAAGCAAATTTTCCAACTTGACCCCTCTGTATTCCTCGTATTTAACATGTATGCCTGTGGATTGTATATGAGGAGGAGCTACTGATAAGTCTTTGGCTTTGTGATCTTTTTTTGTTTCTATTGTACCGAAAGTTGCATCACATGAAAGCCTTATGTGTCTAATATATGTTTTCAAAATTTTGTGTTTGTTGCTTATGGCAACATTATTCTACGCACGCAGGAAAACAAAATGGCAGAGTCTAATGCGATATTCACAGCAACTGAGGAGTGATAAAATTGTTTCTGCAAGGAAACTCTGCAAAGGATATTCATGGTGATATGTCGCAGACATTGGGGGATCAATGCCTTCACATTCCACATTTAAGAATGGGTTTGCCAAATTTAAAACAGGCAACTACTTCAGCACGAATGATGAGGAACGTCCTGGATGACCAAGAGTAGTTGTTGTTCCGGAGTTCGTCGATGCTGTGCACAACCTCATACTGGAGAATTGATGAATTTCAGCTAAAGCAATAGCAGACATCATGGGGATTTACTGTGAATGTGTTGGTGTCATTATCCATGAACATTTGGACATGAGGAAGCTATCTTCAAAGGGGGTCCCCAAATCTTTGACAACAGATCAGAGAAGCATGCGAGTGAAAACTTCCCGGTCCATTTGTCAACGTTTCCGTATTGATAATAACTTCCTGGATCGACTGGTCACTATGGATGAGACCTCGATTTATTTATATGACCCTGCAAACAAGGAGCAATCAAAAAAGGGGAGCACAGTGTTTCTCCTCTTCCAAAGTTCAGGGTGCAAAACAAAATCAGCCACTAAGGTGATGACATTTCTGCTCTGGGATAAGGAGGGCGTGCTGCTAGTGGACTACTTTCAAAAGGGTTCTACCATCAATACAAGGTATTGCTACATTGAACATTTGGACCAATTGAAGGCAGATCTAAAAGCCAAAAGGCGCGGCAAGCTGTCCAAAGGAATCTTGTTCCTGCAAGACAACTGCACTAGCAACCACAGCAAAACTGGCAGAGCTGGGCTTCCAGCTGGATGACCACCCACCTTATTCACCAGATCTAGGTGCCTCCAACTATCATCTGCTTCTAAACCTGAAGAAACACCACAAGGGTACGAAATTTCACACCATTTCTGATGCCATGGCTGCTACGGATGCCTGGTTTGAGGCACAATCGAAATCCCTCTTTTTGCTAGGCTTATGGAACTTGGAATACCGATGTAAGAAGTGTGTTGATATCAGTGGAGAATATGTGGAATAAATGTAAAGTTTCATCATCCTATCTCGTTTCTTTCTGGGTAAAGCCAAAGACTTATCAGCAGCCCTTCGTATAATATATAGAAATATATGTCACTGTGAGAGAGATGCTGCCTGAGTAAGGATTTAGTCAGTGATTACTAAGCGAGAAGAACTGGACACTCAAAATTATGCGATGAATGAAAGTTTAATGGGGTAATCCAAATACAAATGTTTAACTTTTCGGTCCAACATTCCGGACTGAAACAATAATTCGGTCCAAGGTAGTATGGAATGAAGAAGTAGGAAATATAGGGGAAAGTATAATACTTAGAAAGAAGGGATGCACTAGTGTTGAATGTGTGACGATGTATGAAAGGAAAAGGGGGTAAAAAAGCCCCCTACACAGGTGACTATGGTCGCATTACCGCTTTGCTTGTCTCCAGAAACCTCTCCTTCCAAAGCAATCCATTACATGACAAAGGTCCGGAATGTGGGACTGAAACGTTAATTATTTGTAGTTGAGTTACCACATTAAACTTTCACTAATTCATCGCATACTTTAGAGTGACTAGTTATTCTCTCTTAGCAATCACTGTGGACTGCAGGCCTTTAACAAGACTTAAGGCCGCTTTACACGCTGTGATATCGTTACCGATATCGCTAGCGTGCGTACCCGCCCCCATCAGTTGTGTGTCACGGGCAAATCGCTGCCCGTGCCGCACAACATCGCTCGGACCCGTCACACATACCTGCCTAGCGACGTCGCTATGACCAGCGAACCGCCTCCTTTCTAAGGGGGCGGGTCGTGCGGCGTCACAGCGACGTCACACGGCAGCCGTCCAATAGAAGCAGAGGGGCGGAGATGAGCGGGACGCAAGATCCCGCCCACCTCCTTCCTTCCGCATTGGCGGTGGAGGTAGGTAAGGACATGTTTGTCGGTTCTGCGGTGTCACATATAGCGATGTGTGCTGCAGCAGGAACGACGAACACCCTCGTTACTCACCTGACAACGATATTTGGTGTTTGGACGACCTCTCCAACACCAACGATTTTTACCACCTTTGCGATCGTCGTAGGCCGCTCATACGTGTTACACGCTGCGATGTCGCTAACGACGCCGGATGTGCGTCACAAACACCGTGACCCCGACGATAAATCGTTAGCGATATTGCAGCGTGTAAAGCACCCTTAACACTTCAAGTAAGTAAATTTCTAGTTTGAAATGCCCCCAGCCTTCATCATCCTGGCTGGTAAATTTAGTTATAGTAGTGTATATATCCAGCAATCTCGGTTCAGTATGCTAAGTTGTAACAGTGGGGATTTTTCAGAGAACAGGCAACAAAAATCTGAGATTGAAACTTGGATATCTGATGAATTATCAGCAGAACTGCAGGATCAGCCTTTTTGTCAATTATTACTTTTGTAGGCTATGGGCCCACGTTGCGTTCTGTCCCTGCAGAATTTTCTGCAGCGATTTGAACAGCACACATGCGCTTCAAATCGCTGTAGAAACAGTCCGTAACGAAAAGCCGATTTCATGCTCTCTGGATGCAGCCTCTCACATAGACAGAGCGGGGCCTGCATCCAAAACGCATGAAAGAAGTGACATGTTGCTTTTTAGAACGCAGCGCTTTGGCAGCAGCCGAAGCACTGCGTTGTAATACGCCACGTGGGCATGGATTAGGCACAATCTTCATAGATTGTGCTGAGGACGCAGGACGCATGCAGTTACGCTGCGGTGCAGAACGCAGCGTAACTGCATGAAAATACGCTACGTGGGCACATAGCCATAAGCTGTCTAAATGCTTCCCAAGGCTGTGTCCAGCTTGGGATCCAGCTGCTCTCTGTCTTAGGCCTAAAACACACTTCTACAAAAAAAACGTACGTGTCTCACGGTCCGTTTTTCGTGTCCGTGTTCCGTTTTTTAGGGGCGTTTCTCCGTTACGTATGGCATCCGTGTGATGGCGTATGCGAGCCGTGTGTGCGTGTGGAATGTCCGTATTGACATAAAATACGTACGTGTGCTGTCCGTGTGCCCAATTAACGATTTTAATCATTCATCATGAGATCCTGGTGTTGTTGTTTGCTTTCAATTGACCTGATAGATTGGAAACAAGTGTTGCAGATTTTGTGATGAAAAACGGACATACTCCGTGTGCGGTCCGTGCAGGCATAGACTGAAGCGGGTCCGTGCCTGCGTGCTGCCGGCCAAAAACGGACATGTCGTCCGTGTGGAAAAGCGCACACACGTACTTACCACACGGACACACGTTCCGTGTGATTTTACGTGTGTGTGCCATCTACTATTGAATAACATGGGTCTCCGTGTCTCCAGTACGCGCAAATACGTACCGCACACGTACAAAAAAAACGGATGTGTGTTGCGGGTCTTATGGACAGTGTGAACATGAGCTTACAAGTTGTATTTACACCAACTCCTACTCCGGCTCACTTTTTTCTTTTCTTTTGTATTCTCTTGTACTCAGTACCAATAGGGTGTGGCCTCCTGCTTAGTGAGCTGGGCATTTCATCTATATTGCTTCCCATGGCTGCCTGTCAAGTTGTGACCCAGCCACTCCCTGCCCTTATTGACACATGGTGAGGTTTTAATATTAGAGAGTGTAGGCACTGTCCCGATTGGATACACCTTGTCAGTGTGGGATGGCTTTACGCTTTTTTGATCAAAAATAGTGTTTACTAAGTACCCTATGTTTATATGCTTTTATTTAGGTACAGCAGGGTATATATTCATATTATTTTCATCTTTGGTGTTTATGAATTGTAAAGGTTGGCATATATATATATATATATATATATATATATATATATATATATATATATATATATATATATATATATATATATATATATATATATATAATATGTGGGTGTACAGTACAGACCAAAAGTTTGGACACTCCTCATCTCTAGAACAACTGTTAAGAGGAGACTTTGTGCAGCAGGCCTTCATGGTAAAATAGCTGCTGGAAACCACTGCTAAGGACAGACAACAAGCAGAAGAGACTTGGTTGGGCTAAAGAACACAAGGAATGGACATTAGACCAGTGGAAATCTGTGCTTAGGTCTGATGAGTCCAAATTATAGATCTTTGAATCCAACCACCGTGTCTTTGTTGAAAAGGTGAACGGATGGACCGCAGAGTGAAGGCAAAAGGGCCAACAAGTGCTAAGCATCTCTGGGAGCCCCTTCAAGACTGTTGGAAAACCATTTCCGGTGACTACCTCTTGAAGCTCATCAAGAGAATGCCAAGAGTGTGCAAAGCAGTAATCAAAGCAAAAGGTGGCTACTTTGAAGAACCTAGAATAAAAGACATATTTTCAGTTGTTTCACACTTTTTTAAGTATTTCATTCCACATGTTTTAATTCATAGTTTTGATGCCTGCAATGTGAATCTACAATTTTCAGAGTCCTGAAAATAAAGAAAACTCTTTGAATGAGAAGGTGTGTCCAAATTTTTGGTCTGTACTGTATATGTGTGTGTGTGTGTATGTGTATGTATGTATATGTGTGTATATATATATATATATTATATATAATATATATATATATAATATATATATACAGGTGCATCTCCATAAATTAGAATATCATCAAAAAGTTAATTTATTTCAGTAATTCAATACAAAAAGGAAACGCATATATTATATAGAGTCATTACACACAGAGTGATCTATTTCAAGTGTTTATTTCTGTTAATGCTGATGATTATAGCTTACAGCCAATGAAGACCCAGAAGTCATTATCTCAGAAAATTAGAATATTATATAAGACCGACTGAAAAAATGATTTTAAACTCAGATATGTTGGCGTCTACGGAAAAGTCTGTACAGTAAATGCCTCAATACTTGGTCGGGACTCCTTTTGCATGAATTACTGCATCATTGCGGCGTGGCATGGAGGCAATCAGCCTGTGGCACTGCTGAGGTGTTATGGAAGCCCAGGTTGCTTTGATAGCAGCCTTCAGCTCGTCTGCATTGTTGGGTCTGGTGTCTCTCATCTTCAGCTTGACAATACCTCATAGATTCTCTATGGGGTTTAGGTCAGGCGAGTTTGCTGGCCAATCAAGCACAGTGATACTGTGGTTATTAATTCAGGTATTGATACTTTTGGCAGTGTGGACAGGTGCAAAGTCCTGCTGGAAAATTAATTTTCCATCTCCAAAAAGCTTGTCAACAAAGGCAAGTGCTCTAAAATTTCCTGGTAGATGTCTGCGCTGATGTTGGTCTTAATAAAACACAGTGAACCTACGACAGCAGATGACATGGCTCCCCAAACCATCACTGATTGTGGAAACTTCACACTACACCTCAAGCAGCTTGGATTGTGGCCTCTCCACTCTTCCTCCAAACTCTGGGACCTTGATTTCCAAATGAAATGCAAAATGTACTTTCATCTGAAAACAACACCTTGGATCAATGAGCAACAGTCCAGGTCTTTTTCTCCTTGGCCCAAGTAAGACGCTTCTGGCGTTGTCTATTGGTCATGAGTGGCTTGACGCAAGGAATGTGACACTTGTAGCCGATGTACTGGATACGTCTGTGTGTGTGGTGGCTCTTGAAGCACTGACTCCAGCAGCAGTCCACTCCTTGTGAATCTCCCTGAAATTTTTGAATGGCCTTAATCTTATCAAGGATGCAGTTATCACAGTTGCTTGTGCACCTTTGTCTACCACACTTTTTCCTTCCACTCAACTTTTCATTAATATGCTTGGATACAGCACTCTGTGAACAGCCAGCTTCTTTAGCAATGACCTTTTGTGGTTTACCCTCCTTGTGGATTGTGTCAATGACTGCCTTCTGGACATCTGTCAAGTTAGAAGTCTTCCCCATGATTGTGTAGCCTGTTGAATCAGACTAAGAGACCATTTTAAACTCTTAGGGAGACTTTGCAGGTGTTTTGTGGTAATTATTCTAATTTGCTGAGATAATGACTTTTGGGTTTTCAATGGCTGTAAGCCATAATCATCAACATTAACAGAAATAAACACGTGAAATAGATCATTCTGTTTGTAATGACTCTACAATGCTTCCCTCTGCTGAAAAGCTTTTTGGAGAGGGAAATTTAATTTTCCAGTAGGACTTGGCACCTGTCCACACTACCAAAAGTACCAATACCTGGGTTAATAACCACAGTATCACTGTGCTTGCTTGGCTAGCAAACTTGTCTGACCTAAACCCCGTAGAGAATCTATGGGGTATTGTCAACAGGAAGATGAAAGACACCAGACCCAACAATGCAGACGAGCTGAAGGATACTATCAAAGTAACCTGGACTTCCATAACACCTCAGCAGTGCCACAGGCTGATCACCTCCATGCCACGCCGCATTGATGCAGTAATTCATGCAAAAGGAGCCCCGACCAAGTATTGAGGCATTTACTGTACAGACTTTTCACTAGGCGCCAACATTTCTGAGTTTAAAATCATTTTTTCAGTCGGTCTTATTCTAATTTTCTGAGATGACTTTTGGGTTTTCATTGGCTGTAAGCCATAATCATCAACATTAACAGAAATACACACTTGAAATAGATCCATCTGTATGTAATGACTATAAAATATATAGGAATAGATCCCTCTGTGTGTAATGACTCTATATAATATATAGGAATAGATCCCTCTGTGTGTAATGACTCTATATAATATATAGGAATAGATCCCTCTGTGTGTAATGACTCTATATAATATATAGGAATAGATCCCTCTGTGTGTAATGACTGCATTTCCCTTTTTGTATTGAATTACTGAAATAAAGTAACTTTTTGATGATATTCTAATTTATTGAGATGCACCTGTATATTCAACCATCAATTTTCTAGGTAAATATGTTTCTAAAGGTCCTATTGACATAAATTTTTCAACAGATTTCAGTGACAACCCATTTAATCCACACAAAAAAGAAGCCAAACCAAACCTATAAATTTAGTGATGTATAATAATGGGAAACGACACAGGAAAAAAGTATTGTGCACATGAAGAGAGGTGCAGAAAGCCATGGAAAGTCATAACACCAGCTGAAATCTGTCAGTAATTAGAAAGCAATTCTGCCACTTGTAATTTAACGGCCTTTAGCTTGATCTCGAGCCATGGCGACTTGATGAATGAACACTTTGTAGGAACATTGATCTTGTGCAGCCTAGATAGGTCTACCAGGGCCTTCTCTGAAGTTTTCTTGGTAATATCAAGCCATTGGGTTGCTGGTTTTCCTCTTCGCCTTGTTCCTTCTATGCTTCTGACCATGGTATCCTTCACCAGTGATTGCTCTGTTCGTATGATGTGTTCACAGTAGACATGTCATAGCTTGGTGATCCTTGCTTCGAGTGACATGTCTGTTTTGATTTGTTCCAAAATTTATTTGTTTGTTCTTCTTGCCATCTATGGTATTAATAACATCCTTGTTACGGGTGTGTCACGGTTGACAGACAGTCCTGTGGTGTCCGGCTGTAGAAGGTCGCAGTGTTTTGCTACACAAACTTCTTCGTGACATTCTATTCGTCCTGCTGTGGTGTAAATGGTATCCTATGTACAGTTGAAACCAGTGGTTTACATACACTACCACAACAAAGACACCTATACATGTTTTTCTCACTATCTGACATGAAATAAGAATAAACCTTTCGCGTTTTAGGTCAGTTAGAAACCAAAATTATTTATATTTGCCAAATGCCAGAATAATGAAAGAGAGAGAATGTTTCAATGCATTTTTGTTTTACTTTCTGCAAAGTGAAAAGTTTACATACATTTCACTAGTATTTGGTACCATTGCCCTTAAACTGTATGACTTGGGTCAAACGTTTTGTATATTCTTCCACAAGCTTCTCACAATAGTTCATAATAATTTGGACCCATTCCTCCTGACAGAACTGGTGTAACTGAGCCATGTTTGTACGTTGCCTTGCTCGCACTGGCCTTTTCCACTGTATCTTCTCTACTTGGGGTTAATCCCTTTCCTTTTATAACCCTGTGGATATCCTTGCCTTTCAGCTGCTAATCATCATAACATCCCCTTGTGTCCTTTAAATGCCCATATTTCCCCTTAGTGTTTGCTGGTGAAAGAGTTAGGCTGTGTGCGCACGTTGCGTAATTTATGCGTTTATGCTGAATATTGCACTGCAACGTAAACGCATGCGTCCTGCGTCCCCAGCACAATCTATGAAGATTGGGCATAATCCATCTGCACTTTGCATTTGAGAGCGCAGCGATTTGCATGCTGAAATTTTGATCCAAATCGCTGAGCTTAAAAAAGTAACATGTCCCTTATGTCGTGCGCTTTGGATGCTGCTCCCACTCTGTCTATGGGAGAGGCAGCATTCAGAGCGCATGAAATCAGCATCTATTCTGCAGACACACTGCATCTATTATGCAGTGTTTCTGCAGCGATTTGAAGTGCACATGTACTGCCAAGTCACTGCAGATTTTTCAGCATGGACACGACGCAACGTGAGCACATAGGCATTATATTCCTATACTGACCTTAGATGCAAGCAGTCGGCTAGTATTCAGCTGAATAAACGTTGTTGCTATTCCTCTCTCTGTGTCTGTTTTGGAGATAACTTATTTTTTGACTTCCCCCTATTTATGCTCCCTGTAGATTCTTTAGAGCTTAGTGGGTTTGACTAAAGGGTACTTTGCACGCTGTGACATCGCTACTGTGATATCGTCGGGGTCAAATCAAAAGTGACACACATCCGGCGCCGGTAACAACATCGCAACGTGTAAAGCCTAGATGCGCCGATAAACGATCGCAAAAGCGTCACTAATTGGTAATCTATGTAGCGTCGGTCATTTTCATAATGTCGCACCAATAGGAAATACGATGTTGTTCCTCGTTCCTGCGGCAGCACACATCGCTGTGTGTGTAAAGCCGCAGGAGCGAGGAACATCTCCTTACCTGCCTCCACCGGCTATGCGGAAGGAAGGAGGTGGGTGGGATGTTTACGTCCCGCTCATCTCCGCCCCTCCGCTTCTATTGGCCGCCTGCCGTGTGACGTCGCTGTGATGCTGCACAACCCACCCCCTTAGGAAGGAAGCGGGTCGCCGGCCAGAGCGACGTCGCAGGGCAGGTAAGTGTGTGTGAATCTGCCGTAGCAATAATGTTTGCTACGGCAGCTATCACAAGATATCGCATGTGCGACGGGGGCGGGTACTATCGCGCTTGGCATCACTAGCATTGGCTAACGATGACGCAGCGTGCAAAGTACCCCTAAGTGCTCATCCCAATCTTTCCTTACCTAGGGCACAGTTTAGGGTTAGCCAGGGCCAGGTATCCTACTCTGCACATAGGTTCGGAATCTAGGGTGGTCAGGGGAGCGAGGGGCCAGCGGACGGTTTGGTTAGGGCTCACCATCTCCTCCTTCCCTAGACACAAGTTTTGAATTCCCTGTAGCTGTACTTTCCCATATCTGAAATGACAATCCTTTTCCAACACCACATTTTGAAGGTGTTGATTTTTCTTCTGTCGTGTACCTTTTATCATCCAGGTTTCGCATCCATATATTACCACAGAATAGGCCAGACTATGTAGAGCTGTGTTTTCATCACCATTGAACTGGTCCTCAATTTGAGGACCTTGTCCAATGACTTTATTGTTGATTGCCTTTAGCTTTTCTCCTATTGACGTCTGATGTCGATCCTGCATCTTGAGTGACCATTGATCTAAAGTAGGTTGATGTCTTTTTTAACTTCCAGTTCGTTGCCGTCCATCTCAAATGTGTCCTGGTTATACTTGACGGTAGTCAATATCTTTCTTAGTCTTCTTTCTATTGAGTAGGTGTCCCATGCAGTCCATTCTTCCTGAAAATAGCTTCGCCATGGAAAGTGAAGAGAATTGGTGACAGGATGTAGCCTTGTCTGATGCCTCGCTCTACTTTGAACTATGCTGTGTCACCGTGTTCTGTTCGGACTGTTGCTTCTTGGTTGATGTAAAGGTTTCTAATGAGGCTGTTCAGATGCTTTGGCACACCCATATTCAGCATGGTATTCCAAAGTCTCTGATGATCAACACAGTTAAAGGCTTTTTGTTATAGGCCCCATTATGATTTTGGAAGAAGGTGTTCTTTATGGACAGTTGGTTTGTCATACAAAAGTCAATGAATCTTCTTCTAGCCTCATTTCGTTCACCAAGTCCAAAGTTTCCAACAGCGGATACATGTTTGCCATGGCCTAGCTTGGCATTAACCTCTCCCATGATAATGAGTAAATCTTGATTTGGTGTTCTGCCACTTAGTGAGATATAATCAGTTTGTTCAACTGATGGCCTATAAAAGGTATCCCATTACTAAAGTGCCACACAAGAAACATCTCATGATGGCTAAAACCAGAATGCTG
The DNA here is from genome assembly GCF_048569485.1 of Anomaloglossus baeobatrachus. Lineage (NCBI taxonomy): Eukaryota > Metazoa > Chordata > Amphibia > Anura > Aromobatidae > Anomaloglossus > Anomaloglossus baeobatrachus. Next base: position 107,332,430 of record NC_134359.1, read on the forward strand.
TCTCAAGACCTTCACAACCTTATTGTTGCAAAATATACTGATGGCTTTGGTTACAGAAGAATTTCTAAACTACTAAACCGGCACCAGGTGCTTTCACAAAGATTTCAGACAGAGGAGTAAAAGAATTGGAAGAGTTGTCCAAGAGCAACGAATCATCCATGGAAAGGTACAGAAAGACTTGGAATCAAGTACAATTGTTTCAAGGAAAATCATAAGAAATGCACTCAACCTCCATGGCTTGTTGTCACGCTAGGTATGGGGAAGTACCAAGCAAACAGTGAAAAGGAAGCGAAGGGAAACCCTGTGTCTAGGAAAGAGGAAGATGGTGACTCCTGACCAAACCTACCTGGAGTCCCTCACCACTCTAGATAAGTTACTCACCTATGCGCCAAGCCGGATACCTGACCCTAGGTATCCCTAGTGCTGGGCCCTAAATAAGAAGCAGATGAAATGAGCTCTTTGTCAACCCTACTAAACACTCGAAGACACAAGGAGGACACAAAGTGCATGAAGTACTTATCCACAGATGACAAAGGTAGAAGTTCAACAAAATTACAGCGACGATACCACAACGGAGTCCTGATTGCAACCAGAGCTGAATAAACTGAATAGTTTCACCAGCACAAGTCCAGGGAAGATAGGAGTATTTAAGCACAAAATTACAGGAGTATTTAAGCACAAGAGGAATACTGATAACCATCAGCTGGATGGAAGGAGCGCTCCCCTAGGTAATAAAGGGGAATAGAAGAAAATCCAACAGGAAAGCTACCTAGTACAATGAATACTAACAGCATGAACAATAGAAAGTCAGGGAGCATTTTTCCCAACCAAATGCTGTGACCTTCTATTGCCAGAAATCACATGACTGTAGGTCACCTGTGACACACCTATGACACCTGTCTGCACGCAAGACTCCATTGCAGAACTAAAAGCATGTTCAAGCACATTTAAAATTTGCTCAAAAACATTTAGACAAGCATGTGAAATACTGGGAGAATATAGTCTGGTCAGATGAGACTAAGGCCAAAATCCACTACATATCAGCCCCAAAACACCATACCAAAAGTGAAGGTTTGAGTTGGGAACATAATAGTGTGTGGCTGTTTTTCAGCAAACAGTACTGGTAAACATTTAATTGAAGTAATAATGAATAAACAAATGTACTGAGACATTCGTGATAAAAATCTGTTGCCATCTACCAGGATGATGCAGATGAAATGAGGGTGGCCATTTCAGCACGATAATGATCCCAAACACACTGCCAAGGAAACTATAGTTACTGGAATGGCCCAGCCAATCACCTTACCTGAATCCAATAAAGAAAGTATGAAAGAAACTAAAACTCAGAGTTTATAGGAGTCCACGGAACCTTCAGGATTACACAGTGTTAGTGTGGAAGAATGGACCAAAATCCCACCTGAGCAATGCATGCGACTAGTTTCTCCATATAGAAGCTGCCATCACCACAAAGGCTTTAGCAGTATTACTTAAATTCCAGCAAGTGTGTTCAATACTTTTTCCATGTGTCATTTCTCATTATTACGCATGACTAAGTTTAATGACATTTGTGGTTTGATTTCTTTGCGTGTGTGTATTGGATGGGTCGTTATCAACATCTGGGGATAAATTCATGTCAATAGCAAATTTGACAATATATTTACTTAGAAAATTGGTGACGTTTTCAATACTTATTTTTAACCCCTGTATATTATACAGAGTGTATATATAATATAAATAAAGCAAGAAATCGAAAAATAAAAAAAAATAAACTGGATTTCAGCAAGTGGGTACTTTCCATTGTCATCCACAGCTAAAAGTAGCATTTTCCATAATTACAGATTGTTTGCAGGGACACTGATCTATTCACAGCAAACATCGCCTGAAATAGCCCTACAGCTGGCATGTTTCTGGGCAAGTTCTATTGGATTCATACAGTATGTTTCCCATTTCTAATGGTTGTTTAAAGTCCTAATTTTTAGACTGAGTGGTAATTACGTATGTTTCAGAAATCATTATAAATGAAATGAAGGACATGTAAACTATTCAAATGTTAGAGGTGCCACTTAACACAGCAGACATAAACAGCCCTAAATAGCAGGATGTGATAAAGCTCGAGACAACACTAAGATGTGCGGTAACGGCTTTGTCTCTAAAAGGGGAGATTTTGCTTCACACATTGCAAATCTCAGAAAATCATCATGATGTTCTATATATACTGTGATAAGTGTTGTATCCACGATTTGATTTTGTGGGAACCAAATTCAGAACATTTTAAGGTATGTGCCCACAAGTCAGAAGACTCTACATTCTAGATGCAGTGTCATTCTTTCTGCAGGGATGCTAGTGTTGTCCGCAGGAGAGCGCAGTGTCTGTTCCCACGATCAGGATTCTGGGCGCAGCGGATTTACACTTTGTTCTCCTCAGAGAAAACTCGCATTGCCACAAGCATAAATTGACATATGACTAGCTTCTCCATACAGAAGCTGTCATAACCAACAAAGGCTGTATGTGAATGTGAATGTGAATGAAGTATTACTTAGATTCCAATAAGTGTATTCAATACTTTTTCTGTGTCATTTCTCATTATTACACATCACTACATTTGTGGATGTTTGTGATTTGATTTCTTTGCCGGTGTAGATTGTATGGGTCGTTACCAACATCTGGTGAGAAATTAATGTCAATTACACTTTGGAAATATATTTATTTACATAGCATATATTTAATATAAAAAAGGCCAGGAATCGAAAAGTAAACTGGATTTTCAGCAAGTGGGTGCTTTCCTTTGTCATCTACAGCTAAAAGAAGAGCTGGCGAGTCTTGGCTGTTTTACTTGGCTAGACGTAGCACGCTGCAATTTTCTTCCTCAGGTTGGAAAACTCGCAGATTAGCACTGACTCATTGATTAACATTGGCGCAAGGGCAATCCTATTTTGTATCGGATTTCATTAGGTATACACAGATACAGATACACAGATGTCAGTGAACGCTAAATCAAGGTATTCGGGTCCATTTACACGGACTAACTGGCGGCACTAAACAACGATAGATCAGTAAACCTTTGTTGTTTAATAGCCTTTCTAATCAGGCAGGAGGCAGTAAATGATGCTCACTGAGTAATCTGTTGTAGATCGCTGAGCATACATAGGCTGCCGTGGTTCTCGGCAGTACGAGTCCTGTTTAGATAGGGTGGATATACTGCCAAAACAATGATTTTTTTTTGCACTGCGGAAAAAATAAATTCACCTGTTGGACAATAGTTTGGATCGGTCATCGAGTGGTCGGCAGCCTGTTTGCACTGGAAGATTATTATGAAAGGAACGTTCTTAATAAGTAATTAATTACAGCTTAAGAGTAGTCAACACACACATGTTACACACACAACACAACACAACACATCAAACCAAAATTCTTGTTTCCCAGTTTGCATTATAGATAAGTACAGTTTGCGTTTATGTGGTATGTTCTACCAATGATTGGCAGGACATGTTCACCCTGTGCTGGACATGGGACATCAATTTTTTTTTTATTTTATAAAATTTAAATATAACCCCCTTTTCCTAGATATTTTCCAGAATTCTTGTTGTAGCTCGTTTTTAGTCTTTGACGCTGACATTGATTTTTGCTTTTTTTGTAGATTTTGGGGGGATAAGGTACTAGCAGTCAGTTTGATTCCTAGGTACTGTGTTTTTCCAAAAATAAGCCCTACGCCAAAAATAAGGCCTAGCTGGAATTTTCAGCATTTTCATCGTAAGGCTTGAATATTACCGTAGCCCTACCCGGAAAATAAGTACTAGTTGCAGTGCAATAATGAAGTGTCCATTCAGCTAAAAAAGTTAAAGAATACTGAAGCACACTTCATTATAGAAAGCAGACACCCCCAAAAGAAAGAAGACCCCCGCAATCATACTCCCCATACGCCGATTGGGAGGACCTGCAGTGGAACGCCCCCCCGCACACATCAGACTGCACACCCAAACACACACCAGTTCGCACACACACATGAAATCACACACACTCACCATATTCGGCGATACCGATTGCTTCTGGCCGGCAGGGGAAGATGGGACGCAATGCATTGGAGTGCGAGAACCTGCAGTGGAACACATCAGTGCGCTCCACCGCAGGTCCTCTATTCATTCCACCGCAGGTCCTCACGCTCAACAGAATTGCATCCCATCTTCCTCTGCTGGAAGCAGTTGGTATCGCTGGATTTGCTGAGTGTGTGTGCGATCTGATGTGTGTAACTGTGTTGGTCAGAAGCAGGGGAGTATTGTGTGGAGCATACCTGCTGGGAGCGCTCGCTGAAAGTCGCAGGAGAACCTGAGAGCCACGCAGACGTCCGGGGTCTGGTAAGTATGGTTGTCCTGGGAAGGGGAGTCTGGTTTTTGGGGGTAAATTTTCCCACAACCGTATTTCCCAAAGAATAAGCCCTACGCCGAAAATATGCCCCAGCACATTTTTTTGGGGCAAAAAATATTATAAGACAGTGTCTTATTTTCGGAGAAACTGTAATTTAACATATATTAGATAAGAGGTAAGTGATTTAAGCTGGGGACCTTACCACCAGTGCTTCCACATATTGGCTATTAACTTTCCTGGTCTTCATTCACTACTACTTATTTCAGTGTAACCTCCCAACACATGTGGGCAATGAGCATTAAGCACAGCACATGTAGAATACATTTTTCAAGGAGGTGTAAAAGATTTCCTAACAAGTAATTACAATAGTAAATTCTTGAATATATCACTGTTATGTATGGTATTCTCAGGTTTTCAGAACTTTGGTGTAACCCATTGATTTCAAAAGGCCCCTGTACATTTATTGCCATCAGCAACAATTATACACATCAGTTGGTTCTGATCATTAGCACATAAGCCCGCAGTGTCTGACAATACCCTTTAGGGGTAATATTGAATCTGTCACTGAACGTTAATGCAGATATCTTGAGAAACACTGAGATTGTTATGCAGCTCCTCTTAAATGTAACAAGGTTTCTTTGTGAAATGGCCACTATTTATCTGCCATTATTGAAGCGAGTCAAATGCAGAGTCCTTGAGAGAAGCTATATAGTGCGTTCATCATTATGTATAGCAAGCACTGCGGCATCTGAATGAGCCTCTTCCAGTGTATAATGATCTGCTATGTTCCAGACCTTTTGTTCACTTGAGCTTCCCTTTTCTGAGACAGGTCATACGTTGATTGGCCGATTGTAAACTACACTTTTTAAAGTTCTAGCCAAAGTCTCTTCTCACAATGAGAAGAGATTATAGAAGCCCTACTTGTGTTACATGGGGAAAGACTGCAAAGAAGATATCAGTTTTTTTGTCTGGAGAAATCTGGGGCTAACCTTGCACCTAGTGCTGAAACAGTGGATTGCTTTGTCTAAATTGTAATGTTTTTCACACAAAAAATATGCAGTGACCCAGATTGTTCAGGCCACATTATAATAGCGTTGAATTGTAAGAATGCAGGTGTTAGGCCAGACGTTTCACTGCGTGGAAGAAAGTAGAACAAGTGCCCGTACAGAACATGATTTCCCTTATAGACGTAATGTAAAAGTTTAATGGGGGCTTTACACACAGCGACATCGCTAGGAATATCGCTGGTGAAAGCACCCGCCCCCATCATTTATGCGTCACGGGGACATTGCTGCCCGTGGTGCACAATATCGTTTGGAGCCATCACACGGGACTTACCTGCCTAGCGACGTTGCTGTGGCTGGTGAAGCGCCCCCTTTCTAAGGGGGCGATTTGTTTGGCGTCACAGCGGCATCACTAAGCGGCCGCCCAATAGAAACTGAGGGGTGGAGATGAGCGAGTGTAACATCCCACCCACCTCCTTCCTTCGTCATTGCGGGTGGCCGCAGGTACGAAGTTGTTCCTCGTTCCTGCGGTGTCACACGTAGCGATGTGTGCTGCCGCAGGAACGACGAACAACCAGCGTCCAGCAACATCAACAATTTTATGAAAATGAACGACGTGTCAACGATCAGCGATAAGGTGAGTATTTTTGATCACTAACACTCGCTCGGAGCTGTTACACACAACGACGTCGCTAACGACGCCGGATGTGCATCACGGAATCCATGACCCTGGCGATATATTGTTAGATACGTCGTTGCATGTAACGGGGCCTTAAGGCTGCGCTGACACAAGTGTATAACTCAGCCAAGTACTATTCGATGTTTTATCTGTCAGGACCTATGTCCCTATTGGGCAGTGCAGATCTGTACGTTTTTCTAGTGCCGACTTAGCATTAGAAAAGAAGTGCAGCATGCTGTGAGTGGCAGCGCAAATCAGACATCGCACACCCATTCAAGTGTATGGGTGCATGGAAATCATTGGACTGCGCTCAGATGGCATCCAAGTGAAGTCTTATTTCCGCAGACTCATAGAATGGAAAAGATGGAGAACTTTTGTTCTTCTCCAGACAGTGCTCTGATTCTGTTATCCGAGAGAATCAGATCACACTAAGCTGATACTGTGATCAGAGTGTCATTAGCGTAACCGGCCCAACTCTCGCATAAGAGAATCTACAGCCATCTGACCACAGCCCTATAGTTACACCTTATGCCACATAGACATTTACCAATAAAATATTGTATGACTCTTCCCTATTCCGGTTACTGCCCTTTTTTATATGTTTATGCCATGCAAAAAAGACCCCAATTTGTATAATTTAGATCTCACCAAGGATCTGCCCAGGCTAGAATTGTAAAATCACAGGTATATTGACATGGAAATTATGAGTCAAATATTCCATATTCCCTCTTGTAGATTACGCATAGTGCATGTGACCGCATGTATGATGGAGAGCATGCAGGGATGGCGGACCAGTGAAGAACCAAACTTTACTGAGTCTCTTGAAGAATATACCACAGAATATTGACATAATTCCCCAGAGTATTTAACGCAGCATCAAGAAAAAAAAATCCGAAGACTCCACCCAGTAGAACAATACTAAGGGGTACTTTGCACGTTGCGACATCACTACTGCGATATCGTCAGAGTCAAATCTGAAGTGACGCATATCCGGCGCCGGTAGCGACATCGCAACGTGTAAATCCTAGGTGCGATGATGAACGAGCACAGAAGCGTGAAAATTTGCTGATCTGTGTCACGTCGTTCATTTCCATAATGTCGCACCAATAGGAGATACGATGTTCCTCGTTCCTGCGGCAGCACACATCGCTGTGTGTTCGCTACGGCAGCTATCACAAGATATCGCATGTGCGACGGGGGCGGGTACTATCACGCTCGGCATCGCTATCATCGGCTCGCGATGTCGCAGCATGCAAAGTACCCCTAAGGAAAATTACCCACACTGGTCCTTAGAACAACTCCCCAAATGCAGAGAGAAAACAGTGCTGGGGTCCTTGGTTTAAATCGCACCTGCAGTTGTCACTCTGGTTGTTTGCATTGGTTTTGTTGTAATGACGTCTCCATCATTATTCATGAGAGACCCTAGAGCCATGAACCATTCATAGAAATGTCACCACTGATATCGGTGAATGGCTGGTTATCACTGCCGATTCAGTGTGGACCACTGGAGCATTGTGCAAATCAGCAGGTATGTATTGGTTATTTGTTTATTTTATAGCATTCTGTATTCTTTCACAACTTTTTGTAAAATCCTGGAAATCCACTTAAAGTTCTATCTGTTTATAAAACTTAGGGTAAATTTGTATGTGCTTTTTTGCAGTGTTTTTTTGCTGCACTGAATACACTTAAGATGCTGTGTACATTATGCAGTTTTCTCTGCTCTCATTGTTGATAAAATTGACATTCTGCATTTAAAAAAAAACAACAATAACAGCAGCTAAAAAAATGCAAGAAAAAATACCCACTGTGTGAATGAGATTTTAGAAATCTAATTTGTTTATCTACTACCTTAAACGCTGCATTTTCTTTCACACACAAAAACTAATGGAATAAATGCAGCAAACATATGTGAAACAATTCATTAGCTTGTACAGACTGGACATTTGTAGGAATGTGTTGGCTGTGCACAAGTTGCTCCCTAAGGCCTAGGACACACGGCGAGAAAAATCGCATTCCACTCGAACCAATATTACTTTATGGGGCAGCACCCAAGAGCGATATTTTCTCAGCCCTAATCGGACCGAGAAAATAGTCACAGCATGCTGCGAGTGTAATGTGATCCTGTTTCACTCGCACCCATTCAAGTCTATGGGGCGAAAGAAACATGACATTGCACTTGCGTTACACCGGTGTAATGCGAGTGCAGTGCGAGAATCGCAATAGCCGGCAATGGAGGAGAGAGGGAGATAAATCTTTCCCTCCCCTCCGCAGCGCCGGCCCTCCCCTCTGCAGCTGTGGTCTGATCGTACGGTCGGACCACAGTCGCATGACACTCGGCTCCCACTGCGAGCGTGAGCCGAGTGTCATGCGAGGACTCGCACATAACCCCGTGTGGCCTCAGCCTTACACTACAGTTGCTGAAGTCAAAAGGTTTAATGGGAACAAATGCAAAGTTTTGCATAATATGATCAGTATTATCAAGATCTTGAAATATTGGCCCCTTCTTGCCTTATCACAAATTAATAGACTACAAAAATACATCTCTCTGATCCCAGTATGAATTTTGTCACTGGTATTTATGGTGATCTGATCCATTTTTTTACCTACATCAACTACTGATTTCTTTGTTTTTGGTATTTTTGCAGTCTATTTGCTATGCTTGTTACTCTCTATTACAACCAATCGCTGCAGCTATTTTTATCTATGTATTTCTTTGAATACTTCCCGTGTGCTTTTCACCTTGTCTGACATTCTCCTTTTAATCAATATTTTTAAAAACATTTGTTGAATAAAGACTTCTTTTATTTATCTTGGCTGTTATTCCTGAAATTTTGTAGGTTTTTGTTCTAGTTAGGAGGGCCTTTAACATTTATGGTCTTTCAGTTATTCAAATTTATTATATCTTGGAGCGGGTGCATTGAGTTGACATGTACTAGACATGTTATACAGCCAGCACCTGCCTTTATCAACAATGACCAGAGCTAGCTCCAATCGCTGCTGTTAATCCTTTATACGCCCCTTTCCCAAATAAAGATATTGTAAAAACAGGCAGATTTGGTATTGCTGCATCTGTAAAAGCAGGGGACATAATGATTGAAGTTGCATAGAGTGTAATGGGGTAAAGGGGGCCTGTCAACCCTAGCACCTACTGCAGCTGGATGAGTGTCCAAGGATGCACATTCAGCTGAAGTGTATTGCAGCACATAACTCATGGGTTCCCAGCACTGCAATACATGCTAACAGCCATTCAGAGACCAGCAGCTAGCATTGGCAGTGATGTCATGCGATGCCATAGCAGGCACGCCGATGTCAGCTGCAAGCCTCTGTGCCGGCTACGAAAGAGGATGCCATATGTCATGTTAGCGGAGGAAGGTGAAAAGAATGTTTTATTTTTGCTTTTTTTTTTTTTTTTGTTTAATGTTTTAGAGGCAGGATGACAAACATATACAGGAACGAGCCCAGGATGGGGGAGATATATATACCAGGAGGTTACACATATACCAGGATGGACCCAAAGTTGGGGCATACAGTATATACCAGGAAGGGACTTAGGATATCTGGTATATACTGTACATCTGGAAGGGGTCCAGGATGGGAAACATATATACCAGGCAGGGGCACATGATAGGGGACATAATCAGGAAGGGTTCCAAATGGGGGACATATATACCAGAATGGCATTTTTGATGTTTTGCTACTTCACAACCTGGAATTTCATTGGTTATTTTTGAGGGTTTGCATCAGTTCATGTAAAGAACATGCCTACAACTGTGAAAAATTTTTTCTTTTTATTGTGAAGCAAGCAACAAATAGTACAACATAACTGAAAACTTCAGTGTGCATAACCCCCCTAAAGTCAGTACTTTGTAGAACCTCCAAATGAACCTTTATTTGGCTGTAAGTAAAAACTTTTTTCTGGCCACTCTTCCATAAAGGCGAGGTCTATGGAGTGTACGACTAAAGCCTGCTTTACACGTTGCAATTTCGCATACGATATCGTATGCAATTTGCAACGCCCCCATCGTATGTGCGACATGTTCAATTTGTTGAACGTGCCGCACAAACGATTAACCCCCGTCACACGTACTTACCCGTCCATACGACCTCGATGTGGGCGGCGAACGTCCACTTCCTGGAGTGGGAGGGACGTTCGGAGTCAAATCGACGTCACGCGGCAGCCGGCCAATAGATGCGGAGGGGCGGAGCTGAGCGGGACGTAAACTCCCCGCCCACCTCCTTCCTTCCGCATTGTGGGCCGGGAGCCGCAGGACGCAGGTAAGATCTGTTCAACGTTCCCGGGGTGTCACACACTGCGATGTGTGCTACCCCGGGTACGATGAACAATCTGACGTTCAATCCATGAGGAATGAACGACGTGCATGCGATGAACGTTTTAACGTTCAATCGCAATCGCACGTACCTGTCACACACTGCAATGTACCTTACGATGCCGGATGTGCGTCACTTACGGCGTGACCCCGCCGACACATTGTAAGATACATTGCAGTGTGTAAAGCTGGCTTTAAAGTAGTTGTATGGACAGATACTCCAGTCTCTGGGAACTCTGCAGCTCCTTCAGGGTTACCTTTGGTCTCTGTGCTGTCTCTCTGAATAATGTCCTCCTTGCCGGAGCTGAGAGTTTTGGTTGGAGCCCATCTCTTGGCAGGTTTGTTGTGGGGCCATGTTCTTTCCATTTGCTGATAATGTATTTGATGGTACTTTGGGGGATTATCATAGATTGGGATATTTTTATAGAACCCAGCCCCATGCAGTGTGCACAGGCCCTGGGGGACAGCAACATAGATCGGAGATGGAGCAGACACTGCTGGATGGCCGGAAAGCTGAGAGTGCCGGTGTCCCCTCCAGGAGAGGGGGGCAGGACAGCGCTGGGACGCCAGTATGGGCATTACATGCAAAGTCTTGTCATGTGACTGCATTGTACTGGGGCAGAGGAAAAAATCAGATACAGCCCCATAGCATAACATTGGTCCAAGTGCAAACCAATGTTTTTTTCATTCAATGCATAGAAGTAGCTGACAGGTAGTTCATAACTGCTCCCATTCTTTTCAACGGTGCCGTTGTGCAGTACCTGACTGTCTCCAATACACTGAAAGGGGCTAAGCAGCTCCAATGTGTGTTCATCCAGTGGCCTAAACAGCTAACTATTAGGGTGCTGGTGTCGCCCCCCCCCCCTTCACCGATTTGCTATATCTATCCTATGAATAAGTCATCGATATGTTGTGTCTAAGACAAATTCTTTTGATGAAATAATTGATATATATATATATATATATATATATATATGGGCAAAATATTATACAGGGAGGGGAAAAAATGGGAAATAAGAGAAGTGGCTTTGGTTTAGAGAGGTATTTTGGTTAATAGAAATCATACTTGCTTTTTTGGTTAAATAAATATAAATTTTTTGCTTCCTTGGACTTGCTGCCTGGAATAATGCCTTCTTTTGTGAAGTGTAGATAGATAGATAGATGCCTTTAGTGTTTCAGCTATGTATGTAAATAACATAAAAGTATTTTGATCTAGTAATATAAACCTTCTACATATATTATATTGAATACATAACCTATAATACAAGTATCTAGTGTCTCAGTTACTGCAGGATCTCTCCATGGTGCTGACTGCAGCCATATGGTTCTAGCATTGCTATTAACTCCTTACTGTCCTCCAAAATTAATTCTGCCTTCTGGCAGTTATCAAGGCTGAAGAACAACATTAGGTTTTATTTAACTTTGCTATTTTTGTCTGCTTGCTGTTTTGTAGGGCACTAAAGCACTTTGTGCCAAAGCTGTGAAGGAAAGCAGACTTATATTTTAATCTCCGTTAACCTCGTCTCTGCTGGCTCCAGCTTTCACTCTGTTAGATAGAAGGGAGATAACGGAATGTCTTGAAAAAAATCACAGTTGCAGAAAACAAAGCTTAGTTGATTTGCCTTGAGAATTAATGTTTTACACTAACCTAATATTTCTGCTTAATATACTGTAAATATGTGAAGATATTTACTGTAGATATGGAAAGCTGCTCATACAGAGGACACTGCAGTCGTCTAATGTAAATCTGATGCCATGCAGTGAGGTTTATGAAGGTTGTCAGAATGGTTGATGGCTGTAAAAGAGCTGGGGTGGCCTTAGGCTTCCCTCAAACCTTTCATTGGAATTCTTTTTGAAACTTAATAATCTTAACAAGGTAGATTCTTCCGTTAACCTACATATTCCAAAAACTAATAAATAATATATTAAAAATGTACTGGAGATGTAATTCTCTTCACAGCTTAATGTGTATTTACAAATGCTATTTATCCTCAGTGTAATCTAATACTTCTCATGTATTTGACTCTTTTCAGTTCATGTAAAAAATTGTGTCTACTAGTGCAAACATTCCGGATAACTGCGGCATGCAGCGCAGCAGAAGGTGACACAGTGACGCCTTGTACTGTGCGTGTGTTAAAGCGTGTGTTCTCTCTTAATGAATATACAGTATAGCACAAAAGTGAGTACACCCCCCACAAAACTGAGTGCTCCCCTCACAAACGTGAGTACACCCCCTCACATTTTTGTAAATATTTTATTATATCTTTTCATGGGACAACACTGAAGATATGACACTTTACAGTATAAAGAAGTCAGTGTACAGCTTGTATAACTATAAATTTGGTGCCCTATAAATAACTCTACACCCAGCTATTAATGTCTAAATTGCTGGCAAAAAAAGTGAGTACACCCCTAAGTGAAAATCACCAAATTGTGCCCAATTAACCATGCTTCCTCCCCAATGTCATGTCACTCATTAGTGTTACAAGGTCTCAGGTGTGAATGGGGAGCAGATGTGGTAAATTTGGTGTTATCACTCACACACTCATGCAAGTCACTGGAAGTTCAACTGGAAAGCACCTCATGGCAAAGAATTCTCTGAGGATCTGAAAAAAGAATTGTTGCTGTACATAAAGATGGTCGCCCTAGGCTATAAGAAGATTGCCAACACCCTGAAACTGAGCTGTATCATGGTGGCCAAAACCATACAGCAGTTTAACAAAACAGGTACCACTCAAAACAGGCTTCGCCATGGTTAACCAGAGGAGTTGAGTGCAGCATCATATAAAAGGGTTGTCTTTTCACAATAGACATATCAGTGCTGCCAGTATTGCTGCTTCGGTTACAGGGGCGGGGTGTCAGCCTGTTAGTGCTCAGATCATACGCTGCACACTGCATCAAATTGGTCTGCATAGCTGTTGTCCCAGAAGGAAGCCTCTTCTAAAGATGATGTACAAGAAAGCACGCAAACAGTTTGCTGAAGGCAAACAGACTAAGGACATGGATTACTGGAACCATGTATTGTGGTCTGACAAAACCAAGAAAAATGTATATGGTTCAGATGGTGTCAAGCATGTGTGGCAGCAACCAAGTTAGGACTTCAAAGACAAGTGTCTTACCTACAGCCAAGCATGGTGGTGGGAGTGTCATGGTTTGAGGCTGCATGAGTGCTTCCGGCTGTAGGGGAGCTACAGTTCATTAAGTGAACCATGAATGCCAACATGTACTGTGACATACTGAAGCAGAGCATGATCCCCTCTCTTTGAAAATTGGGCCACAGGACAGTGTTCCAACTTGATAAAGACCCCAAAAACACCTCAAGGCATTCACTGCCTTGCTAAAGAAACTGTGGGTAAAGGTGCTAGACCTAAACCCTGTTGGGTGTCTTTGGGGTATTCTCAAATGGAAGGTGGAGGAGCACAAGATCTCTAACATCCACCAGCTCTGTGTTAGTTGTGACTGGCACAACCCCTATAGGTGAGTTTTTCCATTAACCCCTCTTATGCTGTTTACCAGTTAAGGCCCTGTGCGCACTAGGCGTTTTTACCCGCGGTTGTGCTGCGGACATTTCTTGAGAAATGCTTGTGATCTTTCTGCAGACATTTCCCAGCAAAACCTATGGGAAAAAAATAGCTGTGCGTACACTGCGTTTTTTTCTCAAGAAAATTCTTTCTGAAGATTTTCTTGAGAAAATTTCTTGAGAAAATGTGCATGTCACTTCTTTTCCGCAGGTACCTGCGGTATACCCCCGGTATTTCACTCCATTCACTGTAATTTAATCGCGAAATACCGGGGGTATACCGCAGGTAGCAAATGTGCGGTATACCCTCGGTATAGCCGCGATTTACCTGCGGTAATGTTCATCTCTGCCTGCAGTTTTGCAGGAAGTGATGTCATTATGACAGAAGAGGAAGCGAAGCAGAGTAAACACACGTCACACTTCCTGGACGCCGCACAGAAGCGCTTCCGTGTGACCTCCAGGTGCCCGTGCAGTCTGTGTCCCACTCCGGCCCCGCGGCTGCCTGCACTGCAGTGTCAGTGTCTGCCCGCAGTATTAGCAGCTTGTCACCCTGCAATGCGTACAGCCGCGGGGATGCCGAGCGCTGCTATCAGGAGGTGAGATGAGATCACTACCTGCTGTGACGATCTCCTGCCTCCTGATGTCACCGCTGTCACTGCCGTCTATGCCCGCGGCCCGAGACTGTCACTAGCGGTGACGTCACGGGCTCTCGCGATATTGCTGAGAACGCGGCGGGCATAGAAGGCAGTGACAGCGCTGATGGCAGGACTGCAGGAGATCATCACAGCAGGTAATGATCTCTGCTAACCTCCCGATGGCAGCACTCGGCATCCCCTGCAGTGACCTGGGCTGACCTATTGATGTTAGCTCAGGTCACTGCATTGCTCTCCCAGCCAATGGGGAACATTCTGTTCTTCATTGACTGGGACAGTGACTATGGTATGGATCGCCGTGGGACCCCCTTATTGGATTAAACCGGACCCGGATTTGATTGTTCTTGTCAATAAATTGGTGAAAGAGGGAATGTTTTGGGGAGTGTTTTTTCAAATAAAACTTTTTTTGTTGTCTATTTTTTATTTCTTACTGACTGGGTTGGTGATGTCGGGTATCTGATAGATGCCGTGACATCACTAACCCCAGGGCTTGATGCCAGGTGACATTACATATCTGGCATCAACCCCATATATTACCCCGTTTGCCACCGCACCAGGGCAACGGGATGAGTTGGGGCGAAGCGCCAGGATTGGCACATCTAATGGATGTGCCACTTCTGGGGCGGCTGCAGCCTGCTATTTTTAGGCTGGGGAGTGTCCAATAACAGTGGACCTCCCTAGTCTGAGAATATCAGACCCCAGCTGTCCGCTTTACCTTGGCTGGTGATCCAATTTGGGGGGACCCCACGTTTTTTGTTTTAAATTATTTATTTAATGTAAGATAACAGCGTGGGGTGCCCTCTGTTTTGGATTACCAGCCAAGGTGAAGCTGCCAGCTGTGGTCTGCAGGCTGCAGCCATCTGCTTTACCCTAGCTGGCTACAAAAGAAGGGGGGACCTCACGTCATTTTTTTTTAATTATTTATTTATTTTTTGGCTAATTACAAGGCTAGGCACCCTTTAGTGCCACATGAAAGCCACTAAAGGGTGCCAGCTTAGAATATGCAGGGGGGTGGGACATTATATAGGTCTTTCTCATCTATCTATTCATCTATCCATCTTTCCCTCTATCCATTATCTGTCTATCGATTATTATCTATCTATTATCTATATTATTTATTACAGTTCAGCATAAAAAAACCGCAGGGACCAACCTGCGGAAAAACCGTGGCAAAAATGCATGCGTTTTTCCCGCAGTTTTGGTGCGTTTTTTTACCGTAGGTGCGGTAATCTTCAACTCCCAGAAGTTTCTCAAGAAATTTTCTTGAGAAAAATCACTTTTCTAGTGCGCACATAGCCTAAGACTCTATTTGCTCTTTTTGTCCACAGTCTCACAGCACAGAGCGTCGCGTCTCTTGCTTTCAGCGTTCTGCTGTGAGGGAGGGGGGAGCAGATGGGCTGTGACAACGGTGAAACACCGCCCACAGCTCAGTGAGTCTGGAAGAATGCAGCCGGCTGCACGGATGTGACGTGTGCAGCACTTGACAGTGACGTCACTGGAGCGGGAACAGCGGTCTGTAATAGCGCCTCTCACAGGCACTATTGCCAACACAAGGTATTTGAGAGAAACATTGTTTCTCAATATAATATCGAACTAGACAATAAAAAATATGGGTGAACCACCCCTTTAAGGCAGTGCTTGAAAATAATGGTGGCCACAGAAATTGAAATTGACACTTTG
The DNA here is from genome assembly GCF_048569485.1 of Anomaloglossus baeobatrachus. Taxonomy (NCBI): domain Eukaryota; kingdom Metazoa; phylum Chordata; class Amphibia; order Anura; family Aromobatidae; genus Anomaloglossus; species Anomaloglossus baeobatrachus. The sequence continues at coordinate 107,348,656 of NC_134359.1, forward strand.
AACACGATTTGACCATTTTCTCTTAGGGGTGTACTCCCTTTTTTGCCAGCGGTTTTGACAATAAGGGCTTTGTTTCATGTTATTTAGAGGACACCAAAATTACACAATTATACAAGCTGCACATTGACTACTTTACATTGTATCAAAATGTCTTTTCTTCAGTGTTGTCCCATAACAAGACATAAAAATATAGTTACAAAAATGTGAGAAGTGTGCTCACTTGAGTGATATAGTGTATGTAAAAATAACAGGAAAATATCATTCCTTTTACAGTCTTATGACTTGAATAGCATATGTTTTCCAGTAAAAAGCTTGCAGGCAAGTGGGGAATATTATATTTCATGACAATGGATTACGGTTCCATCATAAGTCTAAAGGAAGCTGTTATAGCTGTCTGATGTCTATTGTACAGGTTGTCGCTCCAGGAACTTTAACGTGTCTCTCAGTATAATATAGTATAAAACTGACAAATCAGAGAGTTTGTAAAGAAAAATGTCATTGATGTCAAATTTTGTAACATAAAATTAGAGTTTTAGAAGAGCTGAGACCAAGAGCCTCGGAAGCTCAGCAGAGGTAAATGCAGGTCAAGTAGCAAGGAATATAGGGTTCACTGAACTTTTTGAAGAATGCAGTACAGTGATGGCACGCTCAGGCACTGTGCCGGATAGCACAGGATGAACACTAGATGGACAGACATGGATATGTCTTGTGATGTTGTCTTTCATCTGAACTACCATATGTCCAGTTCTGGGTGAACTCTGTACATTTTTTTTATTCCTCTACTTTTTACTACAGTTGTTTATTCTTAACAATCAGCACCCTACCTAATCAGCAAAGGAACAGGAAATTTCTAATTTAATTTTCTAATATACAAAGCAACAATTAAAATGATAAATACACATTTACTGTATGCTTCTCAATTCATATCTAAGGACATCATCACAATACATGCAATCTCCAAGTCTGAGTCTGCTCCAAAGACCATAGCAAACAGCATTTTGCTTGTAATAGAATAAAATTATTAAGTTATACAAAATATTATTTGTGGCCTCCCAAGCAGCAAATTGCATCAAAATGTGTAGTTTTGTAGCATATATTTACAGTGTGAATATACAGTACAGACCAAAAAGTTTGGACACACCTTCTCATTCAAAGAGTTTTCTTTATTTTCATAACTGAAAATTGTAGATTCACATTGAAGGCATCAAAAATATGAATTAACACATGTGGAATGAAATACTTAACAAAAAAGTGTGAAACAACTGAAAATATGACTTATATTCTAGGTTCTTCAAAGTAGCCACCTTTTGCTTTAATTACTGCTTTGCACACTCTTGGTATTCTATTGATGAGCCTCAAGAGGTAGTCACCGGAAATGGTTTTCACTTCACAAGTGTGCCCTGTCAGGTTTAATAAGTGGAATTTCTTGCCTTATAAATGGGGTTGGGACCATCAGTTGTGTTGTGCAGCAGTCTGGTGGATACACAGCTGATAGTCCTACTGAATAGACTGTTAGTTGCTTTTATCTTGCCATAATACAAATTCTAAGTAAAGAAAAATGAGTGGCCATCATTACTTTAAGAAATGAAGGTCAGTCAGTCCAAAAAATTGGGAAAACTTTGAAAGTGTCCACAAGTGCTATGGCAAAAACCATCAAACACTACAAGAAACTGGCTCACATGAGGACCACCCCAGGAAAGGAAGACCAAGAATCACCTCTGCTGCAGAGGATAAGTTTATCCGAGTCACCAGCCTCAGAAATCACAGGTTAACAGCAGCTCAGAATAGAGACCAGGTCAATGCCACACAAAGTTCTAGCAGCAGACTCCTCTCTAGAACAACTGTTAAGAGGAGACTTTGTGCAGCAGGCCTTCATGGTAAAATAGCTGCTAGGAAACCACTGCTATGGACAGGCAACAAGCAGAAGAGACTTGTTTGGGCTAAAGAACACAAGGAATGGACATTAGATCAGTAGAAATCTGTGCTTTGGTCTGATGAGTCCAAATTTGAGATCTTTAAATCCAACCACCATGTCTTTGTGCGACGCAGAAAAGGTGAACGGATGGACTCTACATGCCTTGTTCCCACCGTGAAGCATAGAGGAAGAGGTGTGATGGTGTGGGGGTGCTTTGCTGGTGACAGTGTTGGGGATTTATTCAAAATTGAAGGCATACTGAACCAGCATGGCTACCACAGCATCTTACAGCGGCATGCTATTCCATCCTATTTGCGTTAAGATGGACCATCATTTCTTTTTCAACAGGACAATTACCCCAAACACACAAGAGTGTGCAAAGCAGTAATCAAAGCAAAAGGTAGCTACTTTGAAGAACCTAGAATATAAGACATATTTTCAGTTTCACACTGTTTTGTTAAGTATTGCATTCCACATGTGTTAATTCATAGTTTTGATGCCTTCAATGTGAATCTACAATTTTCAGAGTCATGAAAATAAAGAAAATTCTTTGAATGAGAAGGTGTGTCCAAACTTTTGGTCTGTACTCTACTGTACTCTACTACCCGGCTTCGCCCGGGTTAATAACTGCTGTTAACAAAATAGAATGTATTAACAAAAATGTATTCTGCACACAAACACCACAAACGAAATAGATAGAAATGTAATTATTAAATTGTTGCCTATATTAACCAATCAGAGCTCAGATTAATTGACTGTAGCAAAATAGAAGCTAAGCTGTGATTGGTTGCTATTGGCAGCCTGATAAATCTCCAGGCAACAGAAAGCCCTCCCCCTGACAGTATATATTAGCTCACACATACACATATAGACAGGTCATGTGACTGACAGCTGCCGCATTTCCTATGTGGTACATTTGTTGTTCTTGTAGTTTGGCTGCTTATTAATCAGATTTTTTATTTTTGAAAGATAATACCAGACTTGTGTGTGTTTTAGGGCGATTATGTGGCGAGGTTGGTGTGTGTGTGGTGAGATGTGTGCTGAGGGTGGTATATGTGTTCAAGTGCGTGGTAGTGTGTGGTGCATTTTGTGTGTGTGTTCATATCCCCGAGTGTGGTGAGTATCCCATGTCGGGGCCCCACCTCAGCAACTGTACGGTATATACTCTTTGGCGCCATCGCTCTCATTATTTAAGTCCCCCTTGTTCACATCTGGCAGCTGTCAATTTGTCCCCAACACTTTTCGTTTCACTTTTTCCCCATTATGTAGATAGGGGCAAAATTGATTGGTAAATTGGAACGCGCGGGGTTAAAATTTCGCCTCACAACATAGCACCCGGCACTGCCCGGGACAGTAACAGTCTCTCTGTTTCTCTCCCATTCTCTGTCTCCCCCTCTGTATATATCTCTCTGTGTCTCTCTCTCTCTCTTTGTCTGTCTCTTTCCCTGACTGTCTCTGTCTCTTTCTCCGTCTGTCTCTTTCTCCGTCTGTCTCAATCTCTTTCCCTGTCTGTCTATCTTTCTCTTTCCCTGTCTGTCTATCTATCTCTGTCACTTTCCCTGTCTGTCTCTTTCCCTGTCTGACTCTTTCCTTCTCTTTCCCGGTCTGTCTCTTTCCCTGTCAGTCTGTTTCTTTGTCTGTGTCTGTCTCTTTGTGTCTGTCTCTTACCCTGTCTATGTCTGTTTCTTTCCCTGTCTGTGTCTGACTCTTTCCCTGTCTGTGTCTGCCTCTTTCCCTGTCTGTGTCTGTCTCTTTCCCTGGCTGCATTGTGACACGCCAACATTCCATATAAGGGCGTGGCTCTGTCTGTCTCTTTCCCTAGCTGCATTGTGACACGCCAACATTCCACATAAGGGCGTGGCCGCGCATTCTTCTGAAGTTCTGGCTGCACTGTGGCTCCAAGCTCCATTTGCTTTAATGGAGGCAGGTTTTTTGTTGAATAATTGTAAAGAGCGGGGTTAAAATTTCCCTTCAAAACATAGCCTATGACGCTCTCGGGGTCCAGAAGTGTGAGTGTGCAAAATTTTGTGGCTGTAGCTGCGACGGTATGGATGCCAATCCCGGACCCACACACATACACACATTCAGCTTTATATATTAGATATATATTAGTACCAGCTCTGCAGATCTTTATTAGGAGGGCACCTGCAGTGTTTTGCTAAAGAATCGGGAAATGGGTTCAGCATGTGCAGCTGGTGAGTCTCATTTAGGTGAACCAACCAGGATTTTCCTATATAAACTAGAGCCAGTGCTATACTTGCACTATTATGCTGATTCTATATATACCTTTATTTGTCAGATTGGATGTATAGTTTTTGAAATACAGGCAAGTATATTTACAGAAATGTAGCGTTTTTTTGATTGGCAGCAGCTGCTGAATAGCTAATATGTGGGTTAGGTTTTGCTACCTATTTTCGACCCTGTCAGTCTAATAACACATCTTTATACTCCTAATTGGATATCTATGTAGAGATACATTAGTTGGCTTATAATAAGCATGCGCGCAGTAGAAATATTGGCCTTGTTTCTGCCGAATAACATGCTCCTCGCCACAAATCTTATTCCAGTCGGGGACTGTGTGCATCATGCAGATTTAGTAGATTACAGCCCTTTATAAGAGCCCTTCACAGAGCCAAGGAAAGTGACATCACTGTGATGATCCATACTGGATTCTGGTGGCTGGAAGAAGACCTGATCTTACTGGACAACACACCAACACACTGTTCCTTTTGGTTCTGACAAAATTTGAATGCTGCAGCTGACCAGTGGACTTTGGCTGCAGCGCTGACATGATGTCTCCACTTGATGTGGATGTCACGGCCCTAAGTTTGATGCAGCACTGAGAATAGGACAGTGGCGCCAGACCAGACAGTATGGGGTTTTTTTTTTGCCACCTCCTTGGGTTCGTTAAAGGGAATCTGTCAGCAGGTTTTTGCTATCTAAGCTGAAGCCAGCATGCTGCAAGGGTTAACACAGAGAATTCAGGGATGCCTGTCTTGTCAAGGTCCAATCTGTTGTTTATTTGTTATGTTTGTTTTAACAACAGCACCCTTATCATTGCTTAGACTACAAAGGCATGCACATGGCAGTCCGGCACACCCCTCCCCTGAGTGACACCTCACTCTCAATGTACAATCTTTATTGAGAGCCTGGTGTCGGCAGAACAGATCTCCCAGCTCTGCTACATGGCTAAATCTAAAAGTTCTGATTGAGTCAGATCGGCTATAGCCAGTAATCTAAGTGATACATCATTGGATTCAGGATCTCTTTGCCTACATCTTAGATCATTTAGTAAAACCTGCTAATTACCTTTAATAAGACGTTTAGATGTGGATAGCCTCCTTAAGATAAAAGTAGTGTCTTGGTGAATTGTTGATGATATGTTATTCTGGATGGTCGTGTGATGATGAGCAGAGTACCGTTCTTACAACCCTAAGCTTCTCATTTACAGAACTCTCCCTCATATAACAGCCTCTGCTTTAATTGTAGTCACAACTCAAATGTTTCACAAATATTTATAAGCGGAGTGAGAAGGGACTTGACTGAACCGAGCCGAAAAATGTGCTCAGTTCTCAAATTTATCTTGCTAAGAAAACAAGCAAGAAGCCAAAGTAAGCCATCGTGATTTATTCACAATTGATTGTACATCCCAGCTCTTTATGAAACTTAAGTCAAGACGCTTATGATGCGGTACGAGACTTGTTAAAGACGAAATGTCACTTAAATATTGCACCTAGAGTTTATACGTAAATATTTAAATATACTGACATAAATCAAGCGGTAATCCTCTGCAATAACTCTGCATGAATGTAATCTTGGATAACGTCAGTATCATCTGGGTAATACATACTCACTTTCCACTTTATTAGGAATACTGTTTTTCTGTGTAAATAGAAGCCACTCAGTAGCTCATGGAGTAATTTGCTCTTGTGTAGATATATAATGTGTGAAGAATGGATAGAGCTGGGTTAGTTAAGGGTAAATTCACATGCTGCAGACTCATTGTGGAAATTCCTGCGACTAACAAATATATTTTATTGGAATTTTGGTGTTTTTTGGAGCATGTACACAAATTTCCATTTCTGTATTCAAGGTGTCGATTCGTATTGAATTGATGATGCCCTACAGCTTTGTAATTCACTTTTTTTTCTCTATCTCATTCCGTTTTCGAGATAAAAATGCTAACTCCATTGTTTTCCACCAGGTGGCGCTATAGGTGGTTTCATTGCGTAGCGCATGGCTACTTTACTATACCTAGACACCACTTCTATGCCTATAGCTGCCGCCGTTCTCAGGTTAATGGTGTTGGACAGGATATGGGTGGACACACTGTATATCTATCACAATAGTAGGCACCAAAATGTATTCATTTCACTTTTAGATGGCAAAACTTTTTTGTTATACAGTTCACGTTTAGTTGTAAAAAGCATAATTAATGAATGAGCTAAGGAGAGGTTAAGGAGACCTATAAACCACAATACATCATAATTTGTATAAAACAATTACTGTATATTCCTAACTATAAAAGACTGGAAACACATTGGCTGATCTGATTTTGTTGACCCACAGATCCCATATACACCGACGACCAAAGAGTAAAAATTGTTTGAACTTTTTAGTTTCAGGCTCCATATCTTACTATCAACTAGAGCTTCAAATGTGAGACTACCTTCATTTTATAGACCATCATCTTGGCTATCTCATATATAAATTTGACTTGCAACTATTTAGCATATGATTAGTTATGCAGATTCTTGTAATGTCACTGCGTTGTTACTGTTTTGCTCCTGGTGGTGGAAATATCTTTATCTTCCTGTATACTACAAATTTCAACCTGTTTTCACATTCCCTCATAGCTCCTTGTGTTATTAGGTTGATTCCTAAGCAAAAGGTCACTGATTTTAATCAAGGAGCAGCCATGAAGAAAATTTCCCAAGAAAAGAGAAATGGCATCATCCAGCTCATCGATAGCCGTCTCTCTGCCAAGAAAATTGCCGCACTGCATCATGTGAGTGCCATGACAGATGGAAGAATACGAAATTAAGTCTATCCATCCACTGAAAACCCAAGAGGTGGACGTCCAGGCAAAATATTGGAATCAACAATTCGGCTCATCATAGGCTCTATCAGTTCTGGCGTGACAATCACTGCAGTGGAGGTGGCTCATATGCTTCAAAATAGTGATATCAGACACCCATACAGGCAGGGCTGTATTTTGCCTTCGTGCTGCCCTAGGCACTTTAAGTGGTCGCGCCCCTTAGTGACAACGTAAAACTGAGTTTTCGCACACGACATCTGTTTAAGGCAGATCTACTCTGTAGCACACTTTAAAAAGTATCAATGAGAAACGAACCCCCCCCCAATGGGGATCACCACAGGCACATCAAAACATAGCATGAGTATAAAATATTCCCACCACACCGTCCTCACTTATATACTGTGACTGTGACACTGCCCCTAATAAACTAAAACACCACACTGCCCTCCCTTATAAACTACTGTATATGCACCACACCTTCCTCGATTATGAAATATGATCTGTACACTGTGAGGAGGGAGCAGCATGATGTGAGGACAATGTCCCATGCATGCTGCCCCCTCCTCACAATGTCCCATGCATGCTGCCCCCTCCTCACAATGTCCCATGCATGCTGCTCTCTCTTCACAATGTCCCATGCATGCTGCGCCCTCTTCACAATGTCCCATGCATGCTGCTCCCTCCTCACAATGTCCCATGCATGCTGCCCCCTCCTCACAATGTCCCATGCATGCTGCTCTCTCTTCACAATGTCCCATGCATGCTGCGCCCTCTTCACAATGTCCCATGCATGCTGCTCCCTCCTCACAATGTCCCATGCATGCTGCCCCCTCCTCACAATGTCCCATGCATGCTGCCCCCTCCTCACAATGTCCCATGCATGCTGCCCCTCCTCACAGTGTCCCATGCATGCTGCCCCCTCCTCACAATGTCCCATGCATGCTGCCCCCTCCTCACAATGTCCCATGCATGCTGCCCCCTCTTCACAATGTCCCATGCATGCTGCTCCCTCCTCACAATGTCCCATGCATGCTGCCCCTCCTCACAATGTCCCATGCATGCTGCTCCCTCCTCACAATATCCCATGAATGCTGCTCCCTCCTCACAATGTCTCATGCATGCTGCTCCCTCCTCACAATGTCTCATGTATGCTGCTCCCGCCTCACAATGTCCCATGCATGCTGCTCCCTCAGCACAATGTCTCATGCTTGATGCTCCCTCCTCAGTGTCCCATGCATGCTGCTCTCTTCTCACAATGTCCCATGCATGCTGCTCCCTTCTCACAATGTCCCATGCATGCTGCGCCCTCTTCACAATGTCCCATGCATGCTGCTCCCTCCTCACAATGTCCCATGCATGCTGCCCCCTCCTCACAATGTCCCATGCATGCTGCCCCCTCCTCACAATGTCCCATGCATGCTGCTCTCTTCTCACAATGTCCCATGCATGCTGCCCCCTCTTCACAATGTCCCATGCATGCTGCCCCTCCTCACAATGTCCCATGCATGCTGCTCCCTCCTCACAATATCCCATGCATGCTGCTCCCTCCTCACAATGTCTCATGTATGCTGCTCCCGCCTCACAATGTCCCATGCATGCTGCTCCCTCAGCACAATGTCTCATGCTTGATGCTCCCTCCTCACAGTGTCCCATGCATGCTGCTCCCTCCTCACAATGTCCCATGCATGCTGCCCCCTCCTCACAATGTCTCATGCATGCTGCCCCCTCCTCAGTGTCCCATGCATGCTGCCCCCTTCTCACAATGTCCCATGCATGCTGCCCCCTCCTCACAATGTCTCATGCATGCTGCCCCCTCCTCAGTGTCCCATGCATGCTGCCCCCTTCTCACAATGTCCCATGCATGCTGTCCCTCTCCATGAGCTCCTAATGCTGCCTTCCTCTTTTCCATAATGAGACCTTCATGTTGCCCCACTCATGCTAAGACCACCACACTAACGCTTATGCTGAGACCCCCACACACACACACTACCCCACTCTTGATATTGACTCCCCTACATTGCTCCACTCCATACTGATCCCACACATGCTGCCCCTTCTTCACAATGAGCTCCCAATGCTGCCCCCTCTTATTCTGAGTCCTTACACTCCCCCCACCCAATCGATTTTGTCATTGCCCTATCCCTCATCCCTTGTCCTCTGTCTCTAGCATTAGCCCCTCTCTCCCACTCCCCCAGCATCAGCCTCTCTCCCCCAGCATCAGCCTCTATCTTCCCTCAGCATCAGCCTCTCTCCCCCAGTCTCAGCCTTTGCCTCCCTCCAGCCTCAGCCTGCCCCAGTCTCCGCCTCAGCCTCCCTCCAACCTCCCTCCAGTCTCAGCCTCAGCCTCCCTCAAGTCTCAGCCTCCCTCCAGTCTCAGCCTCAGCCTCCCTCCAGCCTCCCCCCAGTCTCAGCCTCAGCCTCCCTCCAGTCTCAGCCTCAGCCTCCCTCCAGCCTCCCCCCAGTCTCAGCCTCAGTCTCCCTCCAACCTCCCCCCAGTCTCAGCCTCCCTCCAGTCTCAGCTTCTGCCTCCCTCCAGCCTCCCCCCAGTCTCAGCCTCCCTCCAGCCTCCCCCCAGTCTCAGCCTCCCTCCAGCCTCCCCCCAGTCTCAGCCTCCCTCCAGCCTCCCTCCAGTCTCAGCCTCCCTCCAGCCTCACCCCAGTCTCAGCCTCCCTCCAGCCTCACCCCAGTCTCAGCCTCCCTCCAGCCTCACCCCAGTCTCAGCCTCCTTCCAGCCTCCCCCCAGTCCCAGCCTCTGCCTCCCTCCAGCCTCCCCCAAGTCTCAGCCTCTGCCTCCCTCCAGACTCCCCCCAGTCTCTGCCTCTGCCTCCCTCCAGCCTCCCCCCAGTCTCTGCCTCTGCCTCCCTCCAGCCTCCCCCCAGTCTCTGCCTCTGCCTCCCTCCAGCCTCCCCCCAGTCTCTGCCTCACTCCAGCCTCCCCCCAGTCTCTGCCTCTGCCTCCCTCCAGCCTCCCCCCAGTCTCTGCCTCTGCCTCCCTCCAGCCTCCCCCCAGTCTCTGCCTCTGCCTCCCTCCAGCCTCCCCCCAGTCTCAGCCTCTGCCTCTCTCCAGCCTCCCCCCAGTCTCTGCCTCTGCCTCCCTCCAGCCTCCCCCCAGTCTCTGCCTCTGCCTCCCTCCAGCCTCCCCACAGTCTCTGCCTCTGCCTCCCTCCAGCCACCCCCCAGTCTCTGCCTCTGCCTCCCTCCAGCCTCCCCCCAGTCTCAGCCTCTGCCTCTCTCCAGCCTCCCCCCAGTCTCTGCCTCTGCCTCCCTCCAGCCTCCCCCCAGTCTCTGCCTCTGCCTCCCTCCAGCCTCTCCCCAGTCTCTGCCTCTGCCACCCTCCAGCCTCCCCCAGTCTCTGCCTCTGTCTCCCTCCAGCCTCCCCCCAGTCTCAGCCTCTGCCTCCCTCAAGCCTCCCCCCAGTCTCTGCCTCTGCCTCCCTCCAGCCTCCCCCCAGTCTCAGCCTCTGCCTCCCTCCAGCCTCCCCACAGTCTCTGCCTCCCTCCAGCCTCCCCACAGTCTCAGCCTCTGCCTCCCTCCAGCCTCCCCCCAGTCTCAGCCTCTGCCTCCCTCCAGCCTCCCCCCAGTCTCTGCCTCTGCCTCCCTCCAGCCACCCCCCAGTCTCTGCCTCTGCCTCCCTCCAGCCTCCCCCCAGTCTCAGCCTCTGCCTCTCTCCAGCCTCCCCCCAGTCTCTGCCTCTGCCTCCTTCCAGCCTCCCCCCAGTCTCTGCCTCTGCCTCCCTCCAGCCTCTCCCCAGTCTCTGCCTCTGCCACCCTCCAGCCTCCCCCAGTCTCTGCCTCTGTCTCCCTCCAGCCTCCCCCCAGTCTCAGCCTCTGCCTCCCTCCAGCCTCCCCCCAGTCTCTGCCTCTGCCTCCCTCCAGCCTCCCCCCAGTCTCTGCCTCTGCCTCCCTCCAGCCTCCCCACAGTCTCTGCCTCCCTCCAGCCTCCCCACAGTCTCAGCCTCTGCCTCCCTCCAGCCTCCCCCCAGTCTCAGCCTCTGCCTCCCTCCAGCCTCCCCCCAGTCTCAGCCTCTGCCTCTCTCCAGCCTCCCCCCAGTCTCAGCCTCTGCCTCCCTCCAGCCTCCCCCCAGTCTCTGCCTCTGCCTCCCTCCAGCCTCCCCCCAGTCTCTGCCTCTGCCTCCCTCCAGCCTCCCCCAGTCTCAGCCTCTGCCTCCCTCCAGCCTCCCCACAGTCTCAGCCTCTGCCTCCCTCCAGTCTCAGCCTCTGCCTCCCTCCAGCCTCCCCCCAGTCTCAGCCTCTGCCTCTCTCCAGTCTCAGCCTCTGCCTCCCTCCAGCCTCCCTCCAGTCTCAGCCTCTGCCTCCCTCCAGTCTCAGCCTCTGCCTCCCTCCAGCCTCCCCCCAGTCTCAGCCTCTGCCTCCCTCCAGCCTCCCCCCAGTCTCAGCTTCTGCCTCCCTCCAGCCTCCCCCCAGTCTCAGCCTCTGCCTCCCTCCAGTATCTGCCTTTGCCGCCTCCCCCCCCGCATGCGCAGATCTCCGGTCTGCATTAGAGACACTCCCACGCTCCTTATGAATCCACTTACCTGCTCCAGTGCCCGCCGCCATCTTCCTGGCTCACGTGAGTATCCTCTTCTGACACCGGATTCCATCACGGCGTCCTCCGCGGCGTCCTGCTGTGAGCTCTGCATGTGACGTCCACACAGCAGTGGACGCAGCACAGAGGAAGGAGCTGATTGGCGCGCGCCTGTGACCCCGGAAGTGCAGGCGCCGGCAGTTCCGGGGTCAATCAGCTCCCTGTGCTCGGCGGCCACAAAAAAAATGTAAAAAAAAAAAAAAAAATTTTTTTTTTTTTTTTGCTGCCAGAAGGTGCCGCCCCTCACAATCTGCCGCCCTAGGCACCGGACCACGGGTGCCTAATGGTAAATACGGCCCTGCATACAGGCACCCTGCAATGCACACTATACAAATCTGGAATGGTGGCCCGAAAAAAGGTGAAGAAGCCTCGATTTCAATATTGTCATAAGAAGTGTTGACTTGAGTTTTCAAAACAGTAAGAAAAGTGGAAACGGGTGATTTAAAGCTATGAGATAAAAGTCAATAGACTAGGCTCTGATAGGTAACAACCAACAAAGAAGAACCGCGATCAGATATCTTGCTTATATACTGCATATTTATTTAAATTTTTAAACAAGTGTAAGGTAGAGAAGGAGAAACATACAAAAGGGTGCACAAGACCCCGGTGAAATCACAATTCAGGAGGTAGTATTAAAGAAGGGATATACAGTCATCTTACTATATCATAAATCTACTATTAGTTCCACCAAGCTTACCATCCTATAGATTATAATATCCCATCAATGGTGATACTATACTTGCTGGAAAAAAGACTGTCATCCCTCAATCCACTTGTATACTATAATAGCCACCTCCTATACTGCAATTAAATCTTCCTGCACATGCATAATTCTGTCCATAATGATTATAACTTACCGATGGCAGGCACACCGCACACACCGGGGAATGGCGCCCACTCGACGGACGTTCGTTTCGGCTACCGCCTGCGTCAGGGGTTGCGTCATGCAGAGGAAGTAGGTGGTTTAAAAACGCCCCGGAGCCAAGTATTGATGGTTGCAATGTGTGATGCATGAGCGTCCATGGAGACAGATCCGCCCGTCGGTCGCCGCGTCAAACGCCACGTCATCCCCAGCATATCATGTGACAGTCACATCATCGCAGATGACACAGCGCCTAAAAATATAGCGGACAGATAGAGGGATATGACGCTGCAGATGCGCATGCGTACTTGCACCAATATGAAACAGAATTTAGTTGTTCCAATACGCTAATCCATGGTTAGCCCTATAGTTACGATAAAGTAAATATATTCTCATAGGTCAATTCCCTTAATTTCTATACATATATAGATCGCCACTACAATGAGTATATATAATAAAAAACAATTCCATAGAGATGTTTACATGGTATGACAATTATCCACAATGTGTACACAAATTTAGTATATAATTATACAGATATTATAGTATAATACATGTATTTACACCTATTTATATAACAATAAGCCATAGAGGTTTCCTATGTATTCAAGAACACATCTCATTATATATTCCAATAATACTCAAATAGCTAAAATCAGATTCACATTTTTGCGCGCAAATCATGGATACGTATAATGGTTCAATAGGTGCAGAAGATTGATAGAAGATAACATCAACACATTGTTCAATGGTATTGGTTGCAGCGGGGTTGAGGAAAACTATAAAATATATAAAAATACTAAAATTACAAATTTTACAATAAAAATGGAGCAAAGCTGATGTTATCATTCAGTCCCCACGGCTGAGTTGTTTTAAGGCTATGAACCAAAGGGAAAGTGTCCTGCGGTTATATCCACAGGACATTCCGCAGGAGCTCCCAGAAAACCACAGCACAACTTTTGTCTGTTTACATGTTGCGGAATTGCTGTGGAATGCCCTGTGGATATGGTGCGGGCATTCTGTATTGAGGATACAGTACCATGGCTTCGGCACTGCATCCTCAATGCAGAACAAGTGCTGGAGTGATCGGTGAGTTCATACTTACCTCCATCACGCAGCACTTCACTCTCCGGCCGTGTCTGTCTGCACATTGCCGGAAAAGGTAGGCGGGCCTGAACAAGCTTTGGCTGTCACATGACCGCAGCTCATGCAGGCCCCGCCCACCTCCTCCTTCCTGCTCCGGGCTCCACTGCCGTCCTCTGCACCGGTGGCTGCTATCAAGGCAGGTAAGTATGGGACCCTGCGGAGAAATCCGCAGGAATAATTGACATGCTGCAGATTTTTCCGCAGGGAAATTCGCATTATTTCCGCTGCGGAAAAAAATGCAGCATGGGCACAGCACTCCCCAAATGCCATAGAAATGGCTGGGGACTCGCTGTACTGTGGATTTTTGAAAAATCTGCGGAATTTCCAAGAAAAAAATCGTGGCAAATTCCGCGAATTTTCCGCAGCGTGGGCACATAGCCTAAGAGTCGAAATCCACCTAGGCTCTAGATGTGCTAAATTTACACTAAGCCTATTCCCACAAATATTAGCCTCAATAGTATCAATACCACGGATCTTCAATAAAGCCCCATTCGATTTGTGGAATAAATTAAAGTGCTTTGGTAATGTTTTTAGAGACAAGATATCTGTTTTCTCTGAGGCCGCATTAATACCATTAATATGTTCCCTGACCCGAACTTTCAGTGGGCGAGTCGTCAGCCCTACATAAATTTTGGCGCAGGGGCATACTGCGTAATAAATGACTGCACAAGTTGTGCATGTTATAGATTTTTTTAATTGAAATGTTTTTGTCCCACATGAATTGGAAAACCAATCAATGCGTTCCATGTTCGGACATGCAACACATTGTGTTATGGACAAGATTATGAATTATTATGAGTATATAAGAGTTACATGGAGATATCCATAAAGAACAGGATTTAAGATGGTGTTTGAACTGTACCACACATATATCTTGGCATAAGACTCAGACAGACAGTCTGGGCTATTCTTGTGGCCAGTGAATCATGCTGACATTGCTTAATATAAATGAGGAACCAAGCACATTACAGTAAATTGTATATCACAGAATAAGCTGTTCTACTTTATCCAATAGGAGACGTGTTACGTATTCTTGGCACCTAGCCAATAAGGTTATATATATTTGTACAACTTCCGGAAATAAATCAGTCTTACTTTCTATTCATATCTGAGCACGTCTCTGATGTGTGTGAAAGATAGTGGTTATGCATGCTACCACGAGTGACTCATAATTTGGACTGCAGACAGTTTAAGAGGGATGCATGATTAGATTGCATCAACCTAAATTACGGCCTTATCATTTGGCGCCCAACGAACCTTAGGACGGAGCTCTGGATGGCGGACAGCCGTGCTGACACCTTCAGTCGAAAGGCAACTACGCGAGAGGTGGAGGTGCACACTCCAAACGCAGGTGAGAAAATTTGTATAATCTCACCTTGCAAACCTCATGCGTGTACTTGCATTTCGAAAGGGGGGTTGGGCTGTCCCAGTCTAGACACCTAATGACCGCCATCTCGCATGAGATAAGCCGTCCTAAGAGATCCCACACCAAGGTGGTCAGGTTCACCTTAAGCTGTCTGTATAAATTGTAAATCACATGAAATGTAATGTGGTTTTTGTCTGCTCTAGGAGAAAAGCAGAAGTTCTGTGTTTTATTTTTCTCTGACTTAACTGCAAGGGAAAATGAGGAAGTTGTTATATACGCTGCATATATGAATATATATGGTTATATCTGCAGGTGAGATCAGCCACCTGGATGGTGTATATAGTGTCCTTATTTTTATGTCATTGTGTTGACCTGTGTCTACCTGTTGAAATGTCTGTCTATTTGCAGCAGGTGGAGTACTTGCTGGTTTACGGGAAAAAGAGGAAGTGTCACGTAATGTAGTGAGAGCTGTCTTTGAGTGAAGAAAAAAAACAAAAAACTCTGAAGATGTACTTTGAAGTATGCTGTCTGAGTATATAGTGTATACACGGTTGATAGTCAGTAATTGATAAATCTAAAGGGCAGGTACAGGTGTCATGGTAAGAGTCCTGACTGTATCCTGGTGGTCTTCCACAAAGAGGAGACGATAGGGGGATTGGTTTTGTCTAATACAGCGTCATGGTGAGATCCTGACTGTATTTGGTGGAATTTGATGTTCTCTCCGCGATCCTAGGTAGGAGGAACATTGGCAGAATCCTGGTGCGTCTTCCACAGAGAGGAGACGATAGGGGGATTGGTTTTGGCCGGTACAGCGTCATGGTGAGACCCTGACTGTATCCGGTGGAATTTGATGTTCTCTACGATCCTAGGTAGGAGGAACATTGGCAGAATCCCGTGACTTTGGTTTTAAACAGTATTATTGATGTTCTGGACGGACCGTTAGAATAAGGTGTAAATAGTGTGAACAGAGGTTACTGGTACATGAAGTAAGAGATAGTGAGGGTGAATTTAGTATCTATCACCCACGTGACACTTCCTGGTAGGACAGCCCGTTTGTGTTTATGGTTTGTGGACTGAGGTAGAAATTCTGTGTATTCTGTGGATGTGTATAGTCTATGGTCCAGAAGAGGAAGTGGATTACGGCATAGCAGACATCCAGATTGACGTGTTAGTTTTGGGTCGTATACCCTTGAAGCATGGGGTCTAATCAGTCCACACCTGTCAAGTTAACGGCAGAAGAATTAGTAAGCGAACGAGAAGGAATGGAAAGATGTTTTGTTAAACAAGCGAGGGATCTTGAAAGATAAAGATCTCCTTATGGATGCTGAAGCATGGTATAGAACGTCAAAGGACGTTAAAAGATATTTCTATATTGCACCAGCTCAGAAAATGGCTCCTCAGGAAGTGGCCAAGCCCATTAGAAAGCAATGCCCACCACCCTATATGTCATCCTCAGAGGGTTGGACTTGTGTAGTTTGTCCCCCTGCCCACCAAACGCCCTCCCTAGCCTGCCCAGACGTCATTTCAGGTTGGGCCGCACCTAGTTCCCTTTTCCAGCCATCTTCAGTCCCAAGGCCACTGGCCTATTTGTTGCTGGAGCAACAGAAGACACCGAGGGGGGGCAGGAAGATGACAATGATTTAACAATGATCCACCCCACCACCAACACTGTCCCTAGTAGAGGTAAACCACAGGTGCTGTCCTTATTTGAGGACGTCAGGCCACACATGGCATCGCACCATTATTCCGATAGTCCCAGACAAGAACGCCCTAAATATGTGACATGGAAGCCTCAAGAGGCTGCAGTCCTTGTGAAGGAACACTGAGATATATACACCTATGAGTGACGTGTCATCAATAATTGATGTTTGATACCTTGGACCTGATCTTCGGGGATAGAAGATTTGAAAGGGGGGGGTTGTCTATGTACAGGTGCAGTGTTAAGGAAAAAGTGGGTGAAAGAGCCCTGACTGTTAGACTGTTACCTGGTACGGTTTTCCTGCTAAGCAGTGAGTTGAACGTTGTATGTGTACTCACTGGTCTTGTTTTAGTGGATGTCAATGTATTCTTACCTAGAATTGAATACATTGGGGAAGACCCCTAAACTTTGGTCTTAATCGGAATTATTGAGTATTCGATAGACCGTTCTCATGGAGGTGTATGTATATCGTGAATTCTCTCTCTGACATAATATCTCATATATAGTTTTCCCTGAAAGATGTTTTCACCCAGATTAAAGCTGGGGATTCTTTCTGGCCAGTAATGGAGCCAGGTTTACAGTGAGGGTGCGTGTACCTTATCACCCAAGTGACACTGGAAGATGTTTTATGTATAATGTACGCAGTTTTTGGTGTGAAACACCGTAGGAGAGTTGAAAAGAAGGAAAAAAAAAAAAAAAAAAGGGAAGTGTTAGTTTCTATTTCAGTGTCCTGTGAATGTACGTATGTTGAAATGGAGAATTCTCCCAAAAAGGGGGGGAGGTTAGATGACACTGAATACACTATGTGTATTTTACCTGTCTGTGGAGCACTGTGTCCACGTAAGCCCACCCCATTATTTTCTGTTCTGAATGTAGATTTCTTTCTGTCACTCAGTGTTTTACTCAGCCCTGGGTGGGGTATGGTATGGGGATAGTTGTCAGGGGCTGACAGGAGATAGGGATACGCTGGAGGCTCGGCCCTGACCACCATCAGGTCTACCGTCGAGATGAGGGCGAGTACAGGGTCCCTAGTTACAGGGTCAGCCCAGGGGTCCCTATATAATCCATATTCCCGGTGACAGATTGAATATCTCCTGAATGTAGATGTCACAATACATGTCACTCCCTCCCAGGACTCTTCAGATGCCATTTTTGGCCAACACCTACTTCCTCTTTTAGCGGCTGTTTCTTATCGGTAATTATCTTTAGTGGACGTTTTAACTCAGACACTACATAGTTCATCTTTAGACGCCATTTTAGTCCAGCCGACACCCAGTTCCCTATTTTTGTTTTAGCAGCTACAGCCACTGCTCTGTTTATTGCTGATGAAGCAGGGACTGCAGAGGGGGCATATAGGGACCTGAAACACACACACTCCGTTTTTGGTCATATATGCAGTTTTTTTCTCCAGTATATGGTCTAGTATACAGTCTAGACCATATAGACTGCTCACTATTAGTCCTGATGGACAGTGAATATTTTTCTGCCTATGGCAGTTGCTGCTTAGCCTGGTTTTGAGATATTTTCACTTGTATGTTATCCTGCCGGTAGCTTGCACAAGAGTTCCCTGATAGAGAGGGTGGAGGTTCATGTGGTCCCAAGGGGACATTGATCTTCAGGAGTTGGTATATATTAGGGTTTTCGTTGGCAGCACCCAGTAATCCTTTGTGTCTTAGTTTGCAGGTCTGACAGGAGATAGGGATACGCTGGAGGCCCGACCCTGACCACCATCAGGTCTACCGTCGGGATGAGGGAGAGTGCAGGGCCCCCAGTTACAGGGTCAGCACAGGAGAGGTAGAGTAGATACGCTCCACTGCTTTTTCCTAGTTGTGTATATGTAGTCAGGGGGTGCTGCTTGGTAGTTTCCAAACCCTCTTGTGCTTTCTTTTCTTTCTCCGGGGTTTTAGGGGATCTTAGTTTTTTTAGAATTTCAGTGTTCTCCTAAACCCAAAGTTACACTCATTGCTCTTTCTTACAAACCTGGGTATGGTCCTTTGTATCAGGTCTCCGAGAGCCCACATGTAAACTACAGCTGGTAAAGACCAAGACACCCTCCTTCAAATGGCAAGACGTATGGAGATGAATCTAGCAGCTTACAAGATCACCCCACATACAGATGAGCTACAGTCACAGTCATCTGAGTTACAGTTACAGTCACCTGAAGAGTATCATCACGTCATCTCCAGCCCAGAAGTAATTCTACCCGTTTGCCATGAAGGAAGACAGCAGCCCTTTGAACACTACTCAGCCAGATTGAACACCTACCTAAAGCACCAGTGGAAGATCAGTGCCCGTATGACATCACTGCTCCCTGACAAAGTCACCATCTCTCGGTGTGGGGTCCTTAATCCTGCTGAACTTCTCCCTCTTCCAAGGGGGGAGTGTCCCACCTCTGACACCTTGGTGGAAGAGGTAGTCGACTCTGGCATAGCTGAAGAAACTCTGGATTCGATACCCTGACTTAACACCTTTGCGGATGGATCAAGATGTGCATCAAGAAGACGGTTCCACATGGGTATGGTGCTGGTAGCAGAAGATGCTGTGCTGATAGAGCAGTCGCTACCCGCATGCCTGTCTGTAAAGAAGCAGATGTATGTGCTCTCGCTGAAGCCTGCAAGATGGCAGCCAGCATCTACTCTGTATGGAAGACAAGAGACTTGATCACTGCCAATGGAACTGTACGCCGCCATGAGGCCATAGAAGAACGGATGGAAGCTTTGCTATTGCCAGACAGAGTCGCGGTGAGCAGGGTTGAGGCCTACATTGGAGGAGTCAAGGGAAGCAGTAAGAAGTGCCCTCACTGACAGAACATCCAAAGAAGCCCCAAGACCACTTACCAAAGAAACAGTCAGTCAATCTGAGCTTGAGAAAACGTTGTCCTGACCCTACAAGAGCAAGTCCCAGAAGAAGAAGAAGAAGAGGACTGAGATAGGGTGCAGCTGTGGGCTCCCGGAGACCATAGAAAGTGGCTAGTGACCTGTTTTCACTGCCAGCCAAAGAGATATGGCAGGCCTTAGACACAGAACTGACTCTACACACCCCATACCAGCCACAGAATAGAGGGAAGGTTGGGAAGATGGGGCAGTGTAGAAGGCAAGGGCATGAGAGTCTTCGCTTGCATTGTTCAGTGTCAGACACACCCCAGCAGGGATCACTAGGTTGAGACCCTATGAAATCCTGTTTAGAAGTACCCCCAGATACTTCAACTAAGCCTGTTGTTTGTTTAAACATTTGCCTAATATACGTTTTTGAGTTTTCTCCTCCAGATCCAGCCAGAGCTAGATTTCTTTTCTTTTCTCTTTCTCTCACTCCTCTTTTTCTCTCTCTTTTTCTCTCTCTCCCTCTCTTCTCAATCTTTCTCTCTCTCTTTCTCTCTCTCTTCTCTCACTCTTTTTCTTTCGGACGAAGATCCATGCATTCCACTACAAAGAGATGTCGGACCTGCCTGAGACCAGGAGATGGCTGTCTTCCCTCTTCTACCCGATACTTTGTGCCAGGATGATGATATCTAAGCATGTGGACTGGAAGACGACTCTACATCCCACCTTTGATGTCCCACCATTACCGCCTGAGGACTGAGGAGCATGAGACTCTGAGTGAACCCAACCCTGATAAATATTAGCCAATTAAAGGACTACTGCCACGTTCCCCCTTCCTGAATAACGTGGGCCAGCGGAACATAGCCATGAGGACAGTCTAGAGAATACGATCAGGATCTGGCTTCCTATGCATAGTCTGTTGGGTGGGGAGATTCATCCACAAGGGATGGGGTATCTCGTATGTGAGTGAGGTAACCATCAGCATTAGGACAGATCAATAGACCTGGAAAAGTAAGGAAAGACTTTTTGGCTATCTCCAAAGGGGGGACTGTTATGGACAAGATTATGAATTATTATGAGTATATAAGAGTTACATGGAGATATCCATAAAGAACAGGATTTAAGATGGTGTTTGAACTGTACCACACATATATCTTGGCATAAGACTCAGACAGACAGTCTGGGCTATTCTTGTGGCCAGTGAATCATGCTGACATTGCTTAATATAAATGAGGAACCAAGCACATTACAGTAAATTGTATATCACAGAATAAGCTGTTCTACTTTATCCAATAGGAGACGTGTTACGTATTCTTGGCACCTAGCCAATAAGGTTATATATATTTGTACAACTTCCGGAAATAAATCAGTCTTACTTTCTATTCATATCTGAGCACGTCTCTGATGTGTGTGAAAGATAGTGGTTATGCATGCTACCACGAGTGACTCATAATTTGGACTGCAGACAGTTTAAGAGGGATGCATGATTAGATTGCATCAACCTAAATTACGGCCTTATCAATTGACCACAAGGTCTGGATCCCATCCTCGGAGTACTATCATTAAGAAATGAAGGTATCCTATCACCCACATCATAGTGGCTAGATACCAACAAATTACGTAGATTTTTTGATCTACGGACTGAAATTAAGGGTCTTTCCGGTAATATTTTGGAAAGAATAGGATAATATAATAATAATATTTATTCATTTATATAGTGCTGTTAATTCCACAGCGCTTTACATACATTGGCAACACTGTCCCCATTGGGGCTCACAATCTAGAGTCCCTATCTGTATGTCTTTGGAGTGTGGGAGGAAACCGGAGTACCCGGAGGAAACCCATGCAAACACCGGGAGAACATACAAACTCCTTGCAGATGGTGCCCTTGGTGGGATTTGAACCTAGGACCCCAGCGCTGCAAGACTGTAGTGCTAACCACTGAGCCACCGTGCTGCCCCGGACATTAAGATAGGCCAAGCCTTTTAAAGACAGTGTCTAATTTGAGGGTACCAAGAATAATAATGATAGTATAACATAAGGATTCAGGCAGTGTAGAAAAACAACAGTGGATTTATAAAATAATAAAAATGAAAATGTAGATTTTTAGGAGCAAAGACAAAGAGCAATGCAAAGACATGACAAGAATCTGTATAACTAATCATATGCTAAATAGTTGCAAGTCAAATTTATGTAGGAGATAGCCAAGTTTGTCTATAAGTAATTAAACTATTAAATGGGACAGAAGGTTCAACTTACATTGGCAGTATCATGTGCAACTTCTTTGGAGTTGGTTTGAGATTTGGGTGTGACTTTGATCACTAATACAAGACCATCTAGTCTGTCTAAATGATTACAACGCCACAGTATTCATCTCCCACTCACAAAAAAATCACCCCAAACTGTCACTCTTGGTTTAAGAGCTAGCACTCGTCAAGAAACCTTCACATTCTCTCTCAGTTCTTAACTTGATACACAATGAAACTTAACATATGGATTTATTTAAGAATACAAGATAGATCTTATTAAATGTAGTTTATTATGACAGTCACTATGCTTAATGAATAAAATACAGAAAATAACAAATGATATACAGTCAAACATGTTTTTTTTAAATAAAAGGAAATAAACCAGAAAGCTAATGCTCACAATTATGTTTAGCATCCAATAACGGGAAGAAGCAGATATCAGGACAATTCTTCAATTTGATTCACCCCCTAGAAATATCCACATCTAAAATCTTACACATATCTTTAAGACTTTGATGCTCATCTCCTCATCCTATGATGTCATTTCAAGGCTTGCGTCAGGGAAATTGCATTTTATGACTGTTGTTGATGTTCTCCCCCAACTCTGACTTGTAATGTATTACTTTAAATTAATGCACTCCCTAGACCAAATATGAAAAATAACTTGTCCAAACAGAAATCTTTACCAATGGACACTATTCCTTACAATTCAATTACATTTTCCATAACAGAGAGGTTGGAAAAATAATACTTGTTCTGCTTGGAAAATGTTATCTTATTATCATGTACACTGGAGATCAAAATTAGCGCACAACACACAATATCCTAAATGTTAAGGTCATGGTGTAGTCCTATGTGATTATATCCTAACATGACTAAACTAGCAGTATTTTAAGCTTATTTCATATTTGAATTTATTGTAAAGCACATAATAAAAATGTCAATGAGATAAATGAAAACGAACACTGATCAAAATTAGAGAACACTTTCAAATACCTGCAAGTTATTGGTGTTAATCTGGCACCTGGTGCTAATTTCCTTAATTATCTGTCCAATCCTATGTAACTGGCAGCCTAACTTTCCAGTTTCCACTGACTTTGCAAAAATTGTGTGCTGTTCCAAAGGGACTGAAACCCTCTGGCAGCAGGTTGTCCAGATGAAGGCCAAAAGGGTGACCCTATCAGTTATAACAGGAGAGGTTGGTCGTTCCAAGTCTGTGATTTCGAGAATATTGCATCTTTACAACATTACAAACTCTTTCAAGTCTCCCAAGAAGGCTGGTCACCCTCGAAAGACAAATGCAAGAGGGGACAGGATAATGAGAAGAATCTCCATGAGTAATTGTTTCAACACTGCAGCTGGAATTGCTCGCCAATTCATCACTGAACAGGGTAATGATATGTCTCGAGATACAGTGTCACGGTGTTTAAGAGCATTTGAACTGAAAGCTCTCATTAGCAAAAAGAATCAAAAGGCTAGACTCACCTTTCGTGAGGAGCATGTTGTGTGGACAGAGGAGAATTGGTCCACAGTTCATTTCAGTAATAAAAGCAAGTTTAATTTATTTGGGTTTGATGGGAAACATTATCTTTGTTGACAAACTGGGGAAAGACTGATCTCAAAGTGTGTTGAGAAGTGTAAGGTGATGGAGGAAGTGTTATGGTTTGGGGACTGTTTTCTGCAGCAGGAGTTGGACATCTTACACAGCTACATGGCAGAGTGAGTATAAGTGTATATCATAACCTTCTTAAACAACACATGGTTTCTTACTTGTGTTCATCACTCAATCAGCCAGCAATTTTCATGCAGGACAATGCCCCCATCACACATCAAAACAGGTAAAGCAGTTCCTTGAAACAGAAAACATTGAAACAATTAAATGGCCAGCCCAGAGTCCTGATCTAAACCCAATAGAAAAACTCTGGAAAATCTTTGATGACAAAGTTATGGCTAAGAAACTGTAAGGCCCAGGCCTGCATCCTCTCAGTCTCCTGCTTCCCTCCCCTGGCGTGGACACCAGCGTTCTCACCTGTCTGGGCGTCCTGCTGCAGGGGTTCCATCTCTGTCTCATGCTTCTGCCTCCCGGACTGTCTGTACACCATTCAGAGTTCCAGTTTCTGTCCTTTGGGGGCACCCTCGGCCAAGCCCCCTTTCTTTAAGAGCCAGTACCCTGTTAACCGGAAATGCTTCCCAGGTCAGCTGGGAGGCTGTAGGTATTTAAGGCACCCTAGCCGTATGCTTGGTGCCTGGGAAATGAGTTTAATCATTGCTAGTTGTCAGGTCCTATAGCACTGAGCTGCTGCTGCTTCTGCTGCTGTTCTCTGTTGCCAGTCATATTGCTCATATCTGTCTGTATTGCAGAGTTTCGCTGCTATTCACACTATCTGCTGCTGCGAGCCATCTGTCCATCCATTCATCCATCCCGGACGGAACCACTCAACCAGCTGCTGCCATCCAGCCATCCGTTCATCCATCCATTAAGGACGGAACCATTACACCAGCTGCTGCCATCCATCCACTCATGCCGGACGGAACCTCTTTAGTAGCTGCTGCCACAATCCTATCCTATACCAGAGACTGTCGTTCCCATACCCCTGGGGCCAGCTGATGCAACATCAGTCTTCTCGAGTGGCACCCGGACCAGTCCTGCAGCATAACACCTCCACCATCAGGAGCTCTGGTGGAAACAAGGTTCGGGTCTCTAGTCAAGCCCCTCTGGGTTTTCTGTGTGGTGCGGCCCAGTGGGTCCACTATATCCCCTTGCCCGGCAAGCATAACAGAAACACACAACAGTCAAAGAACTGTAAAAGAGACTGGAAGAAGAGTGGGCGAAAATCACACCAGAGCAGTGTGACAGACTAATGAGGCCCTGTGGCTTCAGATGTGCTAAAGTGATCCAAAGAAAGGGCCTGTACACTTCCAAATAATTGTTGACTGTTGTTACTTTCAGAAAATTTAGTTATAATCTTTCTCTGTGTGACAGTCATTGTTGTTCTCCAATTATCATCACGTTTTGGCCAAAATAAAGGTTTTAGGTTAATAAACTTTAGATCTTTTGTAAAACACTTCTAGTGGCATGGTTCACCCCTTACAAAAAACCTTCAAATGTTCATCAATGTAGATTACATTATTTCTGAAAAAAGCAAGTGATCATACATTGTTTTCTAATTTTGATCTCCAGTGTATAAGTATTTGTGTGGTTAGTCTTATATGGGGGAAAAATAAAAAGGTTTTAGGCATCTAGACCGAAAAAGAAAGGTAAAGCAGTCAAACTTTAGAATGCTCAAGCCCGAGGAAGAAAAAATGTCAGATAAAGAGCAGCTCCATTCCATGTGTTTATGTGTTGGTATCTGACCCCAAAAATCTGGTATTGACGATCTAATAAAAAGGTCATCAATAGATTCTGACAAGACAACTCCTTTAAAATTACTAAAAACCTGAAGTGCATCTTACATCAGGACAAACATGATATGGATCATCTCCCAGTGCTTGTGCAAAAGTCCACGATATATTGCTGAAAAAGAAAATGACTACAATTTTCAAATATGTTTATTTTAGGTTTAGCTAATATTCATTTATGTCAAGAGAAATCAGGAAACTACTTAATTTTGTAATTAACTAAGTCCATTAAGTCCATCCAGTGTTCCTCTTAATCTAGAAGAATCTATCGCTAATGTTTTTATTTCTCTCAGAACTGTGGGAAATTAGCTTTCAAAGATAATGGATTCCAGTAGCTAAATGAAAGAAAAATGCTGCTTGGGAACGATATTTAGAGAAGTGGAAAAAGTTTTCTGAATGCAGACATAAGGGATAATTTACAGAATAGTACACAGTAGTTATTCACTGAGCGTCTACTACACGCCAGTGCCAGACACGGATAGCGGTGCATTTTTCATATACAACATTGACTTTGTGCTGCGGATCTGTTCTGCAACAAATATACTAGAATCATATTAGTTTCAGGGGATAAAAATTATACATTTGTAATACGTTATGGCTTATGAAAAGCAACAGGTGGTTTTTAACATAATGTTACGCTGCACTAAGGGAGACGGTGAAGCTACAGTCATATGAAAAATTTTGGGCACCCCTATTAATGTTAACCTTTTTTCTTTATAACAATTTGGGTTTTTGCAACAGCTATTTCAGTTTCATATATCTAATAACTGATGGACTGAGTAATATTTCTGGATTGAAATGAGGTTTATTGTACTAACAGAAAATGTGCAATCCGCATTTAAACAAAATTTGACCGGTGCAAAAGTATGGGCACCCTTATCAATTTCTTGATTTGAACACTCCTAACTACTTTTTACTGACTTACTGAAGCACTAAATTGGTTTTGTAACCTCATTGAGCTTTGAACTTCATAGGCAGGTGTATCCAATCATGAGAAAAGGTATTTAAGGTGGCCACTTGCAAGTTGTTCTCCTATTTGAATCTCCTATGAAGAGTGGCATCATGGGCTCCTCAAAACAACTCTCAAATGATCTGAAAACAAAGATTATTCAACATAGTTGTTCAGGGGAAGGATACAAAACATTGTCTCAGAGATTTAAACTGTCAGTTTCCACTGTGAGGAACATAGTAAGGAAATGGAAGAACACAGGTACAGTTATTGTTAAGACCAGAAGTGGCAGGCCAAGAAAAATATCAGAAAGGCAGAGAAGAAGAATGGTGAGAACAGTCAAGGACAATCCACAGACCACCTCCAAAGACCTGCAGCATCATCTTGCTGCAGATGGTGTCAATGTGCATCGGTCAACAATACAGCACACTTTGCACAAGGAGAAGCTGTATGGGAGAGTGATGTGAAAGAAGCCGTTTCTGCAAGCACGCCACAAACAGAGTCGCCTGAGGTATGCAAAAGCACATTTGGACAAGCCAATTACATTTTGAAAGAAGGTCCTGTGGACTGATGAAACAAAGATTGAGTTGTTTGGTCATACAAAAAGGCGTTATGCATGGAGGCAAAAAAACACGGCATTCCAAGAAAAGCACTTGCTACCCACAGTAAAATGTGGTCGAGGTTCCATCATGCTTTGGGGCTGTGTGGCCAATGCCGGCACTGGGAATCTTGTTAAAGTTGAGGGTCGCATGGATTCAACTCATTATCAGCAGATTCTTGACAATAATGTGCAAGAATCAGTGACGAAGTTGAAGTTACGCAGGGGATGGATATTTCAGCAAGACAATGATCCAAAACACTGCTCCAAATCTACTCAGGCATTCATGCAAAGGAACAATTACAATGTTCTGGAATGGCCATCCGAGTCCCCAGACCTGAATATCATTGAAAATCTGTGGCATGATTTGAAGCGTGCTGTCCATGCTCGGTGACCATCAAACTTAACTGAACTGGAATTGTTTTGTAAACAGGAATGGTCAAATATACCTTCATCCAGAATCCAGGAACTCATTAAAAGCTACAGGAAGCGATTAGAGGCTGTTATTTTTGCAAAAGGAGGATCTACAAAATATTAATGTCACTTTTATGTTGAGGTGCCCATACTTTTGCACCGGTCAAATTTTGTTTAAATGTGGATTGCACATTTTCTGTTAATACAATAAACCTCATTTCAATCCAGAAATATTACTGAGTCCATCAGTTACTAGATATATGAAACTGAAATAGCTGTTGCAAAAACCCAAATTGTTATAAAGAAAAAAGGTTAACATTAATAGGGGTGCCCAAACGTTTTCATATGACTGTACAAGACAGTAGCTTCAGAGTGCAGTTAACAGGCAAACCAAAAGAGGGCAGTAGAGTAGTCAGTAAAACGGGTCGGCAGTCAAAGGTCTCGTCAAAAGCACAGGCATAATCAAATTGTGGTCAGGTGATAGCCGAGGGTCAGAAGCTGGGAAGTCAGGTATGCAACAGAGGGGAGTGACGGAGCCGAAGTTAGGAACAAGAATACAGGTCAGATGCCGGGAGTCCAAGTATAAACAAGGGAGGAGGACAAACCGGTCGGGACCGGGATAAGACAGACAGGGAAGGGTACACAATAGACAGGAGTGGGTAGTCAGGGACCACGACAGACGGACGAACAGAGGAGAGTATGGGTCAGAACAAGGTAGCTGAGAGGCAGGACAGATCAGATAGCTCACCAGAGCCAGTAATACAATGTACAGAGCATAAACTAATACTGGCACTGAACCAAAGGTGCAACACCAGGATATAGTGTCCCAGAAACCGGAGTGAGGCAGGAAGGAGTTAACCCCTGACATGACCAGGCCGGAGCTGGTGAAATAATCAAACCACAGTGGCAGATACAGACATGGATCATGACACATGTCCATAGAGTGGCTGTTCCTTTTCAGATAATGTTCGACTTTTGCCATAGTTAGTTAAAACAAAATGACATGCTGTGTTGTACTTACCTTTCCCACGACCACCGGTGAGATTCTGCCACTGCTCACGATGCCTGGCATTGGCTGACGTCACATTAACAGTGCGGCAGCTAATCAGTGCGCTCAGTGTCTTTGTCTGTGTAGGCGGAACGCGCCCTTTAAAGCCAGTGAGTTCACTAATTTGCTGCCTTGCTGTCGACGTGACATCAGCGCCAGACACCGGAAGCAGCATTGGAGACTCGCCGGTGGTCCTGGAAAAGGTGACTATAGCACGATGTTATTTTTTTTAGCATACTGAAGCCGGGCCTGATCATTATCTGAAAGGTAACAACCTCTTTAACCTCTTCATGACACATGACGTATTGTGTACATCATGGATCGTGTCACTGCCCTGATTTGAAAAGCTGACATGTGTGCCTACCAGGCACGAGTGGATGCGCGTTCCACCCGCGCCTATTAATCCCTTACATCTTGCTTTCAAAATCTGACAGCAAGATATAACAGTGCGCCGTGATAAGTATTCCCTTACCTGGCACCAGCGGACGTCACATGACATGATCACGTGACTTCCGATGGTTGCCATGGTAGCACAGGATCATGTAGTGACTCCTGTAGCTATCATGAGTAATTTTCTCTCACTGCTGGCAGAGGGCCGTGTGTGAGAGGAGAGCAGCTTTTGTGCAGATCAGAACAATGCTTCTCTGATCTACAGAAAGGAACAAGCAACTCCTGATCGTTATAGTCCCCTAGGCGACGTAGTAAAATAAAAAAAAGTTTTAAAAAATAAAAAAAACCTAAAAGTTCAAATCACCTCCCATTTGCCCCAAGGGTTAAAAAAAATAAAAAATATACACACATTCGGTATCAAAGCGTTCAGAAACGCCCAATCTATCAAAATGTAAAATCAATTAATCTGATTGGTAAACGGCGTAGTGGTAAAAAAATTCCAAATGCCACAATTACGTTTTTTGGTCGCTGAAAATTATGCGCAAAATGCAATAACAGTTGATCAAAATGTAGCATCTGCTCAAAAACGGTACCGTTAAAATCATCAGCATGAGATACAAAAACTAAGCCATCATTGAGCCATAAGTCCCGAAAAATGAGAACGCTACGGGTTTCGGAAAATGGTGCAAAAAGTGTGCCAAACTTGGACAAACTTGGACAAACTTTGTGTGGACAAACTTGTGATTTTTTTTTAACCCCTTAGATAAACGTAAAGCTATACATGTTTGGTGTCTACGAACTCGTACTTAGTGGAGGTATCACACCGACACATCAGTTTAGCATATAGTGAACACGGTGAATAAAATATCCCAAAAACTATTGTGCAATCGCACTTTTTTTGCAGTTTTTCCATACTTGAATTTTTTTTTTCTGTTTTCCAGTACACTATATGGTAAAACTTATGGTTTCGTTTAAAAGTACAAATCGTACCGCAAAAAAAAAGCCCTCATATGGCAATATTGATGGAAAAATAAAAAAAAGTTACGGCTCTCAGAGAAGGGGAGCAAAAAATAAAAACAAAAAGGAAAATCGCTTGGGGGTGAAGGGGTTAAAGAGAGGACCAGTCACCAGGTTCCAAGTGGCCATCTTTTAACTCTTATTTTATTTTGATTGCTTCCTAGAAAATTCACTGATCCACTAATTTCTATGGCTCTTTCTATGGAGGCGTTGCTTACAGAGTAAACATTCAAAGCAGAATAAAAAAAGTCCTCTTGGAGAAGCCCACAGAAATTAACCTCCTAAGCTCACTAAATAAAAACACTCATATCTCTGGAACCGTATGGTGGATTTAAGAGAGAATAAATGGACTATTCATGAAAGAAGTGGGAATAAAATAGAAGTCAAAACTGCTCACTTTTGACCTGATGACATGTTCTCTTTAAGCATTGATGGACCATAGAGATACTGCAGCTAAGGCCAGAATCACACTTGTGAGAGACTCGCGCTAGTCTCGCATCGCATCACCCGGCATGGCCGCACACTCCCAGACAGGAGCGGGATGGCAGCATGTATTTCTATGCAGCTGAGAAGCTCCTGTCCGGAGAGCATCAGGCCGTGCCGGGTGATGCGATGCGAGACTCGCGCGAGTCTCTCACAAGTGTGACTGCAGCCTAATACAGGGGAAAGCAGGAAAAGTCTCTACTGCTACTTTTACTAGGCAGTAAGGTGGGAGGGGAGACACTGTTGTCCGTACTACTGGATGAAAGGGTGATGTGGCTCCTGCTATCACTACAGGGGGTTAAAGGCCGCTATTACTCTTATTGAGGGTCTTTGGCAGTCACTAGTATTACAAGTAACTTGGGGTCTGTTGCTCTTACTGTTGATCTAACTCATATAAATTGTGATTCCATAATCACTATAGCTAAATCAAATAAAAATGACTTACAATAGTTGCCTGTTATCATGGTCATTGGATTTACATCATAACAACGTTTATTCTGCAATCTAATGCAATTTATTGTTTTTACGTGGACATTCGGAAAAAAAAAATCTCATAGGTTATGTGTTTGGCGTGCAACTTTTGTGTTTGCCATCCCTAAACACAGGAAATACAGTAATGAAGTCAGATGCGTTCCTGATATCTCCATTACTGGTTGCTCTACCTGAATGATTAGTTTTCTTCAAGGAATGACTTTTATTTAAAGATTCAATAGAAATCTAAGAAACCAAGTTGGGACCCCATAAAACGAAGAATGCGATTTAGTTACATTATGTTATAAAACACCATCGTCATAAAGAATAGTTATACTGCACAAGACTCCCTGGTAAAGTTTAATTATCCTTTGAGTGCTGGCCCTTTATCTGCTGTATATTCATGGTCACCACTATGACTGAACAGTACATTGTTCCTGCAGGTTCTTGTGTGACGGTAAGTGCTTGTTCAGACGAGCGTATAATCAGTCTGAGTTCTATCCGCGTGTTCCATGGACCTCACACAAAGAGCACAACACCCATTATAGCATCTGGCCAATTTTCCATGCGCACCAATGGTCTGCATGAAAAAAATAATCACAGCAATAACTATTTGGTTTGCTTTTTGAATCAGATAATACTCATAATATAAAGGCAGCTCCGGCACCTGTCCGCAATGCAGATAAGCACATGTAGCGTCACATGGAGCAAGTCACAACCGGCCTGATTTCCAATACGGCCAACTGAACCCAACCTAAATTTAGTGCTGCCAATCACAATGTATTAAGAAACAACCTAGAACCTTTACTCTGTGTATTTATTATTATTAAAGGGAACCTGTCAGGTCCAATATGCACCCAGAACCACAAGCAGTTCTGGGTGTATATTGCTAATTCCTGCCTCACAGTCCCTGTATACCCTAGCATAGATAAAGAGATCAATAGAAAAAGTATTTCTAAAGATATTTTATCTTATGCTAATGGGTGAAGTGACTAGTCCCCTGGGCATTAATTCCCCTGACTAGTCTGCTCCATTAGCATGTTAGTACGCCCCTGTTGGCCCCTGTGGGTGTGCTAACATGCTAATGAATGCGCAACTTCAGAGGATGATCTCACTCACCTCTCCGCTGTCATCGAGTCTGACTCCTGGATTTCAGCTCATTGCGCATGATCCCGGACTTCCGGTTATGCGCGCTACATAAGTTTGAAGCTATGACGTGTATACCTGGCTTCATAGTGAGCATGACCGAAATTCCGGGGTCATGCGCATTGAGCCGACATCCCAGCGTCGGGGGAGAGGTGAGAGAGATCGTCCTCTGACGTTGCGCATTCATTAGCATGTTAGCACACCCACAGGGACATACTAACTTGCTAATGGGGGCGACTGGCCAGGGGAACTAACGCCCAGGGGACGAGTGCCCTCGCTCATTAGCATAGGATATAAGTTCTTTATAAATACTTTTTCTAAAGATCTCTTTGTATATGCTAGTGTATATAGCAGCATGTCAATTGTTTTTGCCATTTTGGCTGCGTTCTACACCCATTGAAATCAATGAGTTGTAGAAAATCGCTGCCAAAATATGAAGCAGTGCGCTTGCATTGCATTATTATTGCGATCCACATGTTTTTTTTAACATAACAAAGGCACTTCTTTTGTCTTTCTCTCTCTGTCAGTCGGTCTATCGGTCGGTCTCTCTCTCTCTATGTCTCCATCTCTCTCTCTGTCCATGTCTGTCTCTCCCTCCCACCCCCTCTCTCATACTCACGATCTCCGGCGCGGCGCTGCACGGCGTTCTCACTGTGGCGGCTTCTTCTCTTTTGAAAATGCTGGCCGCTCATTAATCCATCACGTATTCCCTGCTTTCCCCGCCCACCGGCGCCTATGATTGGTTGCAGTCAGACACGCCCCCACGCTGAGTGACAGCTGTCTCACTGCAACCAATCACAGCCTCCGGTGGGCGTTTCTATATCGAGCAGTAAAAAAAATAAATAAATGAAAAAAAACGACGTGCAGTCCTCCCCCATTTGGATACCAGCCAGGGTAAAGCCACACGGCTGAAGGCTGGTATTCTCAGGATGGGAAGCTTCACGTTATGGGGAGCTCCCCAGCCTAACAATATCAGCCAGCAGCCGCCCGGAATTGCCGCATGCATTAGATGCGACAGTCCCGGGACTTTACCGGCTCATCCTGAATTGCCCTGGTGCGGTGACAAATGGGGTAATAAGGAGTTCATGGCAGTAGCCCATAGCTGCTACTAAGTCCTAGGTTAATCATGGCAGGCGTCTCCCCGAGATACCTTCCATGATGAACCTGTAAGTTTAAGTAAATAAACACACACATCCAAAAAATCATTTATTTGTAATGAAATACAAAAAAACACCCTCTTTCACCACTTTATTAACCCCTCAAAAACACCTCCAGGTCCGACGTAATCCACACAAGGTCCCCCGACACTTCGAGCTCTGCTACATCGGAAGCTAACAGGAGCGGCAGTAGAACACCGCCGCTCCTGTGAGCTCCATGCAGCAACTGAGGTGAGTCGTGCGATCAGCTGTGCTTTCACTGAGGTTACTCGCGGCCACCGCTCTCCAGTGGAGGACTGTAGCTGTGGCCGCGAGTAACCTGAGTGAAAGCACAGCTTATCGCGCGGCTCACTGCAGTCACTCAGGGGATTTGCGACCACAGGTGAGTCCTTCACGTGTGACCGCAAATCAAGCCGCGGCACACGCACAGAGCCGCGCAATCACAATGAAGTCGGGTGAAGTTCAAACGAGTTCATTCTGATCGCGCGGCACTGTCCGCAGCCAGCCATGACAGTGACAGTGCGATCCCACTCGGGTCTGCTGCAAGTCTATGGGGATGCTGCAGAGCCGAGTGGGTGCGTTCTGTGAAAAATGTGCGTTTTGGATGCTTTTCCCATTCTGTCTGTGGCAGAGAAAGCATCCAGAACGCATGAATTCTCACCAGGAATGTCCGCACTTTGCGTTCTACTGAATGCGTCTCAGAACGCAGCTTTTTCAGCTGCGTTCTGAGACGCACGCGCAGTGACTTACACGCTGCAGAACAGAATGCAAAGTGCGGTCTCAGCCTAATAGTTTTGTCCAGCATGGGAAGTTAGTAAACTTTGCAAAAAACGTTATTAATGTATTTTTTTTCGTATCTGACTTTGTCTATCCACAGAACAATGACACAGGAGGAATTTCTGGTCTCCTGTCTATGTGTAGCACATGTTCAGAAGCAGCAGCATCATGAAGGAAGTTATACAGCAGTACTGAGCACTGTAGCTATGATTCTTGCAGTAGGGAGAGATAAACATGCTATAAAGTAGCAACACAGGAGTTCAGGAAAGGTGGGAGAAAAGAAATGTCTCATAAGTGGAGAAAAAACATTTTCTCTGAAAACATATATTTAAAAAAAGTCCTTATATTTGCTTGTACCATTCATTTATGCAAAGTTTGTTGAAATAACAGTGACCATTTTACTTAAATTTAAATATTTATAAATATAATGGAAACCTGTCAGGATGTTTGTGTGTTCTAACTAAAGGCTGCTTTACACGCAGTGATATCGCTAGAGATGTCGCTCGTGAAAGCACCCGCCCCCGTCGTTTGTGTGTCACGGGCAAATCGCTGCCCGTGGCGCACAATATCGCTAGGCCCCATCACACGAACCTTCCTAGCGATGTCGCTGTGGGCGGCGAACAGTCTCTTTTCTAAGGGGGCGGTTCGTGCGACATCACAGCGACGTCACACGGCAGGCGTCCAATAGAAGCGGAGGGGCGGAGAGCAGCCGCATGGAAGTCACGCTCACCTCGTTGCCGGAGGACGCAGGTACGGTGTTGTTCGTTGTTCCTGGGGTGTCACACGTAGCGATATGTGCTGACTCAGGAAAGACAAACAACCTGCGTCCTGAACGAGCAACGATCTTTTGAAAATGAACGACGTGTCAACGATCAACGATTAGGTGAGTAATTCTGATTGTTAACACTCGCTCGTAGGTGTTACACGCAACGACATCGCTAACGAGGCCGGATGTGCGTCACGAATTCCATGACCCCGGCGACATATCGTTAGATACGTCGTTGCGTGTAAAGCCCCATTTAGTCTTAGGTCCTGCAGATTACATCCTTGGGGGGTTTTTTATTCATGCGTTCAGAGTGTCTTTTCTGCCTAAAACCAAAGGTTGGGGTTAAGTCTGCATGGACATTTCTGCCAGAGAAATCAGCAGCTAATTCACAACAGCAAAACCCAATTAAAAACGTGTAGATTTTGCTGTGGAAATTCTGCCAATTTATTGAAGATTAAACCCTTTGTATGAAGGGAAATTGACATATCAAAACCAAGTTATGGCCTAATGTATGCTCTTTTTATGCTGCCTTTTTTCCACAGTACTTGAATGAGGCTTTATAAAAAGACACCTATAATCCACTATGTAATCGACCTGTGTAGACATACTGTCATGTCCCCACCTGAGTCCGCTCCTGCGACTTCTGCTCTTATCGCCAGGCGACGCCGTGTTCCCGCCATGTCTAGTGCTGGTGATGGGAGAGGAGCCGGTGCCCGTGGCTCTGCTGAGCACAGGCTCCGCTCATCCGCTAGGCTGGGTTTACCTTGAACCTGCAGTACCACTGGCTGACTGTAGGTGGCGTGTGTCTTCCAGCTGAAGTTGCCATCATTCACCTGAAGCCAATGGGAAGACACCACACCCTTCTTATTCCCCCTCCTGTCATGTGACCACTGCCAGAAATAGTTTGTATTCCTGGTTCTTGTGCTGTTTGTATTTTGATTCCTGTGCGCTGACCTTGCTTGTGTTCTGACTACCCTTCTGCCTGTCGTTTATGTACCTCGCTGCCCAATCCGGATTTGACCTCTGCTTTGTTTTCTGATTACGTCCTTGCCTGCCGATTCTGTCCCTGTTCTGCAATTCCTAGTTTGACCCTGCCTGACGACTGCTCTCCGGACTGCAGCCCTCCACAGGTAGTGATCACCTTGGGCCCTTTGTAATACGAAATCCCTGTATAGAGGTTAAAGGGTTTCAGGGTTCTAGGGGTCCTGCTTGGTGAGTGGCTTCCCTCTAGCCTGTCCATTACAGCCCGTGTGAGTCTGCGGATCCAGGCAGGCGTTACACATACTCTAATAGTGCGAATAAGACCTGGCCATTAAACTCTATGGGAATCTGTGAGACACAGATGAAACCTAGCAGCATACTGTATATTTCAGAGCTCCATTCCAGTTTTATCCATTTTTAACTGATACATTGTTAACACCTTCGCCCCAAATTCTGTTTTCACCTTCCTGACCAGGCCATTTTTTCCAATTCTGACCAGTGTGACTTCATGCAGTAAAAACGCTGGAACGCTTTAATGCATCCGAGTGATTCTAAGACTATTTTTACAGGAGATATTGTACTTCATGTTAGGGCTAAACTTAAGACGATATTTTTTGCATTTATTTGTGACATTATTGGAAATTTGACAAAAATTGACCCCATTTTCAAAGAAGGAATTTATCTAGAAGGGTGGTAAGCACCTTAAACCCCCAGATTCTTCACAGAATTTTCTAACATTGAGCCCTGTAAAGAAAAAAAATATTTTTCCTACAAAAAGGTTTCTTTACCCCCATTTTTATTTTATTTTCACAAGGTAACAGGAAAAAATGCACCATAAATATGTGTTGTGCAATTTCTCCCAAGTACAGTGATACCCCATATGCATTGGAAAACTACTGTTTGGGTGCACGGCTTGGTACTGAAGGTGCCATTTTGGCAGGAATCAATTGCGAACTACATGTCACATTTGAAGAGCCCCCTAACATGCCAAAGGAGCATAAACCTCCCCAAAAGTGAACCCATTTTGTAAACTACACCTATTGAGGAATTCGCTTAGGGGTGAAGTGAGCATTTTTAACCCTTAGACGATTCACAGAATTGAATAACATTGAGCTGAGTAAATGAAAATTAACACTAATTTTTCCACTAAAATATTGTTTTGGCTGCAAGTTTTTAACTTTCAAAAGTGGTAATGGGAGAAAATGAATATTACAATTTGTTGTGCAATTTTTCCTGAGTACGCCAATACCCCATATGTGGTTGAAAACTACTTTTGGGGCACAATACAAAGCTCCATGTTGGACTTCAGAATTTGCTGGAATGGTTTGTGAGTGCCATGTCACATTGACAAAGTCCTGAGGTACCAGAACAGCAGACCCACCCCATAAGAGTCCCTATCTTACAAACTACATGCCTCAATTAATTAATCTAGGGGTACAGTGATTATATTGACATCACAGGTGAGTCACAGAATTTTATTCCATTGGGCAATGAAGAAAAAATAATTATATTTTTAAAGTGAACCTGTCAGGGGCAATATGCACCCAGAACCACGAGCAGTTCTGGGTGCATATTGTTAATCCCTGCCTAACCGGCCCTGTATCTAGTAGCATACATAAAGAGAGGTGGTTTTTGGCTCAGTGTGCATGATTACAAGTCCCGGAATTCCAGTCATGCGCACTATGAAGCCGGGTGTACGCGTCCCTGCTTCAAACTGGTGTAGTGTGCATGACCGGATGTGCCGGGGACGTTCTGATCTTGTGCACTGAGCCGAAAACCAGTGGAGGTGAGATCAACCATGCCTCTGACGCTACACATTCATTAGCATGCCCACAGGGGATGCTTACATGCTAAGGGGGCCGATTAGTCAAGGGAACTAATGCCCTTGTAACTAGTCCCTGGCCTCAATTAGCATATCATAAAAGGATCTTTAGAAATACATTTTCTAAATATCTCTTTATCTATGCTAGTGTATACAGGGACGGTTAGGCAGGGATTAGCAATATGCACCCAGAACTGCTCGTGGTTCTGGGTGCACATTGCACCTGACAGGTTCCCTTTAACACAAAAAATGTTGTTTTAGCCCCAGATTTTACATTTTCACACCAGAAAATGAATAACAATTGCACAAAAAATCTGTCACATGATTTATGTTGAACATGGCAATACCCCATACATGGCTTAGTGAAACTCAGAGGAAGGTAAACTATTTGACTCTTGGAGTACAAATTTTTGTACAATAGTTTGCTAACTCCATATACAGATCCCCTAACTGCCAGAAGAGCAGAATTCCCCATCAAATTACTCTATTTTGGAAATTACACTTTTCTAGGAATTTATCTACAGGTGTAGCAACAATTTTATCTCCATGGGGGTTTTCCAGAAACAAGCAGCAATGGATGTTGCTAAGTAAAAATCGCAAATTTGCCATTGTAGTGCTCAGTATGTTCTAGAGCCCAGTACGTTGTAGTGTCTTGCTCTTGATTCTAGAGACATGCCCTCTGTAAATTAAGCGGGCTCCCTCTCTTCAGAAATGCCAAAAATGTAGACACTATATGTGCTTTAGGTACACTTTAGGGCTAAGAAGGGAGAGGGGCATTTGGATTCAGGAGCACAGATTCATCTGGATTTCTTTTTGGGGAGGAAGTCAAAGCCTTTGTGATACCAGTAACGTGCGTGCCTCCTATACTTCCATTTACAGATGCCAGACCAGAGTGTACACTTGTTTTTTTTTTGTGGCTTGAGTTGAAACTTTTACTGGGCACATTTTACATAACATTTTAGATCACATTTATCCCGTGCTCTATGCTGAGCACTTACATTTTTACCTAAATTTCCGAATGATGGCCTTCATATAACAGCCCCGAGGGATATGTTCACAATAATGAGGCACCAGAGTCACTCTGGACTCCGTCTGGCCTCTGTTCAGCATTGTCCTTTTCAGAAGTGGACAAAACTGTGATCGACTGCACTTTTATACACTACTGAAAAGACGGACACACGCACAGACCAAGGGGACTCCATTTGCTTCAGTATAGCGAATTTCCCAGATTTACACAAAGCCAAATATAAGCACTCAGTGTAGAGCGCAGAAAAATCTTAAGGGTGCTTTACACGCTGCGACATAGCTAACGATATATCATCTGGGTCACGTCGTTAGTGACGCACATCCGGCGCCGTTAGCGACATCACAGCGTGTGACACCAAGGAGCGACGATCAACGATCGCAAAAACATCAAAAATCGTTGATAGCTGACACGTCGCTCCTTTTCATAATATCGTTGGTGGTGCATGCCGCTGGTTGCTCGTCGTTCCTGCGGCGTCACACATCGCTATGTGTGACGCCGCAGGAACGACGAACATCTCCTTACCTGCGTCCACTAGCAATGCGGAAGGAAGGGGGTGGGTGGGATATTCCGACCGCTCATCTCCGCCCCTCCTCTGCTATTGGGCTGCTGCTTAGTGACGCCGCAGTGACGTCGCTATGACGCCGAACGCACCTCCCCCTTGAAGGAGGGATTGTTCGGCGGTCACAGCAACGTCGCTGAAGAAGTATGTGCGTGTGACGCTGCCTTAGCGATAATGTTCGCTACGGCAGCAATCACCAAATGAGGCACGAACGACGGGGGCGGGTGCTATCGCGCACGACATCGCTAGCTGTCGCTAGCGATGTCGCAGCGTGTAAAGCACCCTTTAGCCGAGCCTTACTGCAATCTTTGGGAGGCAGAATGAACAAATGGACAGCAGGTCAAGAATTGTTGTTATTTATTTTGTGTGACATTCACTGTGCTGTATAAGTGATTTGGCAGATTTCTTCTTCAAGCCGGTGCGATTGCAATAATAAAGTTTTTGCATTGCTATATTTTGAGAGCTATAATTATTCTTTATTTCTGCCTGTAGTCATGTGAAGGTTTATTTATTGTGTGAATGCTGACTTTTTTATTGGTCTCATTTTTGGGCACATAATGTATTTTAATTGCTTTCTGTTATGGGTTTTTGGGAGGCAGAATAAACATAAAACAGCAATTCAGCAAATGTTGTGTTTTGTTTCGTTGTTTTATTGTTTATGCAGCTCACTGTATGGTAAAATTAATAAGACAGCTTTATTTTTTGGGTCAGTACGATTCCAGCAATACCACATTTATGTTGTTGTTTTGCTTTTACACAATAAAAACAATCTTAGAAAAAAATAAATTGTTTTTTTTTATCGCTATATTGTAGGAGCTATAGCTTTTTTATTTTTCTGTGGATGGAGCTCTGGGGGCTTAGAATTCGTATACCATTTTTATTTACATGCAACATTTGATTGCATATTTTTTCACTTTTTTGTTGTTTTGTTTATTTTTGTTTTTAAATAAATATATGTATTTATTGGTATATTTTTTTCCTTTTTTTTTGTTCTTTATTTTGTGATTTTTTTTTTTTTACTTTTTTGTTTACTTTTTTACATACTGTAGTACAAGGAGTGGACATCAACTTTCCCTGGTCTGATCACTGAGCTATTGCTCTGCAATGCCTTTACATTGCAAGGCAATAGATCTATGTTTGATACACGGGCAGGAGGCATGGCAGGTCCCGGGTGACTCCGCGGCCATTATTCGGCATGGTTCATCATAGAGACCATCGGTACAATGCATCGCAATCATGTTGTGCTGATTGGAGCGGAGAGGGAGCCCCCTCCCTTTACAAGCAGATCGATGCCACGGTCGCTATTGACTACAGCATCACAAAGGTCAAACACCCACAATCGGTACAGATCAGAACAGATCGTGGGCATTACAGCAAGGTGTCAGCTATAACACATACCATACCATAGCTGACACCCGCTTATGATTTCGCCGGCACTGCATGTGAGCCAACGCGATCATACCGCCACCGTTTTGTAGAATGCACATCTATGGCTGATGTTGTGAAAGGATTAGGAGTCAATGGATATTAAATGGTTAGACAGTCTACCTACTTCAGTGTGAAAAAAACAGATGAGTAAAATATTTCTAAAAGTGCTATCGACATGAATTTCTCACCTGATTTCAGTAGCAACTCATCCAATCCACATAGGGAAAGAAATCAAACCATATATGTCGATAAATTTAGTAATGTATGATAATGAGAAATGACACAGGGAAAAAGTATTGAACACATGAAAAAAAGGTGCAAAAAGCCATGGAAAGTCATGACACCAGGTGAAATCTATCAGCAATTAGAAAGCAATCACAGAAAAATATCAGCTGGTTTAACTGATCGCCTGTAAAAAGGTAACTCATTACCAAGGTGTCACACAAGAAATATGTTATGATGGGTAAAACTAGTGAGCTGTCTCAAGACCTTCACAACCAAATTGTTTCAAAACATAATGATTGCATTGGTTACAGAATTTCTAAACTATGGCGAATTATTGGGGCCATATACCGGAAATGGAAAGAATATAATTTCACCATAAACCGGCCATTATCAGGTGATCCTCGCAAGATTTCTGTCACATCTCCATCAGAATCCGCTTCTGTCATCAGGCATTGCCAGAATGACTCTGTGGGCA
Source organism: Anomaloglossus baeobatrachus (assembly GCF_048569485.1). Classification (NCBI taxonomy): domain Eukaryota; kingdom Metazoa; phylum Chordata; class Amphibia; order Anura; family Aromobatidae; genus Anomaloglossus; species Anomaloglossus baeobatrachus. The sequence continues at coordinate 107,389,465 of NC_134359.1, forward strand.
TCACTGGTAATGAAGGGGATTTCAGAACCAAAAGCTCTGAACAGTGCAAGCTCTGTCCATCCACTAAGGTTAGAGTGGCTGGAACGTACAGTACTTTCCATCTAACACAATGGGTGTGTGTGCATGAGCAAGTGAGTTTAAAGTTTGCTCCACCAAATTTAGGCAATCCTGAAATACTGGGAGCATATAGTCTGGTCAGATGAGACCAACATTGAACGCTTTAGGTGCCATAATACGCAACATGTTTGCAGGCCTTTAACACCATACCAAAAGTAAAGTTTGTAGGTGGGAACATCATGGTGTTCGATTGTTGTTCAGCATACGGCTCTGGCAAACTTCATATAATTGAGGCTAAGTTGAATGGACAAATGTAGCACAACATTCTTAATAGAAATCTGCTGCCATCTACCAGGATGGTGAAGTTGAAACGAGGGTGTACATTTCAGCAGGACAATGATCCCAAACACACAGCCAGGAAACTCTCAACTGGTTTTAAAGAAAGAAAATAAAACCGCTACAATGGCCCAACCAATTACCTGACCTGAATCCAATAGGAAATTTATGGAAGGAATTAAAGCTGAGCGTTTATATGGTAGATGAGTGAAGAGTGTTTGTGAGAATGAATGGTACAAAATCATACCTGAGCAATGCATGCGACTAGTTTCTCCATACAGAAGGCGTCCTGAAGCGGTCATCACCAACAAAAGCTTTTCTAGAAAGTATTACCGTATTTTTTGGACCATAAGACGCACTTTTTTCCCCCCAAATGTTGGGGGAAAGTGGGGGGTGCGTCTTATGGTCTGACTATAAGGTTGCGGGTGCGGGGAATGAGGGTGCCGCGGTGCAGCGGGTCATCGGCGGCACGAGCAGGCTGTAACAGCCTGCCATGACCACTTGGGCCCGCTCATTACATATGCACGCCCATCCTCCCGCCCATCATCTCTCAGCGAAACCGGCGCTGACAGGTGGGCGGGGTGATGGGCGGGGGTGCGTGTATAATTAGCAGCCGGCCGTGATCACCCCTGGCAACTACAGCCTGGAGTGATCATGTGCGGCTGTATTCACTGCCCCCCGTGCATCATTATCAGCGTGGGGTGCAGTGAATCAGTGTACTCACCCGTCACCGTGTGTGCAGCCGCCCCCCTGCAGCATCGCGTCTTCCTGTCTGTGCCGGCGGTCAGCTGATCTGGAGACTAGCGGCGCGCACCGCGATAACGTCATCACTATGCGCGCCGCTAGTATCCACCAGAATCGATCAGCTTACCGCCAGCACAGACAAGAAGACGCGATGCTGCAGACAACGGTGACGGCTCCATACAGCGGCACTGCAGCTGAGACAGAGATCGGTACTTCAGGGAGTGAGGAAGGGTAAGTATAAACGTTTATTTTTTTTTTCCTGTGCCACAGGATACACGCCATTTACCAGGATGGGGGCATATCATGAGCAGGATGGATGGGGGCATTTCATGAGCAGGATGGATGGGGGCATATCATGAGCAGGATGGATGGGGGCATTTCATGAGCAGGATGGATGGGGGCATATCATGAGCAGGATGGATGGGGGCATATCATGAGCAGGATGGATGGGGGCATATCATGAGTAGGATGGATGGGGCATTTCATGAGCAGGATGGATGGGGGCATTTCATGAGCAGGATGGATGGGGGCATATCATGAGCAGGATGGATGGGGAATTTCATGAGCAGGATGGATGGGGGCATTTCATGAGCAGGATGGATGGGGGCATTTCATGAGCAGGATGGATGGGGGCATTTCATGAGCAGGATGGATGGGGGCATTTCATGAGCAGGATGGATGGGGGCATTTCATGAGCAGGATGGATGGGGGCATATCATGAGCAGGATGGATGGGGGCATATCATGAGCAGGATGGATGGGGCATTTCATGAGCAGGATGGATGGGGCATTTCATGAGCAGGATGGATGGGGGCATATCATGAGCAGGATGGATGGGGCATTTCATGAGCAGGATGGATGGGGGCATTTCATGAGCAGGATGGATGGGGGCATTTCATGAGCAGGATGGATGGGGGCATTTCATGAGCAGGATGGATGGGGGCATATCTTGAGCAGGATGGATGGGGGCATATCATGAGCAGGATGGATGGGGGCATATCATGAGCAGGATGGATGGGGGCATATCATGAGCAGCATGGATGGAAGGTATATTATTAGCAGGATGGATGGGGGGTATATTATTAGCAGGATGGGGGGTATATGAGCAGGATCATATACAAGGCAGGAGGATCCTTATCAGAATGGGGTACCTTAGTAGAGAATTTGGGGACATTACCCCCATAACAGTGTCAGCAGCAGATCCTCGCCCCATAACAGTGTGTCATGACCATATTTTTTGGTTAAAATTTTATTTTCCTATTTTCCTCCTCTAAAACCAGGGTGCGTCTTATGGTCAGGTGCGTCTTATAGTCCGAAAAATACGGTACTTACATTTTAGAAAGTGTGTTTAATACTTTTTTCCATGTGTTATTTCCCATTACTACACATAATTTAACTTTAGGACATTCATGGTTTGATTACTTTGCCTTTGTGGAGTGGATGGGTTGTTACCTATATGTGGTGGATAATTTATGTCTATAGCACCTTTAGAAATATATTTGCTTATAAAATTGGCGAGGTGTTCAATACATATTTCCCTTATAAACATAAAGTTGCAGCCATTGTGCCGGAGAGTGCCACATGGCCTCAGGTTTCCTCGGGAAAAAAAAATTGCACTTGATTTTCTGTTCAAGGCCTTGTGTGTTAGGTTACTAATGTTTTCTACATTCTGGAGCTTGCCTTGCGTGCGGAAAGCTAATAACAGCATTTATTGCAGATTCACCTAAAGTCTATGTTTTCATTTCAGGATAAACTATGTCCAGATGTTTAACCAAAGCGACAACAACTGTTATAAATAGGATTTAAGTTATACTTCCTTAATCTGTTATCTGCATTCCTGGATTGCTAAACTGTATCTCCTATCACATTCAGAAGCCATAATGTGATACGCAGGCTACATTGCATCTAAGCAGGGCTCTCCTGTTTATAAGGGTTGTGTATTATGTCTGCACCCTCATGAGTACCAAGGCTGCCTCTCTCTTTGTTGTGCAGTTGTCTGGAATGTCTGGGAACATTCAGGAGCGGTTTGCTCATAGTCAAGATTTTGGTCAGAGAACCGCAGTCATCTGTAAGAATAATACAGAAAAATAATTGGGACCTGACTGACAGCCAGTGTTTGGGAGGTGCAATGCTATGGGGGAATATTTTTTTTCTTTATAAGAATTTTCATTTACTTTCCTATTGCCAATTTAGGCCGGTTTCACACATCCAGCATTTCACCGCTTTGCCGGATCCGTCACGCTCCAGTACAGTGCAATACATTACAAAGGCATTGTGGTAAGCTCCGGTCACATGCTGTTATGTAAAACAAGAATGCCGCGGATACACCATCACATGTTTCTCAACGCTGGCAGGAAAACTAGCCAGGTCTTTCACTGAGAAGGAACAACCACAGGAAGGGCAGTCTCCGGTCAAGGAAACCGCTTATACAAAAACATGGTATCCATCCACAGACAGCTGTTTTGGGGTATTTGCCCCTCATCAGTGTGGAGTAGGAAACTGGCTAATGGGAGCAATGCCTAGTAGAAGACTATGTAGGTAAAGAGGGTTGACCTCGGGGAGATCAACATCCAACACCGCGGAGACACCATCATGTGTTTCTCAACACAGTGACACTAGAACAAGGCCCCCTGTGGAACAACCCCTGAAACAGCTGTCTGTGGATGGATACCTATTGTTTAGTTGTATATTTTTGAGTCTTGCACCTTGGTGTTCCAGATGTACATTTTTTAATTAGTGTGCATATGCTGTCTGAGAACCCTGCCCCACCCATAGCCATGTGTCTTATTTCACATATATAGCTTGGTCCTTTGCTTCCCATACAGAGCAAGTTTTTTAAGTGCAGGTGAGGTTACACATAAGTTAGGGACCTCAAAAATAGAGATTACCTTGGCGTTTTGTTTTGGGGCTCCTTTGCATTGATCAATACAATGGCTAAACATCTCTCATTACTATTATTCATAGCAGTTATGCACATACCATTTTCATGTTTTTCACTTTTTTCAGATAGTCCATTGTATTTTTCAGTCTAGTATTCCCATAGCAGTTCTGCTTTTCATTATTCCCTTATACATTTGTGACTGGTGTGCAACTCTTTATCCTATTGTTTAGTTGAATATTTTTGAGTCTTGCACCTTGTTCACACCATGGTGTTCCAGACGTACATTCTTTAATTACCGTTGAGAAACATGTGATGTTGTCTCCGCGGCATTCTTGTTTTGCATATTTTCCCAGGGGGCCTTGTTCTAGTGTCACTGCGTTGAGAAACACGTGATGGTGTCTCCGCGGTGTTTGATGTTGATCTCCCCGAGGTCAACCATCTTTACCTTATACATGCTGTTATGTGACCAAAGCATGTGACCGGAGCTTGCTGCGATACTATTGTTGTGTATTGCACTGTACTGGAGTCTGACGGATCCAGGAAAGCGGCCTTAAAGGCCACCTATCAGGTGCAATATGCACCCAGAACCACGAGCAGTTCTGGGTGCATATTAGTGATTCTTGCCTAACTGTCCCTGTATCTAGTATCATACATAATGAGATCTTTAGAAAAAGTATTTTTATGATATGCTAATGAGCTTAGGGACTAGTCGCAATGGCGTTAGTTCCTGCGCTCATTCTGCCCTCTTGTTGATTTATTTGGTCCTGAGGAGGTCTTTGTTCCCAGAAACGAATAGACCTGTTAAAATAAAGTACAAAAATTAATCAACATTATTCTGCATTGGTGGTAGCGTGGCTATAATTCCATTTTCCCTCCAGCGATTGATTGATCTAATCTGTGGAGCTGCAGCAACCACCTCTTTCTTTATTATACGCTGCTAAGAGGAATTGTGCCTTCCACAACCTTACCAGGTGAGTACGTTTCATTTATCCTACTCACCGTCTATCTGGTAAAACCCTATTTTGCGCTCTTTGTGTCTTTTTAGTTCTACATTCCGCCCTCTTAGCATATTAGCACTCCCACAGGGGCGTGCTAACATGCTATTCAATTCAGCATCACCAGCTGTGACATGCGTACCTCTGTCCGCTGTCAGCACTAATCAGAAGTCCTGGTACTTCCAGTCATGTGCACTAGACCTCTCTGAAGCCGATACGCATACACTTCATACTGCGCATGACCGTAAGTGTCAGGACATCTGATCAGCGCTGACACCGGACACAGGTACGCGGTCACCACTGGTGATGCTGAATTAAACAATATGTTGGCACGCCCCTGTGGTTGTGATAACATGCTAAGAGGGCGGAATGAGCGCAGGAACGAACGCCCTTGCAACGAATCCCTGCGCTCATTAGCATTTCATAAAAGATCTTTAGAAATACTCTAAAGATCTCTTTAGCTATGCTACTATAGGCTGGGACTGCTAGGCAGGGATTAGTAATATGGACCCAGAACTGCTGGTGATTCTGGGTGCATGTTGCACCTGACAGGTTCACTTTAAGAGCAGCAGATTCACAGAAATAAGGTCTAATGCTACTTTTTTATTCCAAAAGTAGCATATAATGTAAAGATCTAATAAAGTGTCTACAAGTTCTTGACCGTCAGTTGCCTACTAGTCTTGAAAAATATGTAGAAAGGAGTTGTCAAGGCGACAACTGAAATATGCTACACTTGCTTATAAATTGTAAGTTCCTCTTGTTTGATTTGTTAATATTCTGGTCTGTTTATATGGACCGACTGGTGGCACAATAAGACTTTCACTGATTTGTAGTCATTTAATAGCCTGTTTGTACAAACTGTCTGTAGAAAACAACACACACTGAGCGATCGGAATGTGCAGTGTCACAAAATGATCTCACTCACCTCTCCGCTTCCATTGCGTCCGAAGCTGGATTTTGGCTCAGTGCGCATGACCCCGGAGTTTCGGTCATGCACACTATCATCCTGTGATGCTGCACATTCATTTGCATGATATGTGACGCCCTGGGCAAGCCAGGGGTCACAGAACATCACACCACCACACCCTACACCCCAGTTAGGAACACCAAAGCTAACCCAAAATCCTTGTTGCCTTCCTCCAGAGGCTGATGTTCACACCAGGGGGTGGGCCAGGTGGTTGGCTCCGCCCACCGAGGAGTTCACAGCTCTGGAGGCGGGAAGAACCAGGCAGATTAGCTCAGGGAGAGCTTGAGTAAACAGCAAAGATAGAGTTTCAAGGAGGAAGTGGAAGGAGGGAAAGTTTAGCCCAGGCAGGGCTTGAGTGAGGAGTAAACAAGTAGACAAGTGGAAGTAGAAGGAAGGGAAGTGGTAGAGGAGAAAAGAAAGAAAACTGGAGAAAAGGAGGAAAGTGAGAGCGGTGACAGTAAGAAAGCCTGAAGTGGTCCAGCTGTGTGCAGGACAGAGTCAGCAAGGTCAGCAACGGCGGTGATTGTCCAGAGGGGTGACCGTTTGGAAGTTCCTGGAAGGACCGCAGACGGGTAGTGGCCCGGCGGTCTGGAGCAGTGTACAAAGGACAGTCAGCACCAGGGCAGGGGCCTCTCGGACCCCGGCAAGGCTAGGAGTCGCCATAATTTGCCAAATCCGTCAGTGAAGGGGACGTAGATCCCCCAACAACCAAGTCCCGATTGAAGGCAACAGCCCAACCATTACAGTAGAGACACCGCCACCGCCAGGGCACCAGTTTCTAAGGGCCAGCGCCTGCGGGCAAAGAGTAGAGCTCCTCCGGTCCAGCTTGAAGCCGGGGAGCGGGTTACTGGTGGGAACCCATCGAGACCATAAACAACATCAGGTGCAGGAAAAGGGACATCACCGTCACCTACTGGGGAAAGCAAGTGCAGCCGTCCGTGGGAACCGTCTTTCCAGCCGTGTGTTTTACCGAGAACTGTGTCAACGTCTCAGGCTGAGTGAGTACCACAGTGCCGCAAGGCACAGCGCTGCCCCCGCGTCCCTGTGCCCACCAAGCCCTGCATCTCCCACCTCACGACTGGGCCCCGGGATCACCAACCCCTACCCACGGAGGGGCAACACAACAACTTGCTGCTTCACACCATCACTCCCAGGATCCCCACACCGAGCAGCGGTGGTGCTAACAAATCACCACAACCGTGGGTGGCGTCACGGACAATAACCAATCCCTACACCCAAAATCCCCTTTCACTCACGGGCGAGGAGTGCCGCTCGAGAACCCCCGGGATCCGGCCCACCGCTCGAGCCACCACTGAGCAGCAGCAGCCGGACCCGAGCAGAGGGGTGAGCGTGGTGCTGACACCCTCTTCCCCGCCCGCGACAGATACCATGCCCACAGGGGTGTACTAACATGCTAATAGGGCCAACTAGCCAGGGGAAGTAGTGCCCAGGGGACTAGTCCCTTTGCTCATTAGCATACGATAAAAGATCTTTAGAAATACAGGGACAGTTAGGCAGTGATTAGAAATATGCAGAACTGCTCGTGGTTCTGGGTGCATATTGGACCTGACAAGTTCCCTTTAAAGTACATACTACCATTTTATATATCTTCCACTGATATCTATCCCATAGTGGGATGAGGAAACTGTGGAGAAAAAGCGCAATAGGGTCTTACCTGGTATATCAATAGATAAGAAAAATGAATGCACTCACCTATAGGGGTTGTGTAAGTCACAACTTCTATAAAGGCGTAGTGGTAGGGTGAATAGCGGCAGCCCCGCAGGATTAGATTCAATGTTAGTATAGAAAGACAGCTCTCATGTCGCGCTTATCACCATTCAAGAAGCAGATGCTTTTTAATCCATGTCCTTTATTCAAAAAGCATATACAGGTCTACGCGTTTCAAGGGTCTCAACCCCTTCCTTAGGACAATTTTGAATGACAGGATAATACAGACTTTTTGAATAAAGGACATGGATTAACAAGCATCTGCTTCTTGAATGGTGATAAGCGCGGCATGAGACCCATCTTTCTACGCTAACATTGAAACTGATATCTATCAAAGAAGTGGTCGCACTGGGCTGAGCACCAAACGTAGACCTATCTGTCAACACACACTACAGATTATATATTATATATTTGCCAATACACTAACATTTCGAAAGTAAAATATAGCTCATTTCCTCACATGCTACTTATTTTTACAGTACATGTATAGTTTATGTCCTAGTTGATTACATCTTTGATCCCTTTCATTAATACTATGAATAAGAAAATGTAGTTTTGCTGAAAAAACAATAGAGCCCAAAAAAAAAAAAAGAAATTGACTACCTATCCATTTTGGGTACACTCGTTATATGAAACCCCCGGCTTTGCGTCTTACGATTTTCTTAACCACAACTACTTAGTGACTGTAAATGCTGATTCATCATTCATTTTTTTCCCTTCCCCCACATTGTAGAAATGGATAATGATTATAAGACTATGTTCACACATTGTGATTTGCTGCATTTTGTTCTGCAGCCAAACCCCTGCTCTCTTGGCAGCAAAAAAATGTGCTTCCAAAAAACAGGTTTTGCTGCTTTTTTGGCTGTGTTTTTGGCGTGTCATTTGTCTACAGGACATATTTCGTAAAGTTAGTTTCATTTACCACAAAAATTGCAAAAAAATGCAGCGATTGCATTTTTGTAGCGTTTTTACACTTTCTCGTTGCTTTCAGTGGTGAAAAAATGCTGCAAAACGCTGAAAGAATTGACATGCTGCTTCTTTAAAAAAGAAAGCAGTTTTCATTTGTGTTCATGCGATTTCTGAAATCTCATAGCTGTTGCCGGTACTGTAAAAAACTTGTTATCCAAGTGGATTGCAATATATGTAGAGACAGGCCAGGGAGAAGAGAAGGTACTACCTCACTCTCCTCCACAGCTGGGATCTGATGACAGTTGCATGACCCTTGGCTCATGCTCATAGCAGAGTCATTAGTATATCTCATCTGATGCTCTCACATTGGAGGCTATGTGCAAGTGGAACCTTGGGTTGAGATTTGTGGAATTTGAAAGCTATAACTTGTGAGTGCGTAGTCCATTGAGTCACTGCCTGTACCGAGGGGTATGGGAGGATTTGGAAATCTTGACCTGTAATTTAGGCTGAGAAGCCAGAAGCAGATTTTTCAGTTACCTAGAGAGATGATAGATAGACAGACAGACTGACTGTATCTCTGTGCAGGTGAAGAAAAAAGTCAGATTCTTTTGTTCCTATCAAACTACTATAGAGAAAAGAGAAAAAAAATATTTAAAAAAAATTCTATTCTTTCACCCTCCCCCTTGGAATCAAATCAACTATTTTCAAACATGTGTCCAGCAGCCCCAGCTGTAGAGCCACAAGGTGTGGTGAGGGCAGAGGAAGGATTTTGTATAGATGAACCTGCATTATTGCCCCTGACTTCACAGCAGATTACACAGGACACAGAGCTCCATTTTACAGAGCAGCAGCTCTATGTCCTGTATTCTAGAGAAAGAGGAAAAGAGATTTTTTTTTCTTCTAATAAAATACTTAAAAATAATTAAAAAAATTAGAATAATTTAATTTTTATTGCGCTTTTTTTTATAAAATAATAAACATCACAAATCAGCAAATAACATGGACATATTTGATGTTCCTGTAATCGTAACGACCCGAACAATACAGTGATCAGATTATTTATGGGGATCAGTAAATAACAAAATAAATGGCGCAATTGATTATTTTTCTCTATTAAACCCATAAAAAATTGAATAAAAATGTAATGCTGAGGCCGTGTTCACACGTAGCACAATTGCTGTGTTTTTTCTGCAGGTGTCCGCAGCACACAACACAATAACAATCTTTTCTGAATTATTGCGTGTTTGCTGCTTATTTTATATTTTCCCTGACATTTGATAATTGTTTGATGTAGATGTAAATGCGGGTTTTTAATGCTTTTTAATACTACAGAAAAACTTTGATTCTGTGTTTAAAATGTAGCGGCACTTTTTTTTCGCTTGCATTTTTTTTCAGGCTCCACAAAGAAACCTAGAGAGAAAAAAAAACACCAAACCTGCACAGCTCAGTGGCATCTTTAGGTTATGTGTCCACGTTGCTTTTTACCTGCTTTTTTGCTGCTTTTTCAACTGCAACGTTTAATGCCAAAATGGATGTGTTCTGCTTTTCAAGCATAGTCTATGGGAATTTGGGTTTCTTGTGCGCACTATGCTGTTCAAAAACATCCATTTTGGCATTAAACGCTGCAGTTGAAAAAGCAGGTAAAAAGCAGGTAACAAGCAACGTGGACACATAGCCTAATGGTCCAAGTAAAGTGGATGTGATTTCATGAAAAGATGCAGCTGAACTCTGCGGTTCTGATGTGTTATTTTTCTCTAGAGGTTTCTATGTGGAGCGTCAAAAAATATGCAGGAGAAAACTGCCGTTACTGTTTTAGGTGCAGAATCAAAGCTTTTCTGTATTATAAAAATACTTGAAAACGCGGCTTCACATCTGTATCAAATAATAGGGAAAAGGTATATAAAATGCCGCAAAAATAAAATAATCAGAGAAGATTGTCATTGTGTAGAGTGTAGTTTGGTGCTGACAGTGGCAGAAAACCAAAACACAGTATTTATGCAACATGTGAACACGGCCTTATAGACACAAAAAGGCAACATGTCATATAGTGAAGCTTATATAAATATGAGAAAGGTCTGGCTGCTATGAATGAACGAACAGCCCAGGGCGTCTGCTGAATGCCCCTTACCTCCAAATGGGTGTGGTTGGGGTGTGGCTAGGGGTGTGGCCAAAATTTGTGGCGGCATGCGAAGCGAACTGCAGAATTTTTTTCTCTTTCTGTTCTTCAAAAGTTGGGAGGTATGGATATGTGTGAAAGGTTTACCAGCAGAACATTGCTCATAGTCAGAGCATCACACCGCCTATGTTAGTTTGACTTCCTCCAATAGTAGAACCTGGCATCATTAGTAAGGATACACAACAACGGAGCACCTAGCTGTCCACATAATATAAAGGAAAGCTTCATTCTACAGACCAGACCACCTTCTTTCATTGCTCCATGGTCCAATTCTGATAGTATATGCCTATTATTTGCCTTTGTTGTGGTGGACAGGACTTAGCGTGGGCACTCTGACTAGTCAGTGGATTTGTAGCCCCATACTCAGCATCCTCAATCATATGTGTATTGTCTGCAGCAACAACTTTTTTTTCATAAAAAGCAATAACTTTTTCAGAATTTTTTTTTCCTGCACTTGTTCTACTGTGGAATCAGTTCAGACGGACTAGCTTTTACCCTCCACATGTAGTAATTACAGTGATGAGCAAAAGGGTAACAATGTTTTGATCTTTTGACTTTCAGGCTCCATATCTCCCCATTTACTACAGCTTTGAGTGTGAGACCAACTTCATTTTATAGAAAGACAACTTGGCTATCTCATACATAAATTTGACTTGCAGCTGTTAAGTATATGATTAGTTAGGTAGATTTTTGTAATGTCACTGCATTGTTACTTTTTGCTCATAAAAATTAAAATTCAATTTTTTATTATTTTGTAAATCCCCCTTTGGCTTTCCATACTGCCTGAATCCTTCTGGGCATGCTCTCAATCAGAATCAAGCATGTCTTGACCGAAATCTGACCCTAGGTCTCTGCTACATGTTCCCAATGTTGGTGCAAACTGGTCGACTCACTTGGATATGTGTACAGCTTTTCCTTCAACTCAACCCAGAAGTGTTCGATTGTGTTGAGATCTGGGGACTGTTGAGGCCAATCCAGTACTTTTTCACCTTTTTTCTGGCCACCATTCCAGATTTGTGTAATGAGTGTTGAATGGTGCTTGCCTAGACATCTGTGATCTCTCTATTACAAAGTATATGAGCCGCCTCCACTTCCGTGTTTGTCGCGCTAGAATTGATAGACCATGTGATAAGCCGACTTGTTGACTCCGATATTTTGCCTGGATGTCCACAGCTTGGCTTTTGAACAGATGGACAGACTTCATTTTTGTATTCTTCCATCTGTCATGGCACTCACATGATGCCGCTTGACAATTTTCTTGGCCAAGAGACCGCTACTGATAAGCTGGATGATGCTATTTCACTTTGTAACGGTATTCCACCCACTAAGCAGGACCCCGAGGTACCCCGAAACCTTTTAACCCCTATACAGGGATCTGGAATTACTGCAGGGTCCAGGGGTTCACTGCCTATGGTAGGCTACAGTCCAGAGATAGGGATAGTCGACAGGCCGACGTCAAACCAAGATGTCTGGCGAGGTAGAAAACAGCAAGCAGGAGGAATGTCCGGTAAACAGGCCAAGGTCAAACCGAGATGTCAGGCGAGGTACAAAACAGCAGGCAGAAGGGACGTCAATAAACAAAGCCGAGTTCATAGGAGACATAAAGCAAAGTGCACAGTACCAGGAAGGATGTGGTTCACAGCAACACAAGACTATATCTGGCAAAGATCCAAGCACACTGAAGGATATAAAAAGGGTGTGGTGTCTTTCCATAGGCTGGAGTAGGAGCTGATACTACTGGAAGGCACACACCCCTACAGTCAGTCAGTGGTACTGCAAGTTCCAGCCAGACCAAGCTTGGTGAATGTGCGGCGACTCCGTGCACCAGAGCCACTAGAACTGACCTCTCCCCCATCACCAGCACAGCCTGCAGAGCGGTGCCTGGTGACCGGGGCAGACGTCACCGGAGCAGGCCCTGGTGTAGACGTGACACACTTTTCTTGGGAAATTTTCTTCATGGCTGCTCTTCGATTCAAACCAGTGACCTTTCTCTTGGGAATCAACCTAATAAAACACTGAGATGTTAGGAGCTGTTAGGTAATGTGGGAACAGGTTGTAATTTGTAGTGTAGAGGAAGAAAACAAAAATTACAACACCAGGAACAAAACAGTAACAATGCAGTGACATGACAAGAATCTGCATAACTAATCATATGCTAAATAGCTGCAAGTCAAATTTATGTATGAAATAGCCAAGAGGAATGTCTATAAAATGAAAGTAGCCTCACACTCAAAGCTGTAGTGGATGGTGAGATATGGAGCCTGAAAGTCAAAACTTTATTATTATTATTTATTATTATAGCACAATTTATTCCATGGCGCTTTACAAGTGAAAGAGGGTATACGTACAACAATCATTAACAGTACAAAACAGACTGGTATAGGAGGAGAGAGGACCCTGCCCGCAAGGGCTCACAGTTTACAGGGAATGGGTGATGATACAATAGATGAGGACAGAGCTGGTTGTGCAGTGGTCTACTGGACTGAGGGCTATTGTAGGTTGTAGGCTTGCTGGAAGAGGTGGGTCTTGAGGTTCCTCTTGAAGCTTTCCACGGTAGGGAAGAGTCTGATGTGCTGAGGTAGAGCGTTCCAGAGTATAGGGGATGCACGGGAGAAATCTTGTACGCGATTGTGGGAAGAGGAGATAAGAGAGGAGCAGAGAAGGAGATCTTGTGAGGATCTGAGGTTGCGTGCAGGTAGGTACCGGGAGACTAGGTCACACATGTAGGGAGGAGACAGGTTGTGCATGGCTTTGTATGTCATGGTTAATGTTTTGAACTGGAGTCGTTGGGTGATGGGAAGCCAGTGAAGGGATTGGCAGAGTGGCGAGGCTGGGGGGTAGCGAGGGGAGAGGTGGATTAAGCGGGCCGCAGAGTTTAGGATAGATTGGAGGGGTGCAAGAGTGTTGGAAGGGAGGCCAGAGAGCAGGAGGTTGCAGTAGTCAAGGCGGGAGATGATGAGGGCATGCGCTAATGTTTTTGCTGATCCTTGGTTAAGGAAAGCACGGATCCGGGAGATATTTTTGAGTTGTAATCGGCATTAGTTGAAGAGGGCTTGGATGTGTGGCTTGAAGGATAGAGCAGAGTCGAGGGTTACTCCAAGGCAACGAGCTTGTGAGACAGGGGAGAGTGAGCAACCATCGAGTTTGATGGAAAGGCTTGTTGGAGGAGATGAGTGAGGAGGAGGAAAGACAATGAACTCTGTTTTGTCCATGTTAAGTTTTAGGAATCGCGCAGAGAAGAAGGATGAAATAGCAGACAAACATTGTGGGATTTTGGTTAGTATAGAGGTAATGTCAGGTCCAGAGAGGTAGATCTGTGTGTCATCGGCATAGAGATGATACTGGAAGCCGTGGGACTCTATGAGCTGTCCCAGGCCGAAGGTGTAGATTGAGAACAGCAGGGGTCCAAAAACTGAGCCTTGGGGGACACCGACAGATAGGGGGCAAGATGAGGAAGTGGTGTGAGAATGGGAGATGCTGAAAGTTTGGTCAGTTAGGTATGAAGAAATCCAAGATAGGGCCAAATCTGTGATGCCCAGAGATGAGAGAATCTGTAGTAGGAGGGAATGGTCTACTGTGTCGAAGGCAGAGGACAGGTCCAGTAGGAGGAGGATAGAGTAGTGTCGCTTGGCTTTGGCGGTTAGTAGGTCATTAGTGACTTTAGTTATGGCAGTTTCAGTGGAATGATGCGGTCAGAAGCCAGATTGTAGCTGGTCAAAGAGGGAGCAGGATGAGAGGTAAAACTTCAAAACAAATTCTGGTAGGTTGTAATCACTGCATATCGGAAACATCATACATGACCTGATGATTTGGAAGTGCTCTGCCCCTAACACACCATTGTTTGTTTTCCTTCTTTCAGAAGCACCAACGTCATAAAATTGCTGTTCACTCGTATTAATGATCCATTTGAAAAGAAGAGAAGGCTCCGGTTCCATTTCATATAGACAATTCATGGCTTAAACTGTCTAATTAAAGGGAACCTGTCAGCAGAAATTTCCCCTAAAACCTCACAGATTCCCCCTCTGCAGCTCGTGGGCTGCATTCTAGAAAGGTCCCTGTTAGTATTGTGCCCCCTTTCTGACCAAAAAAAAGAGTTTATAAAGAGGTACCTTTTTGGCTTCGGATTCTATAAATCAGACACGGGGGCGGGCAGCCTGATGGCCGTTATTCTGCCCCCTGGTCCTGTATGCCGCCCCCCATCGCTGATTTCCCTACTTTTGGACGCCGCCCACTGCTCCAGCCATCCCCGCGCATGCCCAGTGCCAGTCTCACGGGACTGAGCACTGTGACTGCTGGTGACGTGTGCGCAGGCAAGTGATTATGGGCGGGACTGTGACTGTTATCAGCAAGTACCCGCCCATAATCTCGTGAGCGCGCAAACCTCTCCAGCGTCACACTGTGCTCAGTGTAGATGCTAGACTGTATGGGCTGCTTCCAGGTATGACATCCCTTTGTCACGTGATAGTATTTTGAACACGCCCCTATCACGTGACAAAGGGACGTCATCCCTGAAAGCAGCCCATACAGTCTAGCATCTACACTGAGCACAGTGTGACGCTGGAGAGGTTTGCGCGCTCACGCGATTATGGGCGGGTACTTGCTGATAACAGTCACAGTCCCGCCCATAATCACTTGCCTGCGCACACGTCACCAGCAGTCACAGTGCTCAGTCCCGTGAGACTGGCACTGGGCATGCGCGGGGATGGCTGGAGCAGTGGGCGGCGTCCAGAAGTATGGAAATCAGCGATGGGGGCGGCATACAGGACCAGGGGGCAGAATAACGGCCATCAGGCTGCCCGCCCCCGTGTCAGATTTATAGAATCCAAAGCCAAAAAGGTACCTCTTTATAAACTCTTTTTTTTGGTCAGAAAGGGGGCACAATACTAACAGGGACCTTTCTAGAATGCAGCCCAGGAGCTGCAGAGGGGGAATCTGTTAGGTTTTAGGGGAAATTTCTGCTGACAGGTTCCCTTTAAGATTATTGGTATCCAGTTTAGATAGCTCCATTAAAAAGGAGGGTTTTTTTTATGAAGAGCTGGCTTTGTAGTCTGTTGAGAGGTCATCACCACCACCACCACAAGCAATAGTGTGAAGTATGGTGGGGTTTTTTATAGTTAGTGTCAAACAGGGATTTATTTTATTGAAGTCCCATGTTACTGAAGATAACAAAGTTGGTTGTGAACAGTTTTAACCCTAATTCACTGTGTTGGAAAAGAAGTTCTTCTTCTGCCAACAATCTATCCCATAAGATGACAATCCCAATGAAGAATATAACCCCAAGAGTAAAAAAAAACAACTACATCTTGATATTTTTCTTTCTCCTTCAAGACTACTGATCCATCACACAAGAAAAGGAAGTTTCAGATTCCGGACACAGGATATCCTTCAGCTAAAGAAATGCTTGACAATAATACAAGCAAGACCTTCTAATGATATGGAAAACGACACTCTTCTAAAAAAATATTTACCTATTTCCAGAAGGGATTGAACAAAGGGCTAATAAAAAAGAGGGCTACTGAGAGCGCCTACATAAAGCATTTTATTTCCACATACATGATATATAAAATATTGTCTTGTGGAATTTTTACATTACAGACAGCCTTTGGCAATATGGCACCATGGATTGTGAAGAGAAAGAAAGAAATGGAATGTTTATAAATATTAAGTTACGGAGATGCGCCGCACTAACAACTTGGCTCCTCATACACTACATGAACTACAACTAACGATAACTGAGCAGCAGAACAGCTTGGATATAATATTTACCAGGAGGAGAGAGCATTTCAATGTAAAGAAGTACCTGCAAAAGTAAATATTTAATGCGCATGAAAAGATATTAGAAACAGTTTGACTCGGCGCCATATTGTACAAAACATCAGCCGGCTGTGGTAAACACAGAGCTGTTTTTTTTAATATAATTTATATATAAATAAAAGTAAAGTGATATATGTTATTGCTTCACTGGTAACAGAGATGATTTCTGAAGACTAATAAAATAGTGTACAGCATGTCAACATTCTCTTCTACTTTTGATATTTAATTACCATATATATTATTACTATACAGAACACAATATACAGTATATATATATGTTGAGGTAATAGAAATTCCGGTGCACCACTTATTCCACGTGTTGCCGTACTGCCACAATCAGCACGCCTTATAAAACATATGCAGGAGTGCCACAATAGTAATCCATGCCTGTTGTCTTTTGCAGGATTAATAAAAGTGAACCCTAACAGCAGAGGCGGTGATACACACCGCTCACTATTACAAAAAGAATCTATACTAATTTTGGATTTAAACGCAATTGGACCGCTTGGTCTAAACGACAGGAATGATCTATCCGTCTTCCTCTGATCGATACCATTCCTCTCCTTTCTTCATCCTCCTATTTTCTTTGTCTTTTTCTGCTGTTTCTGCTTTTTTCTGTTTTTCTGCTTTTCTCTTCTTTGTCTTTCTTGCTATTGGCTGATTTTAAAAGAAACTTGGCCGACACATAATGTGTTTTCGGCAGGACTGCTATTTCATGATGGCATGTTTTCTAATGATGTACTGATGATGTACTATTTATGAATATTTGTATATTTCCAAAAAAGAGGAGATATTTATATTTACACTTCTTTGAAGAGAGAATGTTATATATCCCAGAAATTAACTGTTTTGTTGCAGCACCTGATTGTATATTTGCATGTATTGCTTTTAATCACTTGCTGACGCAGTTTCCGCACTATCTGGTTTAAGAGGGCGGTACTGCACAGCAATTTGCACTGGATCCGTGGAAGCTAACTATTAGCGAAACGGCACGCCGTCGTCCGGCGTTGTATGGCACACCTCACCTCCCCTACCGCATGTACCCCTTTGTCTTCATGAATTAAAGATGGAACAACAGTGAGATCCTTGTGGAGTGCGACTCTCTTTCTTTTTTGGATATATATATATATATATATATATACTGTATATATACATATATATGAGTCTACACTCTGTATGTTCCTTTCTGGCTTACAACCCAAAGCAATATGTTTAGATATTGTTCTTTTGTGCCTTACTAGTATTCCCTGTGAATTTTAATATACATATCCACAGTGCACGCTTAAGAGACTTTTTTTTAGTGGAGATCATGTAATCTATAATGATGAAAACAATCATCCCATAAAATAATTTTTCTTGAAGAACACTTGAAAGGAACCTGTCACTAGATTCGTCCCCTATAAATTGCGGCCACCATCAGTAAACTCTTCTAGAATACTGTATATAAGTGCCCAGGTGGTGCTGTATAATGTAAAACACAGCTTTAATATACTCCCCTGCAGAGTTGTGCGGTCTGATGTTTGTTGCTTCCATTGCTCTCCTGCGCACGAATACTTCTCTTTGTGCTGCTGTGGACAGAGCATTGTACTGCAATGTACAGGCACGGGGAAAGGTCATAGACCGCCCGCACACATGCACTACAATAGCTTGATCTGCCCTTGGCAGAATAGAGAGAAGTGCGCATGCGCAGGAGCACAATGGAGGCCTCTGTGTGGATGACGTAGGACATGTTATCTACACAGAGCAGGGATGGAGGACGGTGATAGAATTAAGAGGAGGAGGCTGTAGACCAGAGAGCAGCAACGCCCATGAGACGGGACCGCCCCCTAGATCAATATAATAAAAGGTGTTCTTTATATTTTATAGCTTGGCCTGGGCTCTAATATACAGTATTCTAGAATGCAGTATATAAGATCTTACTGGTGGTGGCCGCAGCTTATAAGAGACAAATCTGGTGATAGGTTCCCTTTAAAGCAGATCTGTCTCCAGATTTAGCAATACAAACTGTATGCATTATTAACCCTTTCACCCCCAGATGATTTTCCGTTTTTTTCTCCCCTTCTTCCAAGAGCCATAACTTTTTTATTTTTCCTTCGCAGTATGAGGGCTTGTTTTTTGCGGGACGAGTTGTACTTTGATTGATACCATTAATTTTTCCCAATACTGTACTGTAAAATTAACAGAGTTATATAATAATAATAATAATAATAATAATAATAATAATAAAAAATAAAATTCCAAGGGCGGTGAAATTGCAAAAATACTGCAATTCCACAATGCTTTTTTGGATTTTTTATTTACCATGTTTACTTAGATAGTAAAGCTGACTTGGGAATTTGACTCCCCAGATCAGTACAAGTTCGTAGATACCAAATACAGTATGTGTAGTTTTACATTTATCTAAGTGGTGAGAAAACAATTCAGAAATTTGTAAAACAAAAAAAGAAAAAAAAAAAGTATTGCGCTTTCGTCGTCATATTCCAAGACCTGTAGTGTTCTCATTTTTTGGGTTCTGGGGCTCAGTGATGGCTTATTTTTTGTGCTTTTAGCTGACGGTTTTAATTATACCATTTTTGGGTAGTTGCGATCTTTTGATCTCCTGTTATTGCATTTTATTGCAATATTGCAGTGACCCAAAAAACGTAAGTCTGGCTTTTTTTTCTCTCACTACACCCTTTACCGATCAAATTAACTAATTTTATATTTTGATAGATCGACCTTTCTGAACTTGGCGATACCAAATATGTGTTGTTTGATATTATTATTGTTTTATTTTTAATGTAGTAAAAGGGAGTGAGATTTTGTTAGGTCCGGGTGGTGGAAACACTGGACCGTACACCGGATTCCCCTGGTGAGGCAGTCAGGCAGGTCCCCCCGCCAGAGGGCCTTGATGTACGGCAGCCGAAGCAGTCCTGGTAGCAGAACAGTCCGTATAGAGAGCTGGGAAGTAGATGTCCCTGGGAACACAGAGTTCTAGACGGTAGTCCGGGTGACGAGGCTCAGGGTCCGAGGCCGGGTTGTAAGGTCAGGCGGAATCCGGAACCAGCTGAGCGAGATGGCAGGTCACCAAGTGGAGCCAGGGACTGGAGACTGGCGGAACTGAAGAGGTGGTGGAACATCAGCCGACAGTCACCGACAGGAGTACTGGAGCAGACGTGGTCAGGACCGGCTGGCATGGCAGGACAGGCTCTGCGAGACAGACAGGGGTTAATACAAGACAAAGCAATAGGGGGACCTGAACTCCTAGCTTACTAAACACATAGAACAGGCCCCGCCCACCAGGAAGGAGAATCCTCTTATACCCTGTATCTGCCTATGCAATATCCTGTTTCAGGACGCTGGCCCTTTAAGAGAGGGTCAATGACCGCGCGCAGGCGCGAGGCCCGTGTGCCAGAAGCCAGAGCAGGGAGTGGTGCAGAAGAAGCAGGAGTGCCCGGCAGTGTGTCCTGCGTCGCAGAGGAGCACCGGGAGCGGGGAGCAGGACACATGGAGGGCGCAGGCGAGGGAGAGGAAGCAGGAACTGGAGCGGTGAGCGGTGAGCAGGGGGCGCCGTCGGGGACCGGAGAGCGGGGCACGGGAACTGGGGAGCGGGCCACGGGGACCGGAGAGCGTGACAGTTTTGAACTTTTAGGGGTTTTTTACTTCATATTTTTAAAAACTTGTTTTACATTCTTTATTGATTTTACTGGGCCCTTTAGGGGACTTTATGCCTGTACTATCTGATCACTTCTGCTGATAAAAGCATTCTGATCAGCAGAAATGTTGTTCTCCTGTGAATGCCGGCGCTCTGTCAGCATTCACAGGAAGTGAGTCATGACAACAACAGGGGTCATCATCTGACCCTGTGATGTCATGACAATCCATGACAATCCATTGGCACCCCGTGATTGCGTCATGGGGGCCACCAATGGCGGCGGGGAACAGTACACTCTCCGCCAGAGCACGATAGAACACATTGTCAGAGTTTGACAGCAAAATCTAAGGGGTTAACTTGCGCAGGTGGATCGGCAATACACCCGCACCTGTTAGCCATACATGTCTACTGATCAGATCAGCAGACAGGTGCAGGGAATAATGCGGGTTCACCACATATATATATATATATATATATATATATATATACGTCCTCGGTTGTGAAGGAATTAAATTGGTTGTCCACTCAGGCAACGCCTTCATAACCCTAGAACGCATACCTGGGGCCTCGCAAGCCTGCTAGGTCATTTGTTTTCTGTGGTAGATTGAATTGCTTGCGCGTTCTAGAGTTAAATACTGTTTTCCCCAGTGTAAAATTAAAAATAACAGATACTCACAATCCGCCCCAGGACTCCCAGGGTTTGCATGAGATTGTTATGGCACCTGAGCACTGCAGCCAATCAGTGGCCTATGATTGGCTTCTTCCTTTGCACATCCTTAAGACTACCCTTGGAAGTCTAAATGAAATGTGAGAATTCAACCTATTTTAGACACAGATTGGCTGCAGAGCTCATGTGGCATAATAATCTCACAAAAACCCCGGGAGAGCCGGCATCAACATTGCTGGAACAGCACCGTTGTGGTAGAGATAAAAATCTGTTATTTTTATTTTACACTGGGAAATAGTAAAAACATAATGCAAGATTTAAGAAGGGTTTTACCCAAGTGGTGGACAAGACCTTTAAACAGATTTCTAAAACGTGATGAGGCTGGAGTACTTACTTTACAAAACCATGTATGTAAAGGTGGCTATTTTATTGAGTTGATATCCACATAACATGTCAGCCAAAATTGTTAGATGGCCTCCCAACAATCTCACAATAGGTTATGTAGGGGAAGTTTCGAGTTTTCTCTTCTGGGGAACATAAACTGCTGACAGAGGGGTTTGTCAGCAACTTTATTCCCCTTCTCCCATGAAATAAACCAACTGTCATGGATCTTATCCGTGGTGCTCTGTTCTTCAATAGAGCTAATGTTCTGTTTTGTATTTTTGTTCACATCCTCAATTCCTGCGCTGGTGTTGGGAGAGGCCTCTCTCCAGGCACCTCGTTCCGGGTGATTGTTCTGCTTCATTAGAGAGCAACCTCACCCGGAACACCGCCAGTCATAGTTCCTGCCTGCAGTAAGTGCTCTGGCATCCGTATGTGCTTTGATATTATCCTCATACCCCAGACCTGTTGTTACCTCTCTCCTCCAGTGTCCCTGACTCTGATGTTGTTCCTTGGCTCCTGACCTTCAGTTTGTACCCTGACCTCAGCTCCGCTTTTCCCAGTGTACCTTACGTGACTTCCTGGCTTTTGACCTCCGGCTTGTCCTCTGACTTTGGCACCGCTTTCCCAAGTATACCTTATGTGAATTCCTGGCTTCTGACCTCCATTTTGGGCTCTGACCTCGGCTTTGCATCATTTATGTGTTCCATACGTGACTTGACATCCGGTTTGTTTGACTGCCCCATCACTAGTTGCATCTGGTGACACCTAGTGGTAGTTCGTCACACACGTACAATCAGCTGAGCACAACGTTTTTGGTAGAGTTGGGAGTGGTGGCCATGGGTTGCGTATGTTTAGTTGACTAGTATATGTTCACTATTTTTCACATACAGTCCCTTATTCCGTGATCTAGAGGCTCATTTTTCCAGTTACACCACCAACCTCCACTAATATATATACAGTGCCTTGCAAAAGTATTCGACCCCCTTGAATTTTTCAACCTTTTCCCACATTTCAGGCTTCAAACATAAAGATAAAAATTTTAATGTTATATTTCATATTGAAATGGAAGGAGTATAATACCACTGCAAATCTACCAAGACCCGGCCGTCCATCCAAACTTTCATCTCAAACAAGGAGAAGACTGATCAGATATGCAGCCAAGAGATCCATGATCACTCTGGATGAACTGAAGAGATCTACAGCTGAGGTGGGAGAGTCTGTCCATAGGAGAACAATCAGTCGTTCACAGCAAAAATCTGGCCTTTATGGAAGAGTGGCAAGAAGAAAGTCATTTATCAAAGATATCCATAAAAAGTGTTGTTTAAAGTTTGCCACAAGCCACCTGGGAGACTCACCAAAACAAGTGGAAGAAGGAGCTCTGGTCAGTTGAAACCAAAATCGAACTATTTTGGCACAATGCCAAACGATATGTTTGGTGTAAAAGCAACACAGCTCATCACCCTGAACACACCATCCCCACTGTCAAACATGGTGGTTGCAGCATCATGGTTTTGGCCTGCTTTTCTTCAGCAGGGACAGGGAAGATGGTTAAAATTGATGGGAAGATGGATGGAGCCAAATACAGGACCATTCTTGAAGAAAACCTGTTGGAGTCTGCAAAAGACCTGAGACTGGGACAGAGTTTTGTCTTCCAACAAGACAATGATCCCAAACATAAAGCAAAAACTACAATGGAATGATTGGCAAATAAACATATCTAGGTGTTAGAATGGCCAAGTCAAAGTCCAGACCTGAATCCAATCGAGAATCTGTGGAAACTGCTATTCACAAATGCCTCCATCCAACCTCACTCAGCTCCAGCTGTTTGCAAAGTAAGAATGGACAAGAATTTCAGTCTCTCAATGTGCAAAACTGATAGACATACCCCAAGCGACTTGCAGCTGTAATCACTGCAAAAGGTGGCGCTACAAAGTATTAACTTAAAGGGGCCGAATAATATCGCACGCCCCAATTTTCAGTTATTTATTTTTTACAAAAATTTAAAATAAGCAATAAATATCGTTCAACTTCACAATTGTGTCCCACTTGTTGATTCTTCACCATAACATTAAAATTTTTATCTTTATGTTTGAAGCCTGAAATGTGGGAAAAGGTTGAAAAATTCAAGGGGGCAGAATTATTTCGCAAAGCACTGTATTATTTTGTTTCTCTTTTGTTTCTCTTAGAAATCAACATATTTTGGATGCTAGCAAATTATATCACACTGGTAATTACAAAGGTCCATGTTTTGCCAAGTAGTGATAGAACATACTGAGATGTTATAAATGGATACTTGATCTAGATATAATGTCTTTTGTTCATATATGATTATAAGGAAAGTGACCTTTTTAGGCAACACAATGTAACTGGTAGAAATAAAAAAATAAAAACACAGGAAAAGTGAGACACAAATACAACAGGAGTCAACTTGGTGTGTTTTAGAAATAAATTCTTTTCCACATTAAGGCATCACATGAATCTTTCTGTGGCATTTTGCCAGGTTCTCTGTACATAGCTGTGTACAACATTTTTCAGTTTTTGTTAAACTAAACTATTCCAAAATTTCTTCCTATAATGTCTTGCAATCTTGATCCATTCCTCATATAGCTGTCATGTAGCTGCTGAGCTGCAAAGCTTTTTAATCCCTTCGCTACAGTTTTCTCTCCAATTTTAAACACGCTGACAGTTCTTGTTCTGTACAGATCCCTTTTTAGTAGTCATTTCATTATCACCTCAGGCAGGATTAAAATAAAAGCTAACACCTAGGTATAGATATCATAGTATCCCCCATTCAATAAGTGATGGACACTGTTTCCCCTTTCCGGCATGGTGACCAGGCCCAGATTGGCAATCTGCCGAGCCAGAATCCCAAACTACAATGGGTAATCAACCGCTTAAAAGCTCCACTACCCTCACAATACGTGCGCACACATTCGGACGCATGCACACTGACGGCTCTGCTGAGGTTGCGCTCTCCAGTCTCTGCTAACTGGTAAGAAGATGGATACTGCTCCTTTGCGCACCCGATGCTGGCACTGCAGCCTTTCATCTTCCTCCCATCTCTGAGCTCTGGGTAAGTATGGAACCTATTTAATGTATAAAATAGTTGCAGTGTGATCTATGATATATATACCAGCAGTCATGGCCTCCTATAATGTATACAGCAGTTACAGCCACCTATAATATATACAGCAGTCACAGGCTTCTATAATGGTATATACAGCAGTCACTGCCTCATATAATTGTATGTGCAACAGCCTCCTATAATATATATGCATCAGTCGCAGCCTCCTTTAACAAATGTAGCAGTCACAGTCTCCTATATTATCTATACACAACAGTCATGGCCTCCTATAATATATATATATATACAGAAGTCTTAGCCTCCTGTAATGCATATACAGCAGTCACAGCCTACTACAATATATACAGCAGTCTCAGCCATCTATAATACATATCCAGCAGTCACAGCCCCCTATAATGTATATACACCAGTCACAGCCTCCTATAATATATATATATATATATATATATATATATATATATATATATATATATATATATATATACAGGAGGCTCATCCTCCTATAATATATATACAGCAGTCGCAGCCTATAATATACTCAGTAGTCACAGCCTCCTATAACAAAAATACAGCAGTTGCAGTCTTCTATAATATATCCAGTCTCCTATAAACAGCAGTCACAGCCTCCTATAATATATAACCAGCAGTAGCAGCCTCCTATAAAAAAAAATACAGCAGTTACAGCCTTCTATAATGTGTTTACAGCAATCACACCCTTCTATAACATATATACAGCAGTCACAGCGTCCCATAATACATCCAGCAGTTGCAGTCTCCTATAATATCTATACAACAGTCGCAGCATCTTATAATACCGTATATAAACAGAAGTCACAGCCTCCTGTAATATACATACAGCAGTCACAGGCTTCTTTAATGTATATACAGCAGCCACAGCCTCCTATAATTGTATATACAGCAGTCTCACCTTCCTATAATGTATATACCATAATTGCAGCCTCTTATAATGTATATACAGCAGACATAGATTTCTCTACTATATACAGCGGTCACAGCCTCCTATCATACATTGAATAGTCACAACCTCTTATAACATATACAGCATTCCCACCTGCCTATAATATGCATACAGTAGTCACAGCTTTGTATAATATATACAGCAGTCACTGCCACCTATAATGTTGACAGCAGTCATAGCCTCCTAGAATTTATATACAGCAGGCACAGCCATCTATATACAGTATATGCTATGCATACGTCTCTTGTACTGTATACATGGTGTGATTACTAATGTCTGCTCTCATGTATGTGAGTATATACATGAATATATATATATATATATATATATATATATATATATACAGTGCCTACAAGTAGTATTCAACCCCCTGCAGATTTAGCAGGTTTACACATTCGGAATTACCTTGGCATTGTGACATTTGGACTGTAGATCAGCCTGGAAGTGTGAAATGCTCTGCAGCAAAAAAGAATGTTATTTCTTTTTTTTTTTAAATTGTGAAAAGTTTATTCAGAGGGTCATTTATTATTCAACCCCTCAAACCACCAGAATTCTGTTTGGTTCCCCTAAAGTATTAAGAAGTATTTCAGGCACAAAGAACAATGAGCTTCACATGTTTGGATTAATTATCTCTTTTTCCAGCCTTTTCTGACTAATTAAGACCCTCCCCAAACTTGTGAACAGCACTCATACATGGTCAACATGGGAAAGACAAAGGAGCATTCCAAGGCCATCAGAGACAAGATCGTGGAGGGTCACAAGGCTGGCAAGGGGTACAAAACCCTTTCCAAGGAGTTGGGCCTACCTGTCTCCACTGTTGGGAGCATCATCCGGAAGTGGAAGGCTTATGGAACTACTGTTAGCCTTCCACGGTGTTCTGCCTTCGTCCACGTGTGAGCTGTGTGGACTCCGGCATACAGCTAACCTTCATCCACTGTTTCAATAAACAGACTGTGTTGCCTTTAAGTCTTTATTTATTAAATGATGATGGATAGGTAGATGATCATAAGAAATGGATGATTAATTGGTAAAAACTATAACAAAAGATACAAATCCAAATCAGTACAGGCATATCACAAATAACAGAATGACATACATAGTAGTACTGGTATTTACAGAATCTGCATAACATAGAGAGCAATGCATATGACTGAATACAACATTTACACTGCTGATGCTGCCCTACACCTGCTCTGCATGTATCACGGCCTATGTAATCTGAGTAGAGCCACTGTTACTTCACAGTGCCTACATAACAACTGTACACATATTCTAACATAAATATGTAGTTTAGTACAATGATTCCTACCGGGATCCACTAGTTAGGAGAAACGATTGAAGAAAAGGAACTGGAGCCAGCTAATAGCACCTCTGAATCCTATGGAGGCACCAAGACATCTGGTCTCCAACTCAGGAAGGGCAGGGAAAAGGGGCAGTCCAAGGAAGTATCTTTTCCTTAAAGCAATAGGCTCCAACCCACAGAAATACTGTGAAGATGTATGAGGAAAACACTTAAAACATAAGAAAGCCAACAGTGACCTCTTGTGGGCAACAAACGATATTACCCTTATCCTATTTAATGAATAGAAGACAGAACACTCCCCGCTTGGCGTTAACCAATGCCACTATTGGACTCCTGAGGGGATAACAACAACACAAGTTCAGTGACTGGTCTGGTGAACAGTTTGTTCTCTCCGAGCTTGCTCACTCTGACCTCTACCTTGCGTACTCTCCCGTCCTTGCTGGGAAAGGGTTTGGTGACCAGGCCGAGTAGCCACTCATTTCGGTGTGATTGACTGTCCTTTACAAGTACCACATCGCCAAGTCTGATATTTGGATGGTCTTTCTGCCATTTTGTTCTGGTTTGCAGAGTGGAGAGATATTGTTTCCTCCATCTGTCCCAAAAGGCATTGGACACGTTTTGTACTTGCCTCCATTGTCTTCTGTAGAGGTCTTTCTCGGTGAATTCTATAGGTGGAGCTTCTGGGACACAGGTTTTCTGTGTAAGTAACATGGCAGGAGTAAGAACTATTGAGTCTCCAGAATCTCCAGAAAGAGCTGTCAATGGCCTAGCATTCATGATAGCTGTAACTTCGGCCAAGAACGTAGTCAAGCTTTCGTGGGTAAGTCTGGTGTATGCTTGCAAGAGGATAGAATCTAGAATCTTGCGTGCAATTCCTATCATTCTTTCCCAGGTGCCTCCCATGTGCGATGAGTGTGGCGGGTTGAAGGTCCAGGTGCATCCTTGCTCACCTAGGTACCTCTCTACATTTGTAATGTCTAGATTGGAAGGGATTTGGAGTTCTCTTGCTGCTCCAATAAAGTTTGTGCCTCTATCAGAACGAATGTGCTTCACAGGGCCTCTGATAGCGATGAAGCGTCGAAGTGCATTTATGAAACTTGAAGTGTCCATAGATTCTATTACTTCGATATGAACAGCTCTGACAGACAAACAGGTGAATAGAACTGCCCAACACTTTGCTTTGGCATGGACCTTCCTAGTGCGTCTTGTAGCTACGGACCAGGGGCCGAACACATCCAGTCCAACGTTGGTGAAGGGGGGTTCAGTACTGAGCCTGTCAGGTGGAAGATTGGCCATCTTCTGGTTTTGAAACATACCACGAAGTTTGCGACACATAACGCAGTTGAAGATGAGTTTGCTCACGCTTCTCTTCGCTCCGACTATCCATAGTCCAGCCGCTCGTAGACTCCCTTCGGTAAACAAACGACCTTGATGTCTCACCAAGATGTGATGATGTTGAATGAGCAAGGTTGTGACGTGATGACGTCCGGGAATTATTACCGGGTGTTTCTCTGAGACTTCTACCTTAGCTTCTTGAATGCGGCCACCTATTTTCAGCAGCCCATCTTTGTCAATGAACGGGTCGAGTTTCCTCAACGCACTCTAGGAATGGGTAGTCCTTTGTCGAGATTGCCTATTTCCTTGTTGTAGGCTTCATTTTGTACAACATGGAGTATTGTAATCTTGGCTTTCTCTAGGTTGGGAGCAGTAAACGCATGCTTGCAGTGATGCCAACCTTTACTGCATCTCTGATTTGTTGGTAGTTCGGACTTGTAAAACTGAGTCACGTGTAGTAAAAAGGCGATGGCCCTAACAAGTGAGTTCCAGGTTGAGAATCTACTGAACCGATGAGATCCGAGGTGACATCCTGAAACCACTGTATGAAGAGCTGATACTTGAGGACGAAGGTCGTCGTCGACATCTGGATCCACCAGTTCAAATGTATCGGGCCTGCTGATGCTGGATGTTGTCTGGTACAGGAAGGCAGGGCCTGTGAACCATGTAGTGTCCTTAAGGTGACTTGGTGCAACGGATCTAGTCGCATGGTCTGCGGGATTGTGATGAGTAGATACGTAATGCCACTGATCAGGGCAAGTTGATCTTCTTATTCTCAACACCCGGTTGCTGACGTAGACGTAGAAGCGTCGTGTTTCGTTGCAGATGTATCCTAGTACCACCTTGCTGTCAGTGTAGAACTCTGCATCTTTGATCTCCTGATTCATTCCATCATCTGAGATAAGTTCAGCCAGCTCAACTGCAAGGACGGCAGCACAGAGTTCCAGTCTAGGTATCGTGTGTTCACGGAGTGGCGGCAGTTTTGTCCGACTCATGACGAACCCAATATGGATCTGTTCATTCACATCGGTGGTTTTAAGGTATACTACTGCTGCGATTGCTTTGACTGATGAATCGCAGAAGATACAGAGTCTTTGAGATTTGACTTCTGTGGATGGCACAGGAGCGTATGGTCGGTTCACATGAAGATCGGTCAAGGCCTCGAGAGACTTCCTCCACTCTGCCCACAGGTCTGCCTTTTCTGCAGGAAGTGTATCATCCCAATCAGATGTCTCTTGGTTGAAGTCTCTTAGCATCATTTTACCTTGAACGGTAACTGGAGCTACGAATCCCAGAGGATCGTACAAACTATTCACAAAGGAAAGGACACCTCTACGTGTGAAGGATTTTTCTTCTTTGTTGATCTGAAAGGTGAAGGCATCTGTCTTCAAGTCCCAAAGTAGTCCTAGGCTCCGTTGCATGGGAAGAGAGTCGATGCTCAGGTCTATGCCCTTCAGATCACTGGAATAGTCTTGAGAGGGAAAGGCTTCCATCAGTTCTCGGCTATTGGATGCAATCTTATGCAACCTTAAGTTGGACTGAGTGAGCATTTCTTGAGCTCTTTTTAGAAGACTGATTGCTGCCTCGTTTGTGGGTGTGGATTTCAAGCAGTTGTCTACGTAGAAATCCTTTTCCACAAAGGATCTGACATCTGACCTGTACTTCTCTTCACCTTCTTTGGCGGAATTCCTGAGACCGTAGATAGCCACTGCGGGGGAAGGACTATTCCCGAAGATGTGTACCCTCATCCGGTACTCTATGATGTCTTTATCTGGGTCGTTGTCACGGTACCAGAAGAACCTCAGGTAGTTTCTGTGTTCCTTTTTGACGAGAAAGCAGTGAAACATCTGTTGGATGTCAGCCATAAATGCCACCGTATCTCTGCGGAAACAGAGTAGAACTTCTAGGAGTCTGTTGTTGAGGTCTGGGCCAGATAGTAGGACATCATTCAACGAGACGTCTTCGCACTTGGCACTTGAGTCGAACACCACTCTTATTTGGCCTGGCTTTTTAGGATGGTACACTCCGAAGATGGGTAAGTACCAGCGTTCCTCAGAGTCTCGTAGTGTAGGTGCGATCTCTGCATGGTTATTTCGGAATATCTTCTCCATGAAGGTAAAGAAATGTTCTCTCATCTCGGGAGACTTCTTGAGCTTGTGTCTGAGGGAGACAAATCGACTGTAGACCTGTTCCCTGTTGTTGGGTAGGCGTTGTCTCCGTGGTCGGAATGGTAAGGGTGACACCCAGCTGTTCGACTTGTCTTTGGTTATTTCGTGGTCCATGATGTCCAAGAACATCCTGTCTTCTATGGACATTGCTGTTTTGTTGTCCTCTTTGGTCCTGTGGAAGACTGTACAGCCTATGTGGTCTTGTTCGCCCTCACAAGCGTGGTCTTCGTTGGAAGGAACTGCGAAAAGACATGGCAGAGGAGTACTGCTTGGTAATTCCTTTACCAACAGACTGTTGTGACATGGTCGGAAGAAAGACGGACGTCCATTTTCTAGTGTGTTGGTGAGCATACTGTTGACTGAGGCTGGCTTGTGTGCTCCTCCTAGACAGACATCTCCTACAATGACCCATCCTAGGTCAAGTCTCTGCGCATATGGAGCGTTCTGGAAGCCGTTAATGGACTCTCTAGCCTTATGCACGCGTAGCATGTCTCTTGCAAGGAGTAAGGCTATTGGAGCTTCTGAGTCCAGTTCTAGAATCAGGTGAGCTATACGCTTCAGATGGGGGTGATGAGCTGCTACCTCTGGTGAAGGTATCTCGGACCTGTTGTCAGGAATCTGCTTGCACTCCAGTATGGTAGGTAATGATAGGCAGGTCTGACCATCTATGGATTCCACCTTGTATCCGCTTGCCTTCCTCCCCGCCATCTCAACGGTACCTGAACATGTCTTCAAGGAGTAGGGAGAACCGGGGCCTGCAATGTTGAAACTGCTGAAGAAGATGGACTTGGCAAGAGACCTGTTGCTCTGGTCGTCCAAGATCGCATAGATCTTAATTGCTTTGTCCCTGCGGCCTGCTGGGTAGACACTGACAAGGCAGATTTTCGAACAGGACCTTCCTCCTGTGAGTCCTTTACAGATCTCCGTACATTGAGAGGTAACCACCGTGGTGTCTTCTTCAGTGTTCTTCTGTTTTCCATCGTGTTCTTCTGCTTGCGGCAACACTCGTGTAGGTGGTCCAGGGTGTAAGGCTGTATTGTGATCCGTGCTGTCACATTCTGCACATTTCACGCTAGCTTCGCAGTTCCTGGCCATGTGCGATGTTGCAGCACAGCATTTGAAGCAGATGTTGTGTTCCTTGAGGAAGCCTTTGCGATCCTCTAGAGACTTCTCCCTGAAGGCTCTGCATTTTAGTAGAGGATGTGGTTTCCGGTGTAGAGGACACTGTTTAATGATATCCTGGGGTTTGTTCTCTTCTGGAGGATGCTTACTCTCTTTGTGAGCAGGACCTGAGGAGACAATGTTAGTTTTGTGGACTGCCACGGGTGCCCTACTGGGTTTGACACCGGGGGCGGTGGTACATGACAGAGTAAAATCAAAACTAGGGTCATTTCTGATTTTAGCTTGCTGAGCTACAAAACCTACAAATACAGCAAAGGGCGGGAATGGCGCGTTATGTGTTTGCTTATACCATGAACCGTGTGAGACCCACTTTTCTTGTAGATTGTAAGGAAGTTTTTGCACTATCGGATTGACACCCCTAGCGGTATCCAAGAATGCCAATCCGGGCAAATCTCCTTCCTCTTGGGCAACCTGTAACTCTACTAACAGATCACTTAGCTCTCTTAGCCTTTGAAAGCCTTTGGGTCCTATCTTAGGGAAGTCATCAATTCTTTTAAACAAAGCATTTTCAATAACTTCTATGGACCCATAGCATTCATCAAGTCTCTTCCACGCCAAGTGTAGACCTTTGGGTGGGTTTTTAATGTTAATGTCTCTTAGTCTTTTGGCATGTTCTACCGATTCACTACCAAGCCATTTTACCAGGAGATCTAACTCCTCACTACAAGAAAGTTCCAAACTTCTTATGGTGTTCTGGAACGAGGCTCGCCATGACCTATAATTCTCGGCACGATCATCGAACTTTACAAGTCCTTTTGTGATCAGATCTCGACGAGCAAAGAACTTTGCAAAGTCCATGGTGGCTTGGTCAGTGCTGGTGCGAGCCGGTGTGTGGTCGTGTCTATTGTGTGGTGTATCACCATACCTGTAGGGTGTTTCCGCCTTCGGAAAGTCAGCATAGTACCTCCCTGGAGAGGAAGGTGTCTCTTTGTGGTAAGATGGTGGTTGTACCTTCCGCTCTGTGGAATAGTAGTTTTGGTGAACCTCCTCGTGCTGTACACTCTCTTGCTTGAAGCGGTGTAATTCGAGGTTGGATGGCTGGCCGTCTGCGTAGTCTGTTCGGTGAAGCACATCTGAGCTGTCATCTATCCTGGAGTATTGGTAGACGTATTCTGCGACGCGCTGTGCTGGATCCTGCTGGTTTAGGTCCGGCCCAAGAACATCGCTGCGTCTTTCTTCGGGGTGCTCTGCCGCTTCCAGGAACTCTGCCTTGGCTATTGCGGCCGCTGTCTCCTTTTCTACGGCAAGTCTTTCTAGAGTCAGTTGCAGACGTGCACTCTCTGCTTCTTGTTCTGATTGCAGACGTGCACTCTCTGTTTTAGTTTGAGTTGCATTTCCTGTTCAGCAAAGGAGGACCTCACTTTAGCTGCTTCGGCCTCAGCGCGGGCGACGGCAGCAAGCTCCCTAATTGAGGACTTAGTAGACCTTGCCCGTGACCTTGTCTTCAGGGAAGACGCTCGGCTGACAGACATTGTGCACTTGGCTGCAGACTACTTTAGCGGGAAACAGAGTCTATTTGCGGACGGCCTCCCGCGTGGTGGAGAGTGGAATGGTGGTTTCTGGCGTACTGCGGTTTAGTCAGTGCGGCTGTATGGTGGCTGCTGCGACATCCATATGCGGTAAAGCGTGGATGTTAGCGGTCCCGTACTACAGCCTGCGACCGGCTATCTTTACTAGAGCTGGACTGCGCTCTTGTTCTATGTAGCTGTATGGCGGCTGCTGTAATACCCGTGTGCCGTGTAGCGTGGGTGTTAGCTGTCCCGTACAATTCGTACAATCGCTGCCTGCGACCAGCAGCCCGTTTTTACTGTTCTGCCTTCGTCCACGTGTGAGCTGTGTGGACTCCGGCATACAGCTAACCTTCATCCACTGTTTCAATAAACAGACTGTGTTGCCTTTAAGTCTTTATTTATTAAATGATGATGGATTGGTAGATGATCATAAGAAATGGATGATCAATTGGTAAAAACTATAACAAAAGATACAAATCCAAATCAGTATAGGCATATCACAAATAACAGAATGACATACATAGTAGTACTGGTATTTACAGAATCTGCATAACATAGAGAGCAATGCATATGACTGAATACAACATTTACACTGCTGATGCTGCCCTACACCTGCTCTGCATGTATCACGGCCTATGTAATCTGAGTAGAGCCACTGTTACTTCACAGTGCCTACATAACAACTGTACACATATTCTAACATAAATATGTAGTTTAGTACAATGATTCCTACCGGGATCCACTAGTCAGGAGGAACGATTGAAGAAAAGGAACTGGAGCCAGCTAATAGCACCTCTGAATCCTATGGAGGCACCAAGACATCTGGTCTCCAACTCAGGAAGGGCAGGGAAAAGGGGCAGTCCAAGGAAGTATCTTTTCCTTAAAGCAACAGGCTCCAACCCACAGAAATACTGTGAAGATGTATGAGGAAAACACTTAAAACATAAGAAAGCCAACAGTGACCTCTTGTGGGCAACAAACGATATTACCCTTATCCTATTTAATGAATAGAAGACAGAACACACGGCCTGGACAGCCTTTGAAAGTTTCCACCCATGCCGAGGCCAGGCTTGTCCGAAGAGTCAAGGCTAACCCAAGGACAACAAGGAAGGAGCTCCGGGAAGATCTCATGGCAGTGGGGACATTGGTTTCAGTCAATACCATAAGTAACGCACTCCACTGCAATGGTCTCCGTTCCAGACGAGCCCGTAAGGTACCTTTACTTTCAAAGCGTCATGTCAAGGCTCGTCTACAGTTTGCTCATGATCACTTGGAGGACTCTGAGACAGACTGGTTCAAGGTTCTCTGGTCTGATGAGACCAAGATCGAGATCTTTGGTGCCAACCACACACGTGACGTTTGGAGACTGGATGGCACTGCATACGACCCCAAGAATTCCATCCCTACAGTCAAGCATGGTGGTGGCAGCATCATGCTGTGGGGCTGTTTCTCAGCCAAGGGGCCTGGCCATCTGGTCCGCATCCATGGGAAGATGGATAGCACGGCCTACCTGGAGATTTTGGCCAAGAACCTCCGCTCCTCCATCAAGGATCTTAAGATGGGTCGTCATTTCATCTTCCAACAAGACAACGACCCAAAGCACACAGCCAAGAAAACCAAGGCCTGGTTCAAGAGGGAAAAAATCAAGTTGTTGCAGTGGCCTAGTCAGTCTCCTGACCTTAACCCAATTGAAAACTTGTGGAAGGAGCTCAAGATTAAAGTCCACATGAGACACCCAAAGAACCTAGATAACTTCGAGAAGATCTGCATGGAGGAGTGGGCCAAGATAACTCCAGAGACCTGTGCCGGCCTGATCAGGTCTTATAAAAGACGATTATTAGCTGTAATTGCAAACAAGGGTTATTCCACAAAATATTAAACCTAGGGGTTGAATAATAATTGACCCACACTTTTATGTTGAAAATTTATTAAAATATAACTGAGCAACATAACTTGTTGGTTTGTAAGATTTATGCATCTGTTAATAAATCCTGCTCTTGTTTGAAGTTTGCAGGCTCTAACTTATTTGCATCTTATCAAACCTGCTAAATCTGCAGGGGGTTGAATACTACTTGTAGGCACTGTATATATATATATATATATATATATATATATATATATATATATATATATATGTATATAATATCACAAAAGTGAGTACACCCCTCCTATTTTTGTAAATATTTTATTATATCTTATCATTGGACAATTCTGAAGCTATGACACTTTGATACAATGTAAAGAGGTGCGTGTACAGCTGTTATAATAGTGTACATTTGGTGTGCCCTCTAAATCAATCAATACAAAGCCATCAATGTCAAAACCATTGGCAAATAAAACTGAGTACACTCCTAAGGGAAAATAGCCAAATAAAGATACATACATAAAGATGGCCTAGGCTAGAAGAAGATTACCAACACTCTGAACCTGAGCTGCAGGACGGTGACCAAAACCATACTGCGGTTTAACAAGACAGATTCCTCTCAGAACAGGCCTCACCATGGTCGACCGAAGAAATTGAGTGTACGTGCTCAGCGTCATATCCAGAGGTTGTCTTTTCAAAATAGATGTAAGAGTGCTGCCAGCATTGCTGCAGAGGTTACAGGAGCAAGCGATATCCAGCATCCCGCCCAGAGATTGATAAAATCAAAGGTTTATTAAATCTTTTTAAAATTCATGACAAATGTTAAAATAAGGATGTCCCTTAAGCATACACTTTTGAAACTGAGAGTTCTTAATTATAGGATAAATAAATATCAAATGGACTCCATTAAATAGCATCAAACAGGAAATGACAAAATAAAAAATTAGCGTACATAAATTGAACATTGTACAAAAATAACAATCTGCTCAACCTCAATAAATATATGAGATCATATTTAATATTCATTGCTTTTGGACTTCTAGTATCTAATTTTAACATCCACATCGCATCACGTTTCTATAATATATGTAACTTATAACCTCGCCTGGGCGGGGTTATTTTTTCAATTGCGTTGAATCATAAGTAGATAAAATTGTGCTCCGGAACCCAACCTGACCCGAAACTCATTGGAAGTCACTGATTGGGCTGTTCAGGTCTCCGCCCACATACAGCTAGCCATAAACAAAGCACTTCCTCAGGATGGTGAGCAGTAACGCTGTTCTTACTCCCAGTGAGGACCACTCAAACATTGCAAGTGGCTCACACTGGGTTGAGCACCGAGCGTATCTGTGACGCCCCTGGACTATTCAGGTCGTCACCGGGTACTGCTCAAACTGCCCTCCCCGTGCAGTATTCAACCCCCTATGGTTCTGGGTCTCTATCCTACAGTACTGCCTCCACCAGCATTCACATATCCTAGATACACCTTGCACCACACCTGTCAGGCACACCAGTGGGCTGCTTAAGCAGGAATAGGGCCGCCCACCTAGGGGTCAGACAGGGAGGTGGGAGGTGTCAAGTCAGTTGAGTTGTAGCCTTCAAGCTGTGAGGAGCTCTGAGGAAGCTGGGAGATGGAGCTCCCAGGGGAGAAGTAAACTAGGTCGCAGACGGTGGTCTGGACCTAGAGGAGTCGGACCCCGGTCACAGGGGATTGACGCTAGGTGCCTGGGACCCGCTGACGGTCAGCAACCTGGTCCTATCACCGGTCCAGGAACAAAGGCACGACGGGGTACACGGACCCTAGGTCGGGGAGAAGCTTCACCCGACCTGGCCATTAACCTGCGGAGGACTTTTCCCACCAGCTCAGATATCGGGGACACTAGCGCAATAAGGGGGATAGGGCTTTACTAGCAAGCAGCCCACTGAAATCCCAAGTGTGAGCTCCCGAGAGAAGGCTCCTCCACTTAGCCACAGTGGAGAGCGGGGCCCGGACAGCTCCAAGCTACCGGGCCACAACAGACAATCTAAAACTTAGTGCCAGGAGGCAGGTTACGGACAACCGGCAGCTCCCCTCAAGAGCCAACGGCGTTCAGGGACTTGGTTTTCCCTGTTGTCAGCATCTGCTTCATTGCTTAGTGAGTAATCGACTGACCCCTGCACTGCGCCCCGCATCACCAACCAGAGTCCTGGGGCCTCCCCCTACCTGTGGAGGGCAACGTCATCTAGCTGCCCCACTCCATCACCCCGGGTACTCCCAACGGCAGCGGCGGTACTCCGAATTACCGTACACCACAGGTGGCGTCACAAACTATACCAAATCCCCTGTAAATACTCCCTTTCCATTTGAGTGTGGCCCTTAAGCCCCCGAGTCCCGAGACCCTCGAGCCATGAACGATCACTACCCCTGGATCCTAGCGGTTCGATAAGCTGCTGGGGCGGCACACCTCCAAGTATACCGATGCTCGCTCAAATAGGTTACATACATAAAGCACCGAAACTCTAAGGGGTACTTTGCACACTGTGACATCGATAGCGATCTCGTTAGCGATGTGAAATTCTAGATCGCAAGTGCGATCTTTCGAGATCGAACATGTGTAAAATGACCTATGTGCGATCTCGAAAGATCGCACTTGTGATCTAGAATTTTACATCGCTAACGAGATCGCTAGCGATGTCGCAGCGTGCAAAGTACCCTTAACACTGATTTTTTTTTTGTAAAGTCTATTTTTGGTACTGTGACGGTGGTGTCCATTTTTGTAATATGGCCCCGGCACCATTTTTTTTCTGCATGTTTTCAAATACACAATGGAATTTTTCTGTTGGTGATTTGAGCACTATGGGTTTATGTTCAACATTTCTAAGAGGATACATTTTCTACACCCACTGACCTTCAAGCTAAATCTTCCCTTGGGAAGGAATGCAATGTTTTTCTAAATAGATAAAGAGATGTGCGCACACATACAGCCTCCTCCCATGGCATTATGCCCACACTATGTTAATCAAAGGTATGAAATGACCTATTAAAACACTAGTTGAAATATCTAATAGTCTAAAAAGATTTAAATACAACCAATCCATCGTAAAAATGCTAATGCAAGCAATAAGATGCTTATATTTTGTCTATTCAACCAAGGTTGGATTGGAGTACTCTGGGCCCACCAGAGAAAATCATTCTTGGGGCCCCCTTGTAGCTACATATAAACAAATATTAGATGACCAAATGCTAAGGGTATAATACAATTCGTAAAGTGCCTCTCCACAGTTTTTTCCTTTCACCGCTGGAGTGCGGTTCTCATCTAAGGTCCCAAACCTTATTCTTAAGGGTGCTTTACACACTGCGACATCGGTAACGATATATCGTCGGGGTCACGTCGTTAGTGACGCACATCCGGCACCGTTACCGACATCGCAGCGTGTAACGCAAATGAGCGACAATCAACGAGCACAAAAACGTCAAAAATCGTTGCTCGTTGTCACGTCGCTCATTTCCTTAATATCGCTGTAGCGACAGGTAAGATGTTGTTTGTCGTTACTGCGGCAGCACACATTGTTGTGTGTGACGCCGCTGGAACGACAAACATCTCCTTACCTGCGTCCACCGAAAAAGGAGGAAGGAAGGAGGTGGGCGGCATGTTCCGGCCGCTCATCTCCGCCCCTCCTTTTCTATTAGGCGGCGGTTCAGTGACGCTGCTGTGACGTCGCTGTGACGCTGAACGAACCGCCCCCTTAGAAAGGAGGCGGATCACCGGTCACAGCGACGTCGCATAGCAGGTATGTCCGTGTGATGCTGCCGTAGCGATAATGTTCGCTACGGCAGCGATCACCACATATTGGCCGTACGATGGGGGCGGATGCTATCGCGCTCGGCATCGCTAGCATCGGCTAGCGATGTCGCAGCGTGTAAAGCCCGCTTTAGGCTGGAGTCACACTAGTGTACATATGCCATGTGATGCGAGAGCATCGGATGTGATATGCTAATGACCCCCGGCTCAGGCTCTGCTGTGAGCGTGAGCCGAGTGTCATGCGACTGTGACCCAATCTTGCAATCGGGTCACAACTGTGAAGCTGAGGGCGGGCGCTGCGGAGGAGAGGGAAGGGTTAATCCCCCCCATCTCCTCCATTGTCAGCATGTGCATATATTGCACTGCACTGCCGAGTGCAGTCCAATGTATCTCTCGCATCCATTCAATTGAGTGATATGGCTCTCGCAGAAAATTGCAGCATGTTGCGACTTTTCTCGCATCCAGAATCTGGATGCGAGAAAAGCTGACCTACTGCTCTCCCTCATTGATTAACATTGGTCAGAGTGCAATGCAAAATTTTCTTGCATTGCACTCGTCCGTTTTTCACGCTCGTGTGAGTGTGCCCTTATACTCACATTCTGGCATCTTCACCCTCTAGTGCTGACAAGCTTGTCGGTCTCTGGCAGTTTGTGATCTGCCAGTTGCTCCAGTGTCTCATGGAGCCAGAAGTCACACCTCAATACATGTCTATGAGAGCCTCGTTCTGGCTCCCATAGACTTGTATGCGCACTTGTGAAGTAACGTATGACTTACGGACAGTCAGAAGTTGCGCTCACAAGATGGTTTCACAGGAAAAAAAAAACCTGAAAATGCCAGAGAGTGAGTATAAGGCAATGGCAGAT
The DNA here is from genome assembly GCF_048569485.1 of Anomaloglossus baeobatrachus. Taxonomy (NCBI): domain Eukaryota; kingdom Metazoa; phylum Chordata; class Amphibia; order Anura; family Aromobatidae; genus Anomaloglossus; species Anomaloglossus baeobatrachus. Next base: position 107,428,828 of record NC_134359.1, read on the forward strand.
ACCTTCGGTTAAAAGCACCACTCCAGTGGTGAAAAAAACAATGATGGAGTGGTGCATTAATGTTATAGAAAGACCTGGCGCCCACATTTTGGTGAAAACTCAATGGTAAATGTCTGCTGCTGTGTATTAGCTACTAAACGAATTGACCGACGCTGCAGCTTTGACATGAACAATGCCACACAAAGGAAGAGGTCAGTGGTAAAGAGAATGAACCATTTGCGCACTGTTAAACGCAACAATATTTGCACAATATTTGCGTGCATATGATTGCTGTTAATTTGCTGGGGCATTTCCATTTCCATTGTAGAAATTCTGCACCAAATACTTTATGTGAATATGTATACTAGATGTACTAAAAGTGATGGGGGCCCTAAATCAGTTATGTGTGACACTGGAGTGATATTGAAAGACAGCTTTTCCTCACATCCCCCATAAACTTCACAGAAATCTCTCTGTCAGCTATAGGGCCATAACTTTTTTATGAGAAGCCTCATTTTGTTAATGGTGGGGGAAGAAAACCAAAGTCAGTCAGGGCTTATACAGCAGGAGGGGACACAGGCTGCTTTACACGAGTCGATCTATTGTGCGATGCATCGTTGGGGTCACGGATTTTGTGACGCACTTCCGTCATTCGTAACGACATCTTCTCATGTGACAGCTCCTTGCGAGTCCAACCGATGCCTAATCGTTTGAAATTCGGCCATCGTGTACTCATCGTTTAATTCCATAAAATCGGTCAGTTTAGTCTTAATGAACGACACATTGCAAAGTGTGACACCGTGTAATCGGCCATCCTCGTAGTTGTTTGTGACGTCAGTAAACGTTCAGGGCGTATTTGTGGTTTTAAATAATCACGCCTAATCTAATCGGATTGGTTGTAGCAGATGCGTTTTGATTGGTTATTACTGTTATAAAATACGGAGCTGTAGTCATGATGTGTGAACATTCAGCCTTGGCGTCATGCACAGTGTTTTATAGTGCATTATTCATTGTGAACGGCTAAATGACACAATAAATAAACCATACAAAACCAAATTTAACCCACCTTTGGAAGATAGATACTCTGAATTCGTCATAAACCAGACCACAAACAACAAACAAGATTGATGCTAAGGACACACGAGGCAACAAAGACAGACGCAGAAGAGAAACTATATATATGGGATGTAACCAATCAACCACATTAGCAGAACTGGATTGAGCAGGTCAGAAGAATTCAGGGCGTGCAACAATCCAGACAACGTCACGGAGGGCTGTATAGTTTGCCTAATTACGCCCATACAAAAGACAGATTGACCAAAGGAAAACATGTGTGAAGCCTTTTGGACGTCCGCCATGGCCAATCAATATATCGATGAGCGCTTTGTGGTCGTTTGACAACACTCAACGTGTGACACATGGACAACTACCTATCAGCGATACAAAAAAAAAAAAGACTTTGCCAAATAAATCGCACGATGGATTGACTCGTGTAAAGCAGCCTTAAGTCAGGGGTGATACAGTGGGAGAAGACACAGTGAGTCAGGGGTGATACAGCAGGAGGGGACACAGTCAGTCAGGGGTGATACAGCAGGAGGGGACACAGTCAGGGGTGATATAGTGGGAGGAGACACAGTGAGTCAGGGGTGATACAGCAGGAGGGGACACGGTCAGTCAGGGGTGATACAGCAGGAGGGGACACAGTCAGTCAGGGGTGATACAGCAGGAGGGGACACAGTCAGGGGTGATATAGTGGGAGGAGACACAGTGAGTCAGGGGTGATACAGCAGGAGGGGACACGGTCAGTCAGGGGTGATACAGCAGGAGGGAACACAGTCAGTCAGGGCTTATACAGCAGGAGGGGACGCAGTAAGTCAGGGGTGATACAGTGGGAGAAGACACAGTGAGTCAGGGGTGATACAGCAGGAGGGGACACAGTCAGTCAGGGGTGATACAGCAGGAGGGGACACAGTCAGGGGTGATATAGTGGGAGGAGACACAGTGAGTCAGGGGTGATACAGCAGGAGGGGACACGGTTAGTCAGGGGTGATACAGCAGGAGGGGACACAGTCAGTCAGGGCTTATACAGCAGGAGGGGATGCAGTAAGTCAGGGGTGATACAGTGGGCGGAGACACAGTGAGTCAGGGGTGATACAGCAGGAGGGGACACAGTCAGGGGTGATATAGCAGGAGGGGACACAGTCAGTCAGGGGTGATATAGCAGGAGGGGACACAGTCAGTCAGGGGTGATACAAGAGGAGGGGACACAGTCAGTCAGGAATGATACAGGGGGGAAGGCGGTGCAGTCGGTCAAGGGTAATACAGGGGGAAGGGGGCATAGTCAGTCAAGGGTGATACAGGTGGAAGTGATGCAGTCACTCAGGAGTGCTACAAGGGGAAGAGTGCACAGTCAGTCAGGAGTGATACAAGGGAAGGGGACGCAGTCAGTCATGGGGGATACAGGGGGAAGGGGGCACAGTCAGTCAGGGGTGATACAGGGGGAAGGGGGCAAAGTCAGTCTGGGGTGATACAGGGGTAAGGGAGGGCAGTCAGTAAGGGGCGATACATGGGAAGAGAGTGCAGTCAGTCAGGGGTGATACAGGGGGAAGACAGGGCAGTCAGTCAGGGGTGATACAGGGAAAGGGGGAGCAATCAGTCATGGATGATACAAGGGTAGAAGTGGCCCAGTCATGGGTGATACAAGAGGAGGTGCTGCAGTTAGTCATGGGTGATACAGGGGGAGAAGCTTAGTCTTAGGTCTTATGGGGACAAGGGGCTGAGTCAGTCAGGGGTGATACTGTGGAGAGGAGCTCAGTCAGTCAGGAGTGATACAGGAGATGAGGCTCAGTCAGTCCAGGGTGATACTGGAGAAGGGGACATAGTCACTAGTCAGAGATAATTCGGGGAGAGGCGCTCAGTCAGACAGGGGTGATACATTGGGAGGGTCAATCTGAAAAAAGAGGGGGATGAGAGCACCACGATTGAATAAATGGGATCTAGCCAAAAGTACACACCTGTGATGCAAGTCGAGACAAGAAAAAAGAGAGGGTGTGTAACAAATGGGATCACCAAAATGCTCTTTAGGAAAATGAAAAAATATTTTATTGACAAAAAACACCAACATACATTGTTAAAAATAATTAAAAACACTCAAAGAGTGGACATACATACTAGAGTCTACATATAATATGCAAAATAAACTCCAGAGTTCCTCCTTTAGAGGTGAATAATGGTCATAGAAAAGCCCCTGACTCCATCAGAGAGCATAACACCATACAAAAAATGCCTGTAAATAAACAGAGATGTAACACAGCAATTAACACTGTGTATACTGCAGCTTGCACTGGAAAAACGCTGGAGCAGCGAGTGCCATAATCAGAGCAGACATGAAAGATTAAATGCACAGAACAGATGCAAAGCAGTAAGATTAAATCAATACAGACCAGATGTAAGAAGTGACAGTCCTGGAGCAAAACCTGGGAGTGCAGCAAAATGACCAACCTAAGGAGGAACCTGCTCTGATTATGGCACTCGCTGCTCCAGCGTTTTTTCAGTGCAAGCTGCAGTATACACAGTGTTAATTGCTGTGTTACATCTCTGTTTATTTACAGGCATTTTTTGTATGGTGTTATGCTCTCTGATGGAGTCAGGGGCTTTTCTATGAGCATTATTCACCTCTAAAGGAAGAACTCTAGGGTTTATTTTGCTTATTATATGCAGACTTCAGTACGTATGTCCACTCTGAGTGTTTTTAATTGTTTTTAACAATGTATGTTGGTGTTTTTTGTCAATAAAATATTTTTTCATTTTCCTAAAGAGCATTGGTGATCCCGTTTGTTACACACCCTCTCTTTTTTCTTGTCTTGACATACATTGGGAGGGGACGCAGTCAGGGGGGATTTAGGGGGAGTGGCTCAGTCAGATATCCTGGGCCCATTCTGGTATATATATTATACTCCTGGTATATATGTCCCCATCCTGGACCCCTCCTGGTATACATATCCCCCTTCCTGGTATATATGTCCACTTCCTGGTATATATGTCCTCCTCCTGGTATAAATGTCCCCTTCCTGGTATATATGTCCTCCTCCTGGTATATATGTCCCCTTCCTTGGCTCCTCCTGGTATATATCCCCATCTTAGTTTATTTGTCCCCATCCTGGTATATATGTTCCCATCATGGGACCCTCCTGTATATATGTCCCTCCCTGATATGTATGTCCCCTTCCTCGTTTATTGTCCCCTTCCTGGTACATATTTCCTCCTGCTAGTATATATGTCCCCTTCCTGGGCGACTCATGGTATACATGTCCCAATCCTGGTTTATTTGTCCCCTTCCTGGTGTATATGTCCTCTTCCTGGTTCCCTCCTGGTATATATGTCCTACTCCTGGTATATATGTCCCACTCCTAGTATAGATATCCTCCTGTTATATATGTCCCCCTCTTGGGCCCCTCAGGGTACAAATGTCCACCTCTTTGGCCCCTCCTGGTGCATATGTCCAGGTTCCTGGTATATATCTCTCCTCCTGGGCCTCTCCTGGTATATATATATATATATATATATATATATATGCCTCTTGAGCCACTCCTGGTACATATATGACACCCCTGGACTATTCATGTCGTCACAGGGTACTGCATGCTCTTTCTCTTTAGTGCAGGATTCAACCCCCCATGGTTCTGGGTCTCTATCCTGCAGTACTACTTCCACCAGCATTCACAAATCCTAGATACACCTTGCACCCCACCCTGTTAGGCACACCAGTGGGCTGCTTAAGCAGGAATAGGGCCGCCCACCTAGGGGTTAGGCAGGGAGGTGGGAGGTGTCAAGTCAGATGAGTGGTAGCCCTCGAGCTGTGAGGAGCTCTGAGGAAGCTGGGAATTGTAGCTCCCAGGGGAGAAGCAGACTAGGTTACTCTGGACTCTGAACCTAGAGGAGTCGGACCCCCGGTGGCAGGGGATTGAGGCTAGGTGCCTGGGACCTGTTTTAGAGGATGGTCAGCAGCCTGGGCCTAATCACCGGTCTGGGACCAAAGGCACGAGGGGGTACATGGACCCTAGGTCGGGGAGAAGCTTCAGGCGACCCGGCAATTAACCTGCGGAGGCAGGGCCTTTATGGACTGTTCCCACGAAGCTTAGAGATCAGGGGCACTAGCGCAACGAGGGGGATAGGGCTTTCCAAACAAGCGGTCCACTGAAATCCCAAGCGTGAGCCCCTGAGAGCAGGCTCCTTCACTTAGCCATAGTGGGGAGCGGGGCCCGGAAAGCTCCAAGCTGACGGGCCACAAAGGACACTCTAAATTTGTGCCAAGAGGCAGGTCACGGACCACCAGGCAGTGCTACAGGAGATGGGACCCGGATGAGCTCCCCTCAAGAGACAGCGGCAGTCAGAGACTTGGTTTACCCTGTTGTCAGCGTCTGCTTTATTACTGAGTGAGTACCCAACTGACAACTGCAACCAGCAAGCCTGCGCTCCCCCTGTATCCCGTAGCACCATCCAAAGTCCCGGGGCCTTCCCCCTACCCATGGAGAGTAACGTCATCTTGCTGCCCCACTCCAACACCCCGGGTACTCCCAACGGCAGCGTCGGTACTCCCAATTACCGTACACCACGGGTGGCATCACGAACTATATATACCTATCCCCTGTAACTAATTCCCTTCTTCATTTGAATGAGGCCCCCAAGCCCCAGAGACCCTCGAGCCACGAGTAATCACCGGATCCGAGCGGTTCGACCGCTGCAGGGGCGGCACACATATGTCCTGCTCCTTGTATATACAGTATATGTCCCCCTCCTGGGCCTCTCCTGGTATATACTGTATGTCGGCCTCTTGGGCCCCTCCTCATACATATGTTCCAGTCCTGGAACATATGTCCCATCCTGGGCCTCCTCTGGTATATATATATCCCCTCCTGGGTCACTCCTGGTATATATATATCCCCCCTCCTGGGCCTCTCATGGTACATATGTCCTGCTCCTGATATATATGTTTCCTCCTGGCCTCTTCCTGGTATATATGTTGGCCGAAAAAAAAAACAATTTACTCACCCTCCCCGGCTCCCACATCACGCAGCAACCTCTCTGCGCCTCAATACATTTCAGCTGGATATGCACATTTGGATCCACATCCAGCTAAAGCAAAGCAGGGAAAGGGGTCAATGGGCCCCTCCACCAATCCTGACGATCTTCCAACTCCTGTCTACAGCTCATGGAGCACTTAGCTTTCCCCGCCGGCTGCCGCGTTCCCACCCCATCCGCGGCTCTGTGTTACCTCTAGCAGTGTATTGAGATTGCAGCTTGATGTCCTCATCACGCTGTTGCACACTGGGCCACGGCATGACACGTCTGCGCCTTGCTATGTTCCTATGACCCTGGTTCCACCATATGGTTAATTTGCATGCAAAGCGCCTAAAGCAAATCACATGCAAATTAGCAATGTGTGGTGCGGCTGTGACTGGGACCCGGTAAAGAGGGGGGTTATGCCCAAGGCACAATAACGCAAAGTAAGTACCCCCCTTTCGCCGGCTCCATCAGTAAGGGCAGTAATGCCCTGATGGTCCTGCCAGCAGGTGCCAGAACTTGGACCCACCGAAGGATCCTCCAGTTCTCCAGTGTGCCAGTCTGACCCTGTATCTAACCAATAAGATGCTTATATTTTGTCTCTTTGGTATAACCAAAATTGTGTCTTTAAAAACCATGTACTTCCTCCAATTAAAGGGGAATTTTTATTATAGCTAGAGCTGCTGGTGTGTCTGTGTGTGTTCTTATTCCCTCCGTTGACAGCATTAATCTGTTACATGATGCGGATCCCAGAATGCCATTGGTCCCTATATGTTGCTGTGACAGTAGGAACACAAGTTTAAAGTTCGGGTCTTCTTATCTCTACTCTTTAACAGTGAAGTTTGGTGTTCGTACTGAACACAGATTTAAAAAAAATCAAGGATAGGAGAATAAAGCAAAAAAGTCCAGAGGTATAATAAAAAATACAAAAATGTTATTGTGGCATAGTTAAAAAGTCTATCTTGTGGAAACACTACCTTGGGAGGTATGATATCCCCAAGCAACCACACAACTAGAATAAAAGCAGTGAATATTGGTCCTATGGGTAACTGGTTGATAACAAATGGCTCTTACAAATGCGTACATAAAACATGCGAACTATAGAAATATATGATTAAAACCAAAATAACCATCTCATATACCAACAATAAACGATTTGAAATTGTTCCATGATTAATTGTATTACCAACAATGTAATTTATGTTATTTCTCGTGTAACCTGCCAGTTACAGTATGTTGGTAGCACCACTTGGTCCCTGAAAAAAGAGTCTTTGAACATATTTATGATTCTGGTAACATTACCACGAGAAGTCTATCAGGTGCTTCTCAGCACTTTCTCAATATACATAAAGGCAATGTTAACAGTCTATGAGTTAATGCCATTGAGAAAGTTCACCTGCCAAAAAGGAGCAGAGATCTCAGAGATTCTGCACCGCTGTGAAATAAAATGGATCTTTCTAATGGAAACCAGGGTTCCCTGCTTTATGAACATCAAGAAAGATATGTTATATGCATATTAATTCTGCACTTTTGGGTCATGTTGATGATGACAAAACACTTATGTACAATTGTCTTTTCATATGCTTTTTTTTTGTCTACTTTGTGCTTCTTTCATTTTGTCTCACATCCGCTCCCATGTTTTTTTAACCTTGTATTCATGGTATGTAGGACAGAGTTAGAGTAAGGACGCAAACATCCGAATTATTTCCACATGATGGACTTTTAAACTATCCCCCAATAAAATATTTGTATTTTTTATTATACTTCTGGATTTGTTTGCTGGATTCCCCTACCCTTGGATTAAAGATGGGCAGTGAACCCCATAGGGGTGAATAGGCCCCATGACGATCGGGAGGGTTCAGGGTAGGAAAGGGTTAAGGTATATGGCTAGAAGGTTGTATATGGGGCTTTTGGATTCGTGGGAGAAACGGCAAAGGGGATTGGGGGATAGACTGGAAGGGGTGGGGTGTTGCAGGGAGTATAAAGGGGGATGTGCATAGGTCACTGCCTCTTTGTCCTACAACCAATGTGTCCCACCTGTGCTGCTGCCTCGCTGACCTGCAAGATGGCGGCCCTGGCTGCACTGCTGGTGGGGCCTCTGAAGTCAGCGGAGTCGACACGCTGCAGGAGCAGCTGGCGGCGGTCTGGGGGCTGGAGCGGTTAGGCCTGCTGCTTCTGCACCCGGGCCGGCGCTGCGCGCTCGGCGGGCGCGGCCACCGGAGCGCTACTCCCCTGGCGGGGGGAGGAGGAATAGATCTGGGAGCCCCCCCTCGGGGACCCTCCGGGGCAGCGGAGCTCTCCTCACCTGTCTGGAGAGTCACCAGCCGCCGGGAGGACTCCTCGCCGGAGATCCCGTGGGCCGGAAGTGGGCGGAGCTTCGGCGAGGCCTACTTCCAGTTTGCGGCCTGCACGGCCCCGGACCGGAGCGACGGCAGCCCCCAGTGAAGAGCTGGCTGGGGGTGGTGCCCAGCGTTGTGGAGCGGGAGCGGAGAGCTCCTGCAGGGGGCAGGGCAGCGATCGGTGCGTGAGGGGCGGCGCGAATCAGAGCGGCAGCCAGAGAGGACCGGGAGCAGGGCCCTGCAGTCCACAGGGCCGGATGCTCCGGTCAGTAATAACGGTCCCCCCCAGCAAGGATCAGGCTGGGGGGAGTTCCCTGCGTACGTCGGAGCGGCACGGAGCGGAGACCCGTGCAAATGACTGAAGGGGGGATGGCGCAGCAGGCAGGAGTGGAGGCAGAAAAGAACGGCGGCAGGACGCCGCGTAGCGAAAAAGACAGAGGCCCAGCGGGAGACGCCCGGAGGAGCAGGGTGCGGTGACCGTGGGGGTTGACGGCCGCTGGAGGCAGGCTGTCCCCTCGCTGGTCCCCCCTGAGGACTTCAGTGGCGTTTCTGAAGCCGGCGAGGAAGAAGGATTGGAGGAGGCGGCTGAACGGATGGAGCGGCAGCAGGACATTCGTGTTACGGCTGCTCAGTTCAGAGGCAGCTCGGTAAGAGGACGACCACTATGTTTAATGTTGTGGGTAGCGGGGACAGGGGTTCCTCCGTGGGGGGTAGTATGCTGGGTGCGGTCAGTCAGTCGGGGTTACCCGGGGCGGAATTTTTTGGGGTTAGCTGTTGGGGGGTGTTGCAGGGGTTGTTGGCGGAATGGTTAGGACAGAGTGGGCCTGGGTCCGGCGGGGGGCTTCGGTGGGCCCCCGGTGGGTGTGTTGCCGGTGGTGCCGGTGCGCGAGGTAGAGGCTCAGGAAGCTGTGCTGGCGGTTGTTGCGGGTCAGGCGGACGGCGCGGCAGCTGAGGCGGTGATTAGAAAGGACATGGGAAAGACAAAAGAAAAGAAGGACGAGGTTGCGCGTTTGGGCGATAGGGCACGGAGTGCAGTAGCAGTATACGTGGGCGTTGAAAGTCCGTTGGGGGTACATTAAAAAAAAAAAAAGGAGGTAAGGGAGAAGATACAAAAAGGGGAGTATGTGAAAAATTTTTCCCTGCTCCCCTTGGAAACGTTTAACTTGGACAAAGGAAGCAAGTGACTCCAAGAAGGAAAAGGAGGAGGAGAAAAGGAAGTATAGGTTGCTCACTTTTACTAACTGGCTACAGGCCTTTGTGGCCCTAGCCAGTGTGATTGGGAAAAAGGAGCCGGAGCGTCCCCCCCCCCCCTTTTCCGGTTACATGGACTCGATCGGCGAGGCTAATGGAGGGTATGGGGGTTTAGGCTGGCTGTGATATGATGCGCAATTCCGGCAACGGAAGGCTCTGCGGCCTGGCATCCGGTGGGACCACAAAGATATTTCCTTGTGGATGCGGTTAATGATGGCCTCGGCCCAGCCCTTTCGGCGAGTCCCCGGCTGGTCAGAAAAAGGGCCAGGCTGGCAATTTAATGAGGGGCAATGTGAGTTTGGGGGCGTCGTGTCGGTTACAATACGTGTGTTCCGGTTGTGGAGGCTCCCGCTCTTTGGCCAGGTGTTTCGACCAAGGTTAAGGAGAGTTGGGGGAGGGGTCTGGAAAGGGAGGCCGCCAGTGAGGGTAGAGGCGATGCTCCCCTATTTAAATAGATATCCGTATGTTCGGGCGGTGGAGCTGTTGGCGACAGGTTTTAGGGAGGGTTTCCGGATTCCGTTTGAATCCGAGGCGCCGGTGTTTCGTCCGGGTAATTTGAGGTCCGCTAAAAAACATCTGGAGGTGGTAGGGGGAAAAGCTGCAGAAGGGGGTGGAGTTGTGGATGATGGCAGGTCTGTTCAAGGACCCGCCATTCTACAGCTTGAGGATTTCGCCACTTGGGGTGGTACCCAGGAAGGAGCCGAACACCTTTTGGCTCATTCATCATTATCCTATCCGGCAGAGTTGTCAGTGAACGATGGGTTTTCACCTGAGTTGTCTGTGGTCTGCCTGTCTCGTTTGACACGGCATGGGAGTCACTGCGGGTAGCCGGGCAGGGGGGGCCCTGATGGCCAAGGCGGATGTGGAAGCAGTTTTTGGTTAATTCCGGCATCCGGAGAATTTTCAGCTTTTAGGGTGCATGTGGGATGGTGAATACTATGTGGATCGGTGCCTGCCCATGGGGTTGTTCCATTTCATGTGTTTATTTTGCAGCGTTTGGTTCTTTTGTGGTATTGGTATTCAGGGATGTGGCAGTAGTCCATGCAGTGATTCACTACTTGGTTGATTTCTTTGCGTTGGCCCGGTGGGCTCCTTAGTTTGTTCCTTGTTGATATTTACGTTAGAGCGGATAGCGGGAAGCCTGGGTATTCCGTTTGCAAAGAAAAAGCGGAAGGGCCAGTGACGGCTCAGGGTTTTTTGGGCATCGGAATTGATACGGTGGCTATGGAACGCCGATTGCCGGTAGGGCAAGCTGCGTGATTTGAAGGCGTCAGTGCAGTTTTGTCTTAGGCTGGCAAGGTGCGGTTGCGGGATTTGCAGTCAGTGCGTAATAAATTGAATTTTGCTTGTCGCATTATGCCGATGGGGCGAATAGTTAATAGGCGATTGGCGAGCGCAGCTACAAGGGTGACAGCTTTGGATCATTTTGTCAGAGTGACGAAGGGATGAAAGGAGATCTGCTGGTGTGGGATGCATTTCTCGACCAATACAATGGAAAGATGTTATGGATGAGCAATGGCATTGTCAAATAGACAGCTGGAATTCTTTACGGATGCAGGGGGGGGGCCGTCGGGTTTGGGGCAATTTTTCAAACACATTGGTGCGTTGGAAATGGCCACGGCTTTGAGTGAAAAAAGGGGCTTGTAAAGAATCTTGCGCTGCTGGAATTGTTTCCCATCTTAGTGGCTTTGGAGTTGTGGGGCCCCGAATTTGGAGGCAAGAAGCTTGGCATGCATGGTGATAGCATGGCGGTGGTGCATTCTAGCAATTCACTGTCGGCTAAATCACCTCCAGTAGTGGAGTACTTGAGGCATCTATTGTTGCGTTGCTTGGCGCTCAAAATTGGTGTGGTGGCGTGGCATGTGCCGGGGTTCAAAATGAGGTGGCTGATGCGCTATCTCGATTGCAGTAGCACAGGTTCTGGTGACTGTGACGGGAGCAGACGTGGATGGAGTACTATGCCCATAATGGCTGTGGGACCTGGTGTCTGTGTAGCATTTGAGGGAATTAGGAGATCGGTGTCCGAGGCTACTGGTTGCCGGTATAAGTCGGTGTGGCAGAAATGGGTAGAGTTGGTGAAGGCGGATTGTATGGAGCCTGGTTACACGGGAGGAGCATTGGGGGTTTTGTCGTTGATTAGTGTGGATTTTTCTGCAAGGGGGTTTTCGAAAGGGGGCGCGGTCGCGGGTCACAAGGCGGCCTATAGCGTTCCCATTGTTGTTTCGTTTGGTGGGGTGTTTGTGGGGATATATGCTCGTTTCCTTATGAATGAGCCTTGTTCACGGGCCTTCGTATTGGCGTTCTTTGGGCCTTTCGCATCGGAGAATTGGTTAGCCCGACTGGGCAAGCAGGAGGCGGACTGTTGGTGGAGGGTGTGATCCTTGGGATGGATAGAGCGGAATGCTGGGTACGGTTTTCAAAGACAGATCAAGTGGGCCTGGGATGCCTGGTGGTGTTGTTTGAATTTCCAGGGCACCAGCTATGCCCGGTGGTACAAGTGAAGGAGTTTTTTGAAGGTGTGGGGTGGTTACCCTGTTGTTTTCCTTAGGCATGGGGATGGATCCGCTTTATAGCGATTCCAGTTTATCGCAGTGCTGAAGACTGCTTTAGTACGGGTGTGGGAGGAGACAAGGGATTGAGGGTCCCACTCCTTCCGGATTGGGGCAGCGACTGAAGCCGTTAGGTGAGGTCTGAGTGAGTATTGGATTCGGCAGATTGGGAGATGGTGGGAAGCTTTGCGGGCTGATGGTCGCCGGGACGGTCGGCAGCTCGGAGTGGCGATGACGGAAGCCCATCTGAAATGGCTCGGAAATTGGTAATGACCTGGGGGAGAGTTCGCCCTGAGGTGGCGTTTTATAGCTGTATTGATCGGGAACCGGATGCGTTAATTCAGCATGTGGGAGGGAATGACCTTGGAGTGAGGGCGGCGAGAGAGTTGAAGAGGGATATCAAGTTTGACTTGTTGCATTTGTAGAAGGCGTTCCCTGGTATTTTGATTGTAGGGTCCGGTATCATAGCCGGAAGCAGTGGCGTTTCGCGAGTTCGGTGGATCATATTAACAGGGCCCGGGTAAAAAATTGAACCGGGCATTGGCAGGGTCGGGCGCGAAATGGAGGATTGGTGGTCCGACAGGGAGAGCTGGAGGAGTCCACCGAGCATTATTTGAGGCGAGATGGGGTCCATCTCACGGGCATAGGTTTGGATTTGTGGATGTTGGTTTTGAAGGATGGCTTAAAGCAAGCAATGGAGGTGTGGAGGGCCCAGACCAAGTAAGGTGTCACTTGGCCGGTCTGTGGCGGGGTGATAGGTCCGTTCAGAGAGGTTGGAAGTACCGACAGTCGGTTTGTTGGATGAAGCCACTCAGGGGGAGTGGCTTCGGTTTGGATGGGAACTTGTGAGCGGAGGTCCTGCAGGTTCTGGGGAGGGGTAATTAACGATGGAACGTTATTACCCCACACCTCGGGTCGGTTGGTCACGGCCGAGGTGGTCCTCTGGGCCGGTTGGAGGTTACGGCCGGGGATAGGAATGATGGTTTGGCCTCTCGGACGGATCTATAAGATGTGTTTTTTGGAGAATAAGTATATATGTACAGGTTATGTGTAATCAATGGGTGGCATGTGGAGCCACGAGTTTGGGTACATACAGTGCCTACAAGTAGTATTCAACCCCCTGCATATTTAGCAGGTTTGATAAGATGCAAATAAGTTAGAGCCTGCAAACTTCAAACAAGAGCAGGATTTATTAACAGATGCATAAATCTTACAAACCAAAAAGTTATGTTGCTCAGTTAAATTTTAATACATTTTCAACATAAAAGTGTGGGTCAATTATTATTCATCCCCTAGGTTTAATATTTTGTGGAATAACCCTTGTTTGCAATTACAGCTAATAATCGTCTTTTATAAGACCTGATCAGGCCGGCACAGGTCTCTGGAGTTATCTTGGCCCACTCCTCCATGCAGATCTTCTCCAAGTTATCTAGGTTCTTTGGGTGTCTCATGTGAACTTTAATCTTGAGCTCCTTCCACAAGTTTTCAATTGGGTTAAGGTCAGGAGACTGACTAGGCCACTGCAACACCTTGATTTTTTCCCTCTTGAACTAGGCCTTGGTTTTCTTGGCTGTGTGCTTTGGGTCGTTGTCTTGTTGGAAGATGAAATGACGACCCATTTTAAGATCCTTGATGGAGGAGCGGAGGTTCTTGGCCAAAATCTCCAGGTAGGCCGTGCTATCCATCTTCCCATGGATGCGGACCAGATGGCCAGGCCCCTTGGCTGAGAAACAGCCCCACAGCATGATGCTGCCACCACCATGCTTGACTGTAGGGATGGTATTCTTGGGGTCGTATGCAGTGCCATCCAGTCTCCAAACGTCACATGTGTGGTTGGCACCAAAGATCTCGATCTTGGTCTCATCAGACCAGAGAACCTTGAACCAGTCTGTCTCAGAGTCCTCCAAGTGATCATGAGCAAACTGTAGACGAGCCTTGACATGACACTTTGAAAGTAAAGGTACCTTACGGGCTCGTCTGGAACGGAGACCATTGCGGTGGAGTATGTTACTTATGGTATTGACTGAAACCAATGTCCCCACTGCCATGAGATCTTCCCGGAGCTCCTTCCTTGTTGTCCTTGGGTTAGCCTTGACTCTTCGGACAAGCCTGGCCTCGGCACGGGTGGAAACTTTCAAAGGCTGACCAGGCCGTGGAAGGCTAACAGTAGTTCCATAAGCCTTCCACTTCCGGATGATGCTCCCAACAGTGGAGACAGGTAGGCCCAACTCCTTGGAAAGGGTTTTGCACCCCTTGCCAGCCTTGTGACCCTCCATGATCTTGTCCCTGATGGCCTTGGAATGCTCCTTTGTCTTTCCCATGTTGACCAAGTATGAGTGCTGTTCACAAGTTTGGGGAGGGTCTTAATTAGTCAGAAAAGGCTGGAAAAAGAGATAATTAATCCAAACATGTGAAGCTCTTTGCTCTTTGTGCCTGAAATACTTCTTAATACTTTAGGGGAACCAAACAGAATTCTTGTGGCTTGAGGGGTTGAATAATAAATGACCCTCTGAATAAACTTTTCACAGTTTAAAAAAAAAATAAAAAAATAAATAACATTCTTTTTTGCTGCAGTGCATTTCACACTTCCAGGCTGATCTACAGTGCAAATGTCACAATGCCAAGTTAATTCCGAATGTGTAAACCTGCTAAATCTGCAGGGGGTTGAATACTACTTGTAGGCACTGTATATACTGTTAAATAAAGCTGTGGCCATTCGTGCAATAAAGTCATAGTCTGTGTCGTTATTTTAGGTATAGTTGGTAAGGGGAAGTTTTACATTGGAGACCCGCTTATCCCTATAGATACGTCAAGATGGGCAGTGAACCCCATAGGGGTGAATAGGCCCCATGACGATCGGGAGGGTTCAGGGTAGGAAAGGGTTAAGGTATATGGCTAGAAGGTTGTATATGGGGCTTTTGGATTGGTGGGAGAAACGGCAAAGGGGATTGGGGGATAGACTGGAAGGGGTGGGGTGTTGCAGGGGGTATAAAGGGGGATGTGCATAGGTCACTGCCTCTTTGTCCTACAACCAATGTGTCCCACCTGCCCGCCCTGCAATAATGTAAATATAAAAAAAAACACACTGCAACATCGCAAACGACATCGCTGTAACGTCACCGATTTTGTGACGTTACAGCGACCTCCCCAGCGACATTGCAGTGTGTGAAACCTATCAGCGACCTGGCCCCTGCTGTGAAGTTGTGATCGCTACAAATCGTTCAGGACCATTCCTAGGTCCTTTGTTTCCCGCTGTGCAGCATGCATCGCTAGAAAGTTTCAGTGTGTAAAGGGGACTTTACAGCGACTTCCCTTTCAAATAGCAGCTTTACAACGTCCCCAACAACCAGCTAGGTCGCTCTGCAGGTCCGGATCGCTGTTGCGTCGTTGGCCAGGTTTGCCTGTTTGACAGCTCACCAGAGACTTTGTAGCGATCCCGGCTAGGTTGAGATCGCAGGTTGGATCGCTAGAAAGTCTCAGTGTGTAAACCCAGCTTTATTTTGTCCATGCACAGTCCAGTTGGTCTGGTCTCCTGGATAAGGTAAGCTGAATATACTTTTTTTTTTTTTTTTTAAACCATGGGCCTCCCCAGCCTGAGAATACCAGACAATAGCTGGCCGCTTTACCTTGGTTGATGATCCAATTTGGGTGGGACCCCATGTTGGTTTTCTTTTGGTTTTTTTTTTAAGTATTTGTTTAATTTTAAATGCATAATTTAAAATTACAGCGTGGGGTGCCCTCTGTTTTGGATTTCCAGCCAAGGTAGAGCTGCCAGCTGCAGTCTGCAGGCTGCCTCTGTCTGCTTCACCTTAGCTGGCTAATAAAAATAAGGGAGACCCCACGTTGTTTTTTTGGTGAAAATAAAGAATTTAGGGCTAAAAACAGGCCTAAACACCCTTTACTGCCACTTGAAAGGCACAAAAGGGTGCAAGATTACAAAATGCAGGGGAGTGGGATATTATATATGTGTTGCACATTTATCTATTTTTCTATCTATCTATCTATCTATCTATCTAGCTAGCTAGCTTTAGACAGTATGTAAAACTCCATGTTAAAAACGCATGTCAAACAGACGTTACACGGACGTCACACGGACCGCACACAGACGACACACGGAGACTAGGTGAGTAGAAAAAATGCACTTGCATAGGACTTGTATTACACACAGAATGACACTTGCATCTCACTCGCATCTCACTCCAAGTCACTTCAGGACTCTTTATAGCAACAACGGAGCTATATTTTATATGCAGATGTGACTGCACCCATAATGCAATATTCTGGCAACCAAAAAAATGTAATTTTGCCATTTGGAATTTTTTTCTCACTACGCCGTGTACTGATCAGATTAATTGATTCTATATTATGATAGATTGGGCATTTTTGAACTTGCCAATAACAAATATTAGTACTTTTTTAATTATTTTCAATGGGTCAAAAGAGGGGTGATTTGAACTTTTTAGGGTTTTTTTCTTTTTTTATCTTTTGAAATCTCTTTTTTTACTTTTTTTATTGATTTTACTAGTCCCTTTAGGGGACATTATGGTTACACTATCCAATCGCTTCTGCTGATCAGAGTGATGCTTCAGCATCACTCAGGTCAGCAGAAATTCCTCCCTGATGAAGCTCAATAGAGCGACACGCGTTGGGGGTTGGATGACTTTCCTCCATGTCTCTCTCTATTATGTACCATGCTAGCATGATTTATTTGATCTAACATTGTTTTGCATTTAGATGAGTGATTCTTAGCATAGCTTTGCCCACCTTTAGGGGCTTTGCTCCTTGAGATTGTTTGTGGTTGAGAGCAATTATTAATGAATTATTGAGTATTATATGGTGAGCTTTTGCTGAGTTTCTATAAATTGTTATCTATGGTTGGTTTGTAATCACCTTTTTGGGCCACATTTTGTGTGATATCGTTGCACATGATTATATTCTATTATATGGATACATTTATATGATTGTACATGTTTTTTTTCCTTATGTACCATTTTTGTGGTTTTGCTTCATGATGTTATATACCGATTGCATGGGTATATTTATATGTTTATTGCACACATGGTTGTGTGTGATTTTTATATCTTTTTAAACTTGATATAACAATAAAAATATAATTTTTTATTTTGTATATTGGTGGGCTGAATGCTTCTTTTTAGCCTATGCTTTCTTCTCCCCTCTTACGTGTTCCTATGGGTGACTGCCAGCATTCACAGGAAGTGAATCATGGCAGCGACAGGAGTCCTCACGTCCACATTAGCACCCTGTGATCGCCTCATGGCGGCAGAGAATGACACAATCTCCGCCGAAGCATAATAAAACACACTGTCAGAGATTGACAGAACAATAAGAGGTTAAAAGCTATTTGTTAGCCCTCACATGTTTGCTGATCAGATCAGCAGACATGTATGGATGATATCGCAGGCTCCCCATGGGAGTCCGCGGTAACAGGACAGACACAGCCAAGGATGTAGCAGTACGTCCTTGGCTGTGAAGAGGTTAAGGACATATCCAGTTTTCTTAGAAGCCCTAAGCAAAATGGATGCAGAGGGTACACCTCATCACCATCTGTCTCAGAAGTTCTGCATGATAGCTGTAGATGTACAACCACACATTTAATTGTCCCCTGCTCCCTCTCTTCCTCTTCAACTTTTCTAAATGAGCGAAACTGAAAAAATGTGTTTTGCCGGTGGGTGAATTTCCCATTACATGTTTTTCTCATCTAAGAAAATGGAGGCAGAAAAACAAAACTACATTCATTATATATCATGAAATTGCAAACAAACAACAACTGATTCACTGGTTTCTACCAGTGTTTTACAGATGATCGTATGAAAAATCATTGGATTTTCATCCCAAAAACTTCGCCAATTTTCATCCATATTGTCATGAGTGTGCCTGTTTTTTATTTCCAAGTGACACTTATTCATCAACAGATTAAAATGTACATGATCAAGTACAATTTCTTAGGTTAATAATAGCAATGTATTTGTGAGAATCAGATTCTGCACAGATGATCCATATGTTATTCAATTTTTGGTACGCACCCATTAACTTGAATGGGCGAGTCTCATCCAATATTCGGAATAGAATAGTTCATATTGCAAAAAAACAGTCATCTGAGCGGCTCTATTGAATTACATTGGTCAGTGAGCTGTCCGATTTTTACTTGGACACTTCACGTCCGTATTATACGCTCGTCTGAAGGAGCTCTTAGGCATAGAGAGATACATGATTCTTGTCTATCAAGGATAAAGACCAGTCTAAGATGTGCAATCTCTGGGTTATACGGATGGCAAAGCTCTGGCATAAATTCTACAATTGAAAGGGAACCCGTCACCAGGTTTTACCTTATGAGTTGAGGCCACCACCAGTGAGCCCTTATAGACAGCATTCCACAATGCTGTATATAAGAGCTCAGTCTGCTCTGTATAACGTAAGAAACACCATTATTAGTCTCACCTAGAGGGGCGGCCCATTCTGATGGGTGTCGCTGCTCTCGGTCCAGTGCCTCTTCCATCTTGTGTGATCGCCGTTCTCTTGCCCAGCCCCGTGGGCATGTTGTGTCTTGCGTCATTCACACAGAGCCCTCCACTTTGATCTGCCTTGCTTAGGGCAGAGCAAAGTATTGCAGTGCGTATGCGTTGGCAGTCTTTTATCTTTTCTTTCGCCTGTGCATTACAGTACTGTACTCTGCCCTAATCTAGGAAGATTAAAGTATGCATGCGCAGGAGCGCAATGGAGGCCTCTCTGTGAATGACGCCAGACGTGTCATGCACACGAGGCTGGGCAGTAGGATGGGGATCACAAGAAGAGAGGAGGAGCCGGACAGAAAGCAGCAACACCCATATGACCGGACTGCCCCAATGTGAGTATTATAAAAGTGTTTTTATGTTATATAGAGCGGCCTGGGCTCTTATATACAGCACTCTAGAATACTGTATATAAGGGCTCACAGGTGGTGGCCGTGTGGCGCCCCTGACCTGGTCAGGCACCACTGAGTACTGCACCCATGCTGGGGACAGTACAATACAGGTAATCCAGAAGGCTGACCGGGGTGTGGAACACAGGCGCATAGTGATCAGGTCTCACACATGTACCCATGAGAGGACCCCTGGGGATCCCAGGAGGGGGAAAAGCCTTGACCTTCACTGGAATAGTGGAGGGGGCCAAAAGCCTCCATCTCCTCTCAAGGGGTGTGGTAAGAGAATCTGGTTGCTAGGTGGCGTAGGCAAGAACAGGAGAGGAGGGGCAGTGAGTCAGTTAGAGCAGAACTCCATAGGGCTCAGTGAGGAGCAGACCTGTGGGGCTGTTGCTGTCTAACAGCGCCCGCGCAGTGGCTACTGACGGGGGAGAACGGTCAACTAGGAGTGCTACCCGAAATCCATCTTCAGCTAAAGAGAGGGCACGGAGTGGGAAGTAAGGAGACTGCTAGAGAGTACCAGGCCCAAACGGGCGGCAGATCCCGAAGCGGAGATAGATCCAGCTTTCTTTTGCTAAACCTGCCGGTGTGGGGCTCTCAAAGCCCACACCACAACACCACAAAAGCCGCAGCCACGTAGCCACAGTTAGGGCCCATAGGTCACAGGAGGCAAGCAGCTGGAGTGGCCTGGTCCAGGCGACAAGCACACGGCAAACGAAGGGGAGAGAGGCTGCAGCATCTTCCCTGGGTGACCCCCATAGGGACTCAAAGTCGGGGTTACTCCAAACACAAAAAGGGCTAAGGAAGGCGAGTTGGTAGTCACCCTCATAAAGTCAGCCTGAAGGATACCTGGTTCCCACCTGGTTCATCTCAGCTACGCCCGGGCTACTCACCCTGCCATCTGAAGTGAGTAAAAACCCTGAAAGACAGTTCTGCCTGTGTGAGTCATTCTGCGACTTGTAGTACTACGCATCTACACTGGACCCTGGGGCATGCCTCACTCTCAGGAGGCTACTACATCTGACTGCACATATCATCAGCCCCAGGCACCCCTAACCTGCAGTGGCGGTCCCCACTGACCGCAATACTGAGAGTGGCGTCACGATCAAACAGAAGATTTCCTACCAGTGACGGAGATCCAGCAACGTGGAGTC
Organism: Anomaloglossus baeobatrachus; assembly: GCF_048569485.1. Taxonomy (NCBI): domain Eukaryota; kingdom Metazoa; phylum Chordata; class Amphibia; order Anura; family Aromobatidae; genus Anomaloglossus; species Anomaloglossus baeobatrachus. Next base: position 107,449,082 of record NC_134359.1, read on the forward strand.
CCTGAAGGTAATGCACCGAAACTGCACATGCGGGGCTTCACATCTGGCGTCACGAACAGGATAAGGACTAGACCTGTTCAGACAGGTGACCATGTGCCTGGGCGGTCCGCTTGAAAAATTGGAAGCGCCGCCATATTGCCACCATGAAAAGCGCGCTGAAAAACAACAGCAGCCCGCGCTGGAAGAAGTTACCGCCCACGAAGAGGTGTGGCTACCCAGAGATCCCCTGCAGAGTTCTGACCTTGCCAGCTATGAGAGTGGAAGCGTCCAGAGACGTCGGGACAGAAAGGGAGCCAGAAGCCTGCTGCTGGGAGAGGAGCTGCTGAAAGAGGCAGAGCGGAAACTGAACAGCTTGCTACTAGAGGCAACAGCGAGTCCACTGCTGGGAGATCGTGCAGAAGACGGCGCAGAAGAAATGGCGTCTGACCGCAGGAACCCAGAACCAGGCTCCGCTGCCTGGTGGTACCGGGAGCTGGCCCAGTTCTGTGACCGACTGGAGACCCGGGTCGTGGAGCAGATCAGAGAAGAACGCATGGAACTTCTGGAGATGGCTGCCGCGGTTCAGGCCTATGAGAGGGGAACCGCACGACGAGTGCCAGACCGGACGGCGACGACTCAGACCCCGATGCTGCCACCGATGGGTGAGTCCAGTATTACCCCTGCCGGCCCGGATGCCCTGACCCCTGCTGCCACGCCCGCGGTCCCTGAGGAGGCGCCCGGCGCGGCGACGCTGAGCCAGGCCGCAGCCACGCCAGGTGCGGCCCGCCAAGCCCAGGCCGCCGCAGCGATGCCCTGCCCGGCCCGCAAAGAACCGGCTGCCACCGCGACCCTCATCCGCGCCGCAGGCGTAACGCTGACCCAGGCCGCCGCCCTGCTAGGCCCGGCCCGCCAAGACCCTACCGCCGCAGCAACGCTCGTCCGCGCCGCAAGTGAGGTGCTGAACCAGGCCGCAGCCACGCCAGGCCCGGCCCGCCAAGACCAGGCCGCCGCCATGCCAGGCGCGGCCCGCCAAGAAGAGATTACCTCACCATTTACCCCGGCCTGCAAGGCCAGAGCAGACACCGCTCCCCAGTCCAAAGAGGTCCCTGCTGGAAAGCCCACGCTGGGGGAGGACCCCGAATACTGGCGGCTGAAGGCTGACATGGAGGCCAAGTTTCCACAATGGTTGGTGGACCGGTACATGCTCCCTCCGCATACCCCCAAGAGGATTCCAGCAACCCCTGCAGCTACCACGCCAAAGAGTCCCCCGCCTGGGCCTGCTGAAGAAAGCCCATCCCCAGCACTGCCACCAAAGGAGTGCCAAGAAGAACTAAGGGGGAGAGGAGGCCAGGGAGCTGAGGAGCTGACTCCGGAGCCACCGGCAGTGGAGCAATACTCAGAGCCGGAGATGTTACCCTATTCCCGTTGGGATGAGGAGGACTTGACACCGTCTGCTGACGAAGATCAGCCCAGAAACCTCACCTGGGGCCCTGCAGGCATTGAGGTAACAGCCCAGCAGAACCCAGCCCGCAAGACAAGGCGTCGCAACAGAACAACGCTGTCCCCTGCACCACAGTCTCCAGAGCAGAGAGAAGTCACGGCCAGAGACCTACAGGAGAAAAGGTTCCTGAGAAGAGCCAAAGCCCAGGCCGGAGGACCCCTTTGCAGAGGAGTAGTGGAGGATTTCAATTTGAGAAGTGGATATGGATTCATTGTAGCACCTGGTGTGAAGGAAGGGATATTTGTCAACCGAAGAGATGTGAGCGCTCATCTGCCTAGAGGACACCCTGGCAGAAACCTAAAGATGGGGGATTCAGTACAGTTTACCATGCATCAAGGCGAGAGAGGACTGTACGCGCTTGACGTAGCACTATGTACCAGCAAACCTTACAGCCACCCCATGCTACAGGAAAGAGAAACAGATACAGGAAAGGAAACAGATGAAGATAGAGAAAGCAGAGACAAGGAACCTGCAGATGAGACAACAACAGATGAAGAAAGAGGCCAAGAAAGCAACAGGTGCCGCAGCCCTACAGGCCCAAGCCCTGGTGAAATGGAGGAGTAAAGTAAAGAAAGAAGTTACCAGTTGAAGTTTTGAAAAGTTTTGTTTTGCAACGTTCACGTTTAAGCATGTGCCCACAAAAACTATTGTGAGAAAACCATAAACCTTAAGGCTATGAACTGGCTATAGCCACAAACTCTCGCAGTGTAAATAGTTACACCAGAGGGCACCACCGCCACCAGAGTCAGCCTGTTTAGGGGCTTGGCTCGTCTGCAACCAGGAGGAGCCCGTCCGTATATAGGGCCTTGGCTCACCTGCAACCAGAGAGCATGCCTGTTTATGGGGCCTGGCTCTCCACCACAAAGAGGGTACCTGGTCAGCACCAACTGTGGAGGCCGCCTCTGCATCCTGCCAGAAGAGGCTGAAGGCGCGGATCCACCAGGCCAGGTATACCCTGAAACCACCAGCCCATGTAAGCCGCCTCTACATCCTGCCAGAAGTGGCTGAAGCCGCGGCCAACGTGAGAGGGTTTTGGGTGGGTTAACGGACTTGTGGGTGGAGGGTGGTGATGTATGGTACCTGGTGCTTTTAAATGTTTTACATGTTTTAATGTTTTATGCATTTTAAAATGTTGTCTTGCAGCCCGAGGACGTGCTGGTGATAACTAAGGGGGAATGTGGCGCCCCTGACCTGGTCAGGCACCACTGAGTACTGCACCCATGCTGGGGACAGTACAATACAGGTAATCCAGAAGGCTGACCGGGGTGTGGAACACAGGCGCATAGTGATCAGGTCTCACACATGTACCCATGAGAGGACCCCTGGGGATCCCAGGAGGGGGAAAAGCCTTGACCTTCACTGGAATAGTGGAGGGGGCCAAAAGCCTCCATCTCCTCTCAAGGGGTGTGGTAAGAGAATCTGGTTGCTAGGTGGCGTAGGCAAGAACAGGAGAGGAGGGGCAGTGAGTCAGTTAGAGCAGAACTCCATAGGGCTCAGTGAGGAGCAGACCTGTGGGGCTGTTGCTGTCTAACAGCGCCCGCGCAGTGGCTACTGACGGGGGAGAACGGTCAACTAGGAGTGCTACCCGAAATCCATCTTCAGCTAAAGAGAGGGCACGGAGTGGGAAGTAAGGAGACTGCTAGAGAGTACCAGGCCCAAACGGGCGGCAGATCCCGAAGCGGAGATAGATCCAGCTTTCTTTTGCTAAACCTGCCGGTGTGGGGCTCTCAAAGCCCACACCACAACACCACAAAAGCCGCAGCCACGTAGCCACAGTTAGGGCCCATAGGTCACAGGAGGCAAGCAGCTGGAGTGGCCTGGTCCAGGCGACAAGCACACGGCAAACGAAGGGGAGAGAGGCTGCAGCATCTTCCCTGGGTGACCCCCATAGGGACTCAAAGTCGGGGTTACTCCAAACACAAAAAGGGCTAAGGAAGGCGAGTTGGTAGTCACCCTCATAAAGTCAGCCTGAAGGATACCTGGTTCCCACCTGGTTCATCTCAGCTACGCCCGGGCTACTCACCCTGCCATCTGAAGTGAGTAAAAACCCTGAAAGACAGTTCTGCCTGTGTGAGTCATTCTGCGACTTGTAGTACTACGCATCTACACTGGACCCTGGGGCATGCCTCACTCTCAGGAGGCTACTACATCTGACTGCACATATCATCAGCCCCAGGCACCCCTAACCTGCAGTGGCGGTCCCCACTGACCGCAATACTGAGAGTGGCGTCACGATCAAACAGAAGATTTCCTACCAGTGACGGAGATCCAGCAACGTGGAGTCCCTGAAGGTAATGCACCGACACTGCACATGCGGGGCTTCACAGCCGCAGCATATAAGGGACAAACCGGGTGACAGGTTCCCTTTAATATTATATAGAACAGGGGTCAAATATAGAATGGCAACATGGTGTGAGGACCGGTACATAATAAGCAAACTAATCAAATGCTTTTAGGGCCTTTAAATATGTCAGCCATTGAAGAATCCCTCCGCTTTTCATGTTTCATCATAAAATAGGGAAGCCGGAGTCTTGGGAAAAACAACATAATGAATATTGCATAATTGTGAAACCATTAACCTAGTCAGTAAGAGGAATCATATTTTTGCACATTGGAAGCCACTGCCAGGCTTCTTAAATAATACAAGCCGTTTTCCTTACATGAGAAAACAGTGGTTGATTATGTCATAGTTTAATTGATTTTAGCAATTACTAGCAGAATACTTTGTGACCAGTTTTACTGCGTGCCATATCTGTGTGCCCTCTGTACTGGGGAGATGTGGGCAGAACCCACTATAGGAAGCCTCTCAATGACTAGATGTCACGTTGAGTCGAGTGCCTGGAGCTGTTCTTGCCGCAGTCTGATTTTCACGCATCATCACCACCAGCAACCACAAAGCAAGATCCTGAAAGACTCCCCACTTCTAACATTACAGAATGACGGTAACACCGGAGATTATCCTTTGTCAAGGCGCGTGCCTTATTATTTTTTTTGGCAGATGTTATGCTTTCAAAATTACAGAGTAATTGAGACATCCTTGTGATTGACGCACTGTCCTTTGCAATGACACAACAGCTGGCCAATATTACAGCAGAAAACAAAAGACCTTACGAAGCATTACATGTTCTCTCATTATTAAATATAAATCCAGGGGGATTAGCTGTTATCCTTAAAGGGATAGTATCATCATGAGGTGTAGATAGATATAGATCATGGATTGATAATTAGATAAAAGGTTCTCCTAAAAACGAAATGTTGCCACTGGGTCAAATAAAGTCCACAGGTTTTTGTTTCTATTTTTGGAGTACTGCCGCTGTTTTTGTATTTTTTATATTATATAACGAATTGGATAGTTGTATTGGGTCTTGGCCCCCACTATATGCAATTGTGGGGTTGTTCTACTATTTTTTTTTAGATACAGTAGATATGGCTGGATTGATGTATGCATGGGAACATGGATGGAAGGGTAGATGAGTAGAAGGATAGATGAGTAGATGGATGGGTAGATGGATAAGTAGATGTAGATGGATGTGTGGCACCCCTGAGGCTTAGTCGCCACAGGGAATTGCATCTGGTTTATGTTGTAATTCTCTCCCGGGTGAGAAGAGGTTAACCACTGATTTCTGCCACTTACACAGAACATCTAGCATGAATCACCCTCCTTCCACATACAGGAAGCCAGACTGCAGGTGTGCACCATAGCAACAGGTAATTCCCCAACACTGCTGAGTCATTCCAGAGGGTGGGGGCTGCTCTCATTGAGTGAGTAGAAAGAGACAAACAGTTTCACTTTAGGCTACTTTCACACATCCGGTTTGAGCCCTGCGGCTCAATCCGGCTGTGAAAACTATGCAACGGATGCGGCGAAAACACCGCATCCTTTGCATAAGTTTTTACATGCGGCCCGTCCGGTTTTTTCCGGTTGCGGCATGCTACTGAGCATGCGCAGTGGAAAAAACCGCATGCGGCGACCGGATGCGTTTTTTTCCGCATCGCGCCGCATCCGGCCTCCATAGGTATGCATTGAAAAATGCGCCGCAGCGGCCGGATGCGGCGCGATGCGGTGTTTTTTGCCGGAGCAAAAAACGTTGCAGGGGACGTTCGATCCGGCCGCCGCATCGGCTAAATCTGCCGCATGCGGCCAAAACCGGACCGAACACAAGCCCCTGCGGCACAATACGGCATTAATGTAAGTCTATGCAAAAAAAAACCGCCACCGGCGTTTCAAAAGCCGGTGGCGGTTTTTCTGCAGAACGCCGTATTGTGCCGCAGAGCAAAAATCCGGATGTGTGAAAGCACAAGAACAGTCTGAGACAGCAAAGAGAGAACAGGTCCCCTGGGGGGCGTTACACCCAGCTCCCCTCAGGGGGACCACGCGGGATGCATGCCTAGAAGCTATCTTGGGGAAGGAGGAGAGAGTGCCAGAACATCATAGGACTTGTAGTACTACGGCTACTATAGAGAGTGCTTCACAGAACTTTTATAGCTATGACCGGCCAGACTTTAAGAGGGCGAGAGACAGAGGCAATGTGACGATGGTGAGAGAGAGGAGAAATGGCAGCTGGGCGGAGCTTAACCGCTTCCACAGTGACAGAGCAGTCGGGGTGCAGAACCCTCAGTTGGGGAAACCTTCATAGACTCTAATAAATCTGTAGGGGTTGGGGATTTCATGTCCCCACACCACCCACTTTCCTGGAGCACAGTGACATATAGGATTTGGGGTCGGATTTACAGCCAGGCTCCACGGCGAGGATCCTCATTACCTGCATATGGGTCGGGACACTTAACACAGACAGTGGAGTCACCAAGTTGCTTCAGGCCACGGGGAGCCGCGAGTCAGCACAAGGAGGAAGGTCTCACACATTTCCACAGACACCGGTGATTGTCTGCAATTCACCTGGGACCGTCTGGAGTCCATCTATGGCGGCGGAAAATGAAACCTCCGGGAAGCTTTAAGAACTGTGAGTAAACGGAACTTTGAACATCAGCCCCTTGTGTCATCCTTGTCAATGTCGGCGCCGCCACCCTGCACTTCAGCGCCATCAGTTGTCCCCATCATCCTCATCCTCCCTGGGGCTCGCTCCGCCTGTGGGGAGCTGGACTATCTGAGCTGCGTTAAAATCAGGCCCGGAGGAGAGCAACACCTCGCAGCGGCGGCTAATCCCTGGCCGCACACCACAGGTGGCGCTGCTAAGTATCCCCCATTCTCATCCAACACCGGCCTTGGGAGAGGAAAAGTCGCAACCGGTGATGCTTCCCAGGGACCAATCACCCTCATTCCATCCCCCTCTACACCAGACACCCGTTCCTTTGTCCTTTACATGTAGCCGACGGGGCCATGGAGCTGGATCAGGCCAGTCACAGCAACCCCACAAAACCACTGGCCCGGTGAAGAGTAACCCCTGAGGCCCCGTGGGGCGCTACAGATGGATCGATGGATGGGTAGATGGATAGGTAGATGGATGGATGGATGGATTGATGGATAGATAAATGATAGGTAGATGTAGATGAATGGAAAAATTAATAGGAAAAAAGGAGCAGCACATTAGCAGAATATCTTGTGGTGGAAATCCTCCTGGACAACATCCATATTGTCTCAGAAATATAAATAAAAAAAGAAGACATTACTCAAAAAGAAAATACACAAAAGAAGGACATATATATTAGTCCATCTGGTGTGGCAATGTTTCTCCGAAAGGAGAAAGGTTCAATAGAACTGCAATGTTGCCACACCAAATGGACTAAGAAATGTGTCACGCAAGGTATGGGAAAGTACCAAATGCACTGCGAAAGCGAAGGGAAACCCTGTGGTTTAGGGAGAGGGAAGATAGTGACCCCTGACCGAACCTACTGCTGGTCCCTGGGGTCCCTCACCACCCTAGATAGGTTCCACAGTCATGTGCCAAGATGTATACCTGACCCTAGGTATCCTTAGGGCTGGGCCCTAAATAGGGAATGATGGGATGAGCTCTTCATCAACCCTAGTAAACAACAATACAAGACACAAGGGGGACACACAGAGGGAAAAGCATTAACTACTTGATGACTCAGGTAGGAGTTCAGCAGAGCTTTCAGCAACAACACCACAGAGGAGTGCAAGCCACCTGCTTGCAACCTCGGCTTGAAGGAGCTGAAAATATCACCAGCACAATGCAAAGGAAGGAAGGGGTATTTAAACACCAATACGAGTATATACACCAGTATTTTACAGTAAGTATTTTCCATGGATCACATTGACACACCTAGCAGTCCTACATAGATCATTGCAGGTTATTTTCTAGAAACTATTTCCACTCAGTGCATCAGAAGCTAGTGATTGAGTAGTTTATACTGGGCACAGAATCTACCAGTACTTCTCATACTAATATATTAGTAAGGGCCAGAAAATTTGACATAAGGACAGCTGTTACTACATTGTCCAAGGGTACAAGGAGCTTTATCACTTGGTTACTGCATCTCTGATGAAAATAACACCGGAGGAGTGCCAAAGTAGCAGAAATGGGAAACCAGAGGTTAAATCTCAGGAGGCTTTCTGCAAAAAGATATAGATGAGAAAGAACGCCTAAAGGAAATAAGAAGAGAAGGACAGATAAAGATCTACTGTGTTTCACAAAGAAGTGCTGAATGAGAGACAATAGATGGACAAAATACATAAGCAACTTTTAGTGATAGAAAGGTATTGAGCACAGAGAAGTGTGATGAGTAAAAGAATATCAGGACTGATTAAATGTTTTATTTTTTTACTGTATTACTGGTGAACAGTCCAAGTTATTCATTTTATTTTACATATTTAGAGCATATTCATGTGCTATACTGGGTGTATGCTTGATGAAAGAGATTAAGCTCTAAACCTGGGGTAAAATATTTAAAAACCTTATTTAGTTCTTCTTAAAATATATAATACACATATTAGCAGTTCTAAATCATTAATAAAATGACAACAAATTTACATAATACAGAGACAATAAAAACGTGGTGAAATTCATCAATGATAACCAAGAGGATCTAGGATAAGTTGGTCACTTCCATAAGGACATTTGATCTCATAATTGATTACATACATTATTTTCTTATCAATACATTTACAAAACTGATTGTATCATAATATTTTATACTTTATTGAGCAAGAATGTATAAATAGTGTGAACACCAAAATTAATGAAAAAAGTTAAATAAAGTATAATTTTTAAAGCACATGATCTGTGTTTAATTCATATGCAATGCTAGTGAAAATTACATAATGCTTAGAAAATATCATGCTCAATAGAAACACCTAATAATAAAGTGCATTATATCATTTACAGATATAAAATATCTCCTATAATGAGGGTCAAATATACTCAGTATATAAGGGCATAGTTCCCAAATAATAATAAAGGGAGAATGCCTGACACCTCCACGTGTTTCATTGTTAATTCCTTCAAGGAGGTCAGGTGTGAGGTCTAAATTTTCATAACCAAACAAACTTATCATGAAGCATAAGGGGATAACCGGGGATCGGGCTCCTAGACTGGCCCTCAGGCTAGGGGGCCCTAGTTGTCCCTTATCCCAGAGGTAATTCTGATGGTGACGATGTCTGGACCTCCAACCTAGCCCTGCTCTAATACCCTGGTGAGGACCGGGACAGGAGTGGTTAAACCCACACAAAGAGACAAATGGGAAAACCAAAACTCTAACTCACAGCATACACACAGAGGTATTAGACAATACGTGTTCAGGAGGAAATAAAGAGCAGGGGAGGAATAAACAGATGACAAGAGAATTCCCCCGCCATACCAAACATTACTCAGTAGTTCACTTGCAACTGGATCACAACAGCATATGAAACGGTATTGCTTAAAGATATAGTCAGCATAGAAAGTCTGTTTCCCCCATCTTAAAAAGGTGGGGAGAAGCTTTGATAGGTTTCTCATTACATGTGATCCATGAGGCTAGGAGAGATTAACCCATGCCAGCCCGATCACTAATGGCCACAGAGCTGGTCGACACCCGAGCCTGCATGTGCAACTCAGAAGACCCAGAGAAACCACAGTGTGTAGTGTCAGAGTCTGTGGTGTGAACAGCGCTAGATACCACCATGAAACTCAGTGGGTTTTGAGCCACATGCAATGTGATAGAACCCTGCCATAAGTCACATCTTGACAAGCCACAAACTAAAATTGTCCCTAGAAAAAAATGTCAAGCGTTGCAATTATGGATCTGTCTGCCTTTGACTAAATATTCTACAATGTAAAAATAGTTGTCCAGTGAAATCAAGGGATATGTGATAACTTGTTGATTAGTGTGAGTCTGACCGCTGGGATCTGCAGCAATCAATAGAACAGAGCAGCAGTGCACGGTGCTCCATTCATTCCATATGGTGCTGCTGAGCGTTACATTTTACAGCCACATAGAATTAATGAAGTGGTGGTCATGCACCTGACCTGTCATGTTATTTTGTAACTGGGATAAAAATTCCCCATCAGGGATAAAAATTCCCATTCTACCGAATGATGTGGGTCCCAATAGTAATCAGCAAGTTATTACCTTTTCCAGCGATACAGTAGACATGATTATGTCTTTCATTGGACAACCATTTTGATTCCTGGGATCTAAACTATACATTATATACTATATTAAAGGATTCTTGACAATGAAAGTCAGTAAATGTTTTACAGTATGAATTTGAGCTAGACCAAACGCTTTGTATCAACAGAGCCTAAATATTTAAATACTTAAAAGAAAAATTCACAACAAAAATGAGTGTTCCTCTGGTAGGAGTTTCACCTCCTGATAAGACTGAGTCACCGTTTTTTGATGATTGCACTCCAAAGTAACAAAAAGGAGACAGTTGCACTCTGTAGTGCTAAGATATGAGCAACAATGAATATGGGAATATACACTTGCATTACTGCTCTGAAAAACATGGGCAAATTTGAGATACTTAGCACACAAAAATGGCCAGTTTTATGTGAGATCAACAGCCAACAGCAAGGCAATCTCTTTTTGTTGGGTCCCTGCCTACTCTAATGCCTCTCTTTGAGTTAAAAAAAACTCTCCAATTTATTTTTTATTGTTTCCATGATTAAGACCTGAACAGGTCGAAACGCGTAGGAGAGCTCCTCTATCCTGCCCCTATTTGCCTCTTTTTATACCTATGATGGATGTTTTTTAAGGATTTAGTAAAAGAATCTATCCTTATATTCTACAATTCTCCTGGAGACGCTGTTTTTTTTCTTCTTTCCAATCTGTTTTTGTTGGGTCCCTGCCTACTTTAATGCCTCTTTTTGAGTTAAAAAAAACTCTCCAATTTATTTGTGGACAGAAACCTGCAAATGAAGAATTAAAATTGCCTGAGGCCAACGAGCAGGAGTGCTCAATCAGAAGGCATAACCCTGTAATCTAAGAAAAAGATTGATGGCACTTCCTACCTTTTTAATGTGAACAGGTGCAAACGGAGCATGAAACATAGTAACAAAAATTGAGATACTTAGCACACAAAAATGGCCAGTTTTATGTAAGCCCAACAGAAAGGTAGGATGTGCCATCAGTCTTTTTCTTAGATTACAGGGTCATACCTTTTGATTGAGAACTCCTGCTCTTCAACCTTAGGCAATTTTAATTCTTCACTTGCAGGTTCCTGTCTGCCCATAACTTGGAGGGGGGTTTTTAACCCAAAGAGAGGCATTAGAATAGGCAGGGACCCAACAAAAAGAGGTCGCATTGGCTGTTGGGCTCACATAAAACACTGGGCATTTTTGTGTGCTAAGTTTCTCAATTATTCCATGCTTTTCATAGCTCTCCAAATGCTTTTATTTACCTGTACTGTATCTGTGACACAGGCTTTCCACAATGGTATACATGCACAATCAATTGCTTTTTTGCATTTTACCTAAAAAATATCATTACATTGACAGTTCATCTCTCTATACACAACTGATAAAATCAATCACAAGAGACAATGTAACAGCTGACCCCGTTCCCTCTCCCCTTACAATGATCTTTACACAGACCTATTAAACACTTCAATACAAAAGAATCTCTGTCTCTGTGAATTGGCTTTCCATGTTTAAATGGGGTCTCTCAGCACAAAATGACTGTTCAAACCAAGAATAGGCCCTCTGTGCACCCTTGGTGTGGCCAAACAATTAAGTGTACCTTCCCATCTACTTGTTTTCTCTTTATATCCACCCTTTTATGGCTCTTGTAAAGCCAGTGCTGTCAATAAAAGTAATTATGGTGGAGAAACATGCAAAATAGGTAAGTGAGCTCCTGAGTCACACCAAAGGTGCACTGTGCTTGTTTTAAACAGTCATTTTGTGACTCTCTTTAAGGAGCTGCACATAAGTCTGGGATCATCATGCAAAATGTCAAGTGGTGTAAAGTATGTCACAACTGGACACTGGTAACCTGTTCTTTGAGTGCTAAATCGCATTTCACAATCTAATACAGTAGTTTGAAAAATCTGGGATTGATGGTTGCCTGGAAACCACAACCAACCTGAATACATAATGCTGTGTGTAAGATGTAGTGGGGGAGGAATAATGAATATGTTCTTCAGGGTTTTGGCTAGTCCCATTATTTGTAGAAGTAATGTTAGTTCTTCAGCATATAAGATTCCCACTTCATAGCAACATTTTGAAGAACTCCGTTTTATATTTCAGCTTGACTGTGCCCTTGTGTACATAGGAAGGTCTATAAACACATGGTGTGGAGCAGCTCAACTACCCTGCCCTCAATCATCTTAACTATCCTTGGGGTGACCTAAAATTGTGATGCAAGCCAGATCTTCACACCCAACTCCATGCCTAAATTCACAAATGCTTTTTTGGAGGAACAGGTCTATTATGGTTCGGGGTGTTCCGGAGCCCTGAACCGCTCGTGCTATGGCTTTATCCCCTGTGGTGGTGCCTGCTGGCTCTCCTGCGCCACCTGTCTGCCGCTCCAGTCGCTTGGCTGCTAGATGTCAGGTGTCCAGAGTCTTTGTACGTTCTGAGGCTAAGTCCCTGTTTTGCCCTACCGCGCATGCGCGGGTTCCCACTGCCTCTTCTGGCTCTAAGTGTGAGATTCGCGCTACTGCGCATGTGAGTGATGTCACCAGTGACGTGGCGGCTCCTGATTGGCTGTCGCTGATGTGTCGCCAGAGGATAAGGGGTACTCAGATCCGGGCCATGGGGTCACTTCTGTGGGTATCACGGTGGCGTGACCCGGTCTGTGATCCCAGGCTCCACAGTAAGAAGGGGATTAGGTAAGGGAGATTGTCCGTGACGCCACCCGTGGTGTGCGGTGAGGTAACGGAGCACCGCCGCTGCCGGTAAATGCATCCCGGGGATGGTGGTGGGCAGCAAGGTGGTGATTTCACTCCACGGGTAGGGTGTTGGTGTCCCGGGACCCCGGTGAGGTGGTGCAGGGAGGAGATGGGGACCGTCTGAGAGCTGTGCGCCCGGTTGGACCGGGGGATGTTGTTACTCAGTTCGCTTTTCAAGGAAATTCACACAGAGTCAGGAATTAACCAGAAATTGCCGGTGTCTGCAGCCTTCGGTGCGGAGGGCGTTTGGGGTCCCACACACAGTACAGCAGGATCCTGGTCTTGTTTTGCAGCCAGACGCTTCTTTCTCCGTCCTCAGTCAGGAACGGGGAGCCCACTCCCCCTGCAGTGATCCGGGTCACCCCTGGATTACGGCGGGCCACTACCCTGCCCCGGCCACCTCGGGCCCCTTCCTCGCACTTCCCTTCCTTATAGCAGCCAGGAGCTATCTCACCTGGTCTGCTCTCTTCACACTCCAAACTCACTCTGCTCCAGCCCCTCCCCTCCTGCTCTGTTTAGCTCTTACACTGGGGGATGGGGTGTCTGTCCTGCTGCACTGGTGTGGGATCAGGTTACCAAGGAGGAGAATGGCCTGCACTTTGCTGGACGTCTGCAGGCTCTGTGACACCCTGGTTTTGCCAGGGAATCACACACACCCTTGGTAAAACACAGCCCGTCCTCGGGCTGTCTGGGCACCGACATTTATTGTAATGGGAAAAAGAAAGTGCACACATTACAACTATACATCTTCCCCCATTGGGAGGTACGTTTTCTTAAACTCTAACTATCCTGCCACCCCCCACCTGCTGTGCAGATGGCCTCCTCCAGGAACTTGAGGACGCTCAACAGGGGTGACAGTCCATAAAACAGTCAACTTTAAACTTGCTCCGCTACCACTGCTGCTGCCACCACTCCCAGTACGGGGCACGGGTCCCGTGCTCTGCCTCCTGCTCAGGAGCCAGGCACACTCGGATGCCCTTGGCGCCGGCTACAACCGGCCTCACTAACTGCCGAGGGCCCCATCGCTCAGTGGCCTGCTCCTCCTCCCTGCAGGTGCACTCCGGCCGCTCCACAGCCGGGATGGGGTACCTGGGAGCAGCTGGCGCCTTATCTAGCTCAGACTTCCGGTCGGGTGTCGCCTCTGCTGTGGCCGGCGGGCGGACTGCCGAGGCCGGCGGAATCACAGTTGCGGCCGGGCGGACTGCCGGAGCCGGCGTCATCACCGTTGCGGGCGGGCGGACTGCCGGAGCCGACGTCATCACCGCTGCGGCCGGGCGGACTGCCGGAGCCGACGTCATCACCGTTGCGGCCGGGCGGACTGCCGGAGCCGGGTGATATGACATCAGGGTTGCGGCTACTGCTTCCAGGAACCAGACGTGTAGCAGAGTCCTGGCGTCCCTGCTTTTATAGCCTCGGCTACATTAGGCAGACACACACTCGCCCCCCCTTGGTTCTCTTCAGCACTTCCGCTTGTTGAGGGCGGGGCTTCGCTTTCGCGCCTGCTCGGAGAAGACGCTTGAGCGGGAGATTTTCGCGCCAAGATGGCGGCGCTTCAACATTTTCGGCCGGACACCGCCGGCGGAGATCACAAGGCGCACTTCTACTGGTAAGTAGAGGGGTTCAATCCTGTTCGTGACGCCATATGTGTCGCCCGGGGATAGGGGTTGCTCAGATCCGGGCCACGGGGTCACTTCTGTGGGTATCACGGTGGCGTGACCCGGTCTGTGATCCCAGGCTTCACAGTAAGAAGGGGATTAGGTAAGGGAGATTATCCGTGACGCCACCCGTGGTGTGTGGTGAGGTAACGGATCACCGCCGCTGCCGGTAAATGGATCCCGGGGATGGTGGTGGGCAGCAAGGTGGTGATTTCACTCCACGGGTAGGGTGTTGGTGTCCCGGGACCCCGGTGAGGTGGTGCAGGGAGGAGATGGAGACCATCTGAGAGCTGTGTGCCCAGTTGGACCGGGGGATGTTATTACTCACAGGTCGCTTTTCAAGGAAATTCACACAGAGTCAGGAATTAACCAGAAATTGCCGGTGTCCGCAGCCTTCGGTGCGGAGGGTGTTTGGGGTCCCACACACAGTACAGCAGGATCCTGGTCTTGTTTTGCAGCCAGACGCTTCTTTCTCCTTCCTCAGTCGGGAACGGGGAGCCCACTCCCCCTGCAGTGATCCGGGTCACCCCTGGATGCCAGCGGGCCACTACCCTGCCCCGGCCACCTCGGGCCCCTTCCTCGCACTTCCCTTCCTTATAGCAGCCAGGAGCTATCTCACCTGGTCTGCTCTCTTCACACTCCAAACTCACTCTGCTCCAGCCCCTCCCCTCCTGCTCTGTTTAGGTCTTACACTGGGGGGGGGGGGTGTCTGTCCTGCTGCACTGGTGTGGGATCAGGTTACCAAGGAGTCGAATGGCCTGCACTTTGCTGGATGTCTGCAGGCTCTGTGACACCCTGGTTTTGCCAGGGCGTCACACTGACATCACCGGCGACGCAGCAGCCGATGATTTACCGTCAATAACGTCATTGGTGATGTGGCAGTCCCTGAGTGGCAGGTGCCCATGCCATTGCCATCTGGTGCTTGGCTTGGGGCATGGCTTATCTTTAAAAGATCCTGGATGACCTACATAGCTGTGCGTGCATCATTTTGGTGCTGTAGCAGAGCAGTGCAGCCACATTGCAGCCATAGTGCCATTTCAGCTCTGTAGAGTGCGACAGTGCTGTGTGATATTCTGGAAGCGGTAGGCAGGGTTAGGCGGTGGTACCAGTCACGCCAAGATTATGTGGTGAGGTACTAGTAGGGTCACTCTCCCCGCTTCCCCTCCACCGTTCCAGTCCTTCAGTAGCGGCTCAGTGGTGTTAACTGAGCATACCTTCTGTCCGGCTGTACCCCGTACGTGCACTGACAGTCACTCTCAGGACTCTCTGAGCTGCTAACAGGAGAGGCCATGTACTAGGTGGGTGTGCTGCTAACTCCGCCGATTGTGTTTTTTATTTTCTTCTTTCTCTGAAGCTATGCCTTCTGACCGCCTGTCCATCTGTAGCTTTACCATCTGCTCAGAGGACCTCGGGACTGACGTTAGAGCTTTTACTAGTTGTTGCTCTAACCGTCCTCCCGCATAACAAGGCCCAAATTAGGAAATACGTTTTGTAGACAATAAAATGTTGTTTGGAATCATATCTCCAAGAAGATCATATAGGTGTGTTAATCAGGTGTCCATATCCTGTAATAATATAGTATATCATGTAATTGATAAGTTTGGGTGGTCTACTGGTAGTAAGCAACTCCAAAGACTTCCAGAAGAAAATAGAAGTCAAGTGCCTGCTAGAACATTGGATGCAACCATGTAGATTTTCCAACTTATTTTTTTATTTTTTCTGGGCAACATATCCAAAAATTACAGACAGACATTTTTTACTGACACATTAGAAAACCTTAATTAATCATATTGATATTAAGTTATGAATGTCTACAAACCATAATTGTAATATGAAAACTTTAACAATCACCATGACCGATAAAGAAAAAAACATTATATGTACAGTCATATTAAATCTGTATTTCAAAAAAATTCAAGGGCACTACAGATTTGTTTACGGACAGGGGAAAAAAGTGCCATATTTTTACACACTATCCAGAAATTTCTAGACGGTTGTGATCACTACAACTATGGCCTCACCAGAAACAATACTATTCAAAGGCGATAACCAGGTCAGTCTCAATACTCAATTTATATTGTGTGTTACATATATAATTACATAGGTTGAAAAAAGACCTGGGTCCATTAAGTTCTACCTTCCTCCACCAATTCTACATTTTGTCACTAAGTCATTTATAACCAATAAGGTTGAGTGTACTGAGGAAATCATTCAGCCCTTTTTTAAAAGCTGTTATAGTGTTAGCCATTACTACCTCTTGTGGTAGGGCATTCCACAGTCTGACTGCTCTAACTGTAAAGAACCCTTTCCTATTTAGCTGCCGGGATCGCTTTTCTTCCACTCACAGTGAGTGCCCCCTGGTCCTTAGTAATGTGTTTAAAAGGAATAAGTCGTGTGCCAGTCCTTTATAGTCACCACACATGTTGTACTATTCTATATGGTTGTGGAATGTGGAATGGTTTAAATACTAAATTGAGGAATTACACTTAAATGTTGCAGAAAGAAACAAAACAACTGAGTCTCAAGGGTACTTTACATGCTGCAATCTCGCTAGCGAGATCGCAAGCGATCGTGTGGCGCCCCTGTGGCTTCCGTCGCCACAGGACATTGCTTGCACCCCATCCAGCGGTGTGATGCCCCATTCTGGGTGAGGAAAGGAGTGAACGCCGGTCCCCTGGTAAATCTACACAACACCCATTGTTAGGTACATACTGGGACCAGGGACAGTGGCAGTAACCCTCCCATGCTGCATGCTGGGAGGGGCCGTAAGACCCATCCCTGCTCCTATAGGGTACAGCTTAGCAACTGGGGAGGTGGGAGGAGCCACGAGAGAGCAGATAGAGAAAGGAAGGTCAAGTTAGTTTCAGTTTACCTCAGAGAGGGAGAGGGTGAGGAGACAGCATGTAGCTGTGAAAGAGAAAGGAGCTCTGTGAGCTCAGAGTGTCCGCACAGAGAAAGCAACAGAAGTCTGAGAGAGAGTGGGGAAGGAGGAGGAGGTCTGCAGGAGGCAGGCAAGGAGGAGAGAAGGAAAGACAGCTCTAGTCAGTCAGGAGCTGAGAAGAAGAAAGAGACGCTTCCTGGTGAAGATCCTGGGACTCAGAGGGTCCAGGTGACACCAAGCAGAGAACAGAAGGGATTTCAGGGCCACGGATAGCTGTAGAGCTGTGGTGGCCTGCTCCACAGGAACATCGGTGGAGGTGTGGCGCCCCTGACCTGGTCAGGCACCACTGAGTACTGCACCCGTGCTGGGGACAGTACAACACAGGTAATCCAGAAGGCTGACCGAGGTGTGACTACACAGGCGCATAGTGATCAGGTCTCACACATGTACCTTTGAGAGGACCCCTGGGGATCCCAGGAGGGGGCGAAGCCTCCACCTCCACCCGAGGGGTGGAGGGGGCGAAGCCTCCATCTCCACTCAAGGGGTGTGGTAGAGAGCCTGGTTGCTAGGTGGCGTAGGCAGGCACAAAAGGGAAAAGAGGAAGGAGGAGGAGAGGAGCAGTCTGAAGCAGAGTGTGGAGGGGTGAGGAGCATGGAAGTGGAGCTCAGACAGGAGCAGCAGTGCAGGTCCCACGAGTGAGCCGGTTTAGTGTGCAGCTCAGGGAAAGCAGACGTGAGGAGCAGACCCTGGAGCTGTGGCAGTCTAACAGCGTCCGCGCAGTGACTACCGACGGGGGAGAACGGTCACCTGGGAGTGCTACCCGAAATCCACACACAGCTAAAGAGAGAGCAACGGAGTGGAAAGTAAGGAGACTGTCAGGGAGAACCAGGCCCAAACGGGTAGCAGGTCCCAGTGCAGGGATAGATTCACCTTTCCTTTGCCAAACCTGCATGAGGGGGCACTTTACACCCCCAAGACCACACTACAGAGTCCGCAGCCACGTAGCCACAGTTAGGGCCCATAGTTCACAGGAGGCAAGCAGCCGGAGTGTCCTGGTCCAGGCTACAAGCAAACGGGCCAAAAAGAAGGGGAGAGAGGCGCCAGCAACTTCCCTGGGTGACCCCCATAGGGACTAAAAGTCGGGGTTACCCCAAAACGAAAAGGGCTCAGGAAGGCGAGTCGGTAGCCACCCTCATCAGTCAGCCTGAAGGACACCTGGTTCCAGCCTGGTTCATCCCAGCTACGCCCGGGTTACTCACCCTGCCATCATCAGTGAGTAAAACCCCTGAAAGACATTCTGCTTGTGTTGAGTTATTCTGCGCCTTGTGGTTCCACACACCTACACAGGGTCCTGGGGCTTGCCTCACTCTCAGGAGGCTATTACAACTGACTGCACCCACCATCAGCCCCAGGCGTCCCTTAATCTGCAGTGGCGGTCCCCACTGACCGCAATTCTGAGAGTGGCGTCACGACAATCCTAGATAGAAGATTTCCTACCTGTGACAGGATCCAGCTGCGTGGAGTCCCTGAAGGTAATGCACCGACACAATACTTGCGGGGCTTCACATCTGGCGTCACGAACAGGATAAGGACTAGACCTGTTCAGACAGGTGACCATGTGCCTGGGCGGTCCGCTTGGAAAATTGGAAGCGCCGCCATATTGCCACCATGAAAAGCGCGCTGAAAAACAACAGCAGCCCGCGCTGGGAGAAGTTACCGCCCACGAAGAGGTGTGGCTACCCAGAGATCCCCTGAAGGGTCCTGACCTCGCAAGTGATGAGAGCGGAGGCGTTCAGAGACGTCGGGACAGAAAGGGAGCCATAAGCCTGCTGCTGGGAGAGGAGTTGCAGGAAGTGAAGGAATTGGCACTTCGGCTGCAAGAAGAAGTCAGAAGTCTGCTGCTGAGAGAAGACCTGGAAAGCAGCGACGACGCGGTGAAGATGGCGTCTGAAGATAGGAGCCCAGAGCCGGGTTCCGCTGCCTGGTGGGCCCGGGAGCTTGCCCAGTTCAGTGACCGGCTGGAGGCGAGAATCGTGCAACAGATCAGAGAGGGACGTGCGGAGCTTCTGGAGATGGCTGCGGCGGTTCAGGCCTACGAGGGGAGAGCCACGCGACGAGTGCCAGACCGAGCGGCGACGACTCAGACCCCGATGGTGCCACCGATGGGTGAGTCCAGTGTTGCCCTTGCCAGCGTGAGTGCCCCGACCCCTGCTGCCACGCCCGCGGTCCCTGAAGAGGCGCCCGGCGCGGCGACGCTGAGCCAGGCCGCAGCCACGCCAGGTGCGGCCCGCCAAGCCCAGGCCGCCGCAGTGATGCCCTGCCCGGCCCGCAAAGATCCGGCTGCCACCGCGACCCTCCTCCACGCCGCAGGTGTGACGCTGACCCAGGCCGCCGCCATGCTAGGCCCGGCCCGTCAAGACCCCACCGCAGCAGCGACGCTCGTCCGCGCCGCAAGTGAGGTGCTGAACCAGGCCGCAGCCACGTCAGGTGCGGCCCGCCGAGCCCAGATCGCTGCAGCGACGCCCAGCCCAGCCTGCACAGATCCCATCGCAGTTGCGACGCCAATTCAGGCCGCCGCAGCGATGCCCTGCCCGGCCCGCCAAGAACCGGCCGCAGTAGCGATGCCCGCTAAGACTCCAGCTGCGACCCTGATTGACACTGCGACGCTGATCCAGGCCGCCGCCATGCCAGGCGCGGCCCACAAAGACAAGATCGTACAAGTATTTACCCCGGCCTGCAAGGCCAGAGCAGACACCGCTCCCCAGTCCAAGGAAGTCCCTGCTAGGAAGTCCCTGCTGGGAGAGGACCCCGAATACTGGAAGCTGAAGGCTGACCTAGAGGCCCAGTTCCCACAGGAGATGGTGGACCGGTATCTGCTCCCTCCGCACGCCCCCAGGAAGACTCTGGAAATATCCACGCCAAAAAGTCCACCGTCCTGGCCAGCTGATGAACACCCATCCCCAGCGCTGCCACAACAGGAGTGCTCAGAAGAACTAAGGGGGAGAGGAGGACAGAAGGCTGAGGAGCTGACCCCGGAGCCATCAGCAGTGGATCCATGCCCAGAGCCAGAGATGCTGCCGTACTCCCGCTGGGATGAAGAGGAAGATTTGTCCAGAAACCTCACCTGGGAGTCTGCAAGCAGTGAAGTAGCAACCCAGCAGAATCCAGCCCGCAAGACACGGCGCCGCAGCAGAACAAAGTTTTCCCCTGCACCGCAATCTCCGGATAGAAAAGATGAAGTAACAGCCAGAGACTTGGAAGAGAAACGGTCTTTAAGAAGAGCCAAATCACAGGTCAGAGGTCCACTTTGTCGTGGAGTTGTGGAAGACTTCAGCTTGAAGAGTGGATATGGTTTCATAGTTGCACCTGGCATGAAAGAAGGTATCTTTGTAAACAGAAGGGATGTTAGAGCCCATTTGCCTAGAGGACATCCAGGAAGAAACTTACAGATGGGAGACTCAGTGGAATTCACCATGCACCAAGGAGAACGCGGATGGTACGCACTGGATGTTACACCATGTCCCAGAAGTCCCTACAGTAATCCTGCAAAAGAAACAGACACAGAAGAAGAGGAAAGAAAAGACAAAGAACCCATTGATGAGACCACTACAGATGATGACAGAGATGGAGAAAGCAACAGGTGCCGCAGCCCTACAGGCCCAAGCCCTGGTGAGGAGGAATCTGTGTAAAGCATGTAAAGTAAAGTAAAGTACAGAAGTTAAAGTTTGAAGTTTTGCAACGTTTACATGTTCAAGAAATGTGCCCACATGAACTAATGTGAGAAACCCATGAACCTTAAGGCTATGAACTGGCTATAGCCACAAACTCTCGCAGTGTAAATAGTTACCCCAGAGGTACCACCACCAGAGCCAGCCTGTTTAGGGGCCTGGCTCGCCTGCAACCAGGGAGCATGCCTGTTTATGGGGCCTGGCTCTCCACCACAAACAGGGTACCTGGTCAGCACCAACTGTGGAGGCCGCCTCTACATCCTGCCAGAAGAGGCTGAAGGCGCGGCTCCACCAGGCCAGGTATACCCTGAAACCACCAGACCATGAAAGCCGCCTCTACATCCTGCCAGAAGTGGCTGAAGGCGCGGCCAACGAGAGAGGGTTTAGGGTGGGTTAACGGACTTGTGGGTGGAGGGTGGTGATGTATGGTACCTGGTGGTTTTAAAACGTTTTACCATGTTTTAATGTTTTACGCATTTTAAAATGTTGTCTTGCAGCCCGAGGACGTGCTGGTGATAGCTAAGGGGGAATGTGGCGCCCCTGACCTGGTCAGGCACCACTGAGTACTGCACCCGTGCTGGGGACAGTACAACACAGGTAATCCAGAAGGCTGACCGAGGTGTGACTACACAGGCGCATAGTGATCAGGTCTCACACATGTACCTTTGAGAGGACCCCTGGGGATCCCAGGAGGGGGCGAAGCCTCCACCTCCACCCGAGGGGTGGAGGGGGCGAAGCCTCCATCTCCACTCAAGGGGTGTGGTAGAGAGCCTGGTTGCTAGGTGGCGTAGGCAGGCACAAAAGGGAAAAGAGGAAGGAGGAGGAGAGGAGCAGTCTGAAGCAGAGTGTGGAGGGGTGAGGAGCATGGAAGTGGAGCTCAGACAGGAGCAGCAGTGCAGGTCCCACGAGTGAGCCGGTTTAGTGTGCAGCTCAGGGAAAGCAGACGTGAGGAGCAGACCCTGGAGCTGTGGCAGTCTAACAGCATCCGCGCAGTGACTACCGACGGGGGAGAACGGTCACCTGGGAGTGCTACCCGAAATCCACACACAGCTAAAGAGAGAGCAATGGAGTGGAAAGTAAGGAGACTGTCAGGGAGAACCAGGCCCAAACGGGTAGCAGGTCCCAGTGCAGGGATAGATTCACCTTTCCTTTGCCAAACCTGCATGAGGGGGCACTTTACACCCCCAAGACCACACTACAGAGTCCGCAGCCACGTAGCCACAGTTAGGGCCCATAGTTCACAGGAGGCAAGCAGCCGGAGTGTCCTGGTCCAGGCTACAAGCAAACGGGCCAAAAAGAAGGGGAGAGAGGCGCCAGCAACTTCCCTGGGTGACCCCCATAGGGACTAAAAGTCGGGGTTACCCCAAAACGAAAAGGGCTCAGGAAGGCGAGTCGGTAGCCACCCTCATCAGTCAGCCTGAAGGACACCTGGTTCCAGCCTGGTTCATCCCAGCTACGCCCGGGTTACTCACCCTGCCATCATCAGTGAGTAAAACCCCTGAAAGACATTCTGCTTGTGTTGAGTTATTCTGCGCCTTGTGGTTCCACACACCTACACAGGGTCCTGGGGCTTGCCTCACTCTCAGGAGGCTATTACAACTGACTGCACCCACCATCAGCCCCAGGCGTCCCTTAATCTGCAGTGGCGGTCCCCACTGACCGCAATTCTGAGAGTGGCGTCACGACAATCCTAGATAGAAGATTTCCTACCTGTGACAGGATCCAGCTGCGTGGAGTCCCTGAAGGTAATGCACCGACACAATACTTGCGGGGCTTCACATCTGGCGTCACGAACAGGATAAGGACTAGACCTGTTCAGACAGGTGACCATGTGCCTGGGCGGTCCGCTTGGAAAATTGGAAGCGCCGCCATATTGCCACCATGAAAAGCGCGCTGAAAAACAACAGCAGCCCGCGCTGGGAGAAGTTACCGCCCACGAAGAGGTGTGGCTACCCAGAGATCCCCTGAAGGGTCCTGACCTCGCAAGTGATGAGAGCGGAGGCGTTCAGAGACGTCGGGACAGAAAGGGAGCCATAAGCCTGCTGCTGGGAGAGGAGTTGCAGGAAGTGAAGGAATTGGCACTTCGGCTGCAAGAAGAAGTCAGAAGTCTGCTGCTGAGAGAAGACCTGGAAAGCAGCGACGACGCGGTGAAGATGGCGTCTGAAGATAGGAGCCCAGAGCCGGGTTCCGCTGCCTGGTGGGCCCGGGAGCTTGCCCAGTTCAGTGACCGGCTGGAGGCGAGAATCGTGCAACAGATCAGAGAGGGACGTGCGGAGCTTCTGGAGATGGCTGCGGCGGTTCAGGCCTACGAGGAGAGAGCCACGCGACGAGTTCCAGACCGAGCGGCGACGACTCAGACCCCGATGGTGCCACCGATGGGTGAGTCCAGTGTTGCCCTTGCCAGCGCGAGTGCCCCGACCCCTGCTGCCACGCCCGCGGTCCCTGAAGAGGCGCCCGGCGCGGCGACGCTGAGCCAGGCCGCAGCCACGCCAGGTGCGGCCCGCCAAGCCCAGGCCGCCGCAGCGATGCCCTGCCCGGCCCGCAAAGATCCGGCTGCCACCGCGACCCTCCTCCACGCCGCAGGTGTGACGCTGACCCAGGCCGCCGCCATGCTAGGCCCGGCCCGTCAAGACCCCACCGCAGCAGCGACGCTCGTCCGCGCCGCAAGTGAGGTGCTGAACCAGGCCGCAGCCACGTCAGGTGCGGCCTGCCAAGCCCAGATCGCTGCAGCGACGCCCAGCCCAGCCTGCACAGATCCCATCGCAGCTGCGACGCCAATTCAGGCCGCCGCAGCGATGCCCTGCCCGGCCCGCCAAGAACCGGCCGCAGTAGCGATGCCCGCTAAGACTCCAGCTGCGACCCTGATTGACACTGCGACGCTGATCCAGGCCGCCGCCATGCCAGGCGCGGCCCACAAAGACAAGATCGTACAAGTATTTACCCCGGCCTGCAAGGCCAGAGCAGACACCGCTCCCCAGTCCAAGGAAGTCCCTGCTAGGAAGTCCCTGCTGGGAGAGGACCCCGAATACTGGAAGCTGAAGGCTGACCTAGAGGCCCAGTTCCCACAGGAGATGGTGGACCGGTATCTGCTCCCTCCGCACGCCCCCAGGAAGACTCTGGAAATATCCACGCCAAAAAGTCCACCGTCCTGGCCAGCTGATGAACACCCATCCCCAGCGCTGCCACAACAGGAGTGCTCAGAAGAACTAAGGGGGAGAGGAGGACAGAAGGCTGAGGAGCTGACCCCGGAGCCATCAGCAGTGGATCCATGCCCAGAGCCAGAGATGCTGCCGTACTCCCGCTGGGATGAAGAGGAAGATTTGTCCAGAAACCTCACCTGGGAGTCTGCAAGCAGTGAAGTAGCAACCCAGCAGAATCCAGCCCGCAAGACACGGCGCCGCAGCAGAACAAAGTTTTCCCCTGCACCGCAATCTCCGGATAGAAAAGATGAAGTAACAGCCAGAGACTTGGAAGAGAAACGGTCTTTAAGGAGAGCCAAATCACAGGTCAGAGGCCCACTTTGTCGTGGAGTTGTGGAAGACTTCAGCTTGAAGAGTGGATATGGTTTCATAGTTGCACCTGGCATGAAAGAAGGTATCTTTGTAAACAGAAGGGACGTTAGAGCTCATTTGCCTAGAGGACATCCAGGAAGAAACTTACAGATGGGAGACTCAGTGGAATTCACCATGCACCAAGGAGAACGCGGATGGTACGCACTGGATGTTACACCATGTCCCAGAAGTCCCTACAGTAATCCTGCAAAAGAAACAGACACAGAAGAAGAGGAAAGAAAAGACAAAGAACCCATTGATGAGACCACTACAGATGATGACAGAGATGGAGAAAGCAACAGGTGCCGCAGCCCTACAGGCCCAAGCCCTGGTGAGGAGGAATCTGTGTAAAGCATGTAAAGTAAAGTAAAGTACAGAAGTTAAAGTTTGAAGTTTTGCAACGTTTACATGTTCAAGAAATGTGCCCACATGAACTAATGTGTGAAACCCATGAACCTTAAGGCTATGAACTGGCTATAGCCACAAACTCTCGCAGTGTAAATAGTTACCCCAGAGGTACCACCACCAGAGCCAGCCTGTTTAGGGGCCTGGCTCGCCTGCAACCAGGGAGCATGCCTGTTTATGGGGCCTGGCTCTCCACCACAAACAGGGTACCTGGTCAGCACCAACTGTGGAGGCCGCCTCTACATCCTGCCAGAAGAGGCTGAAGGCGCGGCTCCACCAGGCCAGGTATACCCTGAAACCACCAGACCATGAAAGCCGCCTCTACATCCTGCCAGAAGTGGCTGAAGGCGCGGCCAACGAGAGAGGGTTTAGGGTGGGTTAACGGACTTGTGGGTGGAGGGTGGTGATGTATGGTACCTGGTGGTTTTAAAACGTTTTACCATGTTTTAATGTTTTACGCATTTTAAAATGTTGTCTTGCAGCCCGAGGACGTGCTGGTGATAGCTAAGGGGGAATGTGGCGCCCCTGACCTGGTCAGGCACCACTGAGTACTGCACCCGTGCTGGGGACAGTACAACACAGGTAATCCAGAAGGCTGACCGAGGTGTGACTACACAGGCGCATAGTGATCAGGTCTCACACATGTACCTTTGAGAGGACCCCTGGGGATCCCAGGAGGGGGCGAAGCCTCCACCTCCACCCGAGGGGTGGAGGGGGCGAAGCCTCCATCTCCACTCAAGGGGTGTGGTAGAGAGCCTGGTTGCTAGGTGGCGTAGGCAGGCACAAAAGGGAAAAGAGGAAGGAGGAGGAGAGGAGCAGTCTGAAGCAGAGTGTGGAGGGGTGAGGAGCATGGAAGTGGAGCTCAGACAGGAGCAGCAGTGCAGGTCCCACGAGTGAGCCGGTTTAGTGTGCAGCTCAGGGAAAGCAGACGTGAGGAGCAGACCCTGGAGCTGTGGCAGTCTAACAGCGTCTGCGCAGTGACTACCGACGGGGGAGAACGGTCACCTGGGAGTGCTACCCGAAATCCACACACAGCTAAAGAGAGAGCAACGGAGTGGAAAGTAAGGAGACTGTCAGGGAGAACCAGGCCCAAACGGGTAGCAGGTCCCAGTGCAGGGATAGATTCACCTTTCCTTTGCCAAACCTGCATGAGGGGGCACTTTACACCCCCAAGACCACACTACAGAGTCCGCAGCCACGTAGCCACAGTTAGGGCCCATAGTTCACAGGAGGCAAGCAGCCGGAGTGTCCTGGTCCAGGCTACAAGCAAACGGGCCAAAAAGAAGGGGAGAGAGGCGCCAGCAACTTCCCTGGGTGACCCCCATAGGGACTAAAAGTCGGGGTTACCCCAAAACGAAAAGGGCTCAGGAAGGCGAGTCGGTAGCCACCCTCATCAGTCAGCCTGAAGGACACCTGGTTCCAGCCTGGTTCATCCCAGCTACGCCCGGGTTACTCACCCTGCCATCATCAGTGAGTAAAACCCCTGAAAGACATTCTGCTTGTGTTGAGTTATTCTGCGCCTTGTGGTTCCACACACCTACACAGGGTCCTGGGGCTTGCCTCACTCTCAGGAGGCTATTACAACTGACTGCACCCACCATCAGCCCCAGGCGTCCCTTAATCTGCAGTGGCGGTCCCCACTGACCGCAATTCTGAGAGTGGCGTCACGACAATCCTAGATAGAAGATTTCCTACCTGTGACAGGATCCAGCTGCGTGGAGTCCCTGAAGGTAATGCACCGACACAATACTTGCGGGGCTTCACATCGGGATCAAGCTGCAACAGGGGACGGTCCCTAGAAACTGGAGGAGTGCAAAATCATCTCCAAACAGTAAAAACCGAGGCCCAGGGAAAGTTGTAAACTCCCCGGGCCACAGCCCACAGCAGAACCTCTAGAAAAGTGGAGAATCATCCGACAGGTGACCCCCCAGCCTGGAGGCTGTAGTGGAGGCCGAGCAGGTTCATCCTAAAAGAGCTAGGCTTAGGAAGACAGCTGAAGATAGAGACACCTTAGAGAGAAGGGTACCGGTTTTTACTCCAAGAATCACCCAGAAACGGCGGAGGTCCCTGACAGTGGGTTCCAGTCGTCTGAGGGCACCAGTGTGTGCATACCAGGACGTGTGAGTAAAGAACTTGAAACTGCACCCTTGGAGTGGTCTCTGTTATTTTATCTGCTTAGCCTTCCATTACACCATAGACTCTCACGAGCACCAACAGTGTGCCCCGGGGCATTGCTCCACCTGTGGGGAGCAGTACCATCATTGCTGCCATATCATCACCCCGGAGGACTTACACAGCAGCGGCGGCTTAATAGCCGCATACCACAGGTGGCGTCACGAACACAAACTTTATTCATCACCAAGTCATCAGCCATATTTAATCTGACACCCACCAGGGCCACGAAGCCGGGCCCCGCCACCACTGACGACCCCCGGCACCGGGTGTCCCATAGCCCTGGGGTGGGCGAGTCAATCATACCCGCCCCCGTCGGTTGTGCGACACGGGCAAATCGCTGCCCGTAGCTCTCAACCTCGTTAGTCCCCGTCACACGGACTTACTTGTCCTGCGACGTCGCTCTGGCCGGCGAACCGCCTAATTTCTAAGGGGGGCGGTTTGTGCGGCGTCACAGCGACGTCACACGGCAGGCGTGCAATAGAAGCGGTGGGGCGGAGATGAGCGGGACGTAATCATCCCGCCCACCTCCTTCCTTCCTTCCGCATTGCCGGCGGAACACAGGTAAGGAGATGTTCATCACTCCTGCAGTGTCACACATAGCGATGTGCGGTGCCGCAGTAACGAGGAACAACATTGCTAATAAGCAGACAACGATTTTTGGTTTCAGGACGACCTCTCCACGGCAAACGTCGCTCGTAGGTATCACACACTGCGATCTCGTTAATGACGCCGGATGTGCGTCACAAACACTGTGACCCCGACGATAATTCATTAATGATATCGCAGCGTGTAAAGCCCCCTTTACTCTCACGCATCCAATTCCCTTTAATTGTCAGGTATCAGTTCTCTAACTGTCCATACACATAGTACCCTATTTCTTCTCCATCCCACCCACTTTCACATGCAATCCTTCCATTTCCAAAAGCTATTTTTCATCATCGTTTCCTAAATCTCAAGCGTTCTAGACATTTGTCACTGTCCCTTGTTTTTTTGTGTGGTCACAACATCGTACCAAGAACAATCTTATAAGTAGAGATGAACGGACCAATGGAAGTTCGGGTTCTGCTGGTCCACCTTAATTTTTTCGGTTTTGGACAAGGACTTGACTGAACTTCATTTGAACTCCCTGATTCGCAGTTTGTGCCTCTGCCTACACAACATTTCCAGGGGAGAGTGGATGGTTTATTTCTATATTTTCTTGAAGGGTACCCACTACATCCGCTCACGCTGCTGTTACCTCCAGTTCAAACACTGCAAGCGGCTCACACTGGGCTGAGCACCAAGTGTACCTGGGCACAGCGATACTCGTGTCAGTGGTTTGCATAGGTAAAGCACCCGAACTCTGTTTACTTGGAAAAGTCTGAATTTGTACCAAACCCGAACTTCAGGTTCACTCATCTCTACTTATAAACTCTGTGCCACACATTGCTTAAATATTAAGGTGGCTAACTAGACTACTACAAGGAATGGAGGCCTCCCATATCATGAGAGGTTGAAAAAGTTAGATTTGTTTAGCTAAAGCTAGGTTCACATTTCCGTTAAATTGTATCAGTCACAATCCACGGCTCTGGTAAACAACAGCATCCGTTTGGTGGATGCCATTGTTTCCCATAGACTTGTATTAGTGGCGGATTGCGACTATGACCTTGCGTTGCATCCGCTGCGCTGCAGTCAGACGTTTTTGGACTGACCGCCGGGCGGAAAAAAGGCAGAATGTAACGTTTTTCTGGCCGTCAAAATTAACGCACCGCGCAGGAATCCGTCGCAATCCGTCATGCTTGTAATGTATGTCTATGGTGCTGGATTCTGTCGTAATCCGTCTTATGACAGAATCCAGCACTGGATTCCGTCATGCTCTACTGAGCATGCCCAGCATGTTTGGCACACCCACTGGGCTGTCCCAAACACAATTGGATCATGACTGTTCCGTCAAAAAACGGATGCACAGCGGATGTAACGGGTGCGACGGATCAGTTTTTTCACAGGATTCCTGTGAAAGGAATCCTGTGAAAAACACATCTGTTGCGTCAGTTGACATCTAAAAAAACGGCTGATCCGTCGCTGACGGACCTGACGGATTTAAAACAATGGAAATGTGAACCTAGCCTTAGAAAAAAGACGTCTCAGAGGAGATCTCATTTATATGTGTAAATACATGTGTGGTCAATATAAAGACTGGTACATGACTTATTTCTTCCAAAGACAATACTAAGGACCAGGGGGCACTCACTGCGAGTGGAAGAAAAGAGATTCTGGCAGCTAAATAGGAAAGGGTTCTTTACAGTTAGAGCAGTCAGACTGTGGAATGCCCTACCACAAGAGGCAATAATGTCAGACACTATAACAGCTTTTAAGATAGGGCTGGATGATTTCCTCAGTACACACAACATTTTTGAGTATAAATTAGTTAGTGACAAAATGTATAATTGGTGGAGGAAGGGTGAACTAGATGGACCTAGGTCTTTTTTCAACCTAAGTAACTATATAACTATGTAACTATCTCTGGTGATGGAATGAGTATCATGTTCCATACAGGAACCACATCGGCCTAGAGAGCAAATGTGTGCAAACATTGAGATAAATGATCCTGGTGCCTATAAAATGCTAAAAATGTTCCTCTCGAGCTGCATTGTGTCAGGAACAGCCTTGGGCTCAGGTACGAAAACAGTTTATACACTTATTGAGGGAACTATGCTGAAGACAGCAGACATAAGGAATATTTCTGAAAATACCTCTCGTTCCAAGAAGAATAAGTTGCAAATCCAATTTTGCCAGTGTATCCTTTTATAACATCCACACAGATGAGATCTCTACTAAAGCACAGAGATGTCACTGATTAGCAGCAGATGTCAACAACCTCCACCATCTTCACAGGAGTTACAGATTTTAAAAGGGATGCATTACCTATATTAATTTATCATTCAACCAGATACTTATACATATTATTTTTTTAATCTATTTTTGTTTATTAATTGTTGATTTATTTTATTTTTATTTCTTTTTTCTCTCTTGCCTGAGCTGATTAGCATTCAAAGATATACTTTACAGTAGCCAGAATAATGTCCAATAAAAAGAAATAGACAGAATCTAACTCATTCACTTCTATAGAAGAGTGTTCTAGGCATGCTTTGTGATCTGTGCAGTGGTCATTGCACAGGGAGGGGAGGAGATGAGCTGAGACATTACCTGTTGTAAATGGAGTGAGCCTGTATAAAGGCCCATTTAGATGACCCTATAAATAAGACATCCTGACAATTATTCAACAAAAACCCTAATGCTTCTGTGGCACCCCTGAATACATCAGGGTGCTACAGGGTACTGCATTTGTGCCGCCCCCGTACCAGCAGCCGGCGCTGCTCGGGCCCGGGCCTTCCGGGGTGGTGGCTCGAGGGTCTCCGGACCTGGGGGTCTCGCGGACACACCGAATAAAAGGGGGACGTAGATGTACGGGCTAGGCCGTAGTAAGTTCGTGACGCCACCCATGGTGTGTGGTGAAGTGGGATATCACCACTGCTGTTGTGGGGCACCCGGGGGAGATGTTGTGGCAGCTAGTTGTTAACCCCTTCGTGGGTAGGGATGGTGGCCCCGGGACCCGGTGTCTCTGTGCAGGGTATAGCGACCGCAGGGGGTGTTTGTGTACTCACAGTTAATAAACCACACAAGTCTCTGGTAAACCAAGGTGCTGGTGGGTCCCCCACCCGGCTGGTGGTCTCTATCCTTTTCTCTGCACTGTTTTGTGTAAGGTGGACTTCCTAGCGTGAAACTCAGGAGTCCGCTCCCGGCTGGATGTGACCTAAGGAGCCGTGCCCGCAAACGCTGGCCCGTGGGATCTATGGACCCTGGCGGTGACCTCTTATACCTATCGGTGGGCTGTTGTCTTCTATGAGGGACTTTGGGTGGCACAGACCCTCTAGTCCTGGCCTCAATCGGTGAATTAACCAGTCCGCTTGTTTCCGGTTCTGGCTTCAGGTTCCGAGTACCACCTTTTGTGCTACGGTTTCCGGGTCGGTTCCCCGTGTCGGTACCGGCGAGCTACAACCCTGTCCCGGTCCACCTCTGTTCTGCCAAGCCGCCTTCCCGTCTCCTGCTGACGGAGACCACCGTCTGCCTCCTAGCCAGTGGCACCAGGGCTCCTACCATGGGGACCGTTCAACTTGAACTTTCCTGCTGGAGCTACACTTAGCTCCAGCCCACCCTCCTCTCCAAACTGAACTACAAACTCTTTCTGCCTTAGACTTACTGTTTTCCCGCCCTGGGCTGTCTGGACCCCTGGGTGGGCGTGTTCCAACCGCCTGGTCATGCCCACTTGTGTGTCTATCTTTCCTTAAAGGGGGGTGACTAGGGTTTCTAGGTTGGCTGTGTGTTTCCTAGTGAGGGAAGGTGTTATGCAGGGGCCTATTTGTGACTACTTGGTTTTGCCAGGGCATTACATATCCTTACTCAGGGTGCAGGGCCCACCCCCCATGGTTCCAGGTGCCCAAGAAGCCGATGTCCCTCCCATTTGCACCACAAAACCCAATCACTTCACAGCAGTCACTGCCAGACACACCAGGGGGGTGGACAAACTGGAAATGGCCCAGCCACTGGGGGACTGAGCAGACTGTGAGAGGGAGACAGAGAAAAGTGAAGTAGTCTCCAAAGAGAGAGGAGCTGGGAGAGTGAGCTCCTGGGGAGCTAGGGACATTGGTTGGGTCGCAAGCAGTGATCCAGGTGCAGATGAGATGGGGACCGGTAGCAGGGACATTGGACGAGGGTGTGACGGACATAGTCTTGGAGAACTGTCGGCACCAGAAGGCCCAAAAGAAGTGACCGGTACCGAGCATGACGGGGTACAGGACCCTAGGTCAGGAGCCGATTCAACGTCCTGGCAATTCACCTGTAAGGCAGAGGACCTCCAAGGACTTCCCTACGAGCTCAGAAGTTGAGGGCATCAGCACAACGAGGGAGATAGGGGTGTATCCAGATACAGTAACCCACTAAAGTCCCGTGTGCCAGCCCTCAAGAGCACAGCTGCACTACAAATAGTGAGCAAGGGCCCCAACAGCTTCAAGCCACGAGGACCACTAAGGGTCCACAAATTGTGCACGGAGGCAGGCTCCGGATTACTAAGTGACATTGGTGGGACTGGGTACTTGGAAGAACTCCCGGCAGCGGCAGCTGTACACAGAGACTTTGGCTTACCTGCAGTGTGTGTGTTTCTTTTCTAAGTCTCATCCAGCATCATGACTACCCACAGTGAGTACCCTGGTCCCATGCACCCTGTCCTCCCAAAGCACCAACACCCTGAGTCCGGGGCCTTCCCTACCTGCGGAGGGACTGACACCTTGCTGCCCAACACCATCGGCCCCCGGTATTCCTTCCAGCAGCGGCAGTACTCCCACTACTGCAACCCGCAGGTGGCGTCACAAACTAATCCCCTGTAAATACCCCCTTTCACTGATCAAAGTGTCCGCCAAGCCAGGTTCAGGCCCCTCGAGCCACCACAATCCCGGATCCGAGCAGCCCGACGAACACCAGGGCGGTACACCTTGAATCTTACCTGGCATCACGAACAGGATAAGGACTGGACCCATTAATCACGGTGATGTGCGCCTTACAGAACTGTTCAAAACTGTGCTGTGACTGTCCGTTTGAATTGCTGCCATTTTTGCCGCCATTTTTCCCTGCCATTTTGGCGCCTAAAAATAACAACTGCGCCATCATCCCTGCAAAAGGGCGCAAAGCTGGAGCTCCGCCCCTTGGGAGTAACGGGATGTTAGGGCGGAGATTGGTGCAAGGACACCAGGACTCTGCACAAAAGTTCCTGGAAGGGAGAGCAACAGGATATTGGTGCCGAGAGACTGGTCGCCTGAGCGTTCTGTTCCCGGAACGGCTACCTGGATCGAGGAGGAGACGGAGCGGCTCTGCAGGAGGATGCGGATGCTGTTCCTGTTCATGTTGGAAGGCTGGAGGATCGAGATGAGGAGTGTGGCCGCGGTGGTGTCGGCCCGTGAAGTGGAAGCCCTGCGTGTGGAGCGGTAAGCAGAAACCCGGGTTCGATTGATCCGGCCTACCCGGCCGCGGAACCCAGTCTGCTCCCAGCCACCGCGACAGCCATGTCACCTCCTCTACCCCCGGCTGAAGCTATGGCCAAGCCACTGCCCCCGACACCGGCAGTGGAGCCTCCTGCCCCCGCGGAAGACGAGCAGGTGGCAACACCTCCGGTACCATTCCTGGCCAGACCAGACCAGGCCGCAATGTCTCTGGTACCATCCCCGGCCAGGCCAGACCAGGCCGCATCACTGGGCCCGCATCTCGGTACGGAGCACCTGGCTACTGCTACCCCGGCTGCGGAACAGCTGGCTCATCTTGTTGTTGCTGCAGGAGGTTCCACTACAGCGTGACCTCCCGGTAGCTGCCGCGGGACTCCGACTACATCCGGTTCCCCTGCAGGAGGCAGAACCTGAGGTTCGTGCTCCATACTAGGACAAACACCAGCAGCAGCTGCTCACAGAGATGTCCGCCAGAGAGCAGTGTCGAGCAGAGGTCGTCGCCCGTATGCACCGTGAAAAGGAGCATAAGAGGAAGGCTACCTACTGGGTCAGAGGGCCAAGGTACCGGGGCCTTGTTGAGCGTTTTGACCACATCAAGGAGTGGGGGTTTATTGCCGAGCCAGGCGTGGCTGCTGGAGTGTTTGTTTCCAGGAGGGATGTCACGGAACACCTCCCAAAGGGGCATCCCGATCGAAACCTGAAACCAGGTGATATGGTTTCGTATTCCCAGCATTGTTGAGAGCGGGGTTGGTACTCCTTAGAGGTATTTCCTGTCACAATGACTATGAGATAGCAGGGAACTGGGGCTCCTAAGCTGACCATCAAGCATGCTTGTGCCCTATGTTATCCCTAACATATGGTATACTCCTGATGGTGGAGAGGCCTGAGTCTCCTTCCTGGCCCTGATCCTGACCAGTCCTGATCTAATTCTCCCTTCCCCCCAGGGAGGAAAGGGACAGGAGTGTATTGAAAACCACAGATAAAGAAAGACAAAGGAAACACCAAAACTCTGTCACACAGCATTGCTGATTTAATTCCATCACTTGAAGCTGGCTTTGCGGCTGCTATTGCCTAAGGACTCTATGCATTGACGGTTATATATATATTTGTGCTAATATTTGGACACATAATCTAAATATATTAAAATACTATCTGTTATATGTCTATAGTAATATGCTGCATATGCAAGATTGCCATTGTATGCTATGTTTATCTATCAGTTGATCTGTGCTACTTTTGGTGTCTAGAAATTGCAGTTGGTGGTACCATCTGCAGTTTTTGGCACACTAAAATATTATGCGCTATATGTTTCTAGCGATATTCTATCTATATATGGAGTCATCACATGCGGTGTTCAATTACCGGCAGAATTGTGCTTGTGTCACAGTTCAGAAACTGCGGCTTGCAGTACCACTGCAGTTCTGTGCGCGTGCTTGCCGCACTCCGCTCCCTGTCCAGGATTGCGCCGCTGTCTATTGGGTGGCACGTGCGAGCTGACTTTTCACAGTCAGTGTGCGCGTGTCATTACCGCTGACGAGTGGCGGTCCTGGGGCAGTGGGTGGACGGCGGCACACGCGCGCCGCTAAGGATCTGCAGCTGGCTTGACAAAGGAATGTTAGCTTTATAAGATGAGAGGTGCCGATTAGCTAGTAGCCCCCTGAGGAAGCTCGATGTGAAATGCGCATCGGGGCATAGGAGGAGACACCTGACACAATCCAACATGGGTATGATTATTTGCAGTCTGGCTTGCTGAATGTTAGCTGAATCACTTTATTTGATCCATCAGGTCATGTCCATATGTATTGTTATGTCTGAATAATAAGGAGCAGACTTTCCCACATTGATTTAACCTGGCTCATTCAGGCTGATATATTAGGGTTTGTTCACATGGTATGCTATGACTGAACTTTGAGTAGCTGATCCATTTACTTTGATTAAACCCAGCTCACTCAGGCTTTAAACTTATGCACGTAATATAAAATTGTTTTGTATGAGTGATAAAGTGATAATTAAAGGTGCTTATTTAATGTTTTTGCCCTGAGCTAGTTAGGGAATTTAAATACCTAGTGACAGATTTTTATGGCGCTGAATGTGAGCTTCTCCTGAATGATTACACGGAGTAGACATGTTTCAGCTTTAATATAGTAGCACGATACTCAAACGTTAACCCTCCAAATGTCAATTTTTTCTTATAGCAGGAGTGGATTGTTCATGTTGTAACATGAAAAGAAAGTTTAAAATATAACTTTTAATAGTGTTTCCTAAAATGATATACAATCAATAAAAACGTGAAATATAAAATGTAATGCCTGTTTTTTGGTCACCAAGCTCAGATGGACCAAAAGGATCAGGCACGACGCACCCAAAAACACATCCTGTTAGGTCAGGCTACTTGCCATAATACCCTATAATTCTCCAAGTTAGTTATTGCAGGGAACCGCCCTCCACACTATCTTGGAGATTCAACAGTTTTATGAGGAAAATTGGTGATACACAATACCATTCAATAATACAAATGTCACTTCAATTCATATATGACCATTGAAAAAATGGAATAGTCTCACCACATGGCGGGCTTATTTAATGTTTCATCAACCTTATTCACTTCAGACATGGAGAAAATACTGATAAGCCTTCCTGGCTATCTTATTGCTTTATCCTCCAAGCAGACATCATATAACTCCCAACGCGTTTCTTTCACTTTAAAATCGTCAGGGGAGTCTGTGTTAGTCAGACTCTGCACGTCCAAAATACCACCATTCACTTCCACATAGTGGTCTTTTCAATAGTTAATGCCCACAGCGGACTGTAATCAAAGCAAGAAAGCTTTAATATTCCTTCTTCCAAATACAATAAGTTTTTTAGCCCGTTTTATTCAATAGTAAATCTACTCACCATCCTGTGTCCATAGACATTCATAATCATACTGCGCCGCGCTGAGCGCTATGGGCGCCGCCATTTTATACATGCTGCGCATGCCCATTGCATCGCAGTCAGTGGGGAAAGGTCACGTGATCGGACATTCCGTCCGCATCACGTGGATAATGAGAACGCCCCTTGTAAATAAGGAAGTGTTGTGGAACACACGCCTGCGTTCCACATATTCAATCTGTTCTCTCTATCAGCGCTATGCCTCCTGTGCAGACCGCCTTAATCAAATGTGGAGAGAATAGCGCCGGTTTAATCCTTTCCCTATTTTCTAGCAGCGATCATCCAGATATCATTGCCTACTTTACTGTGAAGCATATCAGCTTCATCCCATCAGTAATGGTATCAATTTTAAATGGTAGCATGTCTTTCTCTTTGCTTAAATATTTTGATACTAAAAATGGGCTCCATAGTTTGTTTTCATACAGCCTATTATGTTTGTTGTTAATTATACCCTTATATTAAATTTAGAATATACCATTCATGTCAAGAATTGATGTAAATCTCTATTAGAAAATATAGCCTCCACAGAGGCAAACAGAGCATTTTTTTAAAAAAACCAAAAAACAGACTATAAAACATGTATATTGGTTATCTCATCCCAAATCACGGCAGCTATGCCAGAAGGAGGAACACACCACGATTATCGAACCCACACCAAAGTTCAGTTTTTCCATCTATTTATCTAGAGTGGAAGATTATAGAAAAATTGTGGAAAAAATCAGAGGAGCCCTAGAGATTTTAACCATTCTCCCCTTTTGAGATGGCGGAGTGGCTTATAATGTTGGGGTTCACATTTTAATTGGAAAGGGACAGTACCCACCACCAAGCGTGCTCGCTGACCTCAGGCCTCATGCTCATGGGATGACCCTTCCTAGCCTGCGGAGGTTGGCACCCTAGTTCCTACGCATACGGCGCCCCCGCTCAACGATGACTGTCCCTCCTACACTTACCCTCAGTCTATTGTGCACAGAGGAAAGGAGCAAAAGATAATTGTTCGTTTAAACCATGCGGTGTGGCTGTATGCAGTCTAAATATCCAAAAGGATTCTTTCCTCAGCAACAGGTTATCCCAATTTCCACCCCTCAATGGAGGATCTATATGGTCGATACCCATTACTGTAATAGATTTTAAATCCCCATTGTGTATCATATTTACATGCCGTGCCACACTAGTGTCCCTTTTGTTGATAATATCTCGTCTATGCTCACCCGCTCTCTTCCTCAGCTTCCTAACTGTTTTTCCCACATAGTATTTTCCACAACAACATTTTATCCTATAAATGACCCCTTTTGTTCTGCATGTAATCAATGATCTAATTTGATAGCTTTTGTTGGTGTTGGGATCTACAAAGTTTTTGCCCTCCTCTATCATGTTGCACATACTGCAGTTATGACACTTATAGCATCCTTTTATGCTGGATTGTGTTCTAAATCCCACATCTTTAAAATGACTATGTACTAATCTGTCCTTCAAAGATCGAGCTCTCTTGAATGTTATCGCAGGGCCATCAGATATTAGTTGTCCAATGGTTCCATCCATTTTCAAAATTGGCCAAAATCTACCTATAATTTCCTTCAGATGTGTAGAGCCATTATTGTAGGTAGTCACAAATCGTGTCAATTCCGAGGTTTGCAAATCTTTTGGTGTGGGGGTCAACATCGCCGTGCGGTCCATCCTTCTGACATTTTCAAATGCCTCTTTAACCACATTTTTGGGATACCCTCTCTCATCCAATCTTATTTCCAGATCTTTAGATTGTTTCAGAAACTGCTCATTGTCTGAACAGTTTCTTCTCATTCTGATAAATTGGCTCTTAGGTATCCCTTTCTAGTGTACATAGGGATGGGCACTCTCCCATCGCAATAGGGAATTCGATGACGTCTCTTTACGAAAGGTACTAGTCCTTAGTCTGCCATCCGGACCCTTTTCAACCAAGATGTCCAAGAAGGCCAGCCTCTGGTCACTCACCTCATAAGTAAAGGTAAGGCCAATGCTGTTGTGATTCAACTTTCAAACAAACTGCTCCAGACCACCATGATCCCCCTTCCAAATAATAAAAATGTCATCGATGAAACGGACCCAGAGGACTATGTCCTCTGTGTCCGTCTCACCCCCAAAAATGATGGTTTCCTCCCACCAGCCCAGGAGCAGATTTGCGTACGATGGGGCACAACAACTCCCCATCGCGGTGCCCCTGAGCTGGTGGAAGTACTTCCCCCCAAAAACAAACACATTTCTGGTCAAACAAAACTCTAGAGCCTTCATTACAAAATCATTGTGTCCCCGTAAGTGATTTCCCCGCCAGTTCAAAAAATGCCTCGTTGCCTCAAGGCCCTTTTTATGTGGAATTGAGGAATAGAGGGCCTCCACATCTATGCTGCATAGCAGCATGCCCTCCTCCAGGAAGATGTCCTCAATTCGTCTCAAAAAATCTGTAGTATCTCTGAGGTACGAGTTAAGAGAAATCACAAATGGCCTGAGAATTCGATCCACATATATGCTCAGATTTTCCATCAGGCTGCCTATTCCGGACACAATAGGCCGGCCTTTCAATGGATTTAGGCCTTTATGAACCTTTGGCAATGAATAGAAGGTTGCCATCTTCGGGAACTTCGGATACAAGAATTCATACTCACTCTTGTCAATCAAGCTGACAGCCAAAGCATCGTCCAGAATTTGTTTTAATTCAAGAACAAATTCGGAGCATGGATTTCTTTCCAGTTTCCGATAGCAACCTTCATCATCCAAAATGCTCATACACATTTCCCTATATTTGTCCGTATCCATAAGAACCGTGTTCCCCCCTTTATCAGAGGGCTTGATGGTTAAGTTACCATCATTTTCAAGGTTCCGAAGGCTCATCATTTCCATTTTGGTTAAATTATATTTACTGTTGTTATTTTTAACTCCTTTCCTGCACAGGAGGCATAGCACAGGTCTGCACAGGAGGCATAGCGCTGATAGAGAGAACAGATTGAATATGTGGAACGCAGGCGTGCGTTCCACAACACTTCCTTATTTACAAGGGGCGTTCTCATTATCCACGTGATGCGGACGGAATGTCCGATCACGTGACCTTTCCCCACTGACTGCGATGCAATGGGCATGCGCAGCATGTATAAAATGGCGGCGCCCATAGCGCTCAGCACGGCGCAGTATGATTATGAATGTCTATGGACACAGGATGGTGAGTAGATTTACTATTGCATAAAACGGGCTAAAAAACGTATTGTATTTGGAAGAAGGAATATTAAAGCTTTCTTGCTTTGATTACAGTCCGCTGTGGGCATTAACTATTGAAAAGACCACTATGTGGAAGTGAATGGTGGTATTTTGGACGTGCAGAGTCTGACTAACACAGACTCCCCTGACGATTTTAAAGTGAAAGAAACGCGTTGGGAGTTATATGATGTCTGCTTGGAGGATAAAGCAATAAGATAGCCAGGAAGGCTTATCAGTATTTTCTCCATGTCTGAAGTGAATAAGGTTGATGAAACATTAAATAAGCCCGCCATGTGGTGAGACTATTCCATTTTTTCAATGGTCATATATGAATTGAAGTGACATTTGTATTATTGAATGGTATTGTGTATCACCAATTTTCCTCATAAAACTGTTGAATCTCCAAGATAGTGTGGAGGGCGGTCCCCTGCAATAACTAACTTGGAGAATTATAGGGTATTATGGCAAGTAGCCTGACCTAAGAGGATGTGTTTTTGGGTGCGTCGTGCCTGATCCTTTTGGTCCATCTGAGCTTGGTGACCAAAAAACAGGCAATACATTTTATATTTCACGTTTTTATTGATTGTATATCATTTTAGGAAACACTATTAAAAGTTATATTTTAAACTTTCTTTTCATGTTACAACATGAACAATCCACTCCTGCTATAAGAAAAAAAAAAAATGTTTCAGCTTTAGCATTCAGCAATTTTTGACAATTTGTGAGCATGCCGATATATACAAATAAAAAATCCTTTTTCATTTGGAGGCATTGCTAATGTGGAATCCTTGATTATAGATCGATTTTTTTTTTTTCACATAAAGAGATATTATATAAAATTACTGCAACTATTCCATGACATTTAAGCCATAGCAAATGTATAACTTATAGTTTCTTCACTCCATTTATGAGCAACGTATACTGTAGAATTTCGTTTTTCATGTGTTTTTAATCAATATTCTGTGATTTTGTATGAACATGTTGTAACAATAAAGTGTTTTTTTACCACATATGTGTAAGTACTCCCAATTTCTTAGTTTAAAGCCTGCTTTACACGTTGCAATTTCGCATTCAATATCGTATGCGATTTGCAACGCCCCCATCGTATGTGTGGCACGTTCAATTTGTTGAATGTGCCGCACAAACGATTAATCCCTGTCACACGTACTTACCTTCCATATGACCTCGATGTGGGCAGTGAACGTCCACTTCCTGCAGAGGGAGGGGCGTTCGGCGTCACATCGACGTCACGCGGCAGCCGGCCAATAGAAGCGGAGGGGCGGAGCTGAGCGGGACGTAAACATCCCGCCCACCTCCTTCCTTCCGCATTGTGGGCCGGGAGCCGGAGGACACAGGTAAGATCTGTTGATCGTTCCCGGGGTGTCACACACTGCGATGTGTGCTACCCCGGGTACGATGAACAATCTGACGTGCAATTCTACAGAAAGGTACGATGTGTATGCGATGAACGTTTTAACGTTCAATCGCAATCGCACGTACCTGTCACACACTGCAATGTAACTTACGATTCCGGATGTGCGTCACTTACAACGTGACCCCGCCGACACATTGTAAGATACATTGCAGCGTGTAAAGCAGGCTTAATGTGTATAATGGAGTTAGCATAATATTGCATGAAAATTAAAAACTGGATTTATTTATGCCTAACTCTGTCACACAGCATGCACACACAAAGGTAAAGATAATAAGAGATTCAGAGGAAAAACAAAAGCAGGAAGGATGTACAAAATAACAAGGGTAAACTTCATAACCTCTCCAATCAATAGGCACAACTTTCACCAGAGAGTCTGCGACACCTCACCTCACAGACCAACTAAGAATAAACTATAGCTGGCATAGGTAGAAGGATTTAACCAGCATAAATAGGAGGTGAGCTGATGTGATAGGTTTCCCGACAGCATGTGATCAAAGGAGCAAGCAGAATAGCAAAAATTAACTCTTGATAGCCTGCCTATGAATCAGCACACAGTGGGTCGATGCCCAAGTTTGCCCGTGTTGATCCCAGATACCAGAGAAACAATTGGGCAGAGTGTCATAATCTCTAATCTTAACAGAGTCCAATGCCGCCATGACAATAGGCGAAGATTGTGCAAAACTCAGTGTGACATTCCCCTTCAGTTTCCTATACTCATCTCCAGGTCATAATGGCAGTTTTTGTCTGCATGAAAGAAAAAAGTAGTTATAAATTGGGTGGGTTTGTAATAATCAGGACAATCGGCATCTACTGCCCAATCATTATGCTATGCTGATGAATAGATTGGGATAACTACATGCAAAATTTCTAATAGGGTGGACTCAAGACTTTTGCAGTACACTGGTTTTACGGGAAAGGCTCTCACTTTTATAAAATGTTCCTGATGGTTCAGCTAGATTTGTGCAGTTGGTGGAAATGTATGAAAATGCTTTGTCAAATCTTTGTTTTGATTAGAATGGTAACCTAATTTTGGATCTCCGGAGAAGTGGAAATTTCCTAGTTTCTACAATGTCTCGTCATCGTTTTTATGGAGAACCAGTTGACAGTTTCCCCTTTTAAACTCTGAAACTGAGCTGTTTTCTATTATGTTCTTTTCATTATCCCAACAATAGTGAAGTACGGGAGAACAATAACAGGACTCAAAGCTATTGCTGCTGGTTACTGATTGGATCTACAAGGCGGCTGCTTGAGTTTCACATGAAGTAAAAGAAATTGAGGACAAGTCTATGTTTAGCAAAGGGCAGGTGGCATTGCTGTACATGAGCATTTTTATAAGGATATATGATAATGTGTCTTCATGTGTTATACAATAAGAACAAATCACAAAACTTAGAAACCATCTGATGTCACTAAGTGGAACATGAAGGCTTTTCATATGGAGGTCTTTACTTAAGGGCACTTTACATGCAGCGATATCGCTATCGATATTGCTAACGAGCGTACCCGCCCCCGTCGGTTGTGCGTCACGGGCAAATCACCTCCTGTGGCGCACAACATTGCTTACACCCGTCACGCATACTTACCTGCCTAGCGACGTCGCTGTTGCCGGCAAACCGCCTCCTTTCTAAGGGGACGGTTCGTGCAGCGTCAAATCGGCGTCACTAACCGGCCGCCCAATAGAAGCGGAGGGGCGGAGATGAGCGGAACGAACATCCCGCCCACCTCCTTCCTTCCTCATTGCGGGTGGCCGCAGGTAAGGTGATGTTCGTCGTTCCTGCGGTGTCACACATAGTGATGTGTGCTGCCGCAAGAACGACGAACAACCTGCGTCCTGCAACAGCAATGATAATCGGTAAAGGAACGACACGTCAACAATCAAAAATTAGGTAAGTAATTTTGATCGTTAACGGTCGTTCGTGCGTTTCACACGCAACAACGTCGCTAATGAGGCCGGATGTGCGTCACGAATTCCGTGACCCCAACGACATCTCGTTAGCGATGTTTTTGCGTGTGAAGCGGCCTTTAGCGTCTCATGTGCCACTTGTGGGTTCCTACTAAATTGAATAGCAGTGTAGATAGATCGTTTCACTCATTAAAACTCATAAGTTTTAGGATTCCTTAAACGTCTTCAAAGTTGTAGAATTGAAAGTTTCTGTCTACAAATTCTATTACACAACTTACTAATGAAATTTTTTTTTTCTGCCATAAAAATGCAGAACAATATACTTTATTAACTCCTTAAGATTATGGTTAATTTCGCCATTGAAGACGCAGTTTTTATTTTTGCTTTACAGCTTTGAGGGTTAGGTTTTTTTCTTCATTGATGTTTTTATATAGGGTTTTGTTTGCAATTTACAATTCATTTTGAAAATAAAGCACAAAAAAATTCAAGTCTAATTTTTTTTCTTTCGAAGGTTGTTTGAATTTTTTTTACACAGGTTCGAGCAATTTAAAGGATAGTAATTATGTGATTTTTTATGTTTTGTATCCTTTATTTTTCTAAATGTACATTATTTAACTGTATAGGTTATTAACATTTAGTTATTTTTTGTCCTATAAAGGGACTACCAATACATTATTACCCAGGATGTCCTCACATGGCTTCTCAAAGTTGTGATATCATAAACACACTTCTTTAGCAAAGAGTTTTTGAAAGAGGAAATGTTAGGCTATATGGATTGTTTTAGGATTTTTTTGGGGAGCAGATTTACTCAAAATAAATGCCTGAAAAATTGCTTGAAAGACTCTTCCTATTCATTGCTATTGTAAAGCCATATGTTCAGTGCTTTGAACATTTTTTTCTACTTCAGGTTTTGAAAAATACTTGGTGAAATAAAAGAAATGTCACTTCTTCGAAGTGGCTCTTACAGGAATTTTCTTCAAAATAGGCACTGTCCAAGCACAAGGACAAGGCTGCAAAAATAAACTCTTCAAAACTGTTTCAAGAAGAGATTCTTGAAGTGGTTTTCACTTGAAAAACTCATTATTTTTTACTTTCTCAAAAACTCCATTTGCACATAGCCTTACATGGAACTATTACCATTAAACATGTTTTCATTCAATGGCACCACTTAGGACATTAGTGTTTAAAAAGTACACCTTGACGTGGTTGGAGGCTTTTGTGCTCTTTGAGCAAATAACGTTAACTAAATACCTTCGTTTTTAAAATTTATAGAAATATTGGAATTCTTGTATTCATTAATCGCAGTGTGATGCTGCACCATATATGTCTGTATATTGGCCACATAGCATATTTGTGGACCTGTACCTTAATTCAATACTAAGGGTGTGTTGGCCCTATATTTGTTTCTTTGACTTAAAGGGAATGTCCACAACTCCTTCAACCACTTCTCAATCCCGGTAAAATAACAATGCTTATACTCACCTCCGATGCCAGTGCTGTTCCAGTAGCACTTGCTTTCCTGGGGCTCAGGTGACACTGTTACGGCACA
This sequence comes from Anomaloglossus baeobatrachus, assembly GCF_048569485.1. Lineage (NCBI taxonomy): Eukaryota > Metazoa > Chordata > Amphibia > Anura > Aromobatidae > Anomaloglossus > Anomaloglossus baeobatrachus. The sequence goes on from NC_134359.1 coordinate 107,493,316, forward strand.
CAAGCCCTGCACCGAATCAGCATCGGCTTCCCTCTCCCCGCCTTCAGATAAATTGAACATAAAGAGAAAGTCAGAGCTGCGGATGGCCACTCACTTCTAGTTGATGATTGATACGTAGGGCTCTTGTGACATGACAACATCACATGAGCGCTGGGAGATCGAGTGCCAATGTGACACCCCTGAGGCTTCAGGCGCCACAGGGTACTGCACACACATTAGGGTGTAGTACTTATTCCGGGTCCAGGGAAGGGCGATGCTGGTTTCCATCACACAAACATATAGTAACACTGGGTTGCCCTCCCCAATGGGGACCAGGCCAGGGTCGGATCACAGTAGGGGGTCACTACAGTGGTGGGTTTACAGGATGCCACTGCACCAGGGGCTCCCCAGATCGACTGGACTGGGAACTCGGGGTCAGGGAGAATCAACCAGGAGGGGGAGTCAGGAGCACACAGTGGGAAGAGCAGGTTCATCTAGTGAGAGCAGTGAACCAGCCGGTGGCAGCAACTGGGGGCAACAGCTCAGAACACACAACACAACTACAAGGGAGAGAACACCTTCAGACACAGAGCAGAGCGGATGTGCTGTGAGCAGCTCTGTGGGCCAAGGCGTTCAACACAGTTGCTTGGGAAAAGCAGTGCAGCTGTTTCCACTGGCTGGCGCTGTCGGGATACAGAAGCCTAGGACAGGCATACTTCACTTTGTCTACCACCTCTGCAAGGGTCGCGGGGAACGGCTAGAACATTCACCAGACCCATCCCACGAGTCTGCAGCAAATAGCATTTTGGATCCGGGGTTGAGGACCGACCCCATAATGGAACAGCGTTATCAGCATACAGAATGGACACTTTACTGACACCGGGACCCTCAAGTGCTTCACGCCATGTGGGTCCGTTACTTAGCGCATCAAAAGAGGAAAGGGCTCACAGCCTGACACACACACTGGAATTGACCTTTCACGGATTCGGGATCGGCTGAAGCCCATCGTGGCAGAGAACGGTACCCTGGGCAGTGTCTGAAAACTTGTGAGTAAAAAGACCTGGAACTGCAGCCCCTGTCTCTGCCTCTCCTTTGCCGGCGTCGTCGCCCAGCGCTGCGGTGCCAACAGGGACTACCATCACCCCCACCATCCTCCCAGGGTAATCCTGCTCTGCCTGTGGGGAGCGACACCATCCTGGATGCACCCACCATCTGCCCCGGTGAGAGACCGTGCAGCAGCGGGCCAACCATGGCCACGTGCCACAGGTGGCATCACGATCGCCTTAAAATACTTTCCTAAACCTCTAACTACTACCTCCATCCTCCGTACCACCCTCCAATCCTCCTTCCTGTTCGCCTCGAAGCAACGGAGCCGGGCCAGGCCACCCTGTGACAACACAGAGTATCTGCACCCCAGGCCCGGCAACGAGTAGGTTAAAATACCTGCCCCATGGGGCGCTACACCAACACTGCGGGAAAGACACTGGACGTGAGTATAAGTGTTATTTTAACGGAGCCAACAAGGTGACTGAGAAGGGGTTGTCCGAGAAGTGGACAACCCCTTTAATCAATGAATTAAATTACAGTTACAGAAAACTATGGGTGCTTATCTACAACCAGGGCCAGTTTTAGACAAAGTAATGCCCTGGGCAAAAGTTAAAAGTAGGACTCCAAATACTAACATATTGCAACATCACTTGACAACAATGAGCACGGCCTCTGTCTTCCTGAGTAACTGGGCTATGGGAGGTGTTTCGCCCCTCGTCACAGCCTAGCATGTCGTGTGCTCTCTCTCCATCACTTCAGAGCATCGCAAGCAGGAGCGATGCTGGGCTGTGACACTGGGCTTTGACGAGCAGCAAAACACCGCCCACAGCGCAGTCACTCAGGGAGACTGGGGCCATGCTCAGTGATGTCGGGTGAACTGGAAGTTGATGTGACATCACCATATCTCAGAGGTCATGGAGCCCGGGGGATAAACGGGCCGCAATAGCGCCACTCAGAGGCAGAATTGGCTGAACAAGGTATTTAGAAAAATCCTTCCCCATCAGTTTACAGAGATATGGCCACTATTGCAGAGCAGTGAGCTAACCCTTTAATTATCTCAATCAAGCTGCTAACGCCAACTTATTCTGATATTTTGTACCTCATGAATTACTTTATTTTTATTTTCCATTATGTCTAAACCAATTTTGATCTTTCAGTTCCTTCTTATCTTTTTCTATTCTATCCTAGATTATTTCCAGATCTATAGGGTGTTTCCTAAACCAAACCTGAAGAATTATTGTCCTTTTCTAAAGAGACTAATTTATCTTATAGAGGAATAATGAAAGTGTTCCAGAGCCAAGATGTCATCTCTGACAAACAAGTTCCAACCCTGGCTGCAAACGGCAAAAAAACTCATTTCTGTTAAGGATTTGAGGTTAGAAGATAAATGTAAGGCAGATGTGTTGCCTGCAGATCAAGCCATGGATGGATAACTATTGTAGTTAAATCATTTTGATCTGCCAGCAGAATATGATTCCAGTCAATACATGTCGCTCTGCTCTCCCAAAAACAATACTCTTAGATATGAGCAAAAAATCCTTTTTCAAATAGCTGCTTTCACTTTATGACAAGGGTGCGGTGCCGCTCCTTCCACTGGTGAACAATGGTGGATTAAAGGAAGACTTGTCCTTAAATAGAGGACACGGAGGATTTGGACTTTCTGCAGACAGCTTGTTTTTAACGTTCTTAGTTCTGGATCCCTCAGACCTGTTTAAACAAGTATATTAATTTTATTATATGTATTTGATCAAGTTTCACCAAAGTTAAAAGGGCTCAGTCTACTCGTGAACTGAGATGAAACATAAGTCTATGTGCGGTATTTTTTACAACGTGGGGCTCCAAAAAGGATTTCAATTGCTTGACAGTATCCCCATGAACATGAATCCAAGGGGTGACAGCTTTGAACATTTTTGTTGTTGCTTGTTTGAAGGGTCCCCAAGAATATGATTATCTATCCAGCTGATGTTCAGCTACATCTTATGGGGAAACCTGGAACAAAGGCTGCTTTCACACTGCGTTCCTCTCCCTGTTCAGTGGTCCCTTTGGGGCTTCCTTCCAAACACCCCCGCATGCGCCGATGGGGCCACTGATGAAGTTAAAGATGAAGTTCGGTTTTAGACCCGGACTTGACCTGAATCCCAATGGAAGTCACTAATTTAGCAGTTTGGGTCTCTGCCCACATTCACCCAGCCATAAACAGATAACTTCCAGGGCAGGGCGGTCAGAGTTTTCCCTTTTTTTTCTCTTTTGGTGCACACTACATCCGATCATGCTGTTGTTACCCTAAGTACGAGTCATTCAAACACACTACAAACAGCTCACACTGGACTGAGCACTGAGCGTACCCGAGTGCAGCAATACTCGCAGAAGTGGTTTGCATACGTAAACCACCCGATCTCCAAACTCATATTGTGTTTTTTTGTAAAGTCTGTGTTTGGTACGAACACCGAACTTCGGGTTCACTCATCTCTATTAGGCCTCTTTCACACGTCAGTGAAAAACACACATGTATTTCACTGACGTGTTAAAGATACGTATGTCCTTCCATGTGCTGTGATTTTGGCACACATGTGATTTCCATGTGCTGTCCATATTACACAGAGATCAGGCACTTATACTCACCTGTCCACACCGCTGCTGTCCATGGTGCTGATATATCCCTCATTGCTGTGTCCAGCCACCGCTGTCTCCCCTCTGCTGCTACTTCCGGGTTGGCTGTGCAGTTCATATGTATGAGCATAATTAGCCGGCCTGGAAGCAGAGACAGCAGCTGCTGAAGACAGCATCGCATGAGTTTAAAAAGCTTTTTATACAAAGGTACATAATTTTTCTGGTACAGTGTTTCATGGATCACACCACAGTATGGTCCGTGGGACATCAGTGATGCCAGAAAAAAACGGACTTCTCTCCATGCAGAGCACACAGACATGCATGTACGCTGCACGGAAACATGTCAGTGAGAAATCACTGATGTATGCGCATACCCTTTGATTTTAATGGGTCTGCATATTCTGGTACATATAAAAACATTAACATACGTACCAGAATCACTGATGTGTGACGGGGGCCTTAGTGTGTACTGCACGCAGAAAAATAAGAAAAGGGAAATAATACAATACTGGATTAGACACTCTAAATAGAATAAATCTTGAACATGATTTATAAAACTCTTGGATCCTGTAACAAATAGTACTTGTATCAAAATTCAATAACTCTTGATTAACCTGACCTATTTTTCCTAAATTACTGATGTTGATATACCGTATATTTCATATTATAAGACGCACTTTTCCTCTCAAAAATGTAGGAGGAAAATAAGGGGTGCGTTTTAAAATCCGAATATAGCTTTACCTGGGGGTCCCGTCTGTGCGGCGATCGGGCGGCCGGGTGCCTGTGGCTGCGTGCAAGTGGCCAGGTACCTGTGCTTGCGTGCGGGTGGCAGCCGGGTACCTTTGGCTGCGTGCAGGCAGCAGTCAGGTGCCTGTCGCTGCGTACGGCGGCAGCTGAGTGCCTGTGTGTGGGAGGCAGCCGGCACTGACAGGCACCCGGCTGCCGCCCTCACACGGGCACCCGGATGCCTCCCGCAAGCAGGCACAGGCACCTGACTGCCGCCCGCACGCAGCCACAGGTACCTGGCTGCCACCTGCACGCAAGCACAGGTATCCGGCCGCTTGCACGCAGGGTGTGCGGGCCACCTGCTTGCTGCCACTCTGTGCGTGCGGGTGGCTGTGCAGCAGGTTACCCAGTTTGTCCGCGGTCCCAGTTTCAAATGATGGCATCGGGAGCGGGCGCGTGCGCAGATGGAGCTCTTGGATGACAGCTCCATCTGCGCATGTGCCACCACGGACCCCGCGGCTCCTGCCACCACAGACCCTGTGGGTCCTGCCACCATGGACCCCACGGCTCCTGCCAACACGGACGCCGCCGGCACTTACCTGCCGCACCTGCCAGCACAACCTCTGCCTCCTGTGACCCCGCTTCACCACCACTGCTGCCCCCTTCCGGTAAGAGAACACCAGAGTATAAGACAGACCCCATTTTTATTTTTTTACCTTTTTTATGTCTAAATTTAGGGTGCGTCTTATAATCCGGTGCGTCTTATAAAGCGAAAAATACAGTATATTAAACAGAGATCCTGTTTATACCATGTATTGCTATGTATGCTTAGTGATGCTTTTATATTTTATCACATTTTATATATGCTCTATTCCCTCCCATACCCTACCCCTCCTTATATCACTCTTTGTATACCAAGTAGAAATATTCATTTTGTTAAAGGCTTTTTCCGCTAGTCATAATTTATTTCCATAAACTTATCTCTAATAATAACTGCTTGTTCTATAAAATCTTTAATCTCAGTACAATTACATTTTAACCTTTTAAACTGTCCTCTTGCTATGTTGGTAATCCAGGACTGATAATGGCAGCTGGTACTTTCATCTAACCTTACTAAATCTTGTATACTGGATCTAGGTCGCACTGATCCTTCTCCTGCCTACTTGGTCTCATTCAGGCAGCCAGGCTGCATTACTCAACGGCAGCGTTGGTCTTGGAGGCCTATGGCCCCCATTAGAGCTCCATAGAAATTAAAACAGCCATATCTGCAAAGCTGAGATACCGCCTAGCTCCATTCTGTCCATCCTGGATTTAACTGTACGTTCATCCCCAATAGCCTTAGATATAGCAGCTTTTAGGATATGCTGGACGTTGTAGTTGGATCGTTACATGCATTTTGCATAATGGGTGCTTTTGATATTGAAACTTGTTTGTAGTTGTTTACCAGGCTAAAATAAGTATAATGGAAGCTAACAAAACCTTGTAATAAAGTTGTCTGGTGAAGCTTCATCAGTGATTTTGTTCAAAGTTTCATCCAACTGTAATCCGAGTTTCCTCTTAGTTTCATCAGTTTTCAAAAGCGTCAGGCGAGTGGTGCACACCTCGCCAAAGATCCTACTCGAGTTCCAGCTGGAATAAGATTTGTGGCTTAACGAATACCAATGTCCGTCGTAAATTTGACAAGCGGTTGTCACCACACTGCCATCCCAGTTGGCATGAAAAGGTTTGATGAAATGGGCTTGTAGAGTATCATTGACTTTGCTCAAACAGTCGGATCAATATTGGACATGTCTCAGCAATTTTGAGTTGACTGCACGGTACGTAAAAAATAAAGGGTCTTGTGAACAGCCCCATAGACTAAGCTAGGTATGAGTTGTATCTTATAAAAAGATAGAACTCTCTTGCAAAAAAGGACATCTGAATAAGACAGGAATATTACTTGCCTGTAAAGTCTACACTGCTCTCAAGTAGTGTAGTCTATTGTTGGACCCATGTTGTATTTTCAAAAGGGAGGTCCACTTGTTAGTTGGAGGGAAGTTTTCCCATGTCCCACTGTAGCGTCAACGTCTCTGCGCTGCTCATTCTTACCCCTGCAGGGATGCTGACTCTCTCACCGTCCTCATCACGCAGCCTGGCTTCCCCTCGATCTTCCACGTGGGCGTTCTCTGTTTCCTCCTCATAGGGCCTGTGCGAGTGCTCCTACGGCATGCACATGCACAGCTGCCCTTCTCTTAAAGGGCCAGCACGTCATTTCCTGGAAATGCCTCTCAGCCTGTTGCTGAGAGGCACTGGGTACTTAAAGCAGTCTCCCACCAGGGGAGGTGCCTGATCAAGCTGATTAGTCAGTGGTTTGTTCCCTAGCCAGCTAGTTGTCAGGTCCTTTCCTCTACTGTATGTTCCTGAGTCAGTGTGTATTCCTGTATCCCTGCCCTCCTGGTACCCTGGTGCCTACCCGTCCAGGCCGTGGTCAGCTGCCACAGTCCTAGTCACGGCCCTGGGAATGGCACCTGGCATCTGCCTAATGGTGGGCGCTTAGTCAAACCATCCTACGAAAGGGTAAGCACGGGTCCCCCTGTGGGCCAGTGGGTCCACTTCGGCTTGTCGCCTTACCATCTCCTGCAGCAACTGTTACACCCACTTTGTCAGCCCAAACTGACTGAAGACTTCCATTCCCACCACATCAACTCTTAAGTAACTGTTAGCTTCCTTCACACTTTGTGCACTGATGTCAATGGGATTGGAAACCCCCAGTCAGATGGGGTTACCAAGTGATATTTTACTTATTTGGGTCAGTGGTGCACCATGGAGCCATCTATATCCCTCTGCTCCTCAATAACATCTCATAGTAGCTCTTTATTTTAAGGAACATTTCATTGAAAGTGTTGTACAAGAGCAATAACAGTATAAACACCTATCTATATATACATAAAGGATTATACAGCTTGGACATCAAAAGAAATTAGATATGTAAAAAGTCCCAATAAAGGTGTTATTCATAGCCATATCTGTGTAGACCTCTCATTCTGGTAAGAAATTTCCCCTCGACTCAATGCTATACATTACATTAATTATATTATATATATATATATATATATATATATATATATATATATATATATATATATGATTTTTGAGATTATAAAAGTATAATAATATTAAAACTAAATGAAAGATAGAAAAATAGTTATCTGTAAAAGTAATAATTAGAGTTGAGCGCGGTTCGTGGTTCGAGGTTCTCCAGTTCGCGGCTCGAGTGATTTTGGGGGCTGTTCTAAATCGAACTAGAACTCGAGCTTTTTGCTAAAGCTCGATAGTTCTAGATACGTTCGAGAACGGTTCTAGCAGCAAAAAAAACAGCTAATTCCTAGCTGGCTTTCCGCTGTAATAGTGTAAGTCACTCTGTGACTCACACTATTATGACATTTCAGTGTATAGTGTGCGGGAACAGCGCATTCAGATCACTGCTGTTTGGATAATGGAGATCGCCATTTTTTTTTTTTTTCCTTGTCTTCCTTCCCTAAGCGCGCGTGTGTTGTGGGACGGGCCAGCATGTCAGCCAATCCCAGATACACACACAGCTAAGTGGACTTTTAGCCAGAGAAGCAACGGCATGTGTGATAGGATGTCCATGTCACATGTCCCTGCATTATAATACCGGACATTTTCCTCCAGCACGCCATTATCTGCCTTCTGCGTCCTTGGTGTCAGACATCACTGGCGCAGCTCCTATCGCCGATACCGCTGTATACGCTCCATACACAGCGCTGGACAGCTTAGGGATAGCACTTTCTATCAGTCCTTTTAAGGGCTCATACCGGCAGGGTCAGAGCCATAGGTGACAGGTTCGTGAAAACAGAGTTTAACAGCTACACAAGATAACAGCGTCTGTGTAGCTAAGGTCAGGGATTTCCTCGCTGCATTTCCCCATTAGGAGGGATAGAAAGGCAGGCTTCCTTTCCTCTACCCAGAGACCCACAACCCTGGCACTGTACCCTCCTGCCCTTTGCACACTCCAACTCATTGTTACTAAGCCATTACACTAGCAAACACTGAGTGAACTTAGTGGCATCCTAAACGTGGCTATTGGACTGCTGTATTGCCCCAGTAGTGCAAAGATATTTGCAGCACGTCTGCCTGCATTGCACACTCAAACTCATTGTTACTAAGCCATTATACTAGCAAACACTGAGTGAACTTAGTGGCATCCTAAACGTGGCTGTTGGTCTTCTGTATCGTCCCACAAGTACAAAGATATTTGCAGCACGTCTGCCTGCATTGCACACTCAAACTCATTGTTACTAAGCCATTATACTAGCAAACACTGAGTGAACTTAGTGGCATCCTAAACGTGGCTGTTGGACTTCTGTATCGTCCCACAAGTGCAAAGATATTTGCAGCACGTCTGCCTGCATTGCACACTCAAACTCATTGTTACTAAGCCATTATACTAGCAAACACTGAGTGAACCTAGTGGCATCCTAAATGTGGCTGTTGGACTGCTGTATTGCCCCAGTAGTGCAAAGATATTTGCAGCACGTCTGCCTGCATTGCACACTCAAACTCATTGTTACTAAGCCATTATACTAGCAAACACTGAGTGAACTTAGTGGCATCCTAAACGTGGCTGTTGGACTTCTGTATTGTCCCACAAGTGCAAAGATATTTGCAGCACCTCTGCCTGCATTGCACACTCAAACTCATTGTTACTAAGCCATTATACTAGCAAACACTGAGTGAACTTAGTGGCATCCTAAACGTGACTGTTGGACTTCTGTATCGTCCCACAAGTGCAAAGATATTTGCAGCACCTCTGCCTGCATTGCACACTCAAACTCATTATAACTAAGCCATTATACTAGCAAACACTGAGTGAACTTAGTGGCATCCTAAACGTGGCTGTTGGACTGCTGTATTGCCCCAGTAGTGCAAAGATATTTGCAGCACGTCTGCCTGCATTGCACACTCAAACTCATTGTTACTAAGCCATTATACTATCAAACACTGAGTGAACTTAGTGGCATCCTAAACTTGGCTGTTGGACTGCTGTATTGCCCCAGTAGTGCAAAGATATTTGCAGCACGTCTGCCTGCATTGCACACTCAAACTCATTGTTACTAAGCCATTATACTAGCAATTTATGCTGCCAGTTTAAGGGCTGTAGTTGCATTGTCAGGGATAATTATTCTTTATTAGTCTGCTGTTAATAAAGCTAGACCACCGCTGCAATCTACACCACCTCTCAATTTTTACTACCACATTTTAAGTGCACAATCTTGTCGCAATCAACATGAGTGGCAAAATGACAGATGCTGGTGGAAAGGGGAAGAGGCGTGTTGGAAAAGGAAAAAAAGGGTTTGTCCGTGGGGAAGGTGGCAAAGCTCCATTAACATCTGCTGAAGATAGACCATCTACCAGCAAAAGTAAGATGTCTACTACTTACCGTGGACAATCCGATGTGCTCCCTTTTTTACGGACACGAACAACAGGAACAAAGGTAGATGATGGCCAAAAAAGGAAAATGCTTGAATGGATCTCAAGTGGTCCAACAAGTGCCCTCTCAGCCACCTCAACTACCGCATCCAAAAAACACCAGTCCTCTGAGTTGTCATCCCAATCAAACTTGCTTTCTCCCAGCTCTGAAGTCTCCATCAGCCCTGCACAGTATGGTGGAAGTGAGATGGCTGAGTCTGCAGAGCTGTTCAGTCACACTATAGCCTGGGAATCAGAGGTCTGCTCCCAAGCTACAGTGAGTACAGACCAGGAAATGGTCTGCAGTGATGCCCAGAACCTTTGTGACTCTGATTCAGGCCGTGAGGACCAGGTTTCTGAGCATAATGTTGACCCTTTGTCACAAACTGTAACACCTGTGGTTATAGACAATGAGGAACATACTGATGACGATGAGACGCAGATACCAGATTGGGATGACAACTTAAATATTCGGTCAGGGCAAGAAGAGGCTCGGTCTGAGGGTGAGGGAAGTGCAAACACAACAATTGATGAGGAAGTTCTAGATCCCACCTACTGTCAACCCACAGTCAGGCACTCTAGGAGGTGAACAGAGGTGGTGGAGGAGGATGCAACCGACGACGAAGTTACCTTGTGCCTTCCTGGACAGAGTCGGAGCACTGGTAGCACGTCTACAACTGCATCCTCAGCCACCACTCTGCCTCTGAGCACTAGTCGGGGGGGCTCAGCAGGTCACATGCCCTCTAAGCCTTGCCTAGCCTGGTCCTTTTTTGACATAGCAAAAGATCGCCCAAATTATGTGATCTGTAAAATTTGTCGTGATTCTGTTAGTAGAGGGCAAAACCTCAGCAGTTTGACAACTTCTTCCATGAATCGTCACATGAATAAATATCATATGTCCCAGTGGGAAGCTCACCGTGCTGCAATGCGGCCTAGCGGAGCGAACCATCCACCGCCTGCCCCTTCCAGTGCATCCGCGCGCTCTTCATCTTCTAGGACTGTGGGGACAGCTGTCACACCTGGTTTTCCACGCACAACTTCCACCACTGTAACCGCAACAGGCAGTTTGCTTGGTAGGTCGTCAGTTGGTTTGAAAGGGGAAACAAGTGCATGTGTACAGCTCTCTCAGACATCGATAGCACCAACGTGTGAGGGCCGGGGAGGGCTGGTAGGCCCAGGAGGTGGATCCACTGGGCCGTGCACCCCACCTGGAGGGCAGGGTACACGGTAGCTGGAGCACTAACGTGGCAGGAACGGGTGCAGGTATCAGGAAGCAAAGACAGGACCAGGTCACTAGGGTCACAGCGTACTTTAAGGCAGTAATAGGAAACAGGAACAAAGACCTGAGCACTTAGCTCACAAGACAAGGCATAGCAACACAAGTGATGATCAGGCGCCGCCCACATGGAGAGGCCAGTCTTATATACTCATCACAGCCTCAGGTCATTTCCTGTTGCAGCAGTGCTGGGGCTATAAGACCAGGTGAGTGGGCGCGGCCCGGTCCTATACAGAACATTAGTCAGAATCAGACTCCTGAGACCAGGAACAGGACTCTGGGGAGCATGAGCGGGAATGGCAGGCGTGACCGGTGGACGCATGAACTGGACCAGTGAGGAAGGAGCGGTGGTGCAACGCAGGTGTGACTGGCTCAGTGGTTACAGAGCGGTGCCTGGATGGTGAGACCGGCTTAGTAGGTAAGGAGCGCTGCTGGGACACCGGGAGCGTGACAGTACCCCCCCTTGAAGCCCCCCTCTCCTCCGCCGAGACATGAAGGCACACCGAAGAGGGGCAGCAACGTACTTCCGGGACAACCAGGACCGGGCCTCAGGACCGCAATCCACCCAATCGACCAGGAAGGACTGCTTACCCCGGACCGTTTTCATGGCCACTATGTCCCGTATCGGGGAACCCATGTCAGCGGCAAGGGAGGCAACGGAAAGGGAAGGACAGTCAAAAGCAGGACTGGAATCTTGGACGACCGGATCGGGCGTCTCGGACCGGGTATCAGCCATAGTCTCATCCTCAGTAGCCGCTGGACTCAAAGTCTCATCTCTAGAAGGCAGTGAAATCAAAGTCTCATCTCCAGAAGATGGTGGAATCAAGGTCTCGGATGCCTGGGGCGGTGGAACGTCACTGGATAGCGTAGTCTCTTCTTCAGGATCCTGCAGCTTGACTGAGTCAAGTGCCAGGGGCTGAGAAACAGGCTGCAAGCAGGTTTCGTGGCACAAGGGACTCCAGCGGGTAATCGCGCCAGAGCGCCAACCAATAACAGGGTCATGGAGTTTCAGCCAGGGCAGGCCCAACAGGAGCTTAGGAGCCATCCTCGGGATCACATAGGAGGCGATGGTCTCTGTATGTGAAGTGCCAACCTGGAGGTTCACGGGCTCGGTGGTAAACCGGACAGGTTCGTAGAGCGGTTTGCCGTCCACTGAGGCGAACCAGAGAGGCTTCTTCAGCGGGGTGACAGAGACCTGGTATTTGTCTACCGTGGCCTGGTGAATAAAGTTGCCTGCTGCCCCGGAATCGATGTGGGCCTCAGCTGAAAACCGGGTCCCCTCGGTCGTCACCCGGACAGTCTGTTTAACTGGAACCAAAGGGATTTCGGTGGCAAGGGTGGCGGTTCCCACCATCCCTTGGACCTGGGGTCTACCAGGTTTATCAGGGCATGTTCGAAGCATATGTGACCCATCTCCACAATAGAAGCACAGGCCCTGGGAGAGCCGTTCTGCACGGCGTTGTTTGGCTTGGGTCAGACGGTCCACTTGCATGGGTTCTGGTGACGATTCGCGAAAAGGCAGGGACGAGGGTGCGGTAGGTTTCTGTGGGGGCAAGGCGTGGCAAGGTGGTCGCTTCTCTCGGACTATCTCTTTGGTACGCTCCCGAAAACGGAGGTCAATCCGAGTGGCCAGGGAAATCAAAGCGTCCAAGGTTCGTGGAACATCACGGCCGGCTAGTTTGTCTTTGATGCGGCCAGAGAGACCTTCCCAAAAGGCCGCCGTCAAGGCCTCATTGTTCCAGCCCAGCTCAGAGGCGAGCGTGCGGAACTGGATGGCGTATTGGCCGATGGTCAGGGTCCCTTGGCGTAGCCGGAGAAGCGAAGAGGTCACTGCGGTAGTTCGTCCGGGCTCATCGAAGGTACTTCGGAAAGCTTGCAGGAACTCCTGGATGTCGGTGATCATCGGGTCCTCATTTTCCCACAGGGGGTTAATCCAGGCCAGGGCATCGCCTTCCAGGTGTGACATAAGGAACGCCACTTTAGCCTGATCTGAGGTGAACAAGTGCGGGAGCAACTGGAAGTGCAAGGAGCACTGGTTCAGGAAGCCTCGGCAGGACTTGGGATCCCCTGCATAGCGAGGCGGAGCAGCAAGGTGAAGTTGCGAGGCTGTGGAGGAACCTGGTTCAGACCTGGAGACTGGTTGCTGCGTGGACTCAGACGAGGCGGCGGTCTGCAGCGTATATAACCGGTGGTCCACGGACGCCAGGAATTTCAGCATCCGGTTCAGGGTTTCACGCTATTGTGCCAGCTCCTGGCGCAGCTCAGCCAGCTCTGATGTTTGCGCTCCAGCGGGATCCATGGCCTTTTCTCCAGCGGGATCCATGGCCTGATCATACTGTGAGGGCCGGGGAGGGCTGGTAGGCCCAGGAGGTGGATCCACTGGTCCGTGCACCCCACCTGGAGGGCAGGGTACACGGTAGCTGGAGCACTAACGTGGCAGGAACGGGTGCAGGTATCAGGAAGCAAAGACAGGACCAGGTCACTAGGGTCACAGCGTACTTTAAGGCAGTAATAGGAAACAGGAACAAAGACCTGAGCACTTAGCTCACAAGACAAGGCATAGCAACACAAGTGATGATCAGGCGCCGCCCACATGGAGAGGCCAGTCTTATATACTCAGCACAGCCTCAGGTCATTTCCTGTTGCAGCAGTGCTGGGGCTATAAGACCAGGTGAGTGGGCGCGGCCCGGTCCTATACAGAACATTAGTCAGAATCAGACTCCTGAGACCAGGAACAGGACTCTGGGGAGCATGAGCGGGAATGGCAGGCGTGACCGGTGGACGCATGGACTGGACCAGTGAGGAAGGAGCGGTGGTGCAACGCAGGTGTGACTGGCTCAGTGGTTACGGAGCGGTGCCTGGATGGTGAGACCGGCTTAGTAGGTAAGGAGCGCTGCTGGGACACCGGGAGCGTGACACAACGTTGGATGAAGGCAACATCATGTCTCCGCCTGCACTTTCCTCACAAACCTGCATTTTTCCAGGGACACCCTACTCAACACCGTCTACACACAGCAGCCAGATCTCTGTCCCTCAGATGTGGAAAAATAGAAGGCCATTTCCTGCAACCCATGACAAAGCTAAGAGGTTGACTTTATCCCTCTGTAAGGTCTTGGCTACCGAAATGCTGCCTTTCCGCCTGGTGGACACACAGGATTTTAGAGACCTTATGTCTCTCGCTGTGCCCCAGTACCAGATGCCCAGTCGCCACTACTTCTCTAAGAAAGGTGTGCCCGCGCTACACCAGCATGTCGCACACAACATCACCGCTTCCTTGAGAAACTCTGTGTGTGAACGAGTGCATTTTACCACCGATACTTGGACCAGTAAGCATGGACAGGGACGTTACATGCTTTTGCACCCAGTTCTGACATAGAATGGAGTTCCAAACGTTATTCCTTAATGTAAAATAAGGGACGTTACATGCTGCTGACTGGGCACTGGGTAACTATGGTGATAGATGGTGAAGGGTCTGCTGCACAAGTCTTGCCGTCCCCACGACTTGTGTGTCAATCCTCTGTCTGTCCAAGTTCCGCCACTGCTTCTGCCTCCTCCACCTCATCTGTGTCCTCCACCTCCGCCCCAAGCCTGCCTGGTCAGGCCACCAGCGTTCTCACTGCGCAGAAGGAATCACGCACCCCTCATTACTATGCTGGCAGCAGAGCGCAACGTCATCAGGCGGTCTTTAGCTTGACATGTCTTGGGAATAAGAGTCACACAGCTGAGGAGTTGTGGTCAGCTCTGCGGTCCGAGTTTAATAAATGGTTGTCTCCACTCAACCTGCAGCCTGGTAAGGCCGTGTGCGACAATGCTGCAAACCTGGGTGCGGCCCTTCCCTGGGCAAGGTGACACACGTACCTTGTATGGCTCACGTGTTGAACCTTGTTGTCCAGCAATTTTTAACACACTATCCCGGCCTAGATGGCCTTCTGACCAGGGCACGAAAACTGTCTGCTCACTTCCGCCGTTCAAGCGCCGCAGCAGAGCGACTTGCATCGCTCCAGAAGTCTTTCGGCCTGCCGGTTCATCGCCTGAAATGCGATGTGCCGACACGCTGGAATTCGACTCTCCACATGTTACAGCGACTGTGGCAGCACCGCCGAGCCCTGGTGCAATAAGTCATGACGTATAGCCTGGGCCAACGAGATGCAGAGGTGGGACAGATCACCCTGATGGAGTGGTCTCAGATCAAGGACCTATGCACCCTTCTGCACAGTTTCGACATGGCGACGAATATGTTTAGCGCTGACAATGCCATTATCAGCATGACAATTCCAGTCATTTACATGCTGGAGCACACGCTAAACACTATTCGGAGTCAGGGGGTGGGACAACAGTAAGGGGAGGAACTACAGGAGGATTCATATGCGCAAGACACAACAACATCACCAAGGTCCAGACGTTCATCATCACCAACGCGTCAGGCATGGGACCATGGGGGACAGGGATCAACAAGGGCGCATGGTAGCAGGCGAAATGTTGAGGAAGGTGCAGGAGAACATGAAGAAATGGAGGACGAACTGTCCATGGACATGGAAGACTCAGCGGATGAGGGAGACCTTGGTCAAATTTCAGTTGAAAGAGGTTGGGGGGAGATGTCAGAGGAAGAAAGAACGGTTAGCACCTCTATGCCACAAACACAGCGTGGACTTGGTCTGCATGGCTGCGCAAGACACATGAGTGCTTTCTTTCTGCACTACCTCCAACATGACCCTCGTATTGTCAAAATTAGAAGTGATGATGACTATTGGCTTGCCACACTATTAGATCCCCGGTACAAGTCCAAATTTTGTGACATAATTCCAGCAATAGAAAGAGACGCACGTATGCAGGAGTATCAGCAGAAGTTGTTACTCGATCTTAGCTCGGCTTTTCCACCAAACAACCGTGCAGGTGCAGGGAGTTAATCTCCCAGTTGTAACTTGACAAACATGGGACGGTCTCGTCATCTTCAACAGTCTACCCGTACCAGTAGGACTGTATCTGGTGCTGGTAACAGCAATTTTATGGAATCTTTTCATAATTTTTTTAGACCCTCCTTTGCAAGGCCAACAGGGACAACAAGTCTAACACATAGTCAACGGCTGGAGAGGATGATACAGGAGTATCTCCAAATGAACATCGATGCCATGACTTTGCAAATGGAGCCTTGGTCATTTTGGGCTTCAAATCTAGAAAAATGGCCAGAGCTCTCCAGTTACGCCTTGGAGATTTTGTCATGTCCAGCTGCCAGCGTTGTCTCTGAACGTGTCTTCAGTGCTGCTGGGTGTGTGCTGACAGATAAGCGCACGCGTCTGTCCAGTGACAATGTGGACAGACTAACGTTCATCAAAATGAACAAGTCATGGATCCACAAGGAATTTACTACCCCTGTGTCATCCTGGGGAGAGTAAATGCTTGTGGATTTGGAATGTGCTTGATGCAAATCAAAACATCCTGTTTGCAACTAGGGCACAAGTGCTGCCACTGATGGGGTGTCTGTGTGGCCCAATTTTTGGAAAAAAGGGAGACTCCGCTTGGAGAAACCCTTGCTTACATTGTTTTTTAAAAGGAGCCAAGTTGAACAAGTCATGGGTCAGCAAAGACTTTGCTACCTACCCCAGTGTCATCCTGGGGACAGTTAATTATGGCGTATTTTTGAATGTGCTTGATGCAAATCAAAACATCCTGTTTGCAACTAGGGCACAAGTGCTGCCACTGATGGGGTGTCTGTGTGGCCCAATTTTTGGAAAAAAGGGAGACTCCGCTTGGAGTAACCCTTGCTTGCTGTGTTTTTTAAAAATGATCCAAGATGAACAGAGCTGGGATCAGGAAAGACTTTGCTACCTACCCCGGTGTCATCCTGGGGACGGTTAAGTATGGCGTATTTTTGAATGTGCTTGATGCAAATCTAGCTGTGAAGTGTACAACTGGGGCACAACTGCTGCCACTGAAGGGGTGGGTGTGTGTGTGGCCCAATTTTTGGAAAAAAGGGAGACTCCGCTTGGAGTCACCTTGCGGTGTTTTACATGATTTTAGAAGGGCGTCCCATGCCTATATCTGTGTCTCCTCCTCTTTTTCCTCGTTACGCTCTTTTGTTTTCGCATGAGAATTTGTTCTTGTCACTTTCCCATGTGTTTGTGTTGTGTTGTGAGTTGTTTGTCACCTTTTGGACACCTTTGAGGGTGTTTTCTCGGTGTTTTTATGTGTTTGTGAATGCCTGCCATTGTTTCCTATGCGGTTCGAGTTTGGTTCGTCGAACGTTCGACGAACCGAACTCGAACGGGACCTCCGTTCGGCGAACCGACCTCGAGCCGAACCGCGACCGGTTCGCTCATCTCTAGTAATAATTATAAAGGTTGTGTTATACTAGATGCGGTAGAAAATAAGGAGAATGTTAATTTCTGATCAATACAATTAATTATCATATAAAAAAGAAAAATATGCATTGATTACTTTAGATGTAGGATGAGAAAGGGTTTAGAACATTCGGTGTAAAAAATTACTAAGAGTGTAGCTACACAGCTATATCCCTGACTGATCACACACTTTGCACTTTTTTGCACTGTGAAATCTAAACATATTCTCATCCTCACTGTGTTTCACCTTACAACTACAGTAATGAAAATTTTCATTTTTCTTATTTTTAACTTTTTTTTTTCTTGTCCTATTGCTTTTATTATATTTCCATTACCTTACAAATATATTGTTATTACCCTGCATATTCCTTATTTCACCTTATAGCTCCAGGGCTATATAACCTATATCTTCTTTCCTATTGATATACGGTAATTTTTTTAAGTTCAATTCCCCGCAGTTTCACACTGACATTTATTAATTGCAACAACTTTTTTTCTCTTCTTATTTTCTTATTTTTTCTTTTACATGTATTTTTACATTCATGTATACAATTACCTCATCATTGCAGTATGATGTTATTATTATCCCTTCTACTAAAACTATGGTGTTTGTATAATGGATTTAAGGAGTATGGGTGGCTCAGTGGCTAACACTGTTACTTTGTAACGCTGGAATCCTGGGTTCAAATCCCACCAAGGACAACACCTGCAAGGAGTTTGTATGTTCTCCCTCTGCTTGCGTTAGTTTCCTCTGGATTCTCCTGTTTTCTTCCACCCTTCAAAGACATACTGATAGGGAATTTAGATTGTGAGACCTAATGGGGACAGTGTTTCTGATGTAAGTAAAGCGCTGTGGAGTTAATGGCGCTATATAAGTATTGTCTGTTAGTCCATGCGCTACTTTTAAAAAAGAAGCCTACTTATACCCCTATGTTTAATGCATTCACATGTCATTTAGGAGTTAGTTTTCTCTGAATAATAAATCGCATTGACGGAATCTTGTTCTCATATCTTTCCACTGCGCAGCATGGATTAACCCTTTCCTTTCATCTCACATGTTCAATTTGTTGAACGTAACGCACACACGATTAAACCCCGTCACATGTACTTACCCGTCCATACGACCTCGCTGTGGGCGGCGAACGTCCACTTCCTGGAATGGGAGGGACGTTCGGCGTCACAGCGATGTCACGCGGCAGCGGCCAATAGAAGCGGAGGGGCGTAGCTGAGCGGGACGTAAACATCCAGCCCACCTCCTTCCTTCCGCATTATCGGCGGCAGCCGTGGGAGGCAGGTAAGATCTGTTCAATGTTCCCGGGAAGTCACACACTGTGATGTGTGCTGCCACGGGAACATTGAACAACCACACGTTCAATTCTAGAGACAGATACGATGTGTATGCGATGAACGTTTAAACGTTCAATCGCAATCGCACGTACCTGTCACACACTGCAATCTAACTTACAATGCCGGATGTGCGTCACTTACGACGTGACCCCGCCAACACATTGTAAGATATATTGCAGCGTGTAAAGCGGGCTTTAGGCTTTAACTGAGTGGTCTGTGGAAACAATCAGAGACATGTCCGTTTTTGATCCGAGGATCATATGAAAATCGGCAATGCAAGTCAATAGGACCATGAAAAAATTAGACCGCAGTCAGATGACATTGCACTCGGATCCGATTTACACGGACTGTCACAATGTAGAAGGATGAGATTTTTTTTTTTTTTAAGTAAATTTCCACGTACAAGAAAATCAGATGGCACTCGTAACACAGTCTGATCAGAGTCTATCAGAAGAATCTGTCTTTCTCAGACTTGTGAATGAGCCCTTAAAGACAGACAACACATGGATTGCATTCTTGTGTTTGTCTGTGATTTTGATAGAATTTGTATTGGTAATTTTTATATTTAGTTCTCTGTGATTTTTGAAACCCCTCCCCCCAAAAAAAGGACACTTGAACAGCGCCATAGACTAAATGCAGTAATGATATGTGTGCCATAGAGTGAAGCTAAAAGATTATTTTTTACTTTAGACATGCCCACAGGTTATAATAACATTTATATAGCGCTATTAATTCCACAGCGCTTTACATACATTGGCAACACGGCCCACATTGGGGCTCACAATCTAAATTCCCTATCAGTATGTGTTTTGAGTATAGGAGGAAAGCAAAAAAACCCCATGCAAACACAGGGAGAATATACAAATTCCTTGCAGATGGTGTACTTGGTGGGATTTGAACCCAGGACCACAGTACTGTAAGGGGTACTTCTCACATAGCGAGATTGCTAGCAAGATCGCTGCTGAGCGACAGGTTTTGTGACGTACCAGTGACCTCATCAGCGATCTCGCTGTGTGTGACACTAAGCAGCGACCTGGCCCCTGCTGTGAAATCGCTGATCGTTACACACAGTAATGGTTCATTTTTTGGTCGTTGGTCTCTTGCTGTGCAGCACACATTGGCGTGTTTGACAGCGAGAGAGCAATGATCTGAATGTGCAGGGAGCAGGGAGCCGGCGTCTGGAAGCTGCGGACGCTGGTAACCAAGGTACACATTGGGTAACTAAGCGAAGCGCTTTGCTTGGTTACCTGATATTTACCTTGGTTACCAGCGTAAGCCATGCTCAGGCTGCCCGTGCTGGCTCCCTGCTCCCTGCATACGTAGCCAGAGTACACATCGGGTAACTATGCTTTGCTTAGTAACCCGATGTGTACCCTGGCTACGAGTGCAGGGAGCCAGCGCTAAGCCGTGTGCGCTGGTAACCAGGGTAAATATCGGGTAGCCAAGCAAAGCATTTTGCTTAGTTACCCAATATTTACCTTGGTTACCAAGCGCAGCATCGTTTCCACAAGTTGCTGGTGGCTGGTCACTGGTCGCTGGTGAGATCTGCCTGATTGACAGCTCACCAGCGACCGTGTAGCGACGCACCAGCGATCCTGACCAGGTCATATTGTGGTCGGAATCGCTGGTACGTCGTTTAGTGAGACGGTGCCCTAAGATTGCAATGCTAACCACTGAGCCACATGCATACATGTCTGATAGATTCAGGTCTGACAAGGTTCCTTTATCCCAGTCTTATTTGATGCATAGGTAATCGGGCAGAAATGGGTAGCCTTCCATTGTTTTAGATATGTGTGTGTCTGAGCAGTGGGACGAGTATTGATCACACGCAGGATTCAATAGCACTGTATTTTCTGATACCATTTTGCTTCCAAAATCCAGCATTTTTTGGAATGAACTTACTTTACTACATGTGTGATGTTGTTTTTTCCTCCCAATGGTATTACTTTTGATTTCAGACTTTTCTAATAGAGAAAAAAAAATCATGTATGTTTTTAGCCTATGTTGAAATGGGAAAATAAAATATTTAGCATTTTGTTTGGAAAGAATTCATAAAAAGCAGGGCACAAACATATACAGATATGCGTTCCCACTTATTCTGCCAGCAACAGTGGATGTTCTATCCAGTGCGATATGTGCCAGGAACAATATTGTGCTGTGTTCCCCGGCTGCTCGGAGAACCCTCTAACCTCTGTCTGACCTCAGAGGACAGGACACTGGGCACAAAGTCACTAGGGCGGCTCGGCTGGAACCGTACCAGGCTTTGTTCATCTCCCATCTCGCTTACATTGTTTTAATTAATTGGCTGCTAAGTATCCAGTATTAGTACAATGCAAGCACTGTAACTGCAACAGATACATTTATAATGGGTCCGATTCATGACAAGTCTATCAGTCCGCTTGTTATAATTTTTTCTTTCTCTAATCAATTTCCCTTATGTGATTCCACAGAATTGCTGTGTGATCTTCTCGTCAGATATATTTTACCCTTTAGAAGAGCTGGTTAGGGTATGTTCACACATCAGGTTTTTGCTGTGCGGCACAATCCAGCGCTTTGCGAGAAAAACGCATCCGGGTGCGTTTTTTTCCTCATAGACTTTTATTAGTGCCGGATTGTGCCGCATGCATTTGATCCGGTTTTTGCCGAATGCGGCAAAAATCGTTACTCCGGCGGCCGCACAGGACGCGGAGAGGAACGTTTTTTGCCAGCGGCAAAAAACTGCATAGCGACGAGTGCGGCGCTGTGCAACATGGTGCATAATGAAAGTCTATGCGTGCTGAATCCGGTGGCATGCGTAAAACACCGGAAGCATGTACCGGTTCTAGTTTTTACTTCTGAGCATGCCCAGAAGTGATATAAATTCATTGCTTGTCAGAAAATCAATCAATCCCTCACTCACTCTCTCTCAAATTCTCTCACTCACTGACTCACTCACGCACTGACTCACTAACTCATTCACTCACGCACTGACTCACTGACTCATTCACTCACTCTCACCCACGCACCAATCACCAATGCGGCGCTGCACAGTTGTCACACTGCACTGGCGGGTTCTCCTGATTTGAAAATGCCGGCCGCCATTATTCAATCTCGTATTCACTGCTTCCCCCGCCCACCGGCGCCTATGATTGGTTGCAGTCAGACACGTCCCCACGCTGAGTGACAGCTGTCTCACTGCAACCAATCACAGCCGCCGGTGGGCGGGTCTATATCTTGCAGTAAATTAAATAAATAATTAAAAAAAAATGGCGTGCGGTCCCCCCCCAATTTTGATACCAGCCAAGATAAAGCCACACGGCTGAAGGCTGGTATTCTCAGTTTGGGGAGCTCCACGTTATGGGGCAGCCGCCCGGAATTGCCGCATCCATTAGATGCAACAGTCCCGGAACTCTACCCGGCTCATCCCGAATTGCCCTGGTGCGGTGGCAATCGGGGTAATAAGGGGTCATGGCAGGCGTTTATGAGACACCCCCAATGATTAACCTGTAAGTGAAAGTAAAAATACTTTATTTGGAATAAAAGACAAAAAAACACCCTCTTTCACCATTTTATTAAAATCCCCCAAACACCCCTCCAGGTCAGACGTAATCCACAGAGGTCCCACGCCGATTTCAGCTCTGCTACCTGAAGCTGACAATGGCGGCAGTAGAACACCGCCGCTCTCTATCAGCTCCACGCAGCAACTGAAGTGAATCGCGCTGTCAGCGGTGACGTCACTGAGGTAGTGCCGGGGCGTGTGCGGTGATGATGCGTGCGGTAGTGCCTGCGTGTGCGGTGATGATGCATGCGATAGTGCCTGCGTGTGCTGTGATGGTGGCGGCGGTAGTGCCTGCGTGTGTGGTGATGATGCGTGCGATAGTGCCTGCGTGTGCAGTGATGGTTGGGTGCGGTAGTGCCTGCGTGTGCGGTGATGTTGGGGGCGGTAGTGGCGGTGTTTGTGCGGTGATGATGGGGGCGGTAGTGCCTGCATGTACGGTGATGATGCGTGCGGTAGTGCCTGTGTGTGCGGTGATGATGCGTGCGATAGTGCCTGCGTGTGCGGTGATGATGCATGCGGTAGTGCCTGTGTGTGCGGTGATGATGGGGGTGGTAGTGCCTGCGTGTGCGGTGATGATGCGTGCGGTAGTGCCTGCGTGTGCGGTGATGATGCGTGCGGTAGTGCCTGCGTGTGCGGTAATGATGCGTGCGGTAGTGCCTGCGTGTGCGGTGATGGTGGGGGTTGGTAGTGTCGGGGCGTGTGTGGTGATGATGCGTGCGGTACTGCCGGGGTGTGTGCGGTGATGATGCGTGCAGTAGTGCCTGCGTGTGCGGTGATGATGCGTGCGGTAGTGCCTGCGTGTGAGGTGATGATGCGTGCGGTAGTGCCTGCGTGTGTGGTGATGGTGGGGTCGGTAGTGGCGGTGTTTGTGCGGTGATGATGTGGTCTCTCTCTCACAGCATACAAAAATAAATAAAAAAAAAAAAACAGATCCTTTTTCTACAGGATCCATCGCATAAGTTTTTACACAACGGAGACGGATCCGTTGCATCAGGCACAAACTGGATTGTGCCTGATTGGAAAAAACTGATGTGTGAACTTAGCCTTAGTGAGGAGTCGGACCATGCAGACTAAGGACCCTGTGCATAATGCCTTGCAGATATGTTTGGCATTGCTGAAAGTGAAGTCATAAACTCATCTAGTTAGATATAAGAAATGTTGCTTGTGTGATTTTTTTTTCTATAATGTATTCTGCTTTTTGGGGAGAGGGGGGAAATTGGACAAAATGGAGCACATGTGTCAGATTATGGCAAAAGAAGAAACACCCCCTGAAAGTAACTGTACTGGAGAATGAATGGTAGAAATATCTTAACAAAAGAATACAGCAGCACACTGTAAGATGTACACAGACATTAAACATACAGTGGTATTCATAAGTCCTGCATAGGCATAAAGAAAACTACATATTTCATACTTCTGCATCTCTACAGTGAAACTGGTGGAACATATATGTTTTTGTAATCCCTCATTGTATGCCATACTCATTTTTGAATGTCCCAAGTGTATAAATTGTTTTGGTATGTGCATTTTTGATATTTTTTTTTACAGCATAACCATACCTACACCAGTACAGTGTGTAGAATGGTGAACAGGGTTCTAAATTCATTAACGTCCAATGCAAGTTCACACAGACTTAAATTTTACTTTTTAAGATTTATTATTTTTTATTTAATTCAGAGTCCTGATTCGGGCCTTTTGAGTGCATCTTTAGCTTCTAATACTTTATTGGCCAGCCTTTGCATCTCTGTGGCATTGAGTGAACAAGCTTCTGCAGATGTGCACGAGTGATGATGGTTCCAGGCCTGTATCAAACCCTCAATCAACTCTCTCTTGGTCCTTGGCTGTTTTTTAGATATCTCTATTGATACCTTGTGCCACAAATTTTCAGTTGTATTGAGGTCCGGGGACTGGGCTGGCCAGTCAATAGTAGCCACCTTGTTCTTTTTTTTTCATTCCGTTACTGTCTTAGCTCTGTGACAAGGAGCATTATCATCCTGGAAGATATAATCCCCTGAAAACAGGTGTTGAGCAGAAGGCAGCATTTTCTTATTAACCCCTTCACGACCGGCCGATTTTTCGCTTTCCGTTTTTTTTTTTCGCCATTCTTTTTCTGAGAGACGTAACTTTTTTATTTTTCAGTCAATATGGTCATGTGAGGGCTCATTTTTTGCGGAACGAGCTGTACTTTTAAATGAAACCATCAGTTTTACCATATTGTGTACTAGAAAATGGCAAAAAAATTCCAAATGCTGAAAAATTGCAAAAAAAGTGCGATAGCACTATGGTTTTTGAGATATTTTATTCACTGTGTTCACTATATGGTAAAACTGATGTGTGGGTGTGATGCCTCAGGTCAGTGCGAGTTCGTAGACACCAAACATGTATAGGTTTACTTTTATATAAGGGGTTAAAAAAAAATCGGAAGTTTGTCCGAAAAAAGTGGCGCACGTTTTACGCCATATTCCGTGACCCGTAGCGTTCTCATTTTTCGGGATCTTAGGCTCAATGACGGCTTATTTTTTGTGTCTCGAGCTGACGTTTTTAACGGTACCATTTTTGCGCAGATGCTACGTTTTGATCGCCTCTTATTGCATTTTGCGCAAAAGTTGTGGCGACAAAAAAACGTCGTTTTGGCGTTTGGAATTTTTTTGCCGCTACGCCGTTTACTGATCAGATTAATTGATTTTATATTTTGATAGATCGGGCGTTTCTGAACGCGGCGATACCAAATGTGTGTATATTTTTTATTTTTTTAACCCTTTAATTTTCAATGGGGCGAATGGGGGGTGATTTGAACTTTTAGGTTTTTTTGTTTTTTTTTAATTTTTTAAAACTTATTTTTTAACTTTTTTTTTTATTTTACTAGTCCCCCTAGGGGGCTATTGCGATCAGCATTCCGATCATTCTGCAGTATCTGCTGATCAAAGCTGGAAGGCTGTAAACAGCAGATACGCTGTCTTTCTCTTTTGCTGTGCCCCGGGCACAGCGAAGGTGAAACCAAGTCATGTGTAGTACAGGAGTCATCACATGACCCTGTGCTACCATGACAACTATCGGGAGTCACGTGATCGCGTCACGTGACTTCCGGTTTCGGGCGGTAAGTAAGTGCTTACCGCAATCGCGCTTATAATGGCGCTGTCATGTATTGACAGCGCCATATAAGGGGTTAATCGGCACGAGCAGATAACGATTCTGCTCGTGCCTAGCAGGCACACATCTCAGCTGTGAAAATCAGCTGAGATGTGTGCCGATCGCGGCATGCTGCCGCCGGAGGACCGCGGGCAGTAAGATTATGTCATTTAGGACGTAATTTTACGGCCCGCGGTCGTTAAGGGGTTAAGGATGTCCATGTATTTTTTTGCATTAACCATACCCTCCACAATATGAAGCCTTCCAACACCATTGGCTGCCATACAGCCCCAGACTATGACTTTCATCGGATGTTTCACAGAGAAGCTCAAACACTCTGGCTTGTACTCTTCATGTGGAAACCTTCTCACATAAGACTTGCCATCATTTCCTAAAATGCAAAAAGTGCTTTCATCACTAAATAGCACTTTTTCCCACTCCTCCTTCCTCCATTTTGAATATTTCAATGCCCACAGTTTTCGCCTTTGTCTTTGTATGGCTGTCATCAATGGCTTCTTTCGGGCCTTGCACCCCTCAATCCTGCTTCCAAACATCTCTTCCTAACAGTTGATGTTGCTACCTCAATATTGCACTTTTCTTGCCATTCTCGCAGAAGCTAAGGAGAGGTGAGCTTTCGATTGGCAAGGGATGTTCTTATCAGTACTCTATCCTCCCTTTTAGTTGACTTTTTGGGCCGACCAGATCTGGGCCTGTCCTGGGTAATTCCAAGCTGCTTATGTGACGCCCTGGGCAAGCCAGGGGTCACAGGTCATGACACCACCACACCCTACACCCCGGATAGGTACACCAAAGCTACACAAAAATCCTTGTTGCCTTCCTCCAGGGGCTGATGTCCACACCAGGGGGTGGGCCAGGCGGTTGGCTCCGCCCACCGAGGAGTTCACAGCCCTGGAGGCGAAAAAAACAGGCAGATAGAGTTTGGAGGAGGAAGTGGAAGGAGTGAAGAGTTCAGTTGAGGGAGAGAGAGAGTTAAGAGTGAAGTGGTAGAGGAGCAAGAGAGAGGAGTAAAAGGTGGAAGAGAAAGTGATAGTTGAAAGCCTGAAGTTGGTCCGGGTGTGTGCCCCGGACTGAGAACAGCAAGGTTAGCAGACGGTGGTGACCGTCTGCAGGAGAGGCTGCTTGGAGGTTGCCGAAAGGACCGTGGACGGGTGGTGGCCCGGCGGTACCGGAGCGGTATACGAAGAGTAGCCAGCACCATTGGCAGGGGCCTTTCGGATCCCGGCAAGGCTAGGAGTCGCCGTGAATTTGCCAAATCCGTCAGTGAAGGGGACCTCTGGGTCTCCCAACAACCAAGTCCCGATTGAAGGCAACAGTCCAACCGTTAGAGAGAGACACCACCACCGCCAAGGCACCAGTTTCTCAGGGCCAGCGCCTGCGGGCAAAGAGGGGCTCCTCCGGCACATATCCAAGCCGGGGAGCGGGTTACCGGTGGGAACCCATCGCTACCAACATAGACTGAGGTGCAGGAAAAGGGACCGTCACCGTCAACTACTGGGGAAAAGCAACAGCAGCCGTCCGTGGGAACAGTCTTTCCAGCCGTGTGTTTTACCGAGAACTGTGTCCCCGTCTCAGGCTGAGTGAGTACCACAGTGCCGTGAGGCACAGCGCTGCCCCCGCGTCCCTGCACCCCACCAAGCCCTGCACCGGCCCCGCCATCCCTCATCCCCCAACTCATCACTGGGCCCCGGGACGACCACCCCCTACCCACGGAGGGGAGAACCAACAACTTTGCTGCTCCCTGTCACCGCTCCCGGGATCCCCATACAGAGCAGCGGTGGTGTCCACACAATCACCACAACCGTGGGTGGCGTCACGGACAATAAACAATCCCAAAAACCAATCCCCTTTCACTCACGGGCGAGGAGCGCCGCTCGAGTCCCTGGGATCCGGCCCATTGCTCAAGCCACCGAGCAGCAGCAGGCCGCAGCAGCAGCGGCAGCCGGACCCGAGCAGTGGGAGAGCGCGGCGTCCCCTCCTCCGCCCGCGACACTTATGTTTCTGCAAAATTCTTACAACTGTCCTCTGATTACAGCCGACCTTCCTTGCGATCTGGGGGCCAGTATAACCCTCTTCATGTAGCACCACAACTCGCACACGATCCTCCACTGACAAAAATCTGAAGGCTCCCATCATAAAGCTCTACAGTATGATTCACTAGATAGACCTACAGATAACAAACAAACTAAGCAGCAGATGTGATGCAATGTAATGGAATGTGATTGGCTGCCATATCCAGGTTATGATTGGTCACAAGAATCTCATCTGTGATTGGCTAATTTTGGATCTGAAGCTGTACAATATTTAGTTGTGCTTTCAATTTCCATATTGTTGCAACAATTTCAGGCAAAACTGCTTCAAAAGCTAAAAATATTACAGGGAGAGAATGCAAAATTGTTTTCTGAACAAAACCATATATAATATGTCATATTAGCATCGAAGATATTCGACAGAAAACGTTTAAAACCTGAAAAATCAATTTATCTTATGCCTATGCAGGACTTATGAACACCACTGTATGAAATGTAAACTACATTACTGCTATATACTTATAAAAGGAATGTAGGCAGCATATAAATTGGCCAATTCATAAGAGCCCATCACCACAACAAGGTGACCTTTTTTGATTGGATGCTGAATCTCATATTTATCAGTAATGCAGTTCGAATTTCATATATTGAATGTTTATTGATAAAGAGAGAAGGGTTAAAGGGAACCTGTCACCAGATTTGGGGCCTATAAGCTGCGGCCACCATTAGTGGGCTCTTATATACAGCATTCTAGAATACTGTATATAACAGCCCAGGTCGCTGTGTAGAACATAAAAAACTTTATAATACTCACCTAGGGGGTCGCTAGGTGGGGGTTTGCACAAAACAGTGAGGGGGGAACCTAGTGCAGGAACGGGTTACCCCTGGTGGTGCAATTGATTGGTAACATGGTCCTTGCTGGGTTGAGTCTCAGTGTGGTGCAGCTGAGGGTAGGTGATGGAGCTGATGTTGTAATCAAACGGTTTGGTACCTTCATTTACACCTCCTCCATCGGGTGTTTTTTCATTGGGTATTTAAAATGTTATTTATGTTTTGATGTTTTTGTTGTTGTTTAATAAACGAGGCTGCTGTGGCCTTTTATATCCAACATCACGCAGTTTTTGTGTTTATTTTAGGTAAAAACTCGGGAAGTGAGTGGGAGTGATGGTCGGTTGGCAAGGTAAAGGCCGACTAGTCAGACTTTCTGGAGTCATGCTCCTTTATTCACTTGTGTTGGAAATGTGAAAGCATAGCTCCCAACTGTGCCAGATTCAGCGGGACTGTCCTGATTTGAGGGCTCTTCTTGTCCCGCCTCCTCTCAGTACAGTGAATAAGTTAAATATTCTCTGCAGTTCCTGCTCCTCCTCATTGCATAGCTTAAATTCTCTTTCACTGGATTCTCCAGGACTAGAACTCTTGAACTCTTTGTCCTTGTAATCTTGACCTGTAGTGCAGGCAAGGAACCCAGAAGCAGACTATTCTGCTATACAGAGATATATATACTGTACATAATGTATATCTCTATGTACAGTGCTGGCCAAAAGTATTGGGACCCCTGCAATTCTGTCAGATAATACTCAGTTTCTTCTTGAAAATGATTGCAATCACAAATTCTTTGGTATTAACTTCATTTAATTTGTCTTCAATGAACAAAAAAACCCAAATTTGTCATAAAGCCAAATTGGATATAATTCCACACCAAACATAAAAAGGGGGTGGACAAAAGTATTGGCACTGTTTGAAAAATCCTTTGATGCTTCTCTAATTTGTGTAATTATCAGCACCTGTAACTTACCTGTGGCATCTAACAGGTGTTGGCAATAACTAAATCACACTTGCAGCCAGTTGACATGGATTAAAGTTGACTCAACCTCTGTCCTGTGTCCTTGTGTGTACCACATTGAGCATGGAGAAAAGAAAGAAGACCAAAGAACTGTCTGAGGACTTGAGAATCCAAATTGTGAGGAAGCATGAGCAATATCAAGGCTACAAGTCCATCTCCAAAGACCTGAAAGTTCCTGTGTCTACGGTGCGCAGTGTAATCAAGAAGTTTAAAGTCCATGGCACTGTGGCTAACCTCCCTAGATGTGGAAGGAAAAGAAAAATTGACGAGAGATTTCAACGCAAGATTGTGCGGATGGTGGATAAAGAACCTCGACTAACATCCAAACTAGAGCTGATCGAACGGCCAATAATCCGGGGCCGGCGGATCACTAACAGATTTAAAAAATAATCCGATCCTCTCCGGTATCCGGTGCCCATATAAGTCAATGGGGGCTAGGATCGAGCGTGGCATACTCACCGAGGCGCTGTCATGGCGGCACACTCCTTCTGGGTCACGCTGTTAGCTTCCGGAGCCAACAATTCAATATTCATTGTTTTCCCCGCCCACCGGCTCGCGTTGGTTGCAGCTAGACATGCCCCCAACCATAAGTGGCAGCGTGGCAGCTAACTGCAACCAATCACAGGACGGCCGGTGGCCGGGGAAAACAGTCAGTTGGTCAGTTCACAGTAGTAAACACTCGGCAACACAGTTATAGCGCTCGGCTGCAGCCCCAGCCGTCGCGCTGTATCTGTGCTGTGTATCCAGTGCCTGGAGTCACACGTGCGAGGCTGCCGGGTGCTGCCATGGCAGACTCGCGTGAACCCCTCGCACGTGTGACTCCGGAGAAAGTAAAAAAAAAAAAAAACGACATGTGGTCCCCCCTAATCTTCACATCCAGCCATGATAATGCCAGCCGGGGGCTGGTACATCCTCAGCCCGCAGCCGTCCGCTAGAGCCACATCTGTTAGATGTGACATACCGGCTCTTTCCGCTGGCGTGATGTGGTGCCAGTCGGGGTAATAGCAGGGGTTAATAGCGGCACACGGCTGCTGCTAAACCCTCGGTTTGTGTGTAGCACAGGTGTCTATCAGATACCTGCATCACACAAACCTGTAAGTGACAGTAAATAAACACAAACACAGAGAACAATCCTTTATTTGGAATAAAGTACAAAACACTCCTCCTTCACCTCTTTATTAACCCCCAAATACCCTGCAGCTCCGACGTAATCCACAGACGTCCCACGCCGCTTCAGCTCTGCTACATCTGAATATCACAGAGAGCGGCATGACCGACCGCTCTCTGTGATCTTCAGAGAATGAATGAGCTGCGCATTGAGCGGTGACGTCAGTCAGGTCATTTGCGGTCACAGCTGGAGGTTCCCACGGTCCTTCATCTGTGATCGTAGGTAACCTGACCTCAGGTGGAGGTCACTAAGTTCACAGACCTGCATCTCCTAGCAGAAAAAGCGCAGTTTTTTTGGCTAAGAGATGCAGATTTTGTGCTGAAATTTGTATACTATATTCCTGCATCCAATCTACACCTCCTGGCAAAAAATCACGGTGTTTTGACGCAATTTTTATGCCGCGGTTTTTGCTGCGGTTATTTTTCCGTGATTTTGCCGCGGTTTTTTGCCAGGAGGTGCACATTTGGTGCTGAAATCATCTGCACCAGCTTTCAGCACCAAATTTCCACCTGTGGCAATTTTTTTTTATTTTGTTTTTATTTTTGGGGGCCAAGGGGTGCAAATTTGATGCTGTGATTTTTACACCATATTTCTGCATCCAATCTACACCTCCTGGCAAAAAATCGCGGTGTTTTGACGCCTGTCTGAACATGAGCGTGCATGTACCTAGAAACACATGCACGCTCCTGTCAGAAGTGTGCAGCTGCGTCGGTGATGCGCTGTCAGACTCGTGCGGGTCTGACATCACCCGTCACAGCCTGCCACTGTCTGAACATGAGCGTGCATGTACCTAGAAACACATGCACGCTCCTGTCAGATGTGTGTGCGGCTGTGCTGCGATGTCAGACTCGTGCGGGTCTGACATCACCCGTCACAGCCTGCCACTCTCTGAACATGTGCGTGCATGTACCTAGAAACACATGCACGCTCCTGTCAGATGTGTGTGCGGCTGTGCTGCGATGTCACACTTGTGGGAGTCCCTCGCTGTGACTGCTGCCTAAGATAAACTGCATGCGTTTTTTTTGTTTTTAAATGTAAAAAAATAATTAAAAAAAAAAAACGACGTGCGGTCCCCCCTAATTTTCATTCCCAGCCATGATAACGCCAGCCGGGGGCTGGTATATCCTCAGCCCGCAGCTGCCCGGTATGGTTGCATCTGTTAGATGTGGCCATTCTGGTGCGATATCGGCTCATCTTGATTGCCCTGGTACGGTGGCAATCAAGGTAATAGCAGGGGTTAATAACAGCACACGGCTGTTACTAAACCCCAGGTTTGTGATCGCACGGGCGTCTGTGAGATACCCGCATCACAAACCTGTAAATTACAGTAAATAAACAAGACACACAGAAATCCTTTATTTGGAATAAAGTAGAAACGCAGCCTCCTCCTCCTTCACCACTTTATTATCCCACCACAGCCCTCCGGCGTAATCCACACGAGATCCAGCGGTGACACATCCAGCTCTGCTACATGTCAGAGCGAGCAGCCATAGAGCACGGCTGCCTGCTCTGAGTGCAGCCTAGCAGCCTATTACTGAGCTGCGATGACTGCACGGCAGAGCTGTCACAGGCTGGGGGCGCGTCAGCCAGGAACCAATCACAGCTGAGAGGACGGCCGGTGGGCGGGGAAAGCACGGAAAGCTGTGTTACTGCGTGTACAGCACAGGAAGTGAAAGCGCAACCCGGAAGCAAGTGTGCCGCCATGACAGAGTCTAGTAAGTATGAAACGCTCATTTATTTATTGTTTTTTAACATTTTTATTAATTGCCGATTCCGGATCATGCAGCTGGCATCCCGCGCTCGGGTCCGGCCCGGGTATAGCGCTGAAACCGCACCGTTTCAGACGTTTACAGTCCGGGTCTGCTCAACACTAATCCAAACAAGTTCAAGCTGCCCTGCAGTCCGAGGATACAACAGTGTCAACCCGTGCTATCCGTCGGCGTCTGAATGAAAAGGGACTGTATGGTAGGATACCCAGAAAGACCCCACTTCTTACCCCGAAACATAAAAAAGCCAGGCTGGAGTTTGCCAAAACTTACCTGAGAAAGCCTAAAACGTTTTGGAAGAATGTTCTCTGGTCACATGAGACAAAAGTAGAGCTTTTTGGGAAAAGCCATCAACATAGAGTTTACAGGGAAAAAAAAGAGGCATTCAAAGGAAAGAACGCGATCCCTACAGTCAAACATGGCGGAGGTTCCCTGATGTTTTGGGGTTGCTTTGCTGCCTCTGGCACTGGACTGCTTGACCGTGTGCATGGCATTATGAAGTCTGAAGACTACCAACAAATTTTGCAGCATAATGTAGGGCCCAGTGTGAGAAAGCTTGGTCTTCCTCAGAGGTCATCGATCTTCCAGCAGGACAATGACCCAAACACACTTCAAAAAGTACTAGAAAATGGTTTGCGAGAAAGCACTGGAGACTATTAAAGTGGCCAGCAATGAGTCCAGACCTGAATCCCATAGAACACCTGTGGAGAGATCTCAAAATGGCAGTTTGGAGAAGGCACCCTTCAAATCTCAGGGACCTGGAGCAGTTTGCCAAAGAAGAATGGTCTAAAATTCCAGCAGAGCATTGTAAGAAACTCATTGATGGTTACCGGAAGCGGTTATTCGCAGTTATTTTGGCTAAAGGTTGTGCAACCAAGTATTAGGCTAAGGGTGCCAATACTTTTGTCTGGCCCATTTTTGGAGTTTTGTGTGAAATGATCAATGATTTGATTTTTGTTTCATTCTCTTTTGTGTTTTTTCATTGCAAGCAAAATAAATGAAGATAATAATTCCAAAGAATTTGTGATTGCAATCATTTTCAAGAAGAAACTGAGTATTATCTGAAAGAATTGCAGGGGTGCCAATACTTTTGGCCGGCACTGTAGGTGTAGAAAGTCAAGTTTCTTTGTTCCTATACAACTACTATAAAGTAATAAGAAAAATTACAAAAAAGATAAGAAAAAAATAATATTCATCCCTCCATGGGACTCAAACATTTCAGCAGGGGCCCTAGGCTATTAAACCACAGACTCTGCTGGTGTCACAGTGAGAATTTTCTATATTTTAAGCTGCAGTGCAGCCCCTGTCTCCACAGGCAGATTGCATAGAGATCCATTATATACAGCGGTGTATCTCTATATCCTGTATTCTAGAGGGAGACATTTTTTTTTTTCCTTTTAATAAAATTACTAAAAAAAATAGAATTATTTCATTTTTAATGTACTTTTAAAAAAAATAATTAATAAATAAATAAACATCACAAATCAGCAAATAATATGGACCTATTTGGTGTCCCTGTAATTGTAACAACCGACACAATACAGCAATCAGATTATTTATGGGGATCGGTAAATGGTGTAAAAACATGGCATGATGATTATTTTTCTCTATTAAACCCTTAAGAAAATATAATAAAAATGTAATGTTGAGGCCATGAAATGCTGCGTTTTTTCTCCAGGTGTTAGCATCACGCACAGCAATCTTCTCTGATTATTATTGTTTGCTGCAAAAATGCACCTGGTGGCAAAAAAAACACGTCTTGTAGCAAAAAAAACATATAAAAAACTGATTTTGGTGTGTTTTTGATGCTATTTTTAACCATGCGTTTTCGATGTGTATTTTTTTATCACCAATGGGTAAAAAAAGCAGGGTGAAACACAAAAAGAATTCACATACTGCATTTTTGAGGTCACCACAAAATACAGCCAAAATGCAGCCCAGAATAAAAGCAAAGTGCACACAGCAAATCTGAAATCTCATAGACTTTGCTGGGGAAGCAAAAGCATGCAGTTTGTGGTGACTAAAAGGTCATTAGTTTAAAACACAGTGCAATAAAGTGCGGTGCAGTGCAAGAAAATTATATACATAGAAAGATCTCACCCAGTTCTTTTCTGATGAGATCGGAAACCACTGGATAATCCCAGGCGGAAGCAGGTCAGTCCAGGACCACAGAAAGAAGAGGGGGGGGTTTGGGGGGACAATCAAAATACAATTTCCCTACCCCTGTCGTGCCCCTGCAAAATAATGCTTCCGCCCTTACAAGGGCAGCACCCAAGTCAGGAAATGCTCACCCTACTGACGAATACACCCTCCCAACGCGTTTCCCTCTCTCCACAAAGAGAGAGTTCATCAGGGGAGAACTTAGAGTATAGCCTGCAATGGCAGGACAATACTACACACAGTACAGTCGTAGTACAAATGTGTATCAACACAGTGCCCGTTCGTGGTGCACATGTGTATGCTAATGGCCAGTGGGACGCTGTGCGCTGTTAGACCCACAAGCTATATACCCCCTCATACCTGCTGCGTCCTCAGCAATCCATCGTGCCACATGTTTAAGCAGCCCTCATAATCAATCCAAAATCAATGGATCCGCTCCCCCACTGCGCATGCTCGATCAGTGATTCAGCAGCATACTAGGGCTGCCTGACGATATCTTCACCGCGCATGCCCGGAAGCGGTAATATACTCAGATCACACTTCCGCGTTCCACCTCATGAACCGCACATTCCGCGCATGCGCGGCGCGCAATCATACAAAACTGATATGCTCAATCTAAATAGAGCCTTGTATGCAGCGCCCAACGTATATGCGCGATGCCGTCGCCGCGCATGCACGGGTGTGAAAATAACCCTAATATTGTTAAATCGGGAATCCTTAAAAACACACATTTCCGCGCATGCGCAGCCCGCGGTCACATCCGAGCCGATATGCCCATTATACCTAGGGCTTACATGCAGCCTCCGATGCGCACGTGCAGTGCATGATCGTAAACAAACCTACAGTATAGACGCTGTTATAGCGTAAACAGTACCATTTCTCATAATGTGCCGATACAGACACACATTCTATAAGATTAAATGATACCATAACTAATAAAGGGCTTAGTATGGAAAGGAGCAGGAGGTATATTCACAGTAGTATTCATAACGGGGTATTACAGAGTCCAACAGTCAAAAGATCAAACACTGCAATAGAAGAAAAGGGGGGGGGGAAAGGAAAAAGAGAGGACACCCTTCCTGCCATGTCCAAAATCAAGATAGTACATACAATTCCAACCCTCCCCTTAAGCCCAATAATGCAGAACCCAAAGAATCTGGGTTGGGCTCAAATATATAAATAGGGGCTAATCATCTTGGTCAAATGCCCAGCTCAATGAACAACCCACACCATCCCACCACCAACAACCCACCCCAGCCAGAGAGAAAGAAAAAGAAAAAGATCCTTACACTATATGAAACATCCGTAACTAATCTGGTCATTTAGACCCTCTGGACGACACGTCCTTAATTTAAAGATCATTCTCGCTTCCTTTTGTAGGAGCAGCCTATCCAGGTTGCCCCCTCTTGGAGACGGTTTAACCTTCATAATTCCCATAAAAACAATGGCCTCTCTGTTTCCAAAATGCTGCGAGTTCATGTGTCTAGAGATCGGGGTGTCCCGTTCGTTCCTAATGTCGCCAAAGTGTTCTCCTACACGACGGCGAAACTCTCTGATGGTCTTTCCAACATACTGTTTACCACAGTTGCAAGTGGCCAGATATACGATGCCTTTAGTTCTACAGTTTATGAATTCTTTGACCCCAAGGCATTCGCCTGTGACAGTGCTTTTAAACGTTTTACCCGTCTGGATATGGTCACATGCCACACATGCCCCACATCTGAAACATCCGGTCGGTTTATCCGGAATCCATGTGATTGGTTTCTCAGGGGCCACATAGTGGCTATGTGTTAAACGGTCCCTCAGGGACCGATTTTTACGAAAGGTCACAGATGGTTGATTACCAATAACCTCGGCAATATCATCATCCATTTTAAGGATTGCCCAATGCTGTTTCAATATCTGTCGGACCTGATTGGCACCCTTCGAAAAGGTGGTAATGAATCTCACTGTTTCATCACGTTCCTCCCTTTTCTGTTTAGGAACAAGGAGTTGGTTCCGATTTTGTCTAAGCGAATGATGATAGGCCTCCCTAAGAATGTAATTAGGGTAGCCCTTCTCCAGAAAACGAGCCCTAAGATCCCTAGCTTTCGCAACAAACTCCTCCTCACTGGAACAGTTCCGTCTCAGACGCAAGTATTGTCCTTTCGGGATACCACGTCTGAGAGGGAACGGATGATGACTCTTCCAGTCAAGGAGGGAGTTGGTTGCCGTGGGTTTCCTAAAAATTGTCGTTTGAAGTCCACCATGAGGGTCCACTGAGACCAACAGGTCCAAAAATGATAGCTGTGTTGGATGAATGATATACGTGAACCGCAAACCTATAGAGTTGCAGTTCAAATCCTGTACAAACCTCACAAAATCTTCCTGGGGACCCTTCCACAATATGAATATGTCATCTATAAATCGTGTCCATATCTCGATCATGCACGTATATTTTGACATTTCATCAGAGAAAACGAAAACGTCCTCCCACCAGCCCAGGAACAAGTTAGCGTAACAGGGAGCACAGGGGCTCCCCATCGCTGTGCCCCTGAGCTGGTGGTATATTGTACCGTCAAACGTTAGAAAGTTGTTATGTAAGACAAAGTGTAATAGAGCGAGAATCAGTCGATTATGAGCCTCAAATTGTTGACCACGTGTCGATAGGAAGTATTCGATGGCTTTCAATCCCTGGTCGTGAGGTATAGAAGAATAAAGACTCTCAACGTCAATACTGGCCAAAAAGGTCCCAGAATCAACCAACACCCCTTCAATCCTCTTCATAAAATCCATACTGTCACGGATATATGAGGGCAAGCATGTTACAAAGGGGTTTAGGACTTCATCCAAGTAAATGCCCACATTCTGCCCAATACTGCCTACACCCGAAACTATTGGTCTACCCCTAAGGGGTGCGACCCCCTTATGGACTTTGGGCAGGATATAAAATGTGGACATAACTGGAAATTCAGGGAACAAAAATGTGAACTCGTCATCATTCAACAATCCATCAGTTTTTGCTCCACTCAACAAGTCCCTTAGGGTTTTTTTAGAGAGTTCCAATGGGTTACCAGAAACCCTTTTGTACGTAACAGAATCCCTGAGAATCTCAATGCAAACCTTACGATAGTCCTGTGAATCCATGATCACTATATTGCCCCCCTTATCGGAGGGCTTAATGGTGATCATGGATTCCTTCTCTAAAACACACAAAGCCTCCATCTCAGTTTTCGTGAGGTTATTATTTTGTGTAAAGAGATTATGGACACCAGGTATTCGTTGGGAAGCCAATGATTGCGGGGGAGCCTCAAATGATGCACACACATCCCGGGTCACTAAATTAAGAAAAATATCAATAGCCGACACATCCACAGCATATGGAGGCATCTTCGTGCTCGGATTTTTCAGCTTAGTAAATGGACCCGCTCCCGTGTCGTTAGTAATTGGTGTGTCCAGGTCTGCCAAGAGCCTGACATCCCCTAGCATATCAGGGGGTATGCCAAGCTCCTCACACAACCGATTATCTTTTGATTTAAAGAATTTTTTCCAACGAAGCTTCCTCACAAATAAATTCAAATCAACAATAAAGTCGAAGACAGAAAGGTCACTCGTGGGGACGAATGATAGCCCCTTACTCAACACCGCCATTTCGGAGTCAGTGAGAGGTCGCCTGGATAGATTGATAATTTGAGACTCGGTACCTAGCCCTTTGTTTTTTGGCTCCTGAGAAAGTGCGGTCTCTCTAAAAAACCAATATTGGGACCACTCGAAAATTGGCGGTTGTTCCTAGGGTTCCCCTTCTGAAATCTCCTCCCCCCCCTCTGTGGGCCAAATTGATTAGGGAACCTCCCTTCAGAGTCTGAAGCCTCTGTTTCAGTAGAGGAGAGATCAGAATCTCGCTCCCCAGGGGTCGACCTCTCAGCTGAAGTAAATTGATAGACCTTATTGTCTTTAAAGTCCTGGAGGTCACGGACAAACTGTTTATGCTTCCTCTCCTTAATACGATATTGGTATTTTTCTACTGTATTCTGTAGAAGATTCTCTTTTGATATAAAGTCAGTCTCGTTCTGGAATGTTTTGATATGATCAATCTGCTCTTTTAATTTCTTATCAAGAGCTTCCAGGCAGACTTTCTCTTCTGTCAGTAAAAGTTTCATAAATCTCAAAGAACTAGCCGTGGCCTCCTTTTCCCATGCACTAATCAGCTGAGGAGTACGACACCTAGGTGCTGGCAACAGGGAAATGCGTAAACCCCTAGGTACTATCCCGTTTTTTAAATAATTATCCAGGCTCTGCACCTCCCACCAGCTCGTGATTTGCTCTTTATAGGTTTTAGTAATCTCCTTAAAAGCTGTTGTGTATGACGGTAGATATTTCTTTTGTGCAAAGTCTTTCTCAGAAAAAATCTCCCTGGCTTCAGTAAGCCATGAAGAGGTGTCAGGTGCAGATGCCAAAAAACCAGCCATGCCAAGTGTAACACAATCAAGTAGAAAGCAGTCCTGCCGCAATGGCAAAAGCAGTACAGCCCAAATCCTAATCAGAGTATAAGATGCAAGCGAGGATTTAGAATTAAAACATAACTTTTAATATCATTAGTTTAAAACACAGTGCAATAAAGTGCGGTGCAGTGCAAGAAAATTATATACATAGAAAGATCTCACCCAGTTCTTTTCTGATGAGATCGGAAACCACTGGATAATCCCAGGCGGAAGCAGGTCAGTCCAGGACCACAGAAAGAAGAGGGGGGGGTTTGGGGGGACAATCAAAATACAATTTCCCTACCCCTGTCGTGCCCCTGCAAAATAATGCTTCCGCCCTTACAAGGGCAGCACCCAAGTCAGGAAATGCTCACCCTACTGACGAATACACCCTCCCAACGCGTTTCCCTCTCTCCACAAAGAGAGAGTTCATCAGGGGAGAACTTAGAGTATAGCCTGCAATGGCAGGACAATACTACACACAGTACAGTCGTAGTACAAATGTGTATCAACACAGTGCCCGTTCGTGGTGCACATGTGTATGCTAATGGCCAGTGGGACGCTGTGCGCTGTTAGACCCACAAGCTATATACCCCCTCATACCTGCTGCGTCCTCAGCAATCCATCGTGCCACATGTTTAAGCAGCCCTCATAATCAATCCAAAATCAATGGATCCGCTCCCCCACTGCGCATGCTCGATCAGTGATTCAGCAGCATACTAGGGCTGCCTGACGATATCTTCACCGCGCATGCCCGGAAGCGGTAATATACTCAGATCACACTTCCGCGTTCCACCTCATGAACCGCACATTCCGCGCATGCGCGGCGCGCAATCATACAATCATGAGGTGGAACGCGGAAGTGTGATCTGAGTATATTACCGCTTCCGGGCATGCGCGGTGAAGATATCGTCAGGCAGCCCTAGTATGCTGCTGAATCACTGATCGAGCATGCGCAGTGGGGGAGCGGATCCATTGATTTTGGATTGATTATGAGGGCTGCTTAAACATGTGGCACGATGGATTGCTGAGGACGCAGCAGGTATGAGGGGGTATATAGCTTGTGGGTCTAACAGCGCACAGCGTCCCACTGGCCATTAGCATACACATGTGCACCACGAACGGGCACTGTGTTGATACACATTTGTACTACGACTGTACTGTGTGTAGTATTGTCCTGCCATTGCAGGCTATACTCTAAGTTCTCCCCTGATGAACTCTCTCTTTGTGGAGAGAGGGAAACGCGTTGGGAGGGTGTATTCGTCAGTAGGGTGAGCATTTCCTGACTTGGGTGCTGCCCTTGTAAGGGCGGAAGCATTATTTTGCAGGGGCACGACAGGGGTAGGGAAATTGTATTTTGATTGTCCCCCCAAACCCCCCCCTCTTCTTTCTGTGGTCCTGGACTGACCTGCTTCCGCCTGGGATTATCCAGTGGTTTCCGATCTCATCAGAAAAGAACTGGGTGAGATCTTTCTATGTATATAATTTTCTTGCACTGCACCGCACTTTATTGCACTGTGTTTTAAACTAATGATATTAAAAGTTATGTTTTAATTCTAAATCCTCGCTTGCATCTTATACTCTGATTAGGATTTGGGCTGTACTGCTTTTGCCATTGCGGCAGGACTGCTTTCTACTTGACTAAAAGGTCATCAAAAAATGCACCCAAAAAAAGCATCCAAAACTGCAGTGTGTGCATGGAGCCTTACTTTCTGTTTAGAGTGAAACAGAAGTTAGTAGTGAAGTAAGGAGAGTGAAGCCAGTCACAGGGAGTGTGATATACTAAGCCGCATACTAGGTGTGAGCGTGTGGCCTAAGCCACACGGCAAGAAAATTGGTGCGAGTGGAGTGCGATAAAACATCGCATTCCACTCAGACCAATATTACCCTATGTGTCAGCACCCATGAGCCATTATTTTCTCAGCCCTAACTGGACCGAGAAAACAATTGCAGCATGCTGCAATTGTAATGCGAGACTCTTTTCTCTCGCACCCATTCAAGTCTATGGGGCAAGAGAAAAATCGCACTGCACTCGCGGTACACCTCCGTGCAGGTCCGCCCCTCCGCAGCGCCGACCCGCCCCCCGCAGCTGAGGTCTGCTCGCACATTCGGACCTCAGTCGCAGGGATACTAGCATGACACTCAGCTCTGCTGTACTGCCAGCGTGAGC
This sequence comes from Anomaloglossus baeobatrachus, assembly GCF_048569485.1. NCBI lineage: Eukaryota > Metazoa > Chordata > Amphibia > Anura > Aromobatidae > Anomaloglossus > Anomaloglossus baeobatrachus. The sequence continues at coordinate 107,534,390 of NC_134359.1, forward strand.
TGAGTGTCATGCGAGCATCGCACTAGTGCCCCGTGTGGCCTCGGCTTAAAGAGGAGATTTTTTTGAGTTAGAAAGCCCTATAACTGTACTGAATAAAGCGCCAGTCAACATCCTAATATGTCCAGAATATCATGGATCGTAGGAAATCGGACAGACAGGCGCAGAGCTCAGCTGTAGTGGGTATGACCAGAAGCCCAAGGAGGTAGGGCTTGAGTTTGTGACAACCCTGAGACAGCATAGGTTAAAGGGACTCTGTTAGCAGGTTATTCTATTTAATCTGATGACAGCATGCTGTAATAGTTAAAACAGAGAATTCAGCCCTGCATCTCTTATCATACAGTTTGTTTTCGTTTACCTGCAATGTTAGTTTAAGCCTCTCAGCTTTATTATTAGTGGGTCTGAGGAGCGTGTGATCTGTAGTCAGACTCCGTCCTCTCTGTAATTAGCAGGTTCTGTTTATTGAAATGTACACTGAAAGCCTGGTGTGGGCAGGGGAAGCTGTATGGGCTCTGCTACATGTAAAATCTCAAATCTTGGATTGTTTCAAAATGGCTGCTCCCAATATTCTAAGTGATATATCCTTGGAAGTATGGCCTCTTTGCCTAAATCATGCCGTTCTCAGATGAGGTAGCAAGGTTGACAGATTCTCTTTAAGTGAGGCTGAAGAGGAAACAAGTAGGCCAGATCTGGGAGTCTTAAGCCCGCTTTACACGCTAAAATGTATCTTACAATGTGTCGGCGGGGTCACGTCGTAAGTGACGCACATCCGGCATTGTAAGGTACATTGCAGTGTGTGACAGGTACGTGCGATTGCGATTGAACGGTAAAACGTTCATCGTATACACATCGTACCTTTCTCTAGAATTGCACGTCAGATTGTTCATCATACCCAGGGTAGCACACATTGTAGTGTGTGACACCCCGGGAACGATGAACAGATCTTTCCAGTGTCCTGCGGCTCCCGGCCCACAATGCGGAAGGAAGGAGGTGGGCGGGATGTTTACGTCACGCTCAGCTCCGCCCCTCCGCTTCTATTGGCCGGCTGCCGCGTGACGTCGATGTGACGCCGAACGTCCCTCCCTCTCCAGGAAGTGGACGTTCGCCGCCCACATCGAGGTCGTATGGAAGGTAAGTACGTGTGACGGGGGTTAATCATTTGTGCGGCACGTTCAACAAATTGAACGTGCCACACATACTATGGGGGCGTTGCAATTCGCATACGATATCGTATGCGAAATTGCAACGTGTAAAGCAGGCTTTAGTGAGGAAATACTGGACTTGCCAGATAGGGGCAGGGGTATTGCACAGAGGTGGGGTGTGGTTCGGGAAGGAAAAATATAAAGAATGGAGTATTCAAGTCAGTCATGCTGTATTGCTGAGATGTTGTTACCAGTGAAGTGACATCACATGAAACTGATATGTCTGTGTAAAGCAGAAGATGAGAAAACCAAGCTTTGTACCTGCTAAAGTCTCTATGTATGTTACACCAATTCCAACAGTAAAATTCACTGTACTTTGATCATATGGACTGCTGCCTACGGTCTTGAAAGAACACCTTACAACCATACAAAAAAAGAAAATGATCTCACAAATGTCTTAGAAATAAAAGTGAACTCTGGATACCTGCAGTCGCTGGTAAGGTTTCTGGGATCGCCCATCAGCTGTTTAAAGGGAACCTGTCACAAGGTTTTTGCTCCCTCATCTAGAAGTAGCATAGTGTAGAGACCGAGATCCTGATTCCAACGATGTTTCACTTACTGAGCTGCTTACTGTTATTTTGATAAAATCAATGTTTTCTCTGCTGCAGATCTAGCAGCTATACAGAGCTTGGGATAACTGGCTAGAGTCAGCGTCTCTCTTAATTGATATTATGCCCTCAGGAACTGCACAACCCAACAGGAGGCAAGGGCCCAGGTCCCTCCATGGCCGCAATCTTGACAGCCGACGTCTGTGCGCCTTGACCACGTATCTCGGGTTATTGGCCAGCAGTGTCTGCGGCTTGACCATATAGCTTGGGTTTGGGGTCTTGACAGGCGGCGTCTGTGGCCTGACCACATAACTCAGGCTCAGGGGCTTGACAGGCAGCATCTTGTTTTATTGTCTGTTTATCCTGTTTTTTGACATATGCATTTGTGTGACCATTTAGCATTTGTACTTTATTTTTGCCTAATGTGAGTGTTGCCTTTCTTGTAAGGATTGATGTTTTGCCTTATCATGGTCCCACCAACTTGGCATTTTATAGCCCAAGGTTTTCTTTACATGCTTTTAACTTATTATGTCATGTGTATTGTCATACCTGCTTGAATAAAGATGATTATTTTTAGTGATCCCAGTTCAGTAGCATACACTTTTTTTTCTTTTTTATTCATTGTACTTTAGTATGCTTACTGGTTGATCACTGAGTATTTGTAGGGCCCTTAGTCCTTGATCTTCCCGTAGATTTTTATTGGTGATTCTTATATGATATGCAGAAGAAAAAAATGAATGCTTTAATTTTATCCCACGGACATTCCTTTGTGAAAATTTTTTTCTTATTACATCCCTTTTAAATTATGTGGCACCCCTGAGGCTCAGTCACCACAGGGTATTGCATCTGACTTAAGGTGCAATACTCATCCTGGGTAAGGAAGAGGTTAACCACTGGTTTTCACTTACACAACACACACAGCTCAGGTGCTTTCCCACTGGAACTAGGCTAAAGGTGGTCATCCTGTCGCGGGCTGGGAGGAGGCCGCCCCCGCTGCACTCTCACTAACGCTCGGGTCCGGCGCTGCTGCTGCTGCTGCTTGGTGGCTTGAGCGGTGGGCCTGATCCGGGGACTCGAGCGGCGCTCCTCGCCCGTGAGTGAAAAGGGGATAGTTTCTGGGGTTTGGGAAGTCAATCCGTGACGCCACCCATGGTTTGTGGGGAGGTTGGGACACCACCGCTGCTCTGGACGGGGATCCCGGGAGCGATGACAGGGAGCAGCCGAGATGTTTCTCTCCCCTCCGTGGGTAGGGGGTTTTGGTGGTCCCGGGGCCCGGAGAGGGTAACTGGAGAGTGGATGGCAGGGTTTGGTGAGGTGCAGGGTGGCGGGGGCAGCGCGGTGCCAGATGGCACGGTGGTACTCACTCAGCCAATAACGTATACGGAGTCTCTGGTAAAACAAACGGCTGGATGGATGGGTCCCGCAGCCGGCTGCGGTGGTCACTCCCGGTAAGTTGGCGGTGACTGCCTTTCCCTGCACCTGTAGTGTGTTTTCGGCCCCGATGGCTTCCCACCGGTAACCTGCTCCCCAGCGTGGATAGATGCCGAGGGAGCCCCTTTTGCCCACAGGCTCTGGCCCTGGGAATTGTAGCCTTGGCGGTGACTGTATTTCCCTTCACGGTTGAGCGGTTGCCTTCAATCGGGTCTTTGCTGCTGGGAAACCCCGGAGGTTCCCGTCGCTAACGGATGTGACAGGTTTAACGGTGACTCCAAGCCTGGTCGGGGTCCGTAGGCCCTGCCGGATGGTGCTGGCTTTTCTTCGCTCCCAGGTTTGGTACCGGCGGGCCACCGCCCGTCCCCGGTCCTACGGTTCCGCGTCGATCGGCCCCTCCTGCAGACGGTCACCACCGTCTGCCAACCTTGCTCTCAGGTGCCCGGGCCACGTACCCGGACACGGTCAGACTGCTCCTCCACTACTCCTTCTTACTCCTTCCCTTTCACTCTCCCTAGCTGTTCTCTAACTTTCCCCTCACTGTCCTGACTTCCTTTCCCGCCTCCAGGACTGTGAACTCCTCAGTGGGTGGAGCCAACCGCCTGGCTCCACCCACCTGGTGTGGACATCAGCCCCTGGAGGGAGGCAACAAGGATTTGTGAGTGACTGATGTGCCTAACCGGGGTGTGGGGTGTGTTGTTGCAGTACCTGTGACGTCCTGGCTTGTCCAGGGCGCCATAATCATAACAACAGTTTTTCCCAGCCACCAGTGAGTCATCAGGAAGGTGGGGGCAGCATAGGGGAAGTGAGAGAACACACAGTTTTTATCTCAGAATAGTCTGAGACTGAGAACAACGCTGTCACTGTGGAGAGTGCTTAAGAGCTTCCACAGTTAGGACCGAGCGGACTGGAAGGAGCAGGAGATGACCAGTGGAGCTGTGGTAAACAGGAGCTACAGAGTAGCAGGAGGTAGAGCTCAATAGTTCCCTCAGCACCGGCGCAGTTCAGGGTGCAGAGCCCTAAGGTGGCTTACACTCCACGTTGGGCCACCAGATTCTGCAGGACAGGGGGATTTCATGTCTCTCTGGCCACCAAAGATCCCAGGGCACAACAGCACAAAGAGTCAGGAGTCAGGACCACGATCGGGCCCACGTTTGATCCACGCTGCCTGCGAATGGGACAGGAACTTTAACACTGATCAGGGGTCCTCAAACACTTCAAGTCACGGGGATCCACACAGAAAGTGCAAGTAAGGAAGGTCTCACACTCCACAACACCAGTGGTGGCTTCTGAGGTACCCAGGATCGGTTGGGGCCCATCACGGCGGAAACCAGCACTCCAAGGGTGACAACTGAACTGTGAGTAAAAGACCTGGAACCGCAACTACTGTGTCAGCCCTTCATTGCCGGCACTGGCGGCCCGCGCTTCGGCGCCCACGGCCACTACTACCTCCATCATCCTTCCTGGGGCCTAGCTTCACCTGCAGGAAGCTGAACTATCTTAGCTGTGACACCATCCGCCCCAGAGGACTGCGACCGCAGCGGCGGCTAATCCCTGGCCGCATACCGCAGGTGGCGTCACAAGACAACCACTACTTCCAACATAATCATCTCTTCCTCAATCCCATTTCCAATTCCCCTATTGGTGTACACCTCAGGGCCACGAAGCCGGGCAGGGCCACCCGTGACATCCCAGACCCGACAACACCAGCCCGTCGACGAGTAATTCAACCCCTGCCCCGTGGGTGCTACAATTACATTGGTAAGTGTGCTGTGAGATTTGTACTCAAACAGCAAGTCTGTAAAATATGCTTGTATAAAGGAGAACTGTCAGGCAATTCACACAGCCCAAATCACATGCAGCATGAAATGCAGTCTGGTTGCAAGCCAAGTATATTATGCTCTGAAGCACTCCGATGTTTCAGATAACGTTTACTTTGAAGATCTGGGGACTATAGCCTGATACCTGGGCCGTCTATTCCCAGCGCCACTGCAGGTGATTGACAGGTCTCTAAATATTTACACGTGAGGGAGAGACTTGTCATTCACCTGCAGTAGCTCTGAGAATAGTCGCCCGGGGGCAGAGACAAACTACTCTGGTCTCTGACTATGGTGTCGTTTGACACAAGGTGAGGTTTAATATTAGATTAAGGACCCTCCAGATTGCAGTACACCTCATTCTGGTGGGATGACTTTATACTTTTTTATTTGTTCAAAGTATCCGATGCTAGTTTTTTTTCATAGCTGGGTATCTGCTCATTTTGTTTTTATCTTAGTCTGTTTAATGGCCAAATCATCAGATTGCACTCGAAAAACTCTGCAAAATTATGTGCAGTGTCCATCTGCGATTTATTTCTCATGCCATATCAGCATGAGAAATGAATCGCAGCATGCTATGTTTTGCAGTGAGTCTCGGCTCATGCACCCCCAAACAAGTCTATGGGAGCGTGTGAAACATCGCACTGCACTTGAAAGTCATCCGGCTGCAGTGTGATGTACGCAGAGACAGATCTGGGAAGAGATGGTGAGAAAGTGGTCCCTCTTCTCCGCAGCTGTGATCCAATCACAAAATCACATGACTCTCGGCTGACGCTCACAGCAGAGGGTCATTAGGATATCGCTTCTGATGCTTTTGCATCAGAAATCATGTGCAAGTGGTACAGAGGCCTTCTGTAGTGTCCCATGGCGAGGCATCCTCACAGGCAGGCTCCGCCCCCTTCTCTGCCCCATCTAAACTGATGTTGTTTGTAACCCCTTCATGATCAATAACGTACCTATCCGCCATTGGTCATGTATGTCCCTTTAATTCGAGCTTGCACAGTGAGCGTGCATTATTCCCCGCACATGTCAGCTGATTTGATCAGCCGACATATGCAGCTAATAGGCGCCAGTGGATTTGGAGATCTACTCACATCTGTTAACTAGTTAGATTGCGCTGTCAAACTCTGACAGAGCAATCTAGAACGCTTCGGTAGGGATCGTGCCATTCCCTGCCACAATCGACGGCCCACTCATGACACGATCGCGGGGCGCCAATGAGTTGTCATGACAGCGGGAGCACAGCTGATGACCCCTGTCACAGTCATGACGTGCTTTCCTGTGAATGCTTTGTGATCGGAAGTGATCGGAAAGTGCAGGCTGCAAGTCCACTAGTAAAATCAATAAAAAATCTAAAGAAAAGTTTTAAAAGTATAAAAAAAACCCTTAAAGGTCAAATCACCCCCCTTTTGCCCCATTGACAATAAAATAATACACATAGTTAGTATCGCTGTATTCAGAAATATAGAAAGTCAAGTAATCTGATCGGTAAAGGGTGTAACGAGAAAACAAAAATCAAAATTCCAGAATTAAGTTTTTTTGGTTGCTGCAACATTGCATTAAAACAGGCAATCAAAACATCACATCCACCCAAATATGGAATAAATTAAAACGTCAGCTCAAGACACAAAAAATACATCTCACTGAGCCCCAGATCCCAGAAAATGAGAACATTACAGGTCTTGGAAAATGGCGACAAAAGCGCAATTTTTTTTCTCACAAATTTCTGCTTTTTTTTCCACCACTTAGATAAAAATAAAACTATTCATGTTTATTATCTACAACCCGGGGAATCATAATGCCAGGTCAGTTTTACCATATTGTGAAGATGGTAAGTAAAAAGCCTCAAAAAACAATTGTCGAATTGCATTTTTTTTTGCAATTTCATCTCAATTGGAATTTTTTTCCCGTTTTCCAGTACAATATGGGACAGAATGAATGGTGTCATTCAAAACTGCAAGTCGTTCAGCAAAAAACAAGCTCTCATATGGCTATCTTAATGGAAAAATAAAAAAAAAGTTGTGACTTTTGGAAAAAGGGTAGGCAAAACGGAAATGAAGAACGAAAAATTGCTTTTTTTTAAATCAAAAAGTGTGTAAGTACACTATGTTATTTATGTGTACTACCGGTATTACTTTTTACTTATTTTTTTTTCCAGCAGAGTATGTGCTCATTTTGTTTCTATCCACAGTGTGAACATGCTTTTATGCAGTACATGTATACCAACTTATACTGCAGCTTACGTTTTTGGATTTTGCATGGTGAACATGTCTAATAATATAGGTTTCAGTTATAGATGAGCTATTAAGTGTTAAAATGTGAATATTAAACATGTTGTCTATATTGTTTTTCATCTACCGCTGACTGTGTCATAGCCATTCTTAACACTGAATTGCTTACTTTCCAATAAACGCCCCAATCCCCGCGGTGATCCCAGAGACTATTAAGAAACCTGCCAGCCTCAGCAGACGATCAGTCAATTGAATTTAATAAAGTAATTATCAAATGTAAAATCATCTGATCAAAATTGTGTATGAAAATTAAAATAGTATTAAGCTTATTTAGAGTACTGGAATGACAGGATTTGCGCCAACTAACTAGGTCAGGGGAGATGTTTTCCGACTTGTCTTCTGGTCAATTGCCTCTATATTTAATGCATAATGTTTATAGTAATGGGTGATCGTGCTGGGCACTGCTCGGTACTCCATGAATCATTGGGGTGCTCAAGATACTTTGATCATCCTGCTACTCGAGCGCCATGCTCAAGTCCCCACCCTATGGGTTTTGCGGCTTTTTTTAGTCACTAAACACGTGGGGATTGCATGCCAATTGCGGTAATACCAAACTCATGTTGGCTGCTGGCATTACTGTGATTGGTGGGCCGCATCGCATCATCGGGTCCACGTAAGGCCTCTTTCACACGTCTGTGAAAAACACACATTTTCATTGAGGTGTTAAAGGTGCGTATGTATGTCCCTCCGTGTGCCGTGATTTTAGAACATGTGTGATCTCTGTGTACTATCCGTGATAGTACACTGAGATCAGGGATTTCTATACTCACCTATCCCTGGTGCTGCTCTCTGTGGTGCTGAAGTCTCCCGCAATGCTGTGTCCGTCCGCCCGCCACTGCTGTCTCATCGCTGCTGCTAATTCTGTGTTGGCTGTGCAGTGACTATTCATGAGCACAATTAGCTGGCCTGGAAGCAGGAGAGAGCATCACTGGAGACAGCATCACTGGAGACGGGTGAGTTTAAAAAGCTTTTTATTTTAAATGTACGTGTTTTCTCTGGTGCATGTTACATGGACCACACCCCAGTGTGATCCGTGTGACATCAGTGATGCCAAAGAAAAACGGACATGTCTCCGTGCAGAACACAAGGACACGTGTGTACCACATATAAACACGGTCTGTGCAGACCCATTGATTTTAATGAGTCTGCATATGTCCGTGATTCTGGTATGTATAAAAACTGCAACATACGTACCAGAATCACTGACGTGTGAATGGGGCCTAAGACTTGGTGATGCCATGCACTGTACCTGGAAACAGTGTAGATAACAGGAGATGAAGGGTTAAAATCCACATTGCTGATTTACAAGATTCACAGGATGTGAAGATTACAAGCCAGGTAAGTATAATCCAAGTAGTTATTAGGTCTTTGTGTTTCAAAGTATAAACTTCTTTTTCAGGACAGAAACTACTAATAGTAGTTTCCTATTTTCATTGTGTGGAGCTTTGAATCCCAAACCGGGGCATTTTCCTTGAAGATCCTGTGGTTTATTCCTGGATTACTGTAGGAGGGTGACCCATGCCCTGCAAACCCTCCCTGAAGACGACGGCTGTTGTATTGAATTTTTATATTTTGTATGCTTTTTGTAATATGCCTTTTAGTGTATTATATGAAAGATGTATGTGGGTTATGTCACAGACCTGCCAGCTACCACCAGATGGCACTGGATTCCCCAAATGCTAGGAGGGAGTTCAGATAGAATGTATAGTGCCAGGACTGCAAGGGTTAATGAAGGAAGCCTTGGCCACAGCTTAGGGGGATATAGGAGGTAGGATTTCCTGTTTTAGTCAGTTAAGTGTAGAGATGAAGTGAGAGCAGTAGTAAAGGGTAGCCTATCCTTAGGGTAGACGTTACTTGCCAAAAGACATGGAGTAGAGGATCTGTATACTCTCGAGAGCTGGTGGGACTCTGTATATAGCCGGTATGGGAAGAGCCGTATTGCACTGTATGTTTATGCCTGTAAAAAACGTTTGCCTCTCCATGGGAGAACATTTTTGGAGTAAAGTTGAATTGTTGTACAGCAGCCCTGAGTGTGTTTTTAATTCCTACGGACAAAGACTCGCAGCCTGTGTACAGAGTGTCTGCAGCCCTCAGGTAACCACACTGACTCCACCACACACCCAAACCCTTGTTCATGTAGTGCGTCGGGCAGGTGCACGACTACAACCCCAGGCCTCGGCCAATGCCCGTACCAACCCTGCATTACAACAATGCGGTGAGCTGACTTTTTCTTGCTTTTTGTCTCAGATGTCTAAAGGTCCTTGTTGTGCCAGTTTGCAAGTTGTAGTCTGAGTAGTGGCCTCCGGGACTCCTTGTTGTTGGCCAAAGAAGTCCCACTCTTTCTAAATGTAAATCTTTTCTAAGGGCCTACTCTATGTGTATTCCAGCATGTAGTGGAGTTCCTCCTTATTATTTTTGACAGCCTTTGCACATTGTGCATATACTTTACCAGTCTAGGAATCCTGCTTCTTCCAAATGGGGAAAAAAATGTTTTCAGAAGCCATCCTCTTCGTGTATTCCAGGGTGTATTGCAATCCCTCCTTTGAATTTTTGATAGGGCTTGCACTTAGTGCATAGGCTTTGCCAGTCTAGGAGTGCTACTCCTCACAAAGAGGAAAAAAGTTTGAGAACTCTCATGTACACCATTTTTTTACAGACTGAAATGAAAAAGTGTTGCATTTTTGAAAGATGGAACATGTCAATGCTTTCAGCGTTTTTGCAGCATTTCTCACCATTGAAAGCAATGAGAGTGCAAAAACGAGGCTAAAACACTACGTCTGAGCATTGCTTGAGTGGAAGAGGCGGTTTTCCTCTCTAGCTAAATTTGCCTATATACAAGTAAGTATACAGGAAAGAATGTTTCCTAACATCCCTCTGATCTTTGGCTTGGAATGTTTTATTGACAGTCAGTAAAAGTGGATTCATACTCGGATTACATTGTTCTCAACAGCGACCTGGGAGTCAGAGATGTGTCCAGGCATCTTCTCCATGCTGTTACCATTCCATTTAGGTGGTGTTTCCATCCATTTCAGTTATCTTCAGCCCCCCCCCCCCGACCTCACTGGGGGGGTCTGCTGGAAAAAAGCTTGAGTTTCCTACTCCCTTTCATTATGCTCGTTACTTGAGATGAGCACTAGAGCATTGAAGTTCCTCGGCTCGAGAAGCCGAGCATTTTAATGCTCGGACATCTCTAAATATTTACTCTCTGGTATATACCCATACATGTTAGTAGTGCGGGTGTGGTATGGTATGCTTAATCAGGGATAGTATACATCAATGATTGTTAAAAAATCAATCATTCCTCCTGAGAGCACTGGCCACTCGTTTCCCCCCTTTCTAGATCTTGGAGTACCTGTATGTAGGTATGACTTGAATTTTTTTATACAACTTTTTGGAGCATCACTCTTGTCCCATGGCACATGAAATCATAATTTGTTTTGTATGTCTTTGGCATCTAGAGGAGCAATTGAAACAGTTCACCGGTGCGTGGACCCTTCCAAACGAGGCTTGTACAACAATGATCTTGGGGCTTATTAAAGTGAAACCTGTGGTCAGTGGATCATACACAAGAAGATTTTTTTTTATGTGATTTCTGTCTGCTTATGCAATGTACAATAAAAAAAAATACATAGCATACATATCAAAATAGGATTTCAAGACAGAAAACGAAATATTGAAGACTAGAAACTGAACAAAACAACCTATGCTATTTTAATCCACTTATTGGATCTGATTTTAAAAAATATATATGTTATTAAAAATGGATGTGAAATACAGATATGATTCATTACCAGTATTTAAGGGATAAAAATGGCGCTAATATGGGCATGCATGGAGAAAAAAATGCGTTATAAAATATTTTTTAATACAATCAAGTCCTTATATAAAGCTGTAGGTTTGCCTGCAGTCCTATATAAAACCACATAATGCGTGTAGATATCAAACACTGTCAAATAAAAAAACTAAGCTCTGCGGTTCCTGCAAAATACCTACAGATGAGTTTCCAGCACAGTCATCCTGTCTGTAACGCTTGATCATGTGATCTTAGAGGTGGCGTGCATTGATTGCGCATATTTAATGTCCCCGGCAGCTGTGACATGAAATCTTTCCTTGTGGAAGGGTCAGCTCACAATGCTCATTAGGATGATAGATAACTCTACGGGAAAGTAACGGCACGGTTTATTTTTAGATGTTGAGAAGCAAAGAAAGGAGGCCAAGCCACTGAAAGGAGAAACCTTCACACATCTACTCTCCGGAGAACAGCCTGTGCTTCCAGCCCATTCTCACATAGGGTGTCTTACAGTCCCAGAAGTATAGAATATATTGTGGAGCTTACACTAAATTTAGGCCATCTGAATATCTACCTACTTGCAGCATATTCTTCATTTATCAGTCCATGCCTTTTTCTCGACCGATTCATTCTTATCAACTGCATTCACTGTGCTATTTCATAGGTCATTAATCATTGCAGTGATGGTCACACACCATGTATATATTATGCATTCACTGACCCACGGATAAGAGAATGAACCCGTGTTTACCGTATCGGGAGCCATGGCCGTCTTAGAGCATGTTATTCATTAACCTGTATATTCACATGTCGTCAAATAAATATGTCATGTAATGCCGTACAGTAGATGATTCTTTGTCATCAGTCATTGCCACACAGGAGGGAACGCCTGACAGTCTACGGGACATTGTGACAAATGGTATGGCCACGGGGATTAAATAGTAACATTTTGGTTTCCAGGTTTTGTATGAAATTATTCCCACACTAGAGAATATCACTATTTCCCATCATTCTTGTACATATCAGTAGGATATGTAATGACTATCCGATGATAGGTCAGGATCCCAGGCCTAAATTAATCTCAAAAGTAGTGACCTCTGGTTCCCCAGTCTCAGTAGAGAAGTGGCCTTATTTAATTCAGTTATTGGGAGAGACACAGACAACCTAAGATCATAGACATATCAGAGGTCATACCATTACCATTTCGCAAGTGCACCTCTACTCCATTCAAGACAGAGCTCTGCAAAGCCCCAGTCTCCTGATTGCTGAGGGTCCCAATGGTTGGACTTCTACCAATCAGTAAATAATCCCCTATTTTATAGCTAGGGCATTACTTTCAATTTCAGGAATACCCATTTAAAGGGATACACACAATACAAACTCTTTAGGAATCCAACTTTCGACCTTCCGCATATCATCTGTTTGAAAGAACCACAGGAAACTGTGAAATGATTTTTAGCTCTTATTTATTTTTTTTTTTTTTTACATCGGCAGCGGGGTTTAATGTGCAGACGCCGGGCAGTTTCAGAATGCTATTAACCTGCAGATTAACCCCATATCTACAGGTTAATAGTATTTTTCCATGTGACAGTTTCCCTTTAAGTGGATGGGATAATGCTGAAATACCCAGCACAACCAGTGTACACCATGAAGATAGCAAGAGCCATGTAAATTAAAAAAGATAAGAGGCAAAAAACATTTGTTTCTTTCAATCAGATGAAATGTGGAGAGTCAAAAATTGGATTCCTAGAGTTTTTATTGTGTGTATCCTAAGGATAGGTCATCAGTATTGTGACCTAAGAAAACCCTCTACGGCAGACCTGGGCAAGGGGCGGCCCGCGGGGCACATCAGGCCCGCCTACTGTCTGTGACAGGCCTGCCCATTAGATCAGAGTTGGAGACGTGGTGCTGCTTCTCCTGCCAGGCGGGAACTTTTCAAATGACACACGCGCACCGTGCTGATGATATCAGGGTGAGCGTGTGTCACAGAGAAAGGTGCCGGGCAGGGAACAGAGGACAGATTCTTGCTTTCCGCTGCTACACTGTGCGGAGCTTCAGGATCGGTCCTCTGTTCCCTGTCCGGCACCTTTCTCTGTGACACACTACATGTGTAGTATATAGTGATGTACTTTATTACAGGTGCAGTATATAGTGATGTAATTTATTTATTTACAATCACAAGTTTATTAAAGTTCATCATCTCATCATTAATTAATGATGTAATTAGGGCCTCCATATTGTCATTGAATCTTTGTATTGTTTAACTTACTGTTTGTATATGAAGGGATAGTAAATATACTATATACAGTATTGGGTAGAACTGAGTTAAATATATTAGTCCGGCCCTCTAAAACTATCCCAAGTTCTCATGCGGCCCCATGGGAAAATAAATTGCCCACCCCTGCTCTAAGGTGATCAAAATTGACAGGTATGGTACTAATCCTGGGCTAAATCATACTTTTGGGAAAATATTCATTTTTCTGACATATAATTCAGACTTTGTTTCTAAATTTGAATTGCCTGATAATTGTCAATTGCACAAATTTAAGAAGCCTAGGCAGAGATAATCAAATAAAATATTGTAGGTTGAAAAGCATAAAGCATAGTTACATATTTAGTATTATCATGTTTTTGGAAATTTTATATACTTTTTCTACTTTAGTGACAAGGGAGTGGAAGGACCAATGCACCAATAAATGTCATGGAAAGGCCATTCTACTCCACCTCTTTTTTGGTTGTCACCTGTGAAAGAGAATTCTGCTAATGTAAGGAAACTGCAAAGGGATTGCACTGACCCTGAATGTCCTGCACCGCTACTTCTATGAAAGGATGTGATTGCTCATTCAGGCTATTAACCCTAGAACGCGCAAGCAATTCAATCTACCATAGAAAACAAATGACCTAGCAGGCCTGCGAGGCCCAGGTATGCGTTCTAGGGTTAAAGGGGTATTCCCATCTCCAAGATACTATCCCAACATGTAGTAGGTGTAATAATAATAATGTTAGCAAATACCTCCAATTATTAATGTAGTATAGTTCTCCTGATTAGCTATGACTGTGTTGGCTCAGCTCATATTGCTAGGTACTGCAAATTATCAGTAGATAGGAAACATTGGTCTTCTAAGGCTATGTGTCCACGGGGAAAGTGTCCTGCGGATATATCCGCAGGACATTGCACAGGAGCTCCCAGAAATCCGCAGCACAACTTTGTCTGTTTTAATGCTGTGGTTGTATTGCGGAATGTCCTGCGGATATACTGTGGGCATTCTGCATTGAGGATACAGTACCATGGCTTCGGCACTGCATCCTCAATGCAAAACAAGTGCTGGAGTGATCGGGGAGTTCATACTTACCTCCATCACGCAGCACTTCACTATCGGCCGTATCTGTCTGCACTTTGCAGGAGAAGGTGGGCGGACCTGAACTAGCTCTGGCTGTCACATGACCAGAGCTTGTGCAGGCCACGCCCACCTCCTGCTGCCCACTCCTGGCTCCACGGCGCTTCTCTGCACCGGAGGAAGTGACTCCGGTGTCTTCTATCAAGGCAGGTAAGTATGCGATCGTGCGGAAAAATCCACAGGAATAATTGACATGCTACAGATTTTTCTGCAGGGAAATAAACATTATTTCCGCTGCGGAAAAAAACACAGCATGGGCACAGCACTTCCAAAATGCCATAGAAATAGCTTGGGACTCACTGTACTGCGGATTTTTGAAAATCCGCGGAATTTCCACAAAAATATTGCGGCAAATTCTGCAAATTTTCCGCAGCATGGGCACATAGCCTAAATGTTTTTGGACATATTGCAAGGAATTGTCATTGCACAAGGAATTGTGAGACATCTAGTAGTATTATTATAGAGAATAGGCATTTACACTAACAGAATAGCCATAAAAACTTGCTCAGTCTCCTGTGCCCACCATATGCAGAAGGGTCAAAATGACAAATTACAACCAGAAAGGAAAGAGTGAGTTTGAACCTTTTTGTAATGTGACGCCCTGGGCAAGCCAGGGGTCACAGGTCACGACACCACCACACACTACACCCCAGTTTGGAACACCTAGGCTACCAAAATCCTTGTTGCCTTCCTCCAGGGGCTGATGTTCACACCAGGGGGTGGGCCAGGCGGTTGGCTCCGCCCACCGAGGAGTTCACAGCCCTGGAGGCGGGAGAACCAGGCAGAGTTTGGACAGGAAGAAGATCGGAGTTGTGTTTAGGAGGAGGAAGTAGAAGGAAGTGGTAGTGGAGCTTGAGTAAAGGAGTAAAAGTGACAGTAAGAGAGCATGAAGTTGGTCCGGGTGTGTGCCCCGGACAGTGACAGCAAGGTCAGCAGACGGCGGTGATAGTCTGCAGGGGGACTGCTCGGAGGTTGCTGGAAGGACCGCGGACGGGTGGTGGCCCGGCGGTCTGGAGCAGTATATGAAGAACAGTCAGCACCAGGGCAGGGGCCTTTCGGATCCCGGCAAGGCTAGGAGTCGCCATAATTTGCCAAATCCGTCAGTGAAGGGGACGTCTGTCTCCTAACAACCAAGTCCCAATTGAAGGCAACAGTCCAACCGTAACAGAAAGACACCGCCACCGCCAGGGCACCAGTTTCTCAGGGCCAGCGCCTGCGGGCAAAGTAGGGCTCCTCCGGCCCATATCCAAGCCGGGGAGCGGGTTACCGGTGGGAACCCATCGCAACCATCATCAACTTAGGTGCAGGACAGAGGGACCGTCACCGTCACCTACTGGGGAAAGCAAGTGCAGCCGTCCGTGGGAACCATCTTTCCAGCCGTGTGTTTTACCGAGAACTGTGTCATTATCTCAGGCTGAGTGAGTACCACAGTGCCGCAAGGCACAGCGCTGCCCCCGCGTCCCTGCGCCCACCAAGCCCTGCATCACCCACCTCATCACTGGGCCCCGGGACAACCAACCCCCCTACCCACGGAGGGGAGGACTCGCATCTAGCTGCTCCATACCACCACTCCCGGGATCCCCATACAGAGCAGCGGTGGTGTCAACAAATCACCACAACCGTGGGTGGCGTCACGGACAATAAACAATCCCCACACACAAAAACCCCCTTTCACTCACGGGCGAGGAGCGCCGCTCGAATCCCCGGGATCCGGCCCATCGCTCGAGCCACAGAGCAGCAGCAGCAGGCCGCAGCAGCCGCAGCGGCAGCCGGACCCGAGCAGTGGGAGAGCGCGGCGTCCCCTCCTCCGCCCTCGACAGTAAGGCCATGAAATAAACTCAACAGAATTTCTATCAAAAAACACCAAAAAACTGAGCTGTAACAAATGTTAAATAAACATGCAACATTACAAGCATGTGAATTGCAGCCTCAAGACTACAAAAAAAAAACAAGGAGAAAAATTGTAGGAAAATACCCTGACTATAAATAAATAAATTGCAAATGCTTAATAACAGGGTACTTAGTATATACATTTTTGCAAAAAGGTAAGAAGCTGTCTCACCTCGTCACGGTGTACCCATCTGAGACAGTCCCTAACCTACTAAAGTTAAAAACATATTCTGTACCTGACTTGTGTCATGTCAAAACTTCAATATGAATGGTAAAGTGGTCAGCTGGGTCCCAGATTAAATACACAGCAAAAAGTGAGAAGCAGGTAATTGTTCAGCCTCAGTATCAGGAGGGCTGCACCCCCAACTTGCACAAAATAGATAGAATTTCTATCAAGCCTGTAATGTTTCTTTATGTATATGATTATTTTGTCTTATTAGTTTATTTTACTTTTCTTTTGTTTACTAGGTTTATTTGTTCTTTTGCAACTTAAATATATTGTTAGACCTGGGGGCTCAGACAGCTGTCAGAAAAGTTTAAAGGGAACCTGTCACCAGATTTTTACCTATTAAACTAAAAGAATCACCTTCTGCAGCTCCTGGGCTGCATTCTAGGAAGGTGCACCTTGGCCCTGACTCCTCTTCCAGACCCCAAAAATAACTTTAACACTTGGCCGTTAGGTATGCTAATTACCTTGGTTGGCCAGATGGGCGGACTCATTTTCTGCTCCTATATTCCCCTCCTGCCGCTGATCGCCGTCCTCATTCCTTGATTGACGGGATGACGCCCTCCGTCATCCCCCTCGTCGCATTTTCAAATCTCGCGCCTGTGCAGTTAGGTCTGCTCGAGCAGGCGCAGTTCGCTCTGCCATATCACGGCCAGAGCAGAAAACATAGCTGCCCTAGCTCGCGCCGGTGAGCTAAATGCGCAGGCGCGAGATTTTGGGCAGGTACGAGCATGGCGCTGGTGAGGTCGGCGCTGTGCACAGGCGCGAGATTTGAAAATGCGGCGATGAGAATGACCGAGGGCGACATGACGCCACCATTCTCTCTTCATCTTTTTCTTTCACGGGGCCTAGGCTTGGAGCGGAACGCTCAGGCCGGGTTCCTTACTGCTGGAGGGGCAACTCTTACAAAGAACCTTTTCCAAACACCGGTGGCTTCAGCCAACTTATCCGAGGTCGACGGGGCCCATCACAGCGGTGACCAGTGCTACTGCGGCAGCGACCGGGTTACTTAAAGAACTGTGAGTAAAGACACCTGGAACCGCAGCGGCTGACTCGGACTCTTATTACCGGCACCCTGCGCCACGGCACTAACGGCCACCGCCACTACCACTACTATTCTCATTATCCTTCCCGAGGCCCGCTCCATCTGTGAGTAGCGACACCATCCTGGCTGCTATTACCATCTGCTCCGGAGGACAGCGACAGCAGCGGCATCTAATTCCCTGGCCACGTATCACAGGTGGAGTCATGACAAACATCCACCTCTTAACCCCCCTTTTATTGTGGACACCTCAGGGCACGAAACCGAGCAGGGCCAGCCGTGACATCCCTGACCCTCACCGGCCCGGCAACGAGCAAGGGTAGCCCGCCCTAAACCCCTGGGTTTAGTCTGAGTAGAAATTTGTGTTCTGTGTTGTAGCATACTCCTAGAAAAAAAAAAAACAAGCAAACCCTTGATTAGGGAATTTCGTGCCTAACATCGTATCTTTATTATTATTAGTATATAAAGTTTTGTGATGAGTGGATCTTTAGCTATTGCAAAAGTCTAACTCCCAGCCTATATGACAGCTGTTGAGTGTCGGCATGTGGCGAGTTGCAGCTTTTCAGCAGCTAGAATACCACCGGTAGGATACCTCTATTTTAGCCAATCATCATGCTGTATGAATGAAGTGCCCCTTAAAGGTCCAGCAAATCCCATTTCCTGATTCTCTCAGGCAGGGTGTTATTCACTGATTGGAAAATTCTCCTTCCATCTTGAACATTTTGTCCAAAGGTAACACAATCTGTAATAAAAAAGATCCTGCTTATGTTACATTACAACTAATACAGGGTTAAAAACAGGCAGATAAGATACTGTTTGGCACCATCCGCGGGGCTGAGGAAAGGCTCCCGTTTAGACTCAAATTAATTTTTAGTTTTTGAAATATCACTGGATTTTAAGTGTTTTATAAACATTTTCGTGGGAACACTTGGCTTTTTCTTTTTGCTCAGGTTGCGCAGATTTATTACCTGTCATTCTAACTATATTCTTGGAAACTAGAAAGTGTAAATCTCTAAGTCTAATGGGAGGAAATTCTTTTTAAAGCAAATAATCAAGAATGATGCAAGACTGTGACCCTGTAAAATAAGCACTCTGCTAGTTTAAAGCTTGTTTGACCTTTCCAAGCATTCAGTGTTTTCATGCCCCGGTGTGTAGATTTGTAGATACAGGTACATACAATGTACAACCCTTATTAAACAAGAGAAAGGTTTATGTTTTCTTTTCAAGGCACGCAAGACTTCCATGAGCAGGTCAAGCGTGACTGGGGATTTGATGCAGGCAGTTTGCTACCACAACACCTTATCAAAACTATGATCACAACCCAGGAGGCTCATGTTTCATGTGGATGTGTGCTGGTGATCAATATAACACCATCCACTTTATAGCTGTACTTGTACCGCTGTTATCACACGTTAACAAGTAGATTCTCCAGAATGATAACCATGACAATTCTACATCAGCGCTTCTCTGGCGATGACAAACCGCTTGTGATTTGTACAACTTAAAGGTATTTTCCCAAGAACAATGTTAATTTTTAATGCATACATCGTGGAATAATAATAATTTCCACTATTGGATGTGATTAAAAAAAAATGTTCCTGTGCTGAGATAATCTTATATACAGTACCGACCAAAAGGTTGGACACACCTTCTCATCTCTAGAACAACTGTTAAGAGGAGACTTTGTGCAGCAGGCCTTCATGGTAAAATAGCTGCTAGGAAACCACTGCTAAGGACAGGCAACAAGCAGAAGAGACTTGTTTGGGCTAAAGAAGACAAGGAATGGACATTAGACCAGTGGAAATCTGTGCTTTGGTCTGATGAGTCCAAATTTGAGATCTTTGGATCCAACCACCGTGTCTTTATAGAAAAGGTGAATGGATGGACTCTACATGGCTGGTTCATACTGTGAAGGTTGGAGGAGGAGGTGTGATGGTGTGGGGGTGCTTTGCTGGTGACACTATTGGGGATTTATTCAAAATTCAAGGCATACTGAACCAGCATGGCTACCACAGCATCTTGCAGCAGTGTTCTATTCCATCCAGTTTGCGTTTAGTTGGACCATCATTTATTTTTCAACAGGACAATGACCTCAAACACACCTCCAGGCTGTGTAAGGGCTATTTGACCAAGAAGGAGAGTGATGGGGTGCTACGCCAGATGACCTGGTCTCCACAGTCACCAGACCTGAACCCAATCGAGATGGTTTGGGGTGAGCTGGACCACAGAGTGAAGGCAAAAGGGCCAACAAGTGCTAAGCATCTCTGGGAACTCCTTCAAGACTGTTGGAAAACCATTTCCGGTGACTACCTCTTGAAGCTCATCAAGAGAATGCCAAGAGTGTGCAAAGTAGTAATGAAAGCAAAAGATGGCTACTTTGAAGAACCTAGAATATGACATATTTTCAGTTGTTTCACACTTTTTTAAGTATTTCCTTCCACATGTTTTAATTCATAGTTTTGATGCCTTCAATGTGAATTGACAATTTTCAGAGTCCTGCAAATAAAGAAAAGTCTGAATGAGAAGGTGTGTCCAAACTTTTGGTCTGTACTGTATGTTCCCCTGCTATGTTCTGTGTAATGGCTGTGTCTGACTATAAAGTAAAAAAGTATACAGACATTATAGTACGAGAGAACAGCTTAATCTTTTTTGAGGTAAAGCATTTCCCTACCTGTTTTTTTTAAAAATGTCTTTTTCTCAAAGAAAAGGAAAAAGGGCAGCACATATGAGAAGCACCCGTGGGCTGGAGTTATTAATAATAATTGTATTTGCTCACCTGATAAGGTTGTGCGCCCCCGCACAACCCCGGTGGTAGGTGGATGGGTAATCCCTCCGGAGTGGGGGCTGTCTCCGCTGGCGTTGCCGTTGATACGCTGAATGGATCCGGGTTAGGAATCGCTGCTGGCTCCTGGGGTTCTCCGGCACCTTAGATCCTGGAGCTCCTGTGCGATCCTCCGTCCTTCAGGTTTGAGTGGTTCAGATTTTGCCTGGCAGGTCCTGTTCCTCAAAGCAGCTCTGGCCAAATTCCCTTAGTGGGAGTGTGGATATAGTGAATTAGAATTTCAGTCTTGTTGAGCGCTAATGAATGGGCTGCCAGCTTTGTGGATAGTTTGTTTCATTATTAGTGTTAATAAAAAGGGTAGACTCCTGTTTTATACAACGCGTTTCAGCAAAGTCTCTGTTGCTTTCCTCAGGTATCAAAGCATTTCCCTACCTGTTTTTTTAAAAATGTCTTTTTCTCAAAGAAAGAATTATTTGCTATACTGTGCTGCAATGTCTGAATACTTTCTCACATCCTTCCCCACCAAAGAGTTGTGGTAGGATCAGACTAAATCCTTATACAGTCAGACACATTCACCATTACACAGTACATAGCAGGGGGACATGTATCAGATTATCTAAGTACAGGAACATTTTTGTTTTTAAACGCATCCAAATGTGGAACTTATTTTTATTACAAGATCATTTGATTAAAATTAAATTTGTTTTTGGGACAATTCCTTTAAGGAACATTTATAATGACCTATTGATAACACGATATGACCGCTGATCGATAAATTTTTTACCAAAATCGTTTTTTAAATGCCTGTAAATATACCTCCACAGGCTTCTCACCGTTTGAACTACTATACAGTCGGCACTCAGGGACTACTGGATGTGGCAAAAAAAATTCTGGTAAGCTGAAACCACACCCAACAGGACTGTGATGGAGCTTGTGGCCCAGATGCAAGAGAGGATTGCCAACATGATGCCCACTGTGAAGGAACAGCTCCTCAAGGCCATGGAGGTGCAGTCAAGGGTGTGCAATCGGTTAGCCAGAGTGAGACAGTTCAACTCTAGGGATCAGTTACTTCTGTTGGTGCCCACAGTGGAGGGAAAGTTTCTGGACAAGTGGCAAAGTCCACATGAAGTGGTGGAAAAAGTTGGTGAGGTTAACTTTACAGTTCACCAGCCAGGGAGAAGGAAGCCCTACCACATTTACCATGTCAACCTGTTTAAACCTTGGCAGGACAGAAAATTTGTGGAAGCTCCTTGTCTGGTGGTCAAGTCTGAAGTCACAGTGGAAGATGTCAAGGTGGCAGAAAGCTTGTCTCACCACCGGAAACAGCACTGTCAGAAGCTGGTGTATCAAAATAGAGACCTGTTCTCAGATTTACCAGGTCGCATGCAGATAATAGAGCAGAGGTCTCAAACTCGGCTGGATATAAGGGCCGCACATAGAAAAAAATAATATGGGGGGCTGCATTCTTTGCACGACAAAGTGACATTTTTATTGCTACCATTTTTTTCTACACTTTTGTATCACTATTTTTTAACATTGTTTGCTTGTTTATTATAACAAACGTGCACTTTTTTTGTTTACGTATATGAAAAAAACATTTTAATGGTGAAAAAAAATTAATGCTTTCTTTTTTTTTTGTTTTTACATGTTATCCTCTTTTTGTAAGTAATATTGTATTACAATTAGCACCATATAGTAATTTTGGCCAACATCTTGTACTAATGTTCCCATGCTGGTCCTCATCTTTTAGTGATGTCCCCCATCCTGTTCCCCTTCTTGTAGTAATGTGCCCCATCCTTGTCCTGTTATAGTAATGTGCCCTTCCTGGTCCTTATCCTGTAGTAATGTGCCCTTCCTGGTCCTTATTCTGTAGTAATGTGCCCATCATTGTCCACATCCTAGTAATGTACCCAGCATTGTCCACTTTTACTAATGTGCCTAGCATGGACCCTATCCTATTAATGTGCCCAGCATTGTCCCCACCCTAGTAATGTGCCTAGCATTGTCCCCATCCTAAAAATGTGCCCAGCATTGTCCCCTTTTACTAATATGCCCATGCTGGTCCTCTTCATGTAGAAATGCCCCTATACTGGTCCATCCTGTAGTAATGTGTCCCCACCATTCTTCACACATACACACACACCTCACCTCTCCTCCGTTCCCACGTTGTCCTCTTCGCTGCTTCTTGTGGCCCGCAAGCCTGTGGTTTCTTTGATGATTACGGCTGGTGCAGGCCAGGGGACTACCATCATCAGTGCTTTATTTCAGATGGATCATTTCCAGTTCTGTGCAGAATCAAGCTCTTTGAAAAGCTATTTCTATCGTAGCCACCGGCCAGTCAGAGGCCAACAGGTGACATCATACGCGTCACCTGCTGGCCTCTGATTGGCTGCGCCTGCATTTGGAATAGCTGTTCAGAGAGCTTGACTCTGTGTCGCGCCGGCAAAACATCACCACCCTGGATCTTACTAAAGCCTACAGATTCCCCTTTACATGGATGTCAAGGTGAAGACTGCCTTCTCGATACCAGACGGTTGTTACCAGTATATCAGTATGCCTTTCGGGTTGAAAGAGGTTCCAGCCACCTTCTAGAGAGCCATTGATCCGGTCCTGGCTCCTTACAAGAAATATGTAGTGGCCTACGATGATGACTGTCATATTCAGTCAGTATTGGGGAAATCAATGAACAAAGTCCAGGCAGTACTTGATGCTCTGAAAAAGGCAGGCTTTACCATCAACCTGAAGAAATGTGCCTTGGGGATGAAGGAAGCCTAATATTGGGCTATGTAGTAGGCAGGGGTGAGATCAAACCTCAGGTAAATAAGACATAGGCAATAAAGAGCTGACCTCAACCATTATACAGGAGGCAGATCAAAGCCTTCCGCGACATAGTGGGTTATTACTGGAGATTTATCCCCAATTTCTATCTGAAAGCTGCTCCTCTAACAGACCTTCTGAAAAGTACAAAGTCAGCCATGGCGAAATGGTCACCAGAGACCAATGGAGCATTTCAGGAACTAAAGGTAATGGTCTGTAGACAGCCAGTGTTGATAGAGGCTGACTTTACAAAGGAATTCTTAGTCCAGACTGATGGATCAGGTTTTGGGTTGTGTGCTGTCATGTCACAGGAAATAAACAGGGAGGTACATCCATCATCTATCTGAGTAGGAAGTTGTCCTCTTGTGAGCGGAACTAATCGGATGTAGAAAAAGAGGTTGAGGCCATCACTTGGGCACTAGAAGTCTAAAGTTATTATCTCCTGGTATTAAACTAGGCTCTGACCATGCCCCACTGAGATGGAAGTGAGATAAAAACGGTAACAATGCCCGAGTGACATGATGGTTCCAAGGCCCTTCAAGATTTCACTTTTCAGGTCGAGCATAAGTCTGGGAAAAAATGCAGATGACCTGTCAAGGATGCATCGTTTGATGGCAGAAGGTGCAAAGCCCCCCAACTTTGGCAGAGGGGGTTATGTAAGGTGGCAGCAGATGAGGTCCTGGACAGTAGGTGTGTGTCACCGAGGTGGCAGGCCTCAGTGATGTAGAACCTGAAAAAAAGGCTCCAGCACATATAGTGCTGAGATATATTTTTTTTTAATGGGCCCTGGATTTTGGGTCCGTTTTTTTACAACGGCCACTAGAGCTGGGTGGGATTGGCTATTCCCTTACCTCCTTTTCCAGGATTTGGAACAAGTGATAAAAGGCCGCTCACCTTCCTCATTTGCTGTCTAGGAGGCGAAAACACTTTTGTTACTCAGCTCTGCTAGAGGCTGACTGGATCTGAGGATGTGTGAAAGATCTATATTGACTTTTTTGTTTATTGTGCTTTTCCTTATACCTATGCTGGAGAAAAGTTATTTGTTTTTGTTCTCTGGAGGTTTATGGACTTTAAATAAATCTTTCTGGTTTTGATATAAATCACGCTGCCTGTGCCCACCTAGACCGGTAAGTAAATCCCTTACACTGTTTATGAAGATTGTAGGGTTGTACGGTTGTAAAAAGCAGCATATATCGTTCAAGATTTCATTATATGATATACATGTCATTAAATTGAGGTCTACATATATTGTGTGCCCACAGGAGGGAAAATACTTGAAAAAGTGTGAATATCTCACCTAGACATCTAGGTGAGGCGAGGTAACAATAAAGGAAAGTTGGGTTGCTCTGCGAAACCCAAGTTCACTGTGTTTAATAAAGGTTTATTTCTCAGCTTGAATTTTTATGAAGTGGCAAATAGTATTGGCAATGTGACGTGACTCCCACTGCATCCAGTGCCTGTTTTGCTTGTGTTTCCTCCAGTAAGGGTGATGAACTCATTACTAGGCAAGAGTCACACACTCAACAATGAAATTACAACACCAAGAAAGAAATGTCATGGACATGGAAATCATAGACATTGTAATAATATGCAAATGATGAAAAAACGGAAACAAAATTCAAAACACATTGATTTATTCAGTATTGAGAATGAGCATCACGCGCAGAAATCCCTGCACTTACACATCTTGGCAGAACATTCCTCAGAAAGCCATTAATAACTTCACTGAGGAGGAGCCATGTTGAATTCACATGGGGAAATCACAAAGATCCTATGCTGGCAGCTCCCTTTACAATTGCCAACCACTGACGTTCCAGATGTGAGTGATAGGAAACTAAGTATGGAGATGATACAGGCCATGGTAACACGTTTAGGCCATACAGATGGCTCACCTTTGCATGAGTGGCCTGGTGTTATCATGTTGGAAAACTGCTACTGAGACACTTTGGAGAAATGGTTGTACTGCACATACACATACAGTACATATCGTATATATACATATCGTTCCTCTTTAGAAGCCAAGTCAGAACACTCTCCCCGAACTAAATCAGATCTCTTGCTTTGTACTGAGGAGGATAATAAAGATAATAAGCTGCACACTAACCACTAAAAATATAAACATGAAAAATGGTAAAGCATTATTGCTAAAGGGATACTATGAACAATGAAAAATATATTTAGCTATCTGGAAAAAATGAAATACATGAAAAATGGTATTGCAAAACTGCTATGAATATTTGAAAGTAGTAGAGATGTTTAGCAAATGTATTGATTAATGCAAATGAGCCCAAAACCAACGACAAGGTAATCTCTAATTTTTCGGGAACCTAACCTTAATGCCTCTCTATGTGCTTTTAAAAATCTGCAAGTATGGGCAGACAGGCTCCTGGCTATATAGGATCATGAATAGAGTCTGGTAATAGGGCTGGGATCTGGGTTCTCAGAGATTATCATTGCCCCACTAGGTCAGAAAGTCCGACATGCCCCCTGCTGTGATTATCATCTCACTGTCTATAGACATTGTACATAAAGAGGTTCTTGTGTTTGGGGGCAGTTTTCTTTCCTCTGCTGCATTGCTGAATCTTAAAAACTCTGTCACGCCTGGGAGGTGCGTGGCTTGTAAGTGCCGCACTCACTGCTGGCATCGCTCTGCTCCTCCCAATGCCTGTTCTTTTGCTCAGCTGCCTTTTGCAAAACTCCCATCACTGCAGCATTCTGCTCTTGCTGGAGAGTTCCCACCCGGCTATAGGGAGGCACAGACAGATTCTGCAGGAATCTGACCACCTATATTCTGCTTCCCTGGCCTATCCCCTGTCTTCAGTGGGATTAGTCAGTTCCTCCCTCCACACTTTGATGATTTTAGGTCAGTTCACCTACAGAGCTCTGTCTGTTAGCTACTCTATTTAGTCTCTCCAGTTAGTCACCCGGCTTGTTAACAGTTTATCCTGACCTCTATTCTCCTGACTTTATCTACACATTCTGAACCTGTATTTACTGCCCTGACATCGGACCATCTGACTGTGTCTCTGCCTGAGCCCTCGGTACCTAGTACACCTGCCTTGACCTGTTGGTCAGCTGCTGCAGGTATGGGGACTGCCCTGAGAGTGATACCTGGTGACTACCTGCGGCCCAATCTATCCTCACTACCTGAGGCTCTAGTGAATACCATGTAGTCACTTAATTATGCCCCTCTATGGTAAACCCGGTCAGTGGTGCAGGGTGTTCACACCTACCACATTCTGTGTCACAACCACTGCTCCCAGTAAACTAAGTGATAGATTATTGGATTAAGGGCCTCTTTGCCTACATTCTGCTGCTCTCAGATGAGGTAGAAAAAATCTGGTGACAGATTCCCTTTAAGAAATTCTCTGTCATAAGGCATTTATTTTACCAACACTAACCAACCAATCATGATGCCAATCACAAGCATCCCAAATTACTCAAGGTTTACTGCAGTGAAATAGCTAACACATATTTCAGTCTGTGATAAAAAGTACAACTTGTATTATGCTTATTTGGGGATTGGGAACATCTTAATCTTATTATTAATTTTCAAGATGTGCAAAAGCTTGAATGAAAGCAATAATATGCCAGAAATCCTCTTTCACTAACACTAAGATTCACTATATATCTTGGCTAATCATGCAGTGAAACAAATCTTGCGTCACTACCATGAATTGGGCCAAAAAGTATGACTTCTTAAAAAAAAACCCTTTTGACATAATATCTTTCCCATATCGCTGTTACCTAGAAGTGGCCCAAAAGTTTCCTAATTGATCCTTATGTCTTGAACAGATCAGGAAGGAATTTCGGCACATTTTAGACAATGGTAAATCCAGCACCTTGATTCTTTCGCAGCTATTTCCTTCAGCTCTGCTCTATTTACCGTGTCTATTCAGCATCTGCTCCTTATTATGTAGCATTTATTAACTAACTAAATAAGTCAAAGCCCAACAGAGCATTTTATTGCCTGGTGGCCTACACAGTGCAGCTACTTTTAATTTGGGTCGGTATATTTACTTGATATAGTGTTTCACAGCACTAAAGCGAAAAAAAAAAGAGAGAAAGAATAACACATTGCATAATAAGAAAAATAAAAGAATCGGTAAAAGAACATATAAATGGAAAGAGCCTTGCTTCACCGAGACATTGAACACCTGTAATAAATTACCCCAAAACTCTATTACAAAAACACAGTCACGAATATAACATTTGGGTTTTGTCACAGAATGGCTTATTTGTTAAGAATCTTATAAGTGGCAATTACATGTTAATTATTTACTGAGGGATTGGAGGCACCACTGAGATAATGATACCAGCTAGCTTATGCAATGCGCTCAATCTGATAGAATCTTACAGTACCTGGTTTTTCTAATTAAACATAACATAGAATAAAATTATGCAAACAATAACTTTTTGTCATAAAATGAAAGAAATAGAATTCATCTGATCTCAGATTTAATAAGTTATTTATGACGGCACATGTGTGGGGGCCGCTGGAAATTTCCAACTGTGGAAAAAAAACCCTCTTTTGGACGCCTGTGAAAATCGCCTCTCTTCCCCGATGAAGCCCTAACCACATGGGTATTTATTTTTGGCGAAACGTACGTTGGATGGCTTGGGGGTATTTTCATGGGGGGATCCCCTGATTTGGGACACATTTCCTTTGCAGTTAGCACTTTACCCTATGTGATCCAGTATATACTCTTTGGACAGTGCGACTCTCATGCTTATCTGCCACTGTGTGTATTTTTTTTGATACTTTAGGATTAGCATGTTGTCTGGGTCGTATACTGTCCTCTCTAGTCTGGGGTATTTATATAAACATTGTTTTTGCATATTACAGATACATTGTGTTATACTAATAATTCATCTTTTGCATATGGGTACTTATACATTTTGACATCATCGTTGTCCCCATACTCAGGGATTAATCTCCCTTTCCATGCTGTTTTTATTGTCATTTTTAATCATCGCCATTTTTTCCTGGTGTGTGTTTTTTGTATTTTGCATTGTTCAATAAATATTTGTGAGATTTTACACTATATAGTACTCCCGTTCTCCTGTTTCTATTGTGGAATTATCGTTGTAGTAGAATGTTTGACTACAAAATAAAAAAACAACAAACAATAAAAGTAACTCTTATGGAAAAAATTAGGATGTACCACAGCAAAAAATAATTCCTGTAAAGGTTCGTTAGCCGCTTATACCCACCGATCTTCTGGACTTTATTAGACTTTAGCATGTGCAATAGTCAAGCCAACCATGTACTTAAGATAGCAGTTGCTCAAATTATGGTTTGGCCAATTGTTCGTCTGACAGCCATCCCTCCCATAAACAGGAGGCCAAACAGTCCTGTGTTCTCTGAGAGAGTCCCTGGCAGGATCATGTGGCGGCAACTTATTTCTAAAGGATCAACTAATCTGAAAATTGGATAAGCTGGATCTTTGTGTCCCCCAACATCTTTCATGGGACAGTTAGCTGGATGCGTTGACATCGATGACTTTGGCTGACAATAGTTTAATGTGTATGGGGGCCTTTACTAAAAGAACCCTCAATCTGAAGACCATAAACCAAATAAATACTTCCATGTACCATGCTCCTTGGGAAGCCATATATAAGATATATAGCCGACATCTTATATGTATAACTTGGATATTTTGTATGTTTCTTTCCCACTACATGATGTCTGTAGATGCCTTTGTATCTGTGCTGAGGAGTCATGTTCTTACAGGTGTAATTCTGGAGAGCCTGATACTAACAATCTCACAGCATGTCTCGACGAGACTATAACATGTCACTTCACTACTTGGGTTTAGATGAGTGCTCTTTTTCCGTTCAGACACCACCAGCGGGTATGAAGAAAATTATAGATCAGTCACTGTACCCTGGGAAAAAAGTTATTTAAATTAGCTCCACTCCAGAAGGCAGAAAGACAGCTCCTCTATTGTCACTTATTAGAGATAGCTACCCTATAGTTAAGCTGGACCCCATAACAGTTGTTTGCAGGTGAATCTTATTCTTTCTGGAGAAGATACCGGTTTTCCTAACTACCGTATCCTTAGTAATGTTGACAATATTGCTAAATAGCCTTCCATTGATCTATAGGGTAGCAGCCTCCAATAAGTGGCACTAGATCTATACCTGCAATTGCTGTAATGATGCAAGTATACCACAAATTGATGGCCTCGTGCATGAAAATTTTGTATTAACTAGTTTTGGTAAAATCAAAAGAAGAAAAACTTACCAGGCACTAGCTACACTGTGAAATAAATAGGTAGGGACCAAGCATACAAGATATGTCTTGATGCTGGCTGCTGGGGTTACATAAAACTGGACTTTTTTATATGATGTCCAAATTTTTACATTTATTTCCTTAGTAGTAATAAATGCCCAAGTTCCTATATTCACTGTCTGTATACCTTAGCATCTTAGAGTGTAGTTGTTTATTTTCCAACACTGATGGCAGAACTTAGATCTGGTGTAAGCTTAATTGTACGCAATCATCACATGTAGATATAAAACCAATAGGTATTGTGTCCAATTTTTCTTATTTATATATAGGTTGTACAAAAGTGGTATTACAACCATACAATAATATTCTCAAGTCTTTTGAACTTTTTAAATAGAATATTCAGAAGTGCTATACACGCTGCGACATTGCTAGCGATCTCATTAGCGATGTGACACGCTAGATCGCAAATGCGATCTGCCGAGATCGCACATGTGACCGGCACTACATAACCGACCTATGAGCGATCTCAGCAAATCGCATCTGCGATCTAGCGTGTCACATCGCTAATGAGATCGCTAGCGATGTCGTAGCATGTAAAGCACCCTTTAGGGGTACTTTGCACACTACGACATCGCAAGCCGATGCTTGCGATGCCGAGCACGATAGTCCCCGGCCCCGTCGCACATACAATATTGTGTTATAGCTGCCGTAGAGAACATTATCGCTACGGCAGCTTCACACGGACTTACCTGCCCTGCGACGTCGCTCTGGCCGGTGATCCGCCTCCTTCCTAAGGGGCCGGGTCGTGCGATGTCACAGCAACGTCACATGGCAGGCGGCCAATAGACGCGGAGGGGCGGAGATGAGCGGGACAAAGATCCCGCCCACCTCCTTCCTTCCGCATAGCCGGTGTGAGCCGCAGAACGCAGGTAGGAGGTGTTCCTCGCTCCTGCGGCTTCACACACAGCGATGTGTGCTGCCACAGGAACGAGGAACATCGTAACATTGGTCCTTCCGAAATTATGGAAATGATTGACGCTACGCCGATGATACGATTACGACGATTTGCGCTCATTAATCGTATCAAAAACGATTTACACACTCCGATATCGACAGCGACGCTTTCGATTTGACCCCCACCGACATCGCAGTTGCGATGTCGTAGTGTGCAAAGTACCCCTTAGAGTCAGTTGTTGAGAGGTTGGATAACTAGATTATTACAAGGAATGGAGGCCTCCTATATGATGAGAGGTTGGAAACGTGGATTTGTTTAGCTTAGAAAAAAAGACGTCTCAGAGGAGATCTCATTTACGGTTATGTCCAGAAATATTTGGACAGTGACCGAATCTTCGTGATTTGGCCTCTGCACGCCACTAATATTTATTTAAAATGAAACAACTGAGATGCAATTGAAGTTCAGATTATCAGGTTTCTATTAAGGGGTTAAACAAAAATATTCTGTAAAAGGTTTTGGAATTACAACCATTTTTTTACGAAGCCTCCTCATTTCAGGGACTCAAAAGTAATTGGACAAATTTACTTTACAACAAATAAAATGTCCATTTTTAATTCTTTGTACAAAATCCTTTGCAGGCAATGACTGCCTGAAGTCTGGAAGCCATGGAGATCACTAAATGTTAGATTTTCTCCTTTGCAATGCTTTGCCAGGCCTTTACTGCAGCTGACATCAGTTGTTGCTTGTTTGTGGGTCTTTCTGACTTGTTTTGCCTTAAAGAGGTGAAATGCAGCTTAATGGGGTTCAGATCAGGTGACTGACTTGACCATTGCAGAATATTCCACTTCATTTGCCTGGGTTACTTTCGAAGTATGTTTTGTGTGATTTTCCATCGATATGGTGAAGCGTCGTCCAATCAACCTTTCTGCATTTGGTGGAATCTGAGCAATAAGTATTGTCCTGTACAATTCATCAGACTGCTTTTGTCTTCAGTCACACCATCAATAACCACTAGTGACCCAGAGGCCATTGGAAGCCATGCATTCCCGGCAATCACCCTGCCTCCACCATGTTTTACAGTGGATATGTTGTGCTTTGGATCGTGAGCAGCTCCAAGCCTTCTCCATACTTTTTTTTCTTCACATCAAGATGATCTTCATTTCACCTGTCCATAGACTGTTTTTCCAGTACTGGACAGCGTCTTTAGATGCTTTTTGACAAACTCCAAATTGTCCTTTCTAATTTTAATGGTTTGCCCCCTGTGGTGAATCCTTTGTATTTGCTGTCATGAAATTTTCTCTTTATGATAGATACTGAAACACCCCCTTCCTGGAGAGCGTTCTCCACTTGGGTGGATGTTGTGAAGGGGTTTTCTTCCACTAAAGAAAGGATTCTGTGATCATGCACCATATTATCTTCTTTGGACATCCAGGCCTATTTGAGCACCCAAGCTCTCCAGTGTGCTCTTTTTTTCTCTAGAATGTACTAAACACTTGATTTGACCACCACTAACATTATTGCTATTTCTCTAATTATTTTTTTCTTTTTTTTTTCAGCTCAATAATGGTTTATTTTTCCTCCATTGAGAGCTTCTTTGACTGTATGTCGTGAGTTCACAACAACAGCTTCCAAATGCACTTGTCAAAGCTAGAATCAGCTCCAGACCTTTTAACTACTTAATTGATGATGGACTAATGAGGGAATAGCCTATGCAGCCTATTAAAAAGCTTTTAAGATAATTGTTCAATTAGTTTTGGTCCATTGAAAAAGAGGCAGCTACATGTTAAAGAGTACTAATTCCTAAATTCTTACTCCAAGTCTGATGTGAATACCCTCAAATTAAAGCTGAGAATATGGACTTAAAGGGAGCCTGTCAGGTGCAATATGTTCCCAGAACCACGAGCAGTTCTGGGTCCATATTACTAATCCCTGCCTAACCGTCCCAGCATCTAGTAGCACAGATAAAGAGATCTTGAGAAAAAGTATTTCTAAAGATCCTTTATAATATGCTAATGAGGGCAGTGATTAGTCGCAAGGGCATTAGTTCCCTTGGCTAGACGGCCCCCTTAGCATGTTAAAACACCCCTTTGGGCGTGCTAACATGCTAATGAATGTGCAGCGTCAGAAGCATGGTCGCTCTCAGCTGCCACTGCTGGATTTTGACTGCTCATGATCAGAACGACCCGGACTTCCTGGCATTTGCACTACACAAGTTTGAAGCCAAGACGCATACACCCGGCTTCATAGTGCGCACAACCAAAAGTCCGGGACTTCTAATCATACGCACTGAGCCAAAATCCAGAGTCGGGCGCAGTGGCAGCAGAGAGCGGTAAGATCAACCATATCTCTGATGCTGCACATTTATAATCACGTGAGCACACCCACAGGGGTGTGCTAACATGTTAAGGGGGCCAACTAGCCAAGGGGGGTAACGCCCTTGCGACTAGTTCCTGGCCTCATTAGCATATTATAAAGCATCTTTAGAAATACTTTTCTAAAGATTTCTTCATCTATACTAGTGTATATAGGGACGGTTAGGCAGGGATTAGAAATATACATCCAGAACTGCTCGTGGTTCTGGGTGCATATTGCACCTAACAAATTTAGTTTAAAAACGCATATCAATTACATAACTATATATTGAATATGTTTTGGTAAACAGGTAAAATGCCAACATTTGTGTCACTGTCCAAATACTTCTGGCCCTAACTGTATATGTATAAATATATGTGTGGTCAATACAAAGGACTGGCCCATGACTTATTCCTTCCAAAGACCATACTAAGGACCAGGGGGCATTCATTACAGGTGAAAAAAAAAATCTGCAGCTAAATAGGAAAGGGTTCTTTACAGTTAGAGCAGTCAGGACTGTGGAATGCTCTACCATAAGAGGTAATGGCAGACATCATAATTAGTGATGAGCGAGTACTAAAAAGCTCGGGTGCTCGAAGCTCGGGCCGAGCCTCCCAAGATACTCGTGTACTCGGGCCGAGCAACGAGCCCAATGTTATCCTATGGGAGACCCGAGTATTTTTGTGAAATGATCCCCCGGCAGCATGGAGAAACCCTAAAAATGTCACAAAAGTCTCAGAAGAGTGCTCAAATGACATGGCAACAGCATGGGGAAGACCCCTTGAAGCATTTATCACTCAAAAGTCACAGCTGTGAACAATTTTGTCCGCGTTTCACGCGATTTTTACGGACTCACCAGAAAACCTTCCAAAATGACCCCAAAATGATTTTTCATGGCAGAAATGTTAAGGGCACATACCCAATAGTGAGATAGAGCTGGTGTATGTTACTTTTTGAGATTAATACATGAAAGATTTTACGTGAAAACATTGTGTGGCACTCCGATGTCCCTGAGAAGAGACGTACATGAAGGCCTCTTGAGTCTAATGTGCCCATTTTGAGGAAGTGAGTCTTTGTAGTATTTTCCTTTGCCAGGGCAGTCCAAAATTGTGAGGTTCACCAATGCCCCTGCATACAGACGTGCATGAGGGCCTGTAAACCTGAAGTGCCCATTGTAAGGAAGTGGGTCTATTGTAGTATAGCCCTTAGGCAGGGCAGCCAAAAATTGGGAGGCTCCACGTTGTCCCTGGATAGAGACGTGCATGATGGCCTGTAAACCTGAAGTGCCCATTGTAAGGAAGTGGGTCTATTTCAGTATAGCCCTTTGCCAGGGCAGCCAAAAATTGGGAGGCTCCACATTGTCCCTGGATAGAGACGTGCATGATGGCCTGTAAACCAGAAGTGCCCATTGTAAGGAAGTGGGTCTATTTCAGTATAGCCCTTTGCCAGGGCAGCCAAAAATTGGGAGGCTCCACATTGTCCCTGGATAGAGACGTGCATGATGGCCTGTAAACCAGAAGTGCCCATTGTAAGGAAGTGGGTCTATTTCAGTATAGCCCTTTGCCAGGGCAGCCAAAAATTGGGAGGCTCCACATTGTCCCTGGATAGAGACGTGCATGATGGCCTGTAAACCTGAAGTGCCCATTGTAAGGAAGTGGGTCTATTTCAGTATAGCCCTTTGCCAGGGCAGCCAAAAATTGGGAGGCTCCACATTGTCCCTGGATAGAGACGTGCATGATGGCCTGTAAACCTGAAGTGCCCATTGTAAGGAAGTGGGTCTATTTCAGTATAGCCCTTTGCCAGGGCAGCCAAAAATTGGGAGGCTCCACATTGTCCCTGGATAGAGACGTGCATGATGGCCTGTAAACCTGAAGTGCCCATTGTAAGGAAGTGGGTCTATTTCAGTATAGCCCTTTGCCAGGGCAGCCAAAAATTGGGAGGCTCCACATTGTCCCTGGGTAGAGACGTGCATGAGGGCCTCAAAACATTAAGTGTCCATTTTAAGGAAGTGGGTGTATTATAGTATAGCCCTTAGGCAGGGCAGCCAAAAATTGGGAGGCTCCACGTTGTCCCTGGGTAGAGACGTGCATGAGGGCCTCAAAACATTAAGTGTCCATTTTAAGGAAGTGGGTGTATTATAGTATAGCCCTTAGGCAGGGCAGCCAAAAATTGGGAGGCTCCACGTTGTCCCTGGGTAGAGACGTGCATGAGGGCCTCAAAACATTAAGTGTCCATTTTAAGGAAGTGGGTGTATTATAGTATAGCCCTTAGGCAGGGCAGCCAAAAATTGGGAGGCTCCACGTTGTCCCTGGGTAGAGACGTGCATGAGGGCCTCAAAACATTAAGTGTCCATTTTAAGGAAGTGGGTGTATTATAGTATAGCCCTTAGGCAGGGCAGCCAAAAATTGGGAGGCTCCACGTTGTCCCTGGGTAGAGACGTGCATGAGGGCCTCAAAACATTGTTCCCATTGCAAAGGAGCGGGTCTCCTGTCGTTGTAATGTCCATTCTGCAAAGAATGGGCGAAAAAATTTACCACTGGGGGTATACCTGAAACAAAGGCCTAAGTATTGCAATTTGTAACGGTCATCATCATGGTGGCGCATGAGGAGAAGGAGGAGCAGTCCAGCGATTATCCAAAGTCCAGAAGTGTGTACCCATGGGTGAGTGGAGGTACATGGCAAACTTTAAATTCCGCTCTCATTTGCTGGTGGTGTGGTGAAGTCTGGCCCAATCCAACCCTTGTTCATCTTGATCAGAGTCAGCCTGTCAGCAT
Organism: Anomaloglossus baeobatrachus; assembly: GCF_048569485.1. Taxonomy (NCBI): domain Eukaryota; kingdom Metazoa; phylum Chordata; class Amphibia; order Anura; family Aromobatidae; genus Anomaloglossus; species Anomaloglossus baeobatrachus. Next base: position 107,569,937 of record NC_134359.1, read on the forward strand.
TTTCAGTTGACATGCGGGTACGTTTATCTGTAATGATTCCACCTGCGGCACTAAAAACACGCTCTGACAAAACGCTAGCAGCAGGGCAGGCCAGGACTTCCAAGGCGAAGAGAGCCAATTCATGCCACGTGTCCAGCTTGGATACCCAATAATTGTAAGGCACAGAGGAATGTCGGAGTACAGTTGTTCGATCTGCAAGGTACTCCTTCAGCATCTGGGCAAACTTAGGATTTCTTGTGGCACTACCCCGCACCTCAGGGGCTGTGGTACGTGAGGGGCTGAGAAAACTGTCCCACATCTTAAAGACTGTTCCCCTACCTCTGGCGGATTGGACTTGTGCCTCTCTCGGCTGTACGCCTCGGTTGTCCACTGATTCCTGACCTATGCCGCTAGCGTTTTGTGAGGGGAATGCTTTGCCTACTTTCGTGAGTATGGCCTTCCGGAACTGCTGCATTTTGGTTGACCTCTCCTCCACGGGAATAAGAGACAAAAAGTTCTCCTTGTAGCGTGGGTCTAACAGTGTTACCAACCAGTAATGATTGTCGGCCAAGATGTTCTTAACGCGAGGGTCACGAGACAGGCAGCTTACCATAAAGTCAGCCATGTGCGCCAGACTCTTAACAGCCAGGACTTCAGTAGCCTGACCAACAAGATGACTGAACATGCTGTCCTCCTCCTCCTCCTCCTCCTCCTCCTCATCTACCCTGTCCTCTGGCCAGCCACGCTGAACCGAGGATATGACTGGTGTGCATGTCATATCCTCAATTTGGCCGGAGAGTTGCTCCATGTCTTCATCCTCCTCCTCGTCATAGTCCTCCACTGCACGTTGTGATGAGACGAGGCTGGGCTGTGTGTTATCACCCACACCCACTACTGTTTCTTGCTGCAACTCATCGCGCTCCGCCTGCAATGCATCATGTTTGTTTTTCAGCAGAGACCGTTTTAGAAGGCAGAGTAGCGGTATGGTGACGCTAATAATGGCGTCATCACCACTCACCATCTTGGTGGAGTCCTCAAAGTTTTGGAGGATGGTACATAGGTCTGACATCCATCTCCACTCCTCAGGTGTTATGTGTGGAGTTTGACCCATTTCCCGATGGCTTAGGTGATGCAGGTACTCAACAACTGCCCTCTTCTGCTCACATATCCTGACCAACATGTGCAGAGTTGAATTCCAACGCGTGGGGACATCACACACCAGTCTGTGAGCCGGAAGATGCAAACGGCGCTGAAAGCCGGCAAGGCCGGCTGAAGCAGTAGGTGACTTTCGAAAATGTGCAGACAGGCGGCGAACTTTTACCAGCAGATCAGACAGCTCTGGGTATGACTTTATAAACCGCTGAACCACGAGGTTGAGCACATGGGCCACGCATGGAACATGTGTCAGCTGGCCTCGCCTCAAAGCCGCCACCAGGTTCCGGCCATTGTCACACACGACCTTTCCTGGCTTTAGGTTCAGAGGTGTGAGCCAGTGATCTGCCTGCTGTTTCAGAGCTGTCCACAGCTCTTCTGCATTGTGGGGTTTGTCACCTATGCAGATTAGCTTCAGCACAGCCTGTTGCCGCTTCGCCGAGGCAGTGCTGCAGTGCTTCCAGCTTGTGACTGGTGTGGAGGGCACAGTGGATGAGGATGCGCAGGAGGAGGAGGAGGCTGAAGAGCATGACATTCCGGAGCTGTAGAGTGTGGGTGAAACACTGACTGAGGTAGGGCCTGCAAACCTTGGTGTGGGAAGGACGTGTTCCGTCCCTCGCTCAGACTGGGTCCCAGCTTCCACAATATTAACCCAGTGTGCCGTCAACGAGATGTAGCGGCCTTGCCCACAAGCACTTGTCCACGTGTCTGTGGTTAGGTGGACCTTGGGTGAAACAGCGTTGTTCAGGGCACGTGTGATGTTTTGTGACACGTGGTTATGCAACGCGGGGACGGCACACCGGGAGAAATAGTGGCGGCTGGGGACCGAGTAACGTGGGACAGCTGCCGCCATCAGGTCACGGAATGCTTCTGTCTCCACCAGCCTAAAAGGCAACATTTCCAGCGCAAGCAGTCGCGAAATGTTAGCATTTAGAACTGTGGCATGTGGGGTGTTGGCAGTGTATTTGCGCCTGCGTTCAAAGGTTTGCTGAATGGATAACTGAACGCTGCGCTGGGACAAGGACGTGCTTGATGATGGTGTTCTTTCTGCGTAGGCAACTGCAGGTGCAGGAGTGGAGGAGGCTTGTTCGCAGGCAGCATGGACAGAGGATTGGCTCGCATGCACAACCAGCGAAGACGTAGCAGTGACATCAGCAAGCACTGCTCCTCGACTCTGTTGTACTTCCCACAAAGTCGGGTGCTTGGCTGACATGTGCCTGATCATGCTGGTGGTGGTCAGGCTGCTAGTTTTGGTACTCCTGCTGATGCTGGCACGGCAGGTGTTGCAAATGGCCTTTTTTGAATCATCTGGATCCAACTTAAAAAACTGCCAGACTCGGGATGACCTAATATTTGTACAGGCACCTTGTGTCGTCGTGTTGTTCCGGGGAACGGTTGCCTGACTTCTGCCTGGGGCCACCACTCTGCTTCTTACTGCCTGTTGTGATGCTACGCCTCCCTCCCCCTGTGCACTGCTGTCCTCGCTCTGCATATCCTCCTGCCAGGTTGGGTCAGTTACTGGATCATCCACCACGTCGTCTTCCTCTTCCGCACCCTGCTCCTCCTCCTGACTTGCTGACAATTGTGTCTCATCATCGTCCACCACTTGTTGAGACACGTTGCCAACTTCGTGAGAACGTGGCTGCTCAAATATTTGGCCATCTGTACAGACGATCTCCTCATGACCCACTTCAATATGAGCTGGCGAGAGGCCAGAATGTGTGAATGGAAACGTGAACAGCTCTTCCGAGTGTCCAAGTGTGGGATCATTAATGTCCGAGGAGGACGTGTACTCAGCCTGGTGGTAGGAAGGAGGATCAGGTTCAGAAATGTGCGGTGCAGTATCACGGCTACTGACACTTGACCGTGTGGAAGACAGAGTGTTTGTGGTGGTGCCAATCTGACTGGAAGCATTATCTGCTATCCAACTAACAACCTGTTGACACTGGTCTTGGTTCAAGAGCGGTGTACTGCTGCGGTCCCCAAGAATTTGGGACAGGACGTGCGAGCGACTAGATGTGGCCCTTTGTTGTGGCGAAATTAGAGCTTGCCCACGACCTCGGCCTCTGCCTGCACCACCATCACGTCCACTTCCTTGTTCCTTGCCAATGCCCTTGCACATTTTGCAATGCTGTGCACTGCTGATGTGTATATTCACTACTTGTGCGTTATATAAAAGTTTCTGGAAATTGCACACAAGTGCACCTGTACGCTGCCACCAACAGGCACACACGTGCGGTTTTAAAAACCAAGCACGGACGCAATAAGAACCTAACAGGTTTTTTTGGGGAGCGACAATTACAGACAAGTCAGACACTATCTGGACTGTTTTACACTGTGTACACCAGCCCCAGATATGATGAAGGCTGGTATACGGTCACCACTACCCTGCCTGCCTGCCTGCCTGCCTGTATACTGGTACAATAGTCCTGACAAGGACTCTTTTGGTCACTAGCCTGTATTCAGACCTGGCTATACCCTGCCTGTATATAGCAACAATAGTCCTGAGAAGGACTCTGCTACTGTACTCCGACCTGGCTATACCCTGCCTGCCTGTATACAACTAGAATAGTCCTGAGAAGGACTTTTGGTCACACTGTTTGCAGCCCTGCAACTGAAAAAGCTATAAAGGGCCGCAAAGCTTTCCCTGAAGCAGCAACACTCTCCCTGCACTGACAGTCTGGATAGCTGTGAGCACAGCACAGCGCGCCGGCCGATATAAAGGCTCGGTCACGCTGTGCAGGCCGGCCAATCACTGCAATACCACAACTAACAGGGCTGTGGCATTGCAGTGGTCTGCCAGCCAATCCCTGCATGAGGGCTGGCTCTCAAAAGAGCGCCAACATGCAGAAATGAAGACCACGAGTACAGCACGAGTATCGCGAGATTACTCGGTCCCCGCCGAGCAGCCCGAGTACAGCGATACTCGTGCGAGTACCGAGTAGTGACAAGCATGCTCGCTCATCACTAATCATAATAGCTTTTAAAAAAGGGCTGGATGATTTCAGTACAAACAACATTGTGGGTTATTTGATGGATCTAGGTCTTTTTTTCAATCTATGTAACTATGATCTTAAATTTGATCATTTACAATATGCAGTAGGAATACAAACCCTCCGACAAGCATGTAAAGTAGGCTCAATGGCCAACATTACTCTTTCTATTCAGAGTTGGTGAGAGGTTTGATTAATAGCATTAGGTCAATCTCAATGCCTCATTGCAAAATACAAAATGTAAAATATGTGTTACAGATGTAAAGAAAACACCCAACACAGATAATGGATGCATTCCACTGTTCACACTCCTGACAAAATCATATGTATGCAGTAAGACATGATTCACTATGGGTGTGAAAAGAAATATTTGGGATTAGGATGGAATCACTTACAGTAAAACATCTTGTAGGGCTAAAATTGATTCAAGTTCATCCAATTCAACATATTCTCTAGATTTAAAAATGAATCCAGACCAATTTATCACATTCTATTCACTTCTAATTTACTTACGTTGTACTTACTTTTCACAATTACTGTATTATCTGCAATAAACTATTTTATTGTGTAATCCCTATCTAAGGTAATTTACAAATATTAAATTGAATCTGTCAGCAGGTTTTTCCTATGTAATCTGACAACATAATGATTTAGGGACAGAGACCCAGATTCCTGTGAGGTATTATTTAATTTACTGGGTGCAGTAGTTGTGACAGAATCACAGTTTTCTCTGTTGCAAATCTAGCAGGGCTCAGCTGTTGAGCTTTGTATAACTCTGCTCACATCACAGCTGTGTACATTGTATAGTGAGAGAGCTGCTAATCTGTGCTGAGGGTGTGGTTGTACTAAGGGGTACTTTGCACGCTGCGACATCGCAGGCCGATGCTGCGATGCAGAGCGCGATAGTACCCGCCCCCGTCGCAGCAGCGATTTCCTTGTGATAATGTTCGCTACGGCAGCTTCACATGGACTCACCTGTCCTGCGACCGTCGCTCTGGCCGGCGACCCGCCTCCTTGTTAAGGGGGCGGGTCGTGCGGCGTCATAGCGACGTCATACGCCAGGCGGACAATCGGAGCGGAGGGGCGGAGATGAGTGGGATGTAAATATCCCGCCCATCTCCTTCCTTCCACATATCCTACGGAAGCCGCAGTGAGGCCGGTAGGAGATGTTCCTCGCTCCTGCGGCTTCACACACAGTGATGTGTGCTGCCGCAGGAGCGAGGAACAACATCGGACTGTCGCGTCAGCGTAATCATGGATTACGCCGACGCTGCACCGATGATATGATTACGACGCTTTTGCGCTCGTTAATCGTATCATCGAGCCTTTACACACTACGATGTCGCCTGTGATGCTGGAAGTGCGTCATTTTCAATTTGACCCCACCGACATCGCACCTGCGATGTCGTAGTGTGCAAAGCCCGCCTAAGGCTGCGTGCCCACGATCAGTATTTGCAGCGGTTTGGACACAGCATGCTTCAGCTGCGTCCAAACCACTGCGGTGTACAGTACAAGCTGCATTCCAAGAAATCCCGTGCCCACTGTGCTTGTTTTTTCTGCAGCAAAAACTGACCTGTGGTGCGGCTTTCCCGACCGCAGCATGTCAATTGTTTGCTGCGGAATTGCCTGCGTCCTTCGTAGGGAGAACACAAGCAGAAGACGCAGCGTACGGAACCCTGATTGTGGGCACAGGCAGCTGCAATCTCCTGCAGAGGAGACGCGTGGCCCCCCGGTAAGGACTCTCTTTGTTCAGAATGCAGCGAGTTCTGATCGTGGGCACATACCCTAAGTGATTTCTCACTGACCGTGTCTCCATGCAGCGTACACGCATGTCCGTGATTGCCGCATGGAAACATGTCTGTTTGTTTCTGGCATTACTGATGTATGACCGAACACAGTGGTGTGGTCTGTGAAACACGTACCAGAAAAAAGTGGACATTGAAAATAAAAATTATTTTATACTCACCTTCTCCAGCGTTTCTGGTCTCCGGCTTCTGCTGCCTCTGCTTCAGGGCCAGCTCATTACTGCATGCATATTCATGTACGCAGGAGTAGCCGACCCGAAAGTAGCTGCGGCGGGGGAGTTCAGCACCACGGACAGCAGGAGTGGGGGGACAGGTGTGTATTACCATGTGCAATCACGGATAACGTATCACGGATTGTACATGGACAACCCACGTGCGTCGTGAATCACGACACATGGAGGGAAAAACGTCTGTGTTTTTCACTGACGTGTGAAACAGGCCTAAGCTGCATAAGGCTAGTTGTCCTGTAGTGCTAATCTCCTGATGATAAAACACTGACTGTATTGAAACAGCAAAATACAGTCTAGTAAGTGACACACAACTGTAATCAAAGTCTCAGCCCCTACATCATGCTGCTCTCTGATTATGCTGAGAGAGGGGAGCCAGCACGATCTGAAATTGGCATGCATAGTATAAAAAGTGAAAATTCACAGATTTATTCCAACTGTACTACAATAAAAAAAATGAGATTTTTAGCAAATAATTGATCAATTTTTTGAGCCACCCCTGCCAACGTCACGGCAAATCTCAATAGGGGGGTCCTACTCTACATTCTGTATTTCATGTGCCATGCGGCCTCCTAGATAAAGTTAAAAGCAGAACCATAATAGAGCACACATACCTGTAACCTGTATATAACCGCTTCTATGTTGCAAAAAAGGCACTTGTGGATAGAGACCAGCCCAGGTCCCAGCATGTGGAGCAAGCTCTGCACCATACCAGGACTATATCAGAACTGATCCTCCCAGTGCCAGAGAGCAACCATTGATAAAGGCCGACCAGATCCAAGATGGTGCTTAATTAGCATTGCCTGTGGAAAGGGGTGAGGTAACTGAATCTGAACAGCTACCAACAGGAGGAATACATAGCAAACCAAAATCAGGCGTGCATGGCATGGTGGTGACCGGCCACCAGAATTTGTAGCATAACTACGACCAAACAGAGAGAGAGGGGAGCCAGCACGATCTGAAATTGGCATGCATAGTATAAAAAGTGAAAATTCACAGATTTATTCCAACTGTACTACAATAAAAAAAATGAGATTTTTAGCAAATAATTGATCAATTTTTTGAGCCACCCCTGCCAACGTCACGGCAAATCTCAATAGGGGGGTCCTACTCTACATTCTGTATTTCATGTGCCATGCGGCCTCCTAGATAAAGTTAAAAGCAGAACCATAATGGAGCACACATACCTGTAACCTGTATATAACCGCTTCTATGTTGCAAAAAAGGCACTTGTGGATAGAGACCAGCCCAGGTCCCAGCATGTGGAGCAAGCTCTGCACCATACCAGGACTATATCAGAACTGATCCTCCCAGTGCCAGAGAGCAACCATTGATAAAGGCCGACCAGATCCAAGATGGTGCTTAATTAGCATTGCCTGTGGAAAGGGGTGAGGTAACTGAATCTGAACAGCTACCAACAGGAGGAATACATAGCAAACCAAAATCAGGCGTGCATGGCATGGTGGTGACCGGCCACCAGAATTTGTAGCATAACTACGACCAAACAGAGAGAGAGGGGAGCCAGCACGATCTGAAATTGGCATGCATAGTATAAAAAGTGAAAATTCACAGATTTATTCCAACTGTACTACAATAAAAAAAATGAGATTTTTAGCAAATAATTGATCAATTTTTTGAGCCACCCCTGCCAACGTCACGGCAAATCTCAATAGGGGGGTCCTACTCTACATTCTGTATTTCATGTGCCATGCGGCCGCCTGATTTTGGTTTGCAATATATTCCTCCTGTTGGTAGCTGTTCAGACTCAGTTACCTCACCCCTTTCCACAGGCAATGCTAACTAAGCACCATTCTTGGATCTGGTCTGCCTTTATCAATGGTTGCTGTTTGACACTGGGAGGATCAGTTCTGATATAGTCCTGGTATGTGTAGGGCTTGCTCCACATGCTGGGACCTGGGCTGGTCTCTATCCACAAGTGCCTTTTTGCAACATAGAAGCGGTTATATACAGGTTACAGGTATGTGTGCTCTATTATGGTTCTGCTTTTAACTTTATCTAGGAGGCCGCATGGCACATGAAATACAGAATGTAGAGTAGGACCCCCCTATTGAGATTTGCCGTGACGTTGGCAGGGGTGGCTCAAAAAATTGATCAATTATTTGCTAAAAATCTCATTTTTTTATCATAGTACAGTTGGAATAAATTTGTGAATTTTCACTTTTTATTTGATGCATGCCAATTTCAGATCGTGCTGGTTCCCTTTTTTTCTCTGTTTTGACCGTAGTTATGCTACAAATCTGGTGTCTGACCAACACCATACCATGCACGCCTGATTTTGGTTTGCAATATATTCCTCCTGTTGGTAGCTGTTCAGACTCAGTTACCTCACCCCTTTCCACAGGCAATGCTAATTAAGCACCATTCTTGGATCTGGTCTGCCTTTATCAATGGTTGCTGTTTGACACTGGGAGGATCAGTTCTGATATAGTCCTGGTATGTGTAGGGCTTGCTCCACATGCTGGGACCTGGGCTGGTCTCTATCCACAAGTGCCTTTTTGCAACATAGAAGCGGTTATATACAGGTTACAGGTATGTGTGCTCTATTATGGTTCTGCTTTTAACTTTATCTAGGAGGCCGCATGCCACATGAAATACAGAATGTAGAGTAGGACCCCCCTATTGAGATTTGCCGTGACGTTGGCAGGGGTGGCTCAAAAAATTGATCAATTATTTGCTAAAAATCTCATTTTTTTATCATAGTACAGTTGGAATAAATTTGTGAATTTTCACTTTTTATTTGATGCATGCCAATTTCAGATCGTGCTGGTTCCCTTTTTTTCTCTCTGATTATGCTGTAGGAAAGCATTTTTTCAAACAATTTACATTCAATGGATGTTAAACTATAGGTTCAATTAACCCTGCACGATCAGACAATGGCAACCTGTGTGCACTGAATGATATATTAGTGATCATTCAGTACACATCTGAAGCGCAGTCTGTCTAAAGAGGCTATTAAACAACTGCTGATTGGCAAACATTATTCCAATTGATGATTGTTTAATGCCGCTTATTGGCTGGAGTGAATATGCCTTAAAGGGAACCTGTCTGCAGTCATAGCATTATTTTGAGATCTAAAAACCTATTAGGCACCTGTAATGATGATTATATCCATACCTTTATATTATAAATTCTTGTTTCCTTTGTCTTGTAATCTGTGACGACTCAACGTAAATGATGACAATCTGGCCACTTCTGCAGGGGTGAACTCTTTTTTTTATGCCAGACTATTTCTTTGTTCAATAAGTCAAGTGACATGAGCCATTGTTCAATGTAAGACTGTCCAATTCCCCTTTTTTGTATTCTAAGTTGTGGAACCCTGATCATTATTGATTGCATTAGCACCCTGCGGTGTACTAATCTTCATTATTTAGAGGACAATTATCCAGTCTAAAGCTGGGTTTACACACTGCAACATCGCAAAGGACATCGCTGTAACGCCACCGGTTTTGTGACGCAATAGCGACCTCCCTAAGTCTCTGTCAAGTCTCTGGTGAGCGTTCAAACAGGCAAACCTGGCCAACAACTCAACAGCGATCCGGACCTGCAGAGCGACCTAGCTGGTTGTTGGGGACGTTGATAAGCAGCCTTTTGAAAGGGACGTTGCTAACAAAGTCGCTGCAAAGTCTTCACACACTGAAACTTCATGCTGCACAGCGGGAAACAAAGGACCTAGGAATGGTCCTGAACGATTTGTAACGATTACAACTTCACAGCAGGGGCCGGGTCACTGATAGGTTTCACACACTGCAACATCGCAAACAGCATCGCTATTGCGTCACAAAACCGGTGACGTTACAGCGATGTCGTTTGAGATGTTGCAGTGTGTAAACCCAGCTTAAAGGCCCAGTCTCACTAAACAACTTACCAGCGATCCCAACAACGATACAACCTGATAGGGATCGCTGGTAAGTTGCTAGGAGGTCGCTGGTGAGATGTCACACTAAAGGCCCCGTCACACTAAGCAACATCGCTAGCAACATCGCTGCTAACGAACAACTTTTGTGACGTAGCAGCGATGTTGCTAGCGATGTTGTTGTGTGTGACATCCAGCAACAACCTGGCCCCTGCTGTGAGGTCGCTGGTTGTTACTGAATGTCCTGGGCCATTTTTTAGTTGTTGCTGTCCCACTGTGAAGCACACATCGCTGTGTGTGACAGCGAGACAGCAACAACTAAATGTGCAGGCAGCAGGAGCCGGCTTCTGCGGAGGCTGGTAACCACAGTAAACATCGGGTAACCAAGAAGCCCTGTCCTTGGTTACCCGATATTTACCTTTGTTACCAGCCTCCGCCGCTCTCACTGTCAGTGCCGGCTCCTGCTCTGTGCACATGTAGCTGCAGGACACATCGGGTTAATTAACCCGATGTGTGCTGTAGCTAGGAGAGCAGGGAGCCAGCGCTAAGCAGTGTGCACTGCTCCCTGCTCTGTGCACATTTAGCTGCAGCACACATCGGGTAATTAACCCGTTGTGTGCTGTAACTAGGAGAGCAGGGAGCCAGCGCTCAGTGTGCGCTGCTCCCTGCTCTCTGCACGTGTAGCTGCGTGCGTTGGTAACAAAGGTAAATATCGGGTTGGTTACCCGATATTTACCTTAGTTACCAAGCGCAGCATCTTCCACGCGGCGCTGGGGGCTGGTCACTGGTTGCTGGGGAGCTCACCAGCAACTCGTGTAGCGACGCTCCAGCGATCCCTGCCAGGTCAGGTTGCTGGTGGGATCGCTGGAACGTAGCAGTGTGACATCTCACCAGCGACCTCCTAGCAACTTACCAGCGATCCCTATCGTTGTTGGGATCGCTGGTAAGTTGTTTAGTGTGACTGGACCTTTAGCGACGCTCCAGCGATCCCACCAGCAACCTGACTTGGCAGGGATCGCTGGAGCGTCGCTACACGTGGAAGCATGCTGCGCTTGGTAACTAAGGTAAATATCAGGTAACCAACCTGATATTTACCTTGGTTACCAGTGCACACCGCTTAGCGCTGGCTCCCTGCACACCTAGCCACAGTACACATTGGGTTAATTACCCAATGTATACTCTGCTACGTGTGCAGGCAGCAGGAGCCGGCTTCTGCGGACGCTGGTAACCACGGTAAACATTGGGTAACCAAGAAGCCCTTCCCTTGGTTACCCGATATTTACCTTCGTTACCAGCGTCTGCCGCTCTCACACTGCCAGTGCCGGCTCCCTGTTCCCTGCACTCCTAGCCAGAGTACACATCGGGTTAATTACCCGATGTGTACTGCAGCTACATGTGCAGAGAGCAGGAGCCGGCACTGACAGCTGAGAGCGGCGGACGCTGGTAACGAAGGTAAATATCGGGTAATCAAGGAAAGGGCTCCTTGGTTACCCGATGTTTACATTGGTTACCAGCGTCCGCAGAAGCTGGCTCCTGCTGCCTGCACATTCAGTTGTTGCTCTCTCGCTGTCACACACAGCGATGTGTGCTTCACAGCGGGAGAGCAACAACTAAAAAATGGTCCACAACCAACGACCTCACAGCAGGCGCCAGGTTGTTGCTGGATGTCACACACAGCAACATCGCTAGCAAGTTGTGCCTCAGCAGCGATGTTGCTAGTGATGTTGCTTAGTGTGACGGTACCTTAACTGAACTAGCGAACAATGGCGAGAAAAGCCATGTTTATCGTCCTCCAATCCGGTGTGGCACAATGCCATAAAATGGGAGCTGAAGGGTATAAAAAAGGGGTCTGGTCCTGTAAATGATGTGATTCTACCGGACTTCAGCCTAGGGACCATGGTTCCAGCTGGTGGATTACAGAACTGCTCCACTGCCCAACACTGAGCCCACAAATTTGTTTGGAGAACCCAGGTTAGGACAATCCAGTCACCTGGCCATATACCTCACTGTGCTTAATCATCTTCTTAAGCTTGCCACTATCTCCTCCCAGCGGGTGCCCACCAAAAAGCGGGGTGCTGGTGGCTGGAGTGGTGGTCCTGGATACCTCAAAGTCACAGAGGTTCTAATCCCTGGTGAGCCAGCAAAAGGGTAAGACTCACTTCAACCATCTCGAGTCCTTGCTGGGAATGTACTATATGCTGTTGTATTTTGGTAACCCAATAAAGTTTTACTGGAGTGTGGTACTCTTACCCTCTATTGTTTAAGTAGTGTTCTGCCCATGGGGAAAGAGTACAGGCGTTCAGTGGCATGAGCCTTGGCCCATGTGTTCTTTCTAAAGAGAACACCCTGACCGTTGTGTGTACATATAATCCATTGCAAATGAGCTTGCAAGTAAACAGTCCAGGTCTGCACTTACAGGTCTTCCGGGAATTTTCTTTTCCCGGCACCAGCTTACTACCAGTGATTGACAGGGTACTCTTTTCTGTGATCTACCCCCCAAATCGACCTCATCATTCTGGGGCCAGCGCATGCATAGTAACGTCCTTGATTACGTTGCTAGAGCCGGAATATTCATCTGCGCATGTGCACCCCATGGGAATGATGGCGGCTGTGCAAGATGTTGGTCTCTGTGACCTACTACCCTAAGTTCTTGCACAGGCTGTGCCTCCGCTGTAACATCTTGATGACGTTGCGAGACCCGAAATATCTCTGCACATGCTGTGATGACGTTACTTTGGTCTCTAAAAATCTGCCAACAGGGTCCCTTTAAGACATATTTTAATCAAAGATTAATAAATCATCTTTATTTTTATTTGGCAGGGTACGTGCATTAGTCAGAGTATTTTGGTAATTTTTCTATTTTGAACTTCTCCTTATTAGCAATTCTAACATCTCCCTCTGTTTCACTAATAAGTTTCAGTTCTCTATCTACATTCTCTCCCTCTATGTGTGTAGTCATAACTCATCCAACCTTCGAGCTATCTTCTCCTCAAGGACAGCAGAAACCTCCCTATTAAGGTGCAGCCAATCCCTCCCACAGAAAAATTCTCTCCGTTCTCTAAGAACCCAAACCCCTCATTCCTACATGTTCTTTCCATTTCCAAATTTTTTATTTTAAAAGAGGAATTACAACTGGGTAATGGGAATAAGGTGAATACATTACAATAATTGAGGAATACATTGTAAACATTTATAGTAAAACAGTATAGGTAATGGGTATAGGAAAAGGAGGGGAGAAATGGGAAAGTAAGCTTTTATTGGAAAAAAAGGGAACAAGTGGAGGAAGGAGAACATTTATATAAACTGTGACTATATAGCTGTTAAAATATAATGTAAATTGCACATTTATAAAGTACAAACCTGTAGAAGGTAAAGTTAAATACAAATAATTATTTTAATGTAACAGGAATAGGACGGAAGGAAGGAAAGAAAGAAGGAAATAGAGGATAAAGAAAAACAAGAGTAAAAAAAGGGGGGGGGGGGTGAGAGTGGGGCCTAATAGTAAAATCAGCTGAGGATTAAGGGAAATTATTTATCCAGGGTTCCCATCTCTTGTAATAAGCTAGGAAAATCATGAATTGATGGAATTATTGATTTCTTCCAATTTGCTGCAATAGAATTTTTTACATTTTTTTACATGTGAATTATGATAGGTTTGAATGCCGGGTTGATTGTTTGCATATCCAAAGAGAGTAGGGCCATTTGTGGTGTTATGTTAATTTTGGATTGTGTAATTTTGTTAATGAGCTTAGATACATCCAACCAAAGACTACCTAGTTTTGGGCAAGACCAAAAGATATGTAGAATATCGCCTTTGATGTTGCAACCTCTCCAGCAAAGAGGAGAGTGCTTTGGGAATGCTTTATTTAGTTTCGCCGGAGTGAAATGCCACCTTGTCGTAGTTTTGTAATAGGATTCATAAAGGTTGGCGCAGATATTGGAATTGTATGTCCACTTTAAACTATTTTGCCATTCTTCTGTTGTGAATGATTTATTTAGGTCCTTCTCCCAATTGGACATATAGGAAGTTTTTTCAAATGAAGTGTCTTCATTAATAAAGTCGTATATGCTACTGGTTTTCAAAATAATGTTACTGTTTGGGTTACAGAAAAGAAGATTAATGACAGTCGGTAGAGGGTGCTTGTTTTTCAATAAGTCTTGAGCTTCTTTTCAGAGTGAGAGGATCAAGTAGAAGTCAGAATCTAAGATTAAATTTTTCTTTAAATCTTGAAAAGAAATAAATTCAGTGCCATTGTGATTATCTTTGAGTTTTTTTTAGACCCTTATTATTCCATGAGGGAGGTATTTTAACTGCAGAGATTATTTCTAAGAATTGTAAGGAGAATTCTTTGACTTGTTCATACTTGGGTATTTTTATTTTTGGTTTGTATTTTATTACTTTCTTCCAAGCGATTATAGTCACGGATATAGTTGGGTGATTGGGAAGAGGCAAGGATGGATTAAAGATGTGTGTCAATAAAAGTAAGTGGAGAAAAGAATAGTTATTGAAAGACGTTTCCATGTCTAGACAGGCTGAAGAAGTGTTGTTAATGATCCAACTCTGACTCTGCTTAATTAAATTGGTATAGTAGTATCAGATTAAATTTGGTACATTGAAGCCACCTCTTTTTTTGGTTAGGATAAGTTTTGAAATTCTTGGTTTCTTTTGATTTCATATGTATTTGTTCAATAGGTTTTGTTTTTTTCAGGTGTTTCAGTGGGATTATTACTGGCATAGCTCTAAATAAATACAGTGCCTTGTGAAAGTATTCAGCCCTTTTGAATTTTTCAACCTTTTCCCACATTTCAGGCTTCAAACAAAGATAAAAAAAATGTAAATTTTATGGTGAAGAATCAACAAGTGGGACACAATTGTAAAGTTGAATAAAATTTATTGCTGATTTTAAACTTTTGTAAAAATTGATAAACTGAAAATTGGGGTGTGCAATATTATTCATCCCCTTTACTTTCAGTGCAGCAAACTCACTCCAGAAGTTCATTGAGGATCTCTGAATGATCCAATGTTGTCCTAAATGACTGATGATGATAAATGTAATCCACCTGTGTGTAATCAAGTCTTCGTATAAATGCACCTGCTCTGTGATAGTCTCAGTGTCCTGTTTAAAGCACAGAGAGCATCATGAAGACCAAGGAACACAACAGGCAGGTCCGTGATACTGTTGTGGAGAAGTTTAAAGCCGGATTTGGTTAGAAATTTTTTTTCCAAAACTTTAAACATCCTAAGAAGCACTGTGCAAGCGATCATATTGAAATGGAAGGAGTATCATACCACTGCAACTCTACCTCAAAAATTTCATCTCAAACAAGAAGACTGATCAGAGATGCAGCCAAGAGGCCCATGATCACTCTGGATGAACTGCAGAGATCTACAGCTGAGGTGGGAGAGTCTGTCCATAGGACACTGTAAGAAGAGGGCTGTTCAGATAATTGCTTTTTTTCACTGACTGACCACATTAGCAAAAAAAATAAGTAAAATCGCAGGATTCAGTAGTTTCTTCCGAACTTGAGATGAGACTCGCCTATTCAAGTTTATAGGTGCGCAAAACCGGATTCTATAAGGATAAACATATAGTATCCAACTTTTACAGATACACCGCAATTTTTTTAAACATACAAAACTATTTGTTCTTATACATTTTAATAACTGCTGTTCTATAAAAATGAATGCCATGCATGTGAAAAATAGACTATTTTACTGGGTGAATATTGAAGAATTTTTCTTATCCACTTGTGTGAATGGCTATGTGACCAAAAGTAGAGGCATGGAGCTCTGTGCCAGATGACATGGCCTCCACAATTAACCAACCTCAGCGCAACTATTATGGACTCAGAGTGGAGATAAAGCTGCCAACAAGAGTTCAGCACCTCGAGGAGCTCCTTCAAGACTGTTGGGAAATCATTCCAGGTGACTGATGGATTAAGGCTGCTTTAACACTTGCGTTGTTTTGCCTCCGTCACAATCAGTTGTGTGACTGATGCAACGGATGCATTGCTGGAACTGAATTTACATTAGGTCAGGGTTTTTTACTGTGTGCAAGCTCACAGTAAACAACCGATCCGCCGCACACAAAAAAACATTACATTCAGCGTTGCTCCCGTCTGACGGTCAGTCAGTAAACGACTAATCCATCACGCGGCAGATGCAACGCAGGGACATCAGTCACAATCCATCGCGAATAGAAGTCTATGGGGAAAAACTGGATTCCTGCAAAATATTTTGCAGGATACCGTAATTCTTCAAGGCGACGGATTGTGACTGATGCAAAACAACGCAAGTGTGAAAGCAGCCTAAGCTGTTTGAGAGCATGCCAGGGGGGTGTAAACCTGTCACAGTAAAAAGGGGGTACTAATCCAAGGATTAAGACATCCTGGTTTATGTCACGCTTGTCCCTTTACTCCTTGTTTCCACATGTGATCTTTTGTAGTTTTGCTACCTTCAGTCTCAATCTACAATGTGTACATTCCAATAAGAACAAGAAAACCACTGCATGAACAGGTGTAACATTTGTCTGGTACTGTACGTACAGTACAGACCAAACGTTTGGACACACCTTCTCATTCAATGAGTTTTCTGTATTTTCATGACTCTGAAAATTGTAGATTCACATTTAAGGCATCAAAACTATGAATTAAAACATGTGGAATTAAATACTTAACAAAAAAGTGTGAAACAACTGAAAATATGTGTTATATTCTAGGTTCTTCAAAGTAGCCACCTTTTGCTTTAATTACTGCTTTGCACACTCTTGGCATTCTCTTGATGAGCTTCAAGAGGTAGTCACCGAAAATGGTTTTCCAACAGTCTTGAAGGAGTTCCCAGAGATGCTTAGCACTTGTTAGCCCTTTTGCCTTCACTCTGCGGTCCAGCTCACCCCAAACCATCTCGATTGGGTTCAGGTCTGGTTACTGTGGAGACCAGGTCATCTGGCGTAGCACCCCATCACTCTCCTTCTTAGTTATATAGCCCTTACACAGCCTGGAGGTTTGTATGGGTTCACTGTCCTGATGAAAAATAAATGATGGTCCAACTAAATGCAAACCGGATGGAATAGCATGCCGCTGCAAGATGCTGTGGTAGCCATGCTGGTTTGGTATGCCTTCAATTTTGAATAAATCCCCAACAGTGTCACCAGCAAAGCACCCCCACACCTCCTCCTCCATGCTTCACGGTGGGAACCAGGCATGTAGAGTCCATCCGTTCACCTTTTCTACAAAGACACGGTGGTTGGATCCAAAGATCTCAAACTTGGACTCCTAAGACCAAAGCACAGATTTCCACTGGTCTAATGTCCATTCCTTGTGTTCTTTAGCACAGACAAGTCTCTTCTGCTTGTTGCCTGTCGTTAGCAGTGGTTTCCTAGCAGCTGTTTTACCATGAAGAACTGCTGCACAAAGTCTCCTCTTAACAGTTCTAGAGATGAGGTGTCCAAACTTTTGGTCTGTACTGTATGTAGATTTACACACAGGGACATGTAGACAGGAATAGGGACAATTGGAGTAATACTGCCTCCACTACTCCATATTCACTACACACCGTATATAGATCTACATGATTGTTTGTTGAGGTTTGGTGCAGTTATGCTACCAATGTGGTTCAGTTTTGTGCTGGACCTCTATTGGTATAAAGACAACTAAAAAAGTTGAACAAATAATACAAAGAATAAGGTGCAAATATTAAAGCCACTAAAAAGGAGCAAATAATTCCAGAAAACTGGAGAAACAGCAATGATTAATCAGACCATAGTGTTTTCAAGTATAAGGCTATGTTCACACACTGCGTTTTTTACCTGCGTTTTTGGTCCGTTTTTGCTGCAGAAATTTCTTGAGAAATTCTTGTAACCTTTCTGCAGACATTCCCCAGTAAAACCTATGGGGAAAAAAATTAGCTGTGCGCACACTGCGTTTTTTTCTTAAGAAAATTCTTTCAGTAGATTTTCTTAAGAAAAAGAATGAGCATGTCACTTCTTTTCTGCAGCTAACTGCGTTATTTCACTCCATTGACTGTAATGTAATCATGAAATAGCGCAGGAATAACGCAGGTAGCAAGTGATGTGCGCTATTCCTGCGTTATTCCCGCATTATTTCGCGTTTTCGGGACATAGTGTACTTCCCTGCACTGCGTTTTGCAGGGAAGTGATGTCACTAGGACAGGAAAAGGAAGGAGAAGAGGAAAAAAAAAAAGCGTGGGCTCCGCTGTATTTTTACCTTCCAGCCGGGTAAACACACAGCGGCAGCCCGGTATTCTCAGGCTGGGGAGAGCGAGGGACAGGGTTAATGCCCCCTCCCCCTCCCGCAGGCGAGAATATCAGCCGCAGCTGCCCCGGGTCTGTCGCATCCAAAATGCGACAGTCCCGGCGTGTTACCGGCTCCTCCAGATGTCGTGATGCTGGGGCAATCCAGGTAATATGGAGTTAACGGCAACTAATAGCTGCCGCTAAGTTCAAGATTAGTGATCACAGCGTCTATGACATGGCCGTCACTAATCTGAAAGTGAAAGTAAAGAAACACTCACACACCGAAAAATCCTTTATTTTGAATAAAAGACAAAGCCCCTCTTTCTCCACTGTATTAACCCCTCCCAGACACAGCTCCGACGTAATCCACAGCGATGTCCCCCGGCGCTTCCAGCCCTCCTCCAGCCGCGTGTGACAGTTCTCCACGGGTCAGTGAGCGACTGCTGAATGCGGCTCCTGAGCGAGGCTGCGGGGAACAACAGGACATTTTTCACGGCCGGTGATGTGAACACATTACCGGCCATGAGAAGTGCAGTGTGTGGGGGGAAACATCATAAATAAAGCTGGAATATCTATCCCTCTATTATCTATCTATCTATTTATCCCTCTATTATCTATCCCTCTATTATCTATCTATCCATCTATCTATCCCTCTATCTATCTATCCCTCTATCTATCTATCTATCCCTCTATTATCTATCTATCCATCTATCTATCCCTCTATCTATCTATCCTTTATCTATTATCTATGTATCTATCTATCTATCCCTCTATTATCTATCTATATCTATCTATCCATCTATCTATCCATCCCTCTATTATCTATCTATCCCTCTATCTATCTATCCCTCTATCTATCTATCCATCTATCTATCCATCTATATCCCTCTATCTATCCCTCTATCTATCTATCTATCCCTCTATCTATCTACCTATCTATCTATCCCTCTGTCTATCTATCTATCCCTCTATCTATCTATCTATACCCTAAATATCTATTATCTATCTATCTATTCCTCTATCTATATTATCTATCTATACCTCTAAATATCTATCTATTATCTATCTTTCTATATTATCTGTCTATCTTTCTATATTATCTATCCTTCTGTTGATCTATCATCTGTCTATCTATCTATCCATCCATCTATCGCTCTATCTATCCATCTATCTTATCTATCTATCTATACCCCTAAATATCTATTATCTATCTATACCCCTAAATATCTATTATCTATTTATATCTCTCTATCTATTATCTATATCTATCCCTCTATATCTATTCCCCTAAATATCTATATCTATCTATCTATCTATCCCTCTATCTATCATATATCTATCATATATCTATCTCTGTATTATCTATTTTTTTTTTTTATTTTCAATGTGCTTTATTGCTGTAAAGGCATTAAAAACGCAGGGACCAACATGAAAGAAAACACACCAAAAACGCACCGAAAACGCATGAAAAACGCAACGAAAACGCATGAAAAACGCACCAAAAAACGCACCTGCGTTATTGGTGCGTTTTTTAACGCAGGTGCGCTAATCCTTCACTCAAGAAATTTCTTAAGAAATTTCTTAAGAAAAATAATTTTTCTAGTGTGAACATAGCCTAAGACACAACTTTTTACATGTATCTGGTTTAGATTGTACCCCATATATGCATCACACAAAACGTTCAATTTTAAGATTTATTTTATAATAGAAAATCAAATCCAATACAATTAGGTCTTACATACATTGGCCAAAAGAGTTTCTTTGTACTGAAACCAAGAACAATTGTTGGAAGCTGTATCGAATGTATTCATTTCCACCTTGATCCAATTCCTAAATGTAAAGCACATGGAGGCTGTTCATATCATACATATTTTACTAGATACAGCATAAGGCAATACTTGATAAAACAGCCAGATGTTTTGGACAATATACATGATTAAAATTCTAGTGCTCTTGGTTTCACTCAATGTCGTCTGTCTTTCAGTACGAGCTGTCATATTGTTCATCACTTGGACACTCGGGACGTCTTCAAATGATTCGGGAAGACACCAGATCCTTGAGATTAGCTAGGATTCTCCTGCTCTGCCTTCATGCGTTTTATAAGGTGCTCAGTCACGGCAGAGAGAGGGTTGATCTTGTAAGAAGGGCTTTTCACCAGCTCCTGAAACCGAGAAATTTCTTCTTCCCTATCGCAAACAAATTGAAAGAAAAGTGTTACGTATATGACATATTTTTCATTTGTTAAAGTTTTCCTCCTTTTGCAATATCATGTCACATTCAGACGAGAACCTAGAAATTGCAGAAATGTTAGCCCAGAGATATCGGGCACATGTGTATACAATAAGTACTGAATATCTGTACATGGAGGAAAAGTATATAACCAGTGAAGAAAAACAAAAATCAATTGATTGGAAAAATTATATAAGGTTTTATTTAATTATAGCAAACAGTACTCAAGTGGCAGCAAAAAAACATAGGCAAGCACACTAAATACAATCATAAAATATAAAAATGACACTTGGCTCCTGGTGTAAGTATATATTATGACGCACACAAAGATGTTGGCGATACCTAACCTAAAGTTGGTATGTAGGATGTATTATAGGTGTAAAAGCATGTGTATACAGTGTGTCCACCGCCATTAACATGAGAACGGCGGCAGCAATAGGCATAGAAGGGGTGTCTAGGTATAGTAAAGTAGCCATGCAATGAAATCACCTATAGCACCACCTGGTGGAAAACAACAGAGTTAGCATTTTTATCTCAAAAACGGAACGAGATAGAGAAAAAAAATGAATTACAAAGTTGTTATGATTAGAATGTGTAAAACTCACAAGGCTGTGGACGTGAAGCGATACCTCATGGAGACCTTCCTACAAGTCATTGGGTATGGTGGCTGCATGGTGTGGCCTCCACGCTCACCTGGCCTAACCCCATTGGACTTCTTTCTGTGAGGTCACATCAAACAGCAGGTGTATGCGACCCCTCCACCAACATTGCAGGACCTACGACGATGTATCACAGATGCTTGTGCAAATGTGTCACCTACCATATTGCACAACGTGCAGCAAGATACAGTATGCTGTCCAGAGTCCAGATGTGCATTGTAGCTGACGGTGGCCACTTTGAGCATCAAAGTTAAATGAGGGCCATATGCGTGACCAGTATACAATGTTTTGGGGGGGGTCATGGGTTTCATATCATAGCATTTCTGTATACAAGGTGTCGATTCCTATTGAATTGATGATGCCCTACAATTTTTGACTTCACTTTTTTTCTCTATCTTGTTCCGTTTTGGAGATAAAAATGTTAACTTTGTTGTTTTCCACCAGGAGGCGCTATAGGTGGTTTCATTGCATAGTGCATGGCTACTTTACTATACCTAGACACCACTTCTATGCCTATAGCTGCCGCTGTGCTCAAGTTAATGGCGGTGGATAGGATATGGGTGGACACACTGTATAGCCACAGGTACATGAAGATCAACAAGGATCACTCATGTGCCTATATAAGAGAGGTATAAATGGGCCTGTGAAATAATTAATAGGCCTATAGAAATGCATAGTGCACAGGGGAAAGCCAACGTGTACAGTAATAATTAGTGCAAAATTGCACAGGCGTAACCCAAACAGCCGTGTGCAATAAAGTGCATAATGCAAAAGAAACAGGAGCTATCCACAATATGATGAATCTATTGAGAGAGAGCAATGGATCTGATGTTAGACATAACATCAATGCATACTGCAGGGGGGATAATTAATCCTATAATATGATGGCTAGGCTGTACATTACAAGAAAGAAAGCCAAAGACCATCAACATGAATACAACATTGTTTGTGCGTTATAAAACGTGCAATGTGCAAAAAGTGATCAGGCCCAGGCAGCAGTGTAAATGGATCTGATGACATGCTGCACTGGGTAGGGCTGAGTTTACATGTTCTGTAATCAGCCGTTAGAACAGATCCTGCAGAGATTTATTGGCAAAAAAAATCTGCAAACAAAACTTTATTGTCCATTGTTAAAAAACTGATTTCTGTCTGATTTTTTTTTTTATACATTGGAATCTATGGAGAATGGATCCGTTAACTGATTATTATTTAGCCATCCGTTATTCTTGCTTTTTTTTAACAGATCCGGTTTTCAAGTGGCAGATAAATAGCAATCCGTTAATGGATCCGTTCTCCATAGACTCCAATGTTAAAAAAAACCGGATCCAGTTATTAAACAATGGAAAAAAAAGTTGTGTTAGCACAACGTTTTTGCCAATGGATCTCTGCAGGATCCATTCTAATAGGTGATTACAGGTCATGTGAACTCAGCCTTAGCGACACTCAGTGTCAGAAGGATAACGTAATAATGACCTGGGGATGAGCAGTGCAGTGTGGTCCTGTTGGGGTCTATATACACTATATACACGTTTTTACACCTATACATTATACATACCAACTCAACTTTAGGTTAGGAATCACCAACATCTTTTTGTGCGTCATAACATACACTTACATCAGCATCCAAGTGTCGTTTTTATATTTTATGATTTTGTGTGGTTGACGCTCAGTTGTTTGGCTACCACTTGAGTACTATTTTCTATAATTGGAAAAATTCTATAATATTTTATTAATCAATTGATTTTTGTTCGTTTTTCTTCATTGGCTATATAGTAACCCGATTGGTCCTATTACTATTTCCATGGTTAAATGCATCACTGACTATATCATACTCATGTTGATGAATCTATCATTGGATTCTTGATTTTGGTATTAATACGTAGGAAAAGGGATTTGATTGCCAATAAGATTTTTTGATGGGTAGTATAGAAGAATTTTTTACTGAACTGTGATTATCTATCTTTGGTAGTTTAGAGGAGCTCACAGGGTATTCCCATCTCCAAGATCCTATCCTAATATGTAGTAAGAGTAATAATAACAAATACCTCCAATTAGCAATTATAGTAGAGTTCACCTGATATACCCATGTCTCTTACCTCATGTGCAGGGCATTGCAGTTTAGGTATCTATGGTTACGACCATAAGCAACTGTGACCATATGAGTGGTCGTAACTGTGACGGGGTGTACATCAGAGCAAAGAGAGACAACAGGCCGAGGATGATCCAACAGGTTTACTAACAGGAATACAGGAACAGCACACGACAAGTCCAAATAAAACAGATTCGGGGGCACCTCCCGATAATCCAAAGTGCCAGATCACAACGTAATAGTCCTTTTCAGAGTCCCAGAAATCCCACACAATCCACTGGACGGCGAGGTCTGTCCGCAGATTCAGATCTCGCTCCCTTCCTCTTCAAAAACTCAACTCCCAACTGCATTTAGAAACAGGAGTGAATTGTCTGAGCTTGTGGGCCCGCCCCTCAAGGGTAGGGGTCTATGCAATGGTTGGGCCCACTAGAAGATTCTAGAAGGTTGGCTCCGAGATGTCTACAGGTTTGTGTAGTTGGCGTTATCCACTGCTTACGAAACAATGAGAAGTTCCCCTGGCTGTGTGGACAAGAGATAATTGCATTATGGGCCCAGAGACACAGGAGATGGGGGGAAGGTATGGTTACTAACATCCCAAGACATTTCAAAGTGTTCAGTAAGTACAACCAAAGGAAAGTGACATCACATCCTGACATAGTATTACAGCAAATACAGTGAGAAGGTAAAATACATCATGACAGTAACCATGGACGCCTAAGCGGAGCTGCAATGCCTTGTACATGAGGTGAGACGTGACTATTTCGGGAAAACTATACTACATTTCTAATTGGAGGTATTTGCTAATATGATTATTATTATTATTACTATCTACTGGGATAGGATCTTGGAGATGGGAATACTCCTTTAACTCCTCTACACTACCAAACATAATTATAGTTCTGCACAAAATTCTTCTATACTAACCTCCCAAAGAATCTAATTGGGTACCAAATGGTACAGATAGTTGATGTAGGTGGTCTTACCTTTTCCTAGGAGATGGGAATGCCCCTTTTAATGCTAATTTGCGGTGGTATTAAGTGGCTATGGGATTATGATTAATATTTACGGTGGTTTAAGGTTAATACTGAACTAGAATTGTACGGCAGATTTAGGCTATGTGCGCACGTTGCGTACAAGCCCTGCAGAAATTTCTGCAGCGATCTGAAGAGCACATGTGCGCTTTAGATCGCTGCAGAAATGTCCGTAGTGAGCGCCGATTCCATGCGCTCTGCCTGCAGCTCCTGCCATAGACAGAGCAGGAGCTGCCGGCAAAGCGCAGGAAAGAAGTGACATGTCACTTCTTTTTGCGCAGCGCTTCGGCAGTAGCCGAAGCGCTGCGCTCTTAAACGCCACGTGCGCACGGCCCCTGCACAGTCTCCATAGACTGTGCAGGGGCCGCAGGACGCATGCAGTTACGCTGCGCTGCAAAGCGCAGCGTAACTGCATGTTTTTACGCAACGTGCGCACATAGCCTAAAAGTTAATAATTATGTTTTTCCCTAGTGGGCCATAGTAAGTACAGGGTAAAATAATATTTTTTCTTGTGTCCAGGAATAAATTTCCTCTGTGCTGATTTAGGACCAGTCTGCAACTTTTTAAAAAATGCAAAAAAAATTAATCGGATTTATTCAAGAAAGTACCATATATGCACTACAGTCAGGTCGACAGTATCTGAACGTTACTTGACAAAACTAATGAAAAATAACATACAAAAAAGCCCCTGTGCTGTTCAGTGGCCAAATAATACCGCCATATCATGCTTACACACACTTGTGATCATTACCGCTTCTCACACCGGTAGTTTTTGATGACTGCCCTGCTCTTCAATACATCTCAATCACCACTTAGGTACTCAGATTTAACTAGAAATGTAACAGAAGTGGCCCCGGTGAGAGGCTTCTCCTCCCTGAGGTACACAGAGAGTTAATCATTCACAGATCGGAGATTTGGTACATCAGTTCTCCACTCTTAGCAGCTGCGCCAGCTCTCTCTGCACATCAACTGTTATGTCTGAGAAGTGGATATAGCTCCCCAGGGTCTGGAAACAAAACGTTAGTAGAAATCGGAGGCCGAAAGCCAAAGCAAATGATGTATAGTCCAAAGTTAGCTGCACAGAAATAGCGCGGATATGAATCCTCGAATGTTTTATATACCGGTGTTAGCAAAAGTGAACGTCAAAAGTAAATATACAAAATTATAAGGAGCAATTATCAGGATACAAGGTCAGAAACAGACTATAAAAGGGGGACAGAAAATGAAGGAGAAAAGTAAAATAAAATGAGTTAGAAGTCAAACAAAAATCACTCCCAACACAGGATAAAGCACTGATTCCTAGGGAATGGAAGCAACAAGCAGAGAGATACTTATAGAATTTGGCCTGTACCCCAAATACGATTGCAGGGTGGTGCTGCCAGCAGTTTTCTCTTCTCCAGCACATGATGGAGATCCTTCAGGTCTGAGATCTATGTTGGATGCTACAGTTAATTAGATCCAGTTCCAGAATGGGGAATTTTAGGTAAACATGTCATATACAGTGTGTCCACCCATATCCTGTCCACCACTATTAATATCAGAACGGCGGCAGCTATAGGCATAGAAGTGGTGTCTAGGTATAGTAAAGTAGCCATGCGCTACGCAATGAAACCACCTATAGCGCCACCTGCTGGAAAACAACAGAGTTAGCATTTTTATCTTGAAAACAGAACGAGATAGAGAAAAAAAAGTGAATTACAAAGTTGTAGGGCATCATCAATTCAATATGAATCGACACCTTGCATACAGAAATGCTATGATTAAAACGTGTAAAACTCACAAGGCTGCGGACGTAAAGCGATACCTCATAGAGACCTTCCTACAAGTCATTGGGTATGGTGGCTGTGTCGAACGGCCTCCACACTCACCTGACCTGACCCTATTGGACTTCTTTCTGTGAGGTCACATCAAACAGCAGGTGCATGCGACCGCTCCACCAATATTGCAGGACCTACGACGACGTATCACAGATGCTTGTGCAAACGTGTCACCTACCATATTGCACAACGTGCAGCAAGATACAGTATGCTGTCCAGAGTCCAGATGTGCATTGCAGCTGACGGTGGCCACTTTGAGCATCAAAGTTAAATGAGCGCCATATGCGTGACCAGCATTCAATGTTTTGGAAGGGGTCATGGGATTCATATCATAGCATTTCTGTATGCAAGGTGTTGATTTATATTGAACTGATGATGCCCTACAATTTTTAATTCACTTGTTTTTCTCTATCTCATTCTGTTTTCGAGATAAAAATGCTAACTCCGTTGTTTTCCACCAGGTGCCGCTATAGGTGGTTTCATTGTGTAGCTTATGGCTACTTTACTATACCTAGACACCACTTCTATGCCTATAGCTGCCGCCATTAACAAGTTAATGGCGGTGAACAGGATATGGGTGGACACACTGTATAGGAAGGGATTATATAAAGCTGGCAATAGAGGAGATTTATTTATGGAATTTTTTTTTTTTGGGGGGACACTGGCATCGAATACAATGATTTTTTTGCATTGGGGAAGTAAAAATCTACTTTCAGGAATTTTGTAAAAATACTTGTGTGTAAAGATATAAATACATACATACATACATACATACATGTGATATATATATATATATATATATATATATATATATATATATATATTAGTTGTTAAAAACTATAAAGGTACAAATATGATTGAGAATAAAAACACTCTGTAAAAAGAGTAATCTAGTAATTTTCACCACTATATTATTCATCCGTCAATATTCTTGCAGGGGATGTCCATTTTCAGGAAAGTGAGTCCCAAGCTCAAGCTCTGTAAGATACTTGAACTAACATGCTCATCAGGAGCTCACCCTCCCTGGGTCCAGCGCTGGTTTCCCGCTGTTGATTTGATCTCTGTGTTTTTGTTGCCGCAATGAACTAACCTCAGGGGCACATCACCGCTCTAACCAATCATTGAGCTCAGTGGATGTATCAACGTTGGCAACATGTGCTGCTGAGTTCAGTGATTAGCTAGAGGTTTAGGTTACGTCACTGCTGCAGCCAAAATACTGAAACCAGAGCAGGGGCGGAGAGCCAGCGCTGGACCTAGGCAGGGTAATTATCTGCTACGTTTGTTAGTTTAGGTACCTTACACAGAGCATGGTACCCACTTTTCTGAAAGTGGAGAACCCCTTTAAAGGGAATCTGTCAGAATGTTTTTGCGATCTCATCTAAGGGCAGCATAATGCAGGAAGTGTCCCTGAATGCAACAATGTATCACTTAGCTGACTGAGTGCAGTGGTTCTGACGCAATCAGGATTTTTAGATTTAGCAATGCAGCAGAGCTTAGAAAACTGCCTCTGCTCACACTAGGCTCTGCATATAAAACATCTATAGACAGTAAGCTGCTAATCACAGCAGGGGAGGTCGTGCCTGACTAGCTGACCTAGTCCGGCAATGATGATGTCCAGAAGCTAAAAAAACCATTACAGGTAAACCACAACACAGCATGATAAGAGAGGCATCACTGAAGTCTGTGCACTAATCCCTACAGCATGCTGTCTTTAGATTACATAGCAAAAAAAAAACTGCTGAGAGATTCCCTTTAAGCCTATTGACGGGTGAATATGGTGGTGCAAATAACCAGATACAGCCTGTAGTCTTCAGAGTACAGCATGGAATTCAACTGTAGTAAATGTACCCAATTGTATGAATTTAAAGATCAGGTTAGATAACCCGTATTTCTTTCACACTCATTTCTTTCACACTCCTTAATCATAATGCGGTAACTGGCTTCCCCTGACGTACCATCTGGGATAGACTGTGGGAAATGATAATGTTTTTTGCTGTGGATGCACTACTTACATTTTATTACTACATGTAATATAACTATGGGAGGTCATCTTTACAAGGTAATCTCCACCCTTGCATTAATGTCAAGGCTAAATTGAGCTGCAAATGGCTAACCTCAGCCCCTACTGGTGTGCAGCTCCGTGGCCTACACGGAAGAGTAAAAGTAATATAGAAGGTGGGGATAATTGCTACACATATTATTACAGAGATTGCGTAGACGTGGTGAAGCTGGTGGATTGATGCAGAATAACCATGTTGGAATGGCTTTATAATCCTGATATCAGTAGAAGCATTTTATGAATCCAGCTAAAGAATGAGAGTGTCCAAGTATATTCACTCTCCTTCTACCCGGCCTGACCGAACGGCTGCACCTTGTACAGAGCAGTGTGAGATCTCAGCAGCAGCAGCTGTCAGACTAGGTGATTTGGTCTCTGTTATGAATAGACTAGATGGTGGCCTGATTCTAACGTATCGGGTAGTCTAGAATGTGTATGTATTTAGCAGATTGAATAATAAGGTAATGAATGGACTGGATGGGTTAGGTTTAATTTAGTATTTTTATAATTGTTTATTAGTTTTGAAATGACAAACAACAGAAGGAACAGTTTTAATAGATGAGTCTAATGTTTAATGATGTCCATGGCTTGTAAAGAAAGAAGGCCATGAACAGTGTAAAGTTAAGTAAAAATATGCTGATGCTGTGATGTGGCCCAATGCTGGTATGTGGCCCCATCATGGTGCAGCCACCATCCTGACATGTGCCCCCATCCTGCGGGGTAATGTGTGCGGGGGGCGGAGTGCAGGGAGGGGTGGAGCCAAGCGGGGCCATGGCGCTGAGGACGTCGGTGCCGAGGACTGCATGGCTGGGGACAGGTGACTATTTGTGTGTGTGTTCAGTGTATACATGCGGAGGGCAGAGTGCAGGGGGGGAGAAGAGCCGAGCGGGGTAATGTGTGCAGGTGGCAGAGTGCGGGGGTTGGAGCCGAGCGTGACGGCTGAGGACGTCAGTGCTGGGGACTGCACGGCTGGGGACAGGTGACTATTCATATGTGTGTGTGTGTGTTCAGTGTATACATGCGGCGGGCTGAGTGTGGGTGGCGCTGAGTGGGGTAATGTGTGCGGAGGCGGAGGCGAGAGGTGGGTATGTCTTGGTTGGGTTGCCGGTGTGGGCTCCCGGGGGTGCAGCACTCTTAACGGGGAGTCGGGTGGGTGTGGGGATAGGTGTTGAGCGTCATCCTGTCGCACCGTAGTTCGGGCTGTTCAGTTAGCTAAGCCGTTGTTCGCAAGCTCTTTAGCGCGCGCGGTGTGGCGATGGTTGTCACTGTAATGACGTCATTTTGGAGCAAGTCAGACAGACAGACAGAACAAGGCAATTATATATATAGATTTAGACTTTATGCTTTCACTTTTTTCAGAAATCACACTTCCAAATAAATATTATACAACTATTCTGATGTCCTAATGGATTGCAGTGAGGGCTTCACAATAGCCCCCAGATCAGTCAATGGTCCTTGCCTATTAGAAGATGGGTGATCAGATGTAGTGTGCACACACACAAAATAACAAAATTTAAAATTCCCGCCCACCCTTCACCGGAAGTGTTCTGCTAATGGCTGGAAGCATGTTGGTGGAGACGCAAACTGCCCAATTAGTGACTTCCATTGAGGTTCGGGTCAAGTCAGGGTCACAAACTGAACTTTATCTAAAGTCCGACTGTACCCTCCGAACAAAACTTCCAAAGGTTTGCTTATCTCTAGTAAAAAGTGAATCTGAATAACTGCAGGGTGAAAAAAAAAAACAACTCTCGCCGTTCACCAGTCCTGCTGTTGACCCCATCTGATCCTTCACGTAGGTCTCTCTGGAAGCAAAAGTGCAAAGTCCTATTCAGCTCTTCCGGCATCTTCAATTGGTGTGGCGAGTAGGTCTGTGACACTATGACCTGCATCGCCCGAGGTCTAGACAGTGATGTCAGAGCATACGCAGTGCTGGACGTCCTGGTGCCAAGTGAAGAAGCCGGGTGAGACGAACAGAATGTTCTGTGCGCAAGGAAGCTGCCCTGAGAACCAGACAGGTGGGAACAAAGGGTCTATTTTATTTTCCACTCATTTTTCCAGCCCTCTACAACTCAACAAAATGGCACAATGTTGCCGAATTCACAGCACGTAAATCACAAGAAATTCAAATTCATGGGAATCCAATGTTTTTGTAAGACTTCAGGTGAATTCAAGAAACCTTGAACCGATTTGCTCACGTCTATTTGTTATTTTTACCGCATAGTAATTCACATTATAAAAAAAACAAAAACACTACAAAAGAACACTAGCAAAAAGACCTGGATGTTTATGGGTTAATGTTTTTTTTGGTAAAGCAAAGCTGTCCAGAACCCACTTTGCAAGGAAAACCAGTAAAGCTGGTAAAATGACGGGTTTTACAGCGCTGGTTAGGGCTACTAACCAGCGCTGTAAAACCCGTCATTTTTTAGGATCTGTGAGGTCCTATAGTCAAATCCCCATAAGAAAGTGGGGGCATAGCATATAAATATGGGGGACAAGAGAACTTTTCTAAGCATTGAAAATCATATGAAATAACGTTTAAGACATTATAGACTCTCCCGTACGCCATTTTCCACCTTCGGCCAACATTTCACTCTCCTTGATGTGCTGCGGAATAGAACAGTCTTCTTCTGTATACCTAAGCTCACCTGCACTGAATATACAAGTCACATATTTTACTTTTATGGCCACAAATCTACACCTCTTTTTCGCTATATATGAAATCCAATAAATAAAACATTAGAACAGCAGGCATTCTGGACAGACATCGGAAAAAGAACAAATGTAGCCATATTTGGTAGTCTCTACCCCTGAAACTTGACATATTCGTAGAATAATATGCTCTGTATGTCTGGCTACGTCTACTGGTTTCCTATTAGTTATTAAGGAGGTTTCCAGGCTGGCAATAAATCCTGAAGCACGTCAGACGGCTGACTGCTGGCGGCTCACAGCGGATCCTGCTAGTGTTTCCCTTCAAGTGGATAAAGTAAGTGATTAGTGTGAGCAACATACAAAGCTAGAACGACACACGCATGTCACAGGCCGATGCAGACACACACGCGCACGCAGGCATACGCAGTGCGCAGGCATACGCAGCGGGCAGACAGGCTAACTAAGGGCTGCATGAAACAAATGAGTGCAGGTGCAAGACACAAAAGGGAAAGAATTATATAAGGAACCATAGAAAGAGACAATATTATACAAAAATCATATATTCTATATATTTCATGGTTGGGGAACAAGAAGTTAAAGGTAATTTGCCAGCACAGAATCACTGTTCAAACCAAGTACCTCCACTGGGTGCATCAGTGAAATCCGCAGATTGTCAGGAGTGCTGTCTGTTGGCCCCCACTGATCTTGGAGCATCCCTTTAAAAATTCCAATTGTCGGTACTCACATTATTTTACGTTTCTGTACAGGCCTCATTTTGCTGTAATCAGTTGGTTCTGGTTTCTTTTTCTTTAGCGCTCTGAAAGGAGAAAAACAAAGAATTTTCAAGAAATGGACCATGTGGGTAAATATTACATCTATAACATTGGCTTGAGCAGCAGACCTCTTCCAAGACTGCAAAATAGGAAGAGAGGAGATAGGAACCGACACGAAAACAGAAACACTGGAGAAAGAACGTTTGGGGGGGTAGGTGGAATCACTGCCCACCTGAACTTACAAAATTGTGTAAAGATTCTTAAAGGGATATTACAGTTTCAACAAATGAAGCATATTTATTGTATAATGAAAAGACATACAGTTTTTCAATAAACTGCTGTACCTCACCAATCAAGACGTGATGGCACCACCTACAGAAACTCTAAAGGGACTCGGTCGTCACAGAATGACCGTTTAAACCAAGTACAGGCATTCAGAGAATCATGGTGGCTCTATGAAGCCAGAACTGTGAATCAAAAAAGAGGGGTGGGAGGAGAAAGATGAAACAATCAGATGGCAAGGTGCACTTAAAGGGAATCTCTCAGTAGGATCAAAACTCCTAAGCCGCCTATATGTGCACATAGGTCATAGGAAGATGAATAAAATGATACCATGATATCTGCGATCCGATGTGTTATTCCAGACAAATCCACATTTTTCTCATATGTAAATAAGCTGTTTTAGGCTGTGGATCGGACACTGATCTGCATGAGAACCTACCTCCAGAGATTATTTTTAAGAAAAGTGTGAATTACAGCGGGAGACATGTAACTAACACAGAACAGGAGAAGTAAACTTTGTCTACTTACGAATATATTTGCTGCAGCTCTCACAGCTCTGCTGTATTGCAAACCATGACTACCTGCCTTTCATCCCCCCTTTATCTCTGACTACACGTGGGGCTGCGGCAGCTGTGCGTTCATGCTGTAACAGTTCGTTGCGACTCGCACAACCCCTCATGGTGAGCAGTACCTCTACCCCCTTCTTGTCCCCTTTTGAATAAGACCTTATTAGTGCTCCTTCTCTTCCAGCTTTTTAAACCATGACTGCATGTGAGATGGAGGCTGAAGCTGAGAGTAACCTGCAGATGTGCCAGTTATAATTACATACAGCTTTGCAGGGAGATCAGGAGGGCAGAGAGCGGCCATCACATATCACACTGATAAACACTACCCTTTGTTAAAAATAATCATAATCTCTGGTCCCCAGTTTCAGGTAACTACAGTATTAGGGAGTGGTGGGAAGGATGAAGCTGTAAGACATTAGGAAGCATGATTGTGGCCTGGTGCTGTCATATTTCCCCAGTACAGATTCCAGTGATCCCATTGCTGTTGTGCATCTCGGGCTCAGTTGTGGAGCAAAGCATCAAGAGCATATTTCTTTCCAACACATTTTTCTACAATGCACTAGGCTTTGATATAAAATTGCATGAAGGTACCAATGAGTGTAATGTGCTGAGCTGCATTTTCCAAATGAATTAGCAGTAATAATGAGAAAAGTAATGATTCTTTAACGTTAACATTTTGACGGTTTCTAAACAGAAAAAGAAAAATGACCTATCTATAGGATAAGTGACAGCTGCATAATGGCTTGGTGGGACAGGTGTCTAGGACCTTATCGTTCACAAGCATGGAGGCCCAAAATGCCTTGTGTAAATACACCGCTCCATTCAGCTGCGTTCTAGCTCCCACAGAGTTGTATTGAGAGCCTGCAATGTATAATACAGGGTGACATATAATACAGTGAGCAGGTAGCTTACATTTAAAGTTACATTTAAAGCGCCAGTCCTGTGCTAAAAAGCCCCCAAAATGCTGGAGTGGTGCTTTATAAAGTCAATTCCTATCTTCATTGATAAATATTATCAGCTAATGATTGGAAAAACAAGCACTTTTGCAATTTACTTATTAAAATTTGCAGCTGTTTCTTGAGATATCAACACTTTTCTTTTTTCTTCTTTTAGCTGGCAAGGATTAGGAAGAAACCATAGCTTCAAAATAATGTTTATAAGCCCAATAGAAAAGAGCTTGAAGCGCGTTCTGTTGTCTACCAGGAGTGGTCATTTTTCAAGGCAAGAAAAAGTGATATCTCAAGAACGGCTGAAAATTGCAAAATTCCTTGTCATTACAATCGCTATTGGACAATACCCATTTATGATCATGAGAATAACCTTTAAAAGGGAACCAGTCATCAGGATATTATACCCCTAAATAATGGCATGTGTATAAAGGTGCTTAAATGCTAAAGAATTTTGTTGTTCTGTTTTAGAGAAATCCAAAGTTTAGATTTTAGGCTAATGAGCTGCAAATACAGCGGGCCTGAGCACTACACTTACAGCTCCCCTGCCCCTCTCCCAACTCCCCACCTGCCTCTGCTCCAGGTCACTTTTGTCTCAGTAATACGTAGCACAGCACTTCGACACTTAACTGTTTCGGTAGGTTCCAAACCCGTAATATGAAACAATATATATCTGAACACTCTCAATGGGGTGGAAACATAAAAGTTTATTTTGTGAAGCACCAAGTCGAGAATATGGGTGGAAACATTTCGGTCATCATACATTGACATTAACATCAGTTAGGCCGGGGCCACACTGGGCTCTAGTGCGATGCTCGCATGACACTCGGCTCACACTGGCAGCACAGCAGGAGCCGAGTATCATGCGAGTATCTCTGCTACTGAGGTCCGACTGTGCGAGCGGACCTCAGCTGCAGGGGGGGGCGGACCGGCCCTGAGGAGGGGAGGGAAGGATTTATCTCCCTCTCTCCTCCGTTGCCGGCTATTGCGATTATTGCTCTGCACTCGTGGTATATCGGTGTACCGCGAGTGCAGTGCGATTTTTCTCTCGCCCCATTCACTTGAATGGGTGCGAGAGAAAAGAGTCTCGCATTACAGTTGCAGCATGCTGCGATTGTTTTCTCGGTCCGATTAGGGCTGAGAAAATTATCGCTCATGTGCGCTGACACACAGGTTAAAATTGGTCCGAGTGTAATGCGGTGTTTTATCACACTCCACTCGCACCGATTTTCTCGCCGTGTGGCTTAGGCCTTAATGTGCCGCTGACTGTGGAGCGGATTGGAGTGGTAGCGTGGCTTGTGCAGTGGACACCGCTTGCACAACTCATGCCAACAATCCAGGCAGCTCCACAGTCAGTGGCACATTATCTGACAATAGTCAATGTGTAATGACCTAAACGTTTTAACCCATGTACTAGACTTGCTACATCACAGAAGAAACTCTTGTTTTTTCACCTCATTGGGAGTGCTTGGATATATTAAAGAGAATCCGTCACAAGATTTGGCGACTATAAGCTGCGGCCACCACCAGTGGGCTCTTATATACAGCATTCTAACATGCTGTATAAAAGAGCCCAAGCCGCTGTGTAGAACATAAATATCACTTTATAATACTCATCTAAGGGGGGGGGGGGGGGTTGCAGTGCAGATTGGTTGGATGGATGTCTCCGTTCTCCAGTACCGGCACCTCCTCCTTCAGCCATCTTTGTCCTCCTTCTTCTGATGTCTGGGTGCATGACGCGTCCTACGTCATGCACACAAGCCGGCATTGAGGTCACGCGCAGGCGCACTACAATACTTTGATCTGCCCTGCTCTACACATTTTAGAATGCTGTATATAAGTGCCCAATGGTGGTGGCACAGTTTATAATCACCAAATCTGGTGACAGGTTCCCTTTAATTCACTTCTGTCTCAGCAAACAGCCTTCTCTGTCCGAGATTTTGCGCAAGCCTCATCAGTGCCTTGGCGTCAGCTCTTTAACGTGGTCAGTGTACGCGCAGATCAATAGTCCTGGTCTTGCAACATCATTGGGACTTTATTACGCATGCACCGCCACCGGTAATGATGGCACTTGCACAATATCTCAGGTATGGGAGGCTGGTAACGGATAGAAGAGTGATCTGTACGTCAGAGACCGGAGGCAGGCGGCGGGAGGGGAAAAGCGAGAGAAGCAGGAGAGCTGTAGGTGCGGTGTCTAATGCAGTTGCAGATCATTAACATAAAATTGAAATACCGTATTTCACCAAAAATGGAAAACTAAATTCTATATGGTGAGAATTACACATATGCCATTAGTAAGTGGTATAAATCCTGATGAGCTTCCCCGGCTATCTACAGTTGATCAATACGACTATAAGGCCAATAAACAAGTGCTGTTACAGATGTAGCAAACAACAATATGATAAATGGAAGAATGTCATAGCTACAAATAAATAGATAAACCACTGATTAAATATTCTGATGTATTCAGTAACTAATTCCTTGCATAGTCGCACACATTACCTGTCATTTACATCAGACATTAATATAAGGTTAACAGAAGATCGTACTCTGAACATAAAAGTCAGGTAATGAATAAAAAGTAGATAGGATGATATAAAATTTACGAGTAGTCAGTCAGACTCCTACATTGTAAGCCAGGGGTCTCAAACACGCGGCCCACGGGCTGCTTCATGCGGCCCCCAGGCCCGTGCCCCTGTTCACTATCGCGGCCAGTGCAGGGGCCGCAGCCACTGTCTGCACTTTGTTAGATGAGTGTTTTGTCGGCGCTGCGTTCTCAGAGGCAAGGACTGTGCGCGCGCAGCGCCGGCAAAACAACCATCTGATCTGACATAAATCGCTGCCAGGGGCTGCGGCCCCTGCACCGGCCGCGATAGTCACCGGGGGCATGGGCCTGCAGACAGCAAGAAGCAGAGGTGAGCAGCCGAGGGAACACGGGACAGGTGAGAAGAATGGTGGTTTTTTATTTTTTGTGTATGTGAAGGACGGCACATTAACCCCTCAGCGAGCTATGACGTACTGGGTAGGTTATGGCTCCCTGGTACTTAAGGATCCATGACATACCCAGTACATCATGGCGAGATCGTGGCCCCGGTGGCTGCGATCGCTGTTTGCATTGCAAATAGCAAATACCTTAGATTCGGGGAGGAGGGGACTTCAGGAGGGGTGGTGTCCCCTCCCCGGACCTACGAAGGCTGTGATTGGCTGTGCGGCGTTCGTCAGCCAATCACAGCCACTGTAATGTTTCAGCCATTGAAAATGGCTGCACATTGAAATCCAGCCTTGATCAGTGCAGCTGTAGCACCGATCATTGGCTGGAGCTGGGTGACCTGTGTTTCACCCGCCCCCAGCTCTGATTGGAGAGACCGGCCTTGTCACCGATCTGTCCATTCACTGTGGATCTGGGACCAGAGACCGCCCCCTCAGCTTCACTCCAGCATCTGTGGGTGGAAGCCGAGAGCGATCG
Organism: Anomaloglossus baeobatrachus; assembly: GCF_048569485.1. NCBI lineage: Eukaryota > Metazoa > Chordata > Amphibia > Anura > Aromobatidae > Anomaloglossus > Anomaloglossus baeobatrachus. The sequence continues at coordinate 107,606,786 of NC_134359.1, forward strand.
GTAAATTATCACCTTTCACCCGCCGCCACTGCCCCCACCACCCATTACTACAGGATGGGGACATTACTATAGAATAGGAACAAGGTGGGCACATGATTATAGGATGGGGACAAGGTGAGCACATGACTATAGAATAGGGACAAGGTGGGCACATGTCTATAGGATGGGGACAAGGTGGGCACATGACTATAGAATAGGGACAAGGTGGGCACATGATTATAGAATAGGGACAAGGTGGGCACATGTCTATAGGATGGAGACAAGGTGGGCACATGTCTATAGGATGGGGACAAGGTGGGCACATGTCTATAGGATGGGGACAAGGTGGGCACATGTCTATAGGATGGGGACAAGGTGGGCACATGTCTATAGGATGGGGACAAGGTGGGCACATGTCTATAGGATGGGGACAAGGTGGGCACATTACTATAGGATGGGGACAAGGTGGGCACATGACTACAGGATGGGGGACAAGGTGGGCACATGACTACAGAATAGGGACAAGGTGGGCACATGACTACAGAATAGGGACAAGGTGGGCTCATGACTATAGGATGGGGACAAGGTGGGCACATGACTATAGAATAGGGACAAGGTGGGCACATGACTATAGGATGGGGACAAGGTGGGCACATGACTATAGAATAGGGACAAGGTGGGCACATGACTATAGAATAGGGACAAGGTGGGCACATGAATATAGAATAGGGACAAGGTGGGCACATGACTACAGAATAGGGACAAGGTGGGCTCATGACTATAGGATGGGGACAAGGTGGGCACATGACTATAGAATAGGGACAAGGTGGGCACATGACTATAGGATGGGGACAAGGTGGGCACATGACTATAGAATAGGGACAAGGTGGGCACATGAATATAGAATAGGGACAAGGTGGGCACATGACTACAGAATAGGGACAAGGTGGGCTCATGACTATAGGATGGGGACAAGGTGGGCACATGACTATAGAATAGGGACAAGGTGGGCACATGACTATAGGATGGGGACAAGGTGGGCACATGACTATAGGATGGGGACAAGGTGGGCACATGTCTATAGGATGGGGACAAGGTGGGCACATGTCTATAGGATGGGGACAAGGTGGGCACATGTCTATAGGATGGGGACAAGGTGGGCACATGTCTATAGGATGGGGACAAGGTGGGCACATGTCTATAGGATGGGGACAAGGTGGGCACATGTCTATAGGATGGGGACAAGGTGGGCACATTACTATAGGATGGGGACAAGGTGGGCACATGACTACAGGATGGGGGACAAGGTGGGCACATGACTACAGAATAGGGACAAGGTGGGCACATGACTACAGAATAGGGACAAGGTGGGCTCATGACTATAGGATGGGGACAAGGTGGGCACATGACTATAGAATAGGGACAAGGTGGGCACATGACTATAGGATGGGGACAAGGTGGGCACATGACTATAGAATAGGGACAAGGTGGGCACATGACTATAGAATAGGGACAAGGTGGGCACATGAATATAGAATAGGGACAAGGTGGGCACATGACTACAGAATAGGGACAAGGTGGGCTCATGACTATAGGATGGGGACAAGGTGGGCACATGACTATAGAATAGGGACAAGGTGGGCACATGACTATAGGATGGGGACAAGGTGGGCACATGACTATAGGATGGGGACAAGGTGGGCACATGACTATAGAATAGGGACAAGGTGGGCACATGAATATAGAATAGGGACAAGGTGGGCACATGACTACAGAATAGGGACAAGGTGGGCACATGTCTATAGGATGGGGACAAGGTGGGCACATGACTATAGAATAGGGACAAGGTGGGCACATGACTATAGGATGGGGACAAGGTGGGCACATGACTATAGGATGGGGACAAGGTGGGCACATGACTATAGAATAGGGACAAGGTGGGCACATGAATATAGAATAGGGACAAGGTGGGCACATGACTAAAGGATGGGGACATTACTAAAAGATGGGGACATTACAAGGATGGGCATAATACTATTGGATGGGGACATTACTATAGAATTGGGACAAGGCTGGGGTCATTACTATAGGATGGGGAACATTACTAAAAGATGTTGACCAAAATTTCTATATAGTGATAATTGTAACACTTAGTTACAAGAAAGGGATAAAATGTAAAAAAAAAAACAAAATAAGGCATGACTTTTTTTTAACAATTTTTTTTTTTTTTTTTTTTTTTTTTAGATTTAACCAAAGAAAGTGCACATTTGTTATAACAAACAAGTGAAAAATGTTGAAAATCAGTCATCCAAAAGGTGTGTAAAAAAATGTATATAGTACCAATAAAAATGTCACTTTGTCCTGCAAAGAATGCGGCCCCCCAAATTATTTTTTTCCTCTGTGCGGCCCATACACCCAGCCGAGTTTGAGACCCCTGTTGTAAGCCCTTCAAAAATCTGGAAGGACACGAATCCAATGGGATCAATATAAATGACTCCCACGTGCTCCCGGATTCATTCTTGGTTCCTCCGGCCTGCAGCATAGGATTGATTTTCTGGGGTAAGCGGGTGACTTGTATGGGTTCATAAATAGCAGCAAACAACTCTGAATTCAGACATTTTTCTTCTAATCATGTGATATTACAAGGAGAAGAGGCAGATTAAATCTGAAATATCAGTCAAGTTGCTCCTCAGATTCGGTTCATGTTCCTTAAGGCTGGAGCTCTGCAGCGATTTTGGCAGCGACACAGTTCGAATGGCTAAAAAATGTTCTATGCCGCTGCGCCATCTCCGCATGGTCCTGGTATATAGGGTTGCAACTTATCACATCCACGTCAATCAAGTAGTAAAAAGTTGGATTTTTTTTGCAGAGTTGCCGTTTGCACTTACAGTACCTTGCGGGTGGCAATGGGACCCTATTCATCAGTATCAAGCTACAATGTAGAAGCGGCGTAGAGCCATTTATCGCCATGCGACCTATTTGCAGCCAAAAGTCACCATGTAGTTTCGGCCTCAATGGTCACTGACGTTTCCATAAACTTTACACAAATCACTTGTACAAGTGAATACAATATATATAAGTACATATAAGTATATCAAACATGATTCTTTCTCCACTTATGAGCCATTTCTTTAATTTCCCCACCTCCTGGATCAATCATTCCGGAAACACTTTCAAAACAATAGATAATGCCAGGACACCCAGATATCATCTTACATTTGCTCACTGAAGTCTATGGAGAAGGGAGGAGGAAGAGCAAAGTAAAAAAGAGAGGCACAGACACGTCTACAGCCGTTAAGCTAGAGACTGGACTCACAGCTACACAGTACTGCTATATAGTGTTCTCCACGCTACTGCTGCTTCTGAGCGTGTGAGAAAGAGACATATGTAAGGAACTCCTACTCTCCTATGTGTATGGAGATATCAAACCGGGGTGTTTCTACCCTACAGTACAGAGACAACTGAAAATTACAAGATATGGAGTCGGCAGAGGGGAAAACTGGTGAAAATGCAGGATATAAGTCATATAATGACAAAAAATTGTGTTAAGGCTGGTTTACACGCAGCACCCCCGTCTGCGTGAAAGCACCCACCCCTGTCGTCTGTGCGTCACGGGCAAATCGCTGCCCGTGCCCCACAGTATCGCTAACACCCGTTACACGGACTTACCTTCCTAGCGACGTCGCTGTGGGTGGTGAACAACCTCTTCGCTAAGGAGGTTTGTGCACCGTCACAGCGACGTCACACAGCAGCCGACCAATAGAAGCGGAGGGGCGGTGACCAGCCGCATTAACAACACGCCCACCTCGTCGCTGGAGGACGCAGGTACGCTGTTGTTCGTCGTTCCCGGGGTGTCACACGTAGCGATGTCTGCTGCCTCAGGACAAACAACCTACGCCCTGAACCAGCAATGATATTTTGAAAATGAACGACGTGTCAATGATCAACAATTTGGTGAGTATTTTACATAGTTAGCGGTCGCTCATACGTGTCACACGGAGCAACTTCGCTAACAAGGCCGGATGTGCGTCATGAATTCTGTGACCCCAACGACATCTCGTTAGCGATGTCGTTGCGTGTAAATGGGGCTTAATTCTTTATGTACACACAGGACAGCTTATTCTGAAAAGTCATCCGAAATGATAAAAATGTATTGACTCCTTATTGATATTTGACAGAGATTGCAGATGAATCAAAACCATTTTCCAGAAGTAGTTGGACGTTCCTTGTATGAAGACCTAATCTTTATAACTGTAACACAGACAAAGTGGAGATGATGGCGGGATTGATTCATGACATATTTTGGCAAACAGTATATGCATGGTGTCTGGCTGAGCACATGAATCATTTCTTATAGTTTCTTTGTGGGACTGACAGATGAATTTTTGCCTATGACAAAGTAAACGAAGACTTGGCTCTACGTCTTATTGTCTGTGGTCCAATATGTTCATTATAACCTCAGCATCGCCCATGTCTGCCAATGTAATTATTTTTTGTCTGGGTTCAATGCAAGCATCTCTAAACGTGTACCACTCTTTATTACCTAGTATGGGCTCAAACCAGGAAACGGATCCTTTGTATATTGTAGTTATCATTAGTTTGCTTTTCTAACTCGAGGACGATAACGATGGCCTCAGCTTTTCTAACAGACAAGATACAAGGAGAGGGAAACAAAAGACGAGAGATGAAGCTGCTGGCACTGGTGCTCTAGGACGGCTTTGCCCCAGTACATCTTGGTCAGCTGTAAATAAGTGGATCTTTTGTTTCGCTCTTCCGATTCGGGAAGGGGTGCAGTTGGGTGCAGGCCCTGCCTTTGTCTGTATAGACAATACCTAATTACACTGCACTGTCATGACATATTAGAAATCCCATCTGTATTCAAGTTCTCTCTAAAGTTGGTTTTATGAAGAATGGTGGGGTGACCGGGCTTCCTGCAGAGACTAATCTTTTATTAATAACCCTTACAAATGGCTCAAGGATTTTACGTCCTTCCACACGTCATTTCTAATCTCCTCAAATAAACGCTTCTGTAGATTATCAACATCAGATATAAGCTGTTGGAGAAAAAGCCGTATTGTCAAAGAGCAATTAAAATTGTAATCCCTAAAACTGTATCAGCAAACAATCTGGCCCAGTGTAGGGATTGTATATTTTGGTCAATCTGTGTCTCTTAGGAAATTAATTATGCTTTTAAAGGCAGTTATTAAAATAAACATTCAGTTGGGTAGTGTAGGAATCCGTATAATCAGGAAAAACAATCCGTAAATTAAAATGTCTCCTATCATTTACTGTATCATAATATAACTGGTCATCCTCCAGTTTGTCCTCATGCACTAAATTTCTTTCACAGCACAGTATTATTAGATGGCAGGGTGCCGATGGGTAGTCAGTGGCCACTGAAGACCTGATCACCACCATTATTTGTACTCTAAGGCCTTATTCAGACGTCAGATATTTTTCACGTACGAAAAAAAAAAAAATCAGACCAAGTTTTTTCGTTTGAGCGTCAGCTGAATGCCATCAGAGCTTGGTCTAAGCGCCGTCAGAGCTTGGTCTAAGCGCCGGCAGAGCTTGCTCTAAGCGCCATCAGAGCTTGGTCTAAGCGTCATCAGAGCTTGGTCTAAACGTCATCACAGCTTGGTCTAAACGTCATCACAGCTTGGTCTAAATGTCATCCCAGCTTTGTCTAAGCGTCACTAAAGCTTGGTGTAAATGTAATCAGAGCTTGGTCTAAGGCTGGGGCCACACGGGGAATACTGCGATCCCCTCGCATGACACTCGGCTCACGCTGGCAGTACAGCAGAGCAGAGTGTCATGCGAGTGTCCCTGTGACTGAGATCTGACCGTGCGAGCGGACCTCAGCTGTGGGAAGCGGGCCATCTCTGAGGAGGGACAGGCCGGCACTGCAGAGGGGAGGGATTTATCTCCATCTCTCCTCCGTAGCCGGCTATTGCCATTCTCGCACTGCACTCGCAGTACACCGGTGTACCGCGAGTGCAGTGCGATTTTACTCTCGCCTCATACACTTGAATGAGTGTGAGAGAAAGTCTCGCATTACAATCGCAGCATGCTGCAATTGTTTTCTTGGTCCGATTAGGGTTGAGAAAATAATCGCTCATGGGTGCTGACACACAGGCTAATATTGGTCCGAGTGGAATGCGATTTTTTTATCGTACTCCACTTGCATCGATTTTCATGCCATGTAGCTTAGGCCTAAGTGCCATCAGTTTTTCTTGCATCTGAAAAAGAAAAAAAAAAAAAATCGACCCTGGAGAATCGGACCACACTCGGATGGCATCATAGTGCTGCCCAATGTTTTCGCTGTGAGTTTTTTACAGACTTGTAGACTTGCATTGACAATTTTGACCCAACACTTGACATGTCTCCGTGATTTTGCAAGAATCACTCAGTCCCAAGCAAAGAAAAATTGGAATGAGAACAACCCCATAGGCTATCATGTGTTCAAGTGCTAAAAAAACAAAACAAAACAGCTAGCACTTATACGAGGAAAAACTGACACCTGAATGAGGCATTAGGAAGACTAGCATATGGCTGGGCTTCATGGGAGAACACAAATTTCACTATATACTGCAATACTGAAGTATCTCACTATTGGGCACTAACTAGAGATTAGGAAATGGATTCACAATACCAGCACCCTGCAAAGCAACTCCTATCTAAAAGCTTCAGAGGCCACTCTTATTTAGTTGGTGCAATGCCACCTTCGCTGTGTGACGTACACACATTATTGCTCAATGTCTCCTAATGAAAAGAGGAGCTGCAGATACCATCACATAATAGGTGGTTTAGAGGATTCCCATCCAGTGGCTGGGGAATACTTACAAGGGTCTTGTTAGTTTATTCACTCATCTCTAGTACAAACTATCAAAAGTTCAAGTCTTCTAGTGGTGCTTTAATTGTCTTTGGTATCACAGTAAAGCTACTTTCACACCATGCTTGAACCGCTTTCTTGGGTCCATCAAATGTTTCCTTCTAAAGCCCAGAAAAGTGGGATTCAGATGGAAATCCTGATTGAATAATTGAATAAAATGAACAAAAAGAACACAAATTATGTACTCTGGATTTCGTTTGGCCCCCTTTTGGGCAGTATTCGTCATTTAAACAGAACAAACTAGGGTAGTAGACTACATGCTATGGTGTCTGAAAACAGGAAAGAGACAAAAATACATGTTGGGACTCTATTTGCCTAATGGAAGTGGATTCCCTATGCGTTCTGTCTAAATCCTCAAATAAGGTGTGAAACCAGGTTTACTCTGAATTATACTTTTCTTTATCACGCTTTGTCCCTGTATAGGGGATATGAGCGGACCTGCAAGTCGGCTTTGTTTTTATGTTTCAGGCATAATGCCTAAAATGCATTATTCATTCTACAGCCACTACATTCGAGCCAGCAGATTCTTGGAAGATGATACTTGAAGGGTAAGCAGTTTGTTTGCATGTAACCACACTAAGTAAAGTGGAGATGTATAGATCAATAGGACTTTTATTTCCTGGGACTGGATTAATTTCTCATATTTCTGCGGTAGTCTGTTGACATTTTCACAATTTACATGCTTATCTAGGTTTGTATTATACTTTGTTTGCTTCCTGGCACCACTAGAAAGAATTTAAAGTTAATCTGGCCCAAGGTTTTTGATACCTAATATGAGAGCAGCATGATGTAGCGGTAGAGACCCAGATTCCAGAAATGTAGCCCTTAATAGGCTACTTACTGAGGTTTTGATACAAATCACCTTTATCACCAGAAGATTATCACTAGAGGACTAGTATACCTGCTGCCAGGTAGTCCTCCATATTCTTGACTCTGCATAATCCTGCTCCCATTAGTTTTCTGCCTATGCACAGTGTACACAGAAAGCTGCCAATCAGTGGTGGGGGTGCGATTATACAGAGCCCAGTATTCAGAGAACTGCTAGATTTGCAGCAGATAAAACTGTGATTTTATCAAAACTATAGCAAGCAGCCCAGTAAGTCACACATTACATTGGAATCACAGTTTCTGGACCTACATGATGCTGCTCTCAGATGGAATGGCAAAAACTTGGGTGACAGAATATAAAATATATTTTCACACTGATGCTATACCAGTTTTTATTGGATTCTTGATGGACTCATGGACCCCTTCCCAACATTTGATGTACCGGTATGACATCTTTTGCAGTGACTTCTCGCAAATGGTCATACCGGTGTGTAATGGCATTCATGACAGAAACTGTTCCCGCACGATTGCCAAGTTCCAGCTGTCACAGCCAGGGATGGTCCCTGCAGCGTCCCTGGCTGTCAATAGCAATCACAGCATTTAAGAGGCTAGGAGAGGAAGTGGGTTCCCTCTCTCATCTGATTGGGACCCCTGCGACATGCTCACGTTGTCGTGACTGCGTTGTCTGCGTCAGCCAGCTATGGAAAGCCTCTTAGACCATGCTAGGAACATGGTCTAAAAGGCTTCTATCAGTGATAAGTGTCACACTGCCAGGTATAATGTAATGCAATGCTTCTGCATTGCAATACACTATACCAGCGATCAGAGTAATAATCCTTTTATGGGACATTAACGTCTAAGTAAAAAAAAAAAACAAAAAAAAAAAAAAACAGCGTATAAGAAGCATAAAAAATATCAGAAAATTAAGAAAAAAAATGAAAAAAACCCCACAAAAAACCTTATGTCAATAAATACATATATTTATGTAAAACCAAAAATAAACAAAAAAAAATAAAATAGTACACACATTTAGTATCACCATGTCGGGAACAAACTGAGCTATAGTTAACCCCTTCAGTGAAGGCCATATTAAAAAAAAAAAAAAAAGAAGCAAAAACTGTTTTTTGATCATACAGCTGACGAAAAAGTGGAAGAAAACGTGATCAAAATGTCGTATGTAAATAAAAATTGTATTACTGAAAATGTCATCTTGTCCCACAAAAAAAAAGCTGCCATACAGCTCCGTCGGTGGAGAAATAAAAAAAGCTATAGCCCTCAGAATACAGCCATTACAAAATATTTTTTTTAAAGAAAATTGTTTTTATGGTGTAAAGGGGGCAAAACATAAAAAAATTATAAATGTGGTATCTGTAATCACACTGACCCAAAGAATAAAGCCATCTTTAACGACATAGTGAAAGGTGTAAAACAAACAAATAAAAATTCCTGAATTGCTGTTTTTTCTTGATTCTGCTTCACAAAAAGTGGAATAGAAAATGATAAAAAAAAATTATGTGGCCCAAAATGGCACAATAAAAACTCAACAAGTCCTCACATGACTCTGTCGGCAAGGAAATAAATAAATAGCCTATAAAATTCGGTGATACAAAAATCCTTTATTTGGTAAAAAATCTTTTTTTTTAGTGTGATAGTCGCCAAACCTAAAAAGAATCTATATAAATCTGCTATCGCTGTCATTGTACTGACCTGAGAAATAGCCGCCCTATCACTTATACTGCAAGGTGAGTGGCGTAAAAATAGTAATAAAGACAATTCTGCAATTGCTGTTGACTTATTCATTCTGCCTCTCAAAGATTGCAGTGAGGCTCTGCTTACATTTATTCAAAGTTTGAAAACTGTAAAAATGTCAACATTTTTGCCAAATTTCCACAAATAAACACAAAAAATATTGTCCTAAATTTAGCACTGACATGGAATACAATGTCATGAACAAACATTCTTAGAATCACCGGAATCTGTTAAAGCGTTCCAGAGTTATAACCTCAAAGTGACACCGGTTAGAATTGAAAAAATTTGGCCTGGTCATGAAGGTGAAAACAGGGGGTGAAGGAGATAGGCTATGTGCGCACTTACCGGATTTTGCCGCGGATTTTCCACGGATTTGCTGCATGTTTCGCTGCAGAAAATGTTCATAACATCTCTGCAGTGAATCACCAGCAAATCCTATGGAGAAAAAAAATCCTGTGCGCACTGGGCGGAATTTGACAGCTGCATGTTTTGCTGCGGGATTCCCGCAGCAAAAACAAGTGCATGTCACTTCTTTTCCGCACATCGCTGCGGGATTTCACTCCTTTGACTCCAATGTTAATCATGAAATCCCGCAGGGAATAACGCAGGCAGCAAATTCTGTGCGGTTCACTTCGTTTTCCTGCGTTATTCCCTGCGGTATTTCGCGGTTTACCTCCGGTAATGTACATCGCTTGCTTGCGGTTTTGCAGGGAAGTGATCTCATTACAGGAAGAGGAAGCCGTGCAGAGAGTAAACACACACACATATCACAGACACACACAGACACAGAACACATCACAGACATAGATCACATAGACACAGACACATAGAACACACATAGAAAGAAAACGGAAATATAGAAAACAAAGAACGTGGGCTCCGCTGCATATTTACCGTCCAGCCGAGGTAAGCACACAGCGGCGGCCCGGTATTCTCAGGCTGGGGAGGGAGAGGGGCAGGGTTAATGTCCCCCGCCTCACTCCCCCTCCGGCAGCCGAGAATATCAGCCGCAGCTGCCCCGGCACTGTAGCATACATTATGCGGCAGCACCGGCGTGTCCTCGGCTCTTCTTGCCACCGTGTAGCAGTGGCAGCAAGGTAATACAAGAGGTTAATGGTGATGGGGGACCACCGCCATTAACCCCAGTCTTGATCATGGCAGCGTCTATGTGACAGCTGACATGATCAACCCGTAAGTAAAGTGAAAAAACACAGACACCAAAAATCCTTTATTTTAAATAAAACAAACAAGCCTCGTTCACCATTTTATTAACCCCTCCCGCACCAAAGCTCCGGCGTAATCCACCGCTCCGACGTAATCCACAGGTCCTGCTCCGGCGTCCTGCACTGCTGACATCCAGCCGCGACTGTCACAGACACAGGTTGAATGCAGCAGACAGCAGAGGTAATTACCAATCATTTCCCACGGCCGGTAATGTGAACTCACTGCCGACCGTGGGAAATGCAGCGATCTGTCATCTATCTATCTATCCCTCTATCTATCTATCCTTCTGTCTGTCTGTCTATCTATCTATCCCTCTATCTATTCTTCTGTCTATCTACTATCAGAATTAAATGACTTTTTTTTTTTTTTTTTCAATGTGCTTTATTGCATTGAATGCAATAAAGCACATCCCAACCCGCACGCGGCAAAACCGCGGCAATACCGCGAATAATACCGCGGTAAAACCGCAGCAAACCGCATGCGGTTTTCGGGTGCGGTTTCCCGCGGTTTTTTACCGCGGGTGCGGTAATGTTTGAGAGCATGCGGAATTTTCTCAAGAAAATTCCATTTCCCAGTGCGCACAAGGCCATAATCGGGTAAATCAAGACTTAACCAAGACCACAAACTTTTTCAGGTTTCCATTGTTTTTTTTAATGGTAGAAATAGCAGAGGAGACTACATTATTCTGCAGGTCAAAAGCAACGGAAACCTGAAGAGATGGCATCAAACCAATATTTAGTGAAACTTTGATCTCTTGGGAGATGAAAAAACCCCCCCCACATTTCTTTATCTTTGGAAGATAGACCCTCCATGTGGTTTACTTCAAAAACAAGAAATTTTGACACATCTACCTCAGAAAACATTGAGTCTTCACTATGAAATGAGCGAGACTGTGACCTAGTCTCTTGATACTTAAGGCCCCGTCACACTAAGCAACATCGCTAGCAACATCGCTGCTAACGAACAACTTTTGTGACGTTGCTAGCGATGTTGCTGTGTGTGACATCCAGCAACAACCTGGCCCCTGCTGTGAGGTCGCTGGTTGTTGCTGAATGTCCTGGACCATTTTTTAGTTGTTGCTGTCCCGCTGTGAAGCACAGATTGCTGTGTGTGACAGCGAGACAGCAACAACTAAATGTGCAGGCAGCAGGAGCCGGCTTCTGCGGAGGCTGGTAACCAATGTAAACATCGGGTAACCAAGAAGCCCTGTCCTTGGTTACCCGATATTTACCTTTGTTACCAGCCTCCGCCGCTCTCACTGTCAGTGCCGGCTCCTGCTCTGTGCACATGTAGCTGCAGTACACATCGGGTTAATTAACCCGATGTGTGCTGTAACTAGGAGAGCAAGGAGCCAGCGCTAAGCATTGTGCGCTGCTCCCTGCTCTGTGCACATTTAGCTGCAGCACACATCGGGTTAATTAACCCGATGTGTGCTGTAACTAGGAGAGCAAGGAGCCAGCGCTAAGCAGTGTGCGCTGCTCCCTGCTCTGTGCACATTTAGCTGCAGCACACATCGGGTTAATTAACCCAATGTGTGCTGTAACTAGGAGAGCAAGGAGCCAGCGCTAAGCAGTGTGCGCTGCTCCCTGCTCTGTGCACATTTAGCTGCAGCACACATCAGGTAATTAACCCGATGTGTGCTGTAACTAGGAGAGCAAGGAGCCAGCGCTCAGTGTGCGCTGCTCCCTGCTCTCTGCACATGTAGCTCCGTGCGGTGGTAACCAAGGTAAATATCGGGTTGGTTACCCGACATTTACCATAGTTACCAAGCAAAAAAACAAAAAACAAAAAAGTGAGCCGGAGTATGAGATGGTATACATGGAACTTGTGAGACCATGTTCACACTGGCCATGAGACTAAGAGAAACCAAGGAAAAAAAAATTGTGAAAACATACCCTGCTGTAACTAAATAAAAGCATAGTGCATATAAACATAGGGTACTTAGTAAACACTGTTTTTGATCAAAAAAAGCATAAAGCTATCCCACCAAACGTCAAGGTGTACCCAGTTGGGATAGTACCTACACTCTCTAATATTAAAACCTTACCATGGGTCTAAAATAGGCCTCAATGTGGCTAAGGGCTGAGAGCGACCGGGTCCCAACAGGACACACACAGTCAGGGGGACTCACAGAATGAAATGTCCAGCTCGCTGAGAAGGGGGCCACTCCCTGTTTGTACTGAATACAGAATGACGTTTGGTGGGATAGCTTTATGCTTTTTTTGATCAAAAACAGTGTTTACTAAGTACCCTATGTTTATATGCACTATGCTTTTATTTAGTTACAGCAGGGTATGTTTTCACAATTTTTTTTTTCCTTGGTTTCTCTTAGTCTCATGGCCAGTGTCAACATGGTCTCACAAGTTCCATGTATACCATCTCATACTCCGGCTCACTTTTTTGTTTTTATGTAGTTTTTTTGTATTCAGTACAAACAGGGAGTGGCCCCCTTCTCAACGAGCTGGACATTTCATTCTGTGAGTCCCCCTGACTGTGTGTGTCCTGTTGGGACCCGGTCGCTCTCAGCCCTTAGCCACATTGAGGCCTATTTTAGACCCATGGTAAGGTTTTAATATTAGAGAGTGTAGGTACTATCCCAACTGGGTACACCTTGACGGTTGGTGGGATAGCTTTATGCTTTTTTTGATCAAAAACAGTGTTTACTAAGTACCCTATGTTTATATGCACTATGCTTTTATTTAGTTACAGCAGGGTATGTTTTCACAATTTTTTTTTTTCCTTGGTTTCTCTTAGTCTCATGGCCAGTGTGAACATGGTCTCACAAGTTCCATGTATACCATCTCATACTCCGGCTCACTTTTTTGTTTTTATGTAGTTTTTTTGTATTCAGTACAAACAGGGAGTGGCCCCCTTCTCAGCGAGCTGGACATTTCATTCTGTGAGTCCCCCTGACTGTGTGTGTCCTGTTGGGACCCGGTCGCTCTCAGCCCTTAGCCACATTGAGGCCTATTTTAGACCCATGGTAAGGTTTTAATATTAGAGAGTGTAGGTACTATCCCAACTGGGTACACCTTGACGTTTGGTGGGATAGCTTTATGCTTTTTTTGATCAAAAACAGTGTTTACTAAGTACCCTATGTTTATATGCACTATGCTTTTATTTAGTTACAGCAGGGTATGTTTTCACAATTTTTTTTTTCCTTGGTTTCTCATAGTTACCAAGCGCAGCATCTTCCACGTGGTGCGGGGGGGCTGGTCACTGGTTGCTGGTGAGCTCACCAGCAACTCGTGTAGCGACGCTCCAGCGATCCCTGCCAGGTCAGGTTGCTGGTGGGATCGCTGGAGCGTCGCAGTGTGACATCTCACCAGCAACCTCCTAGCAACTTACCAGCGATCCCTATCGTTGTTGGGATCGCTGGTAAGTTGCTTAGTGTGACTGGACCTTTACCTGCACGCAACCTCTGATCCTCACAAAATCTGCTCCTCTCTTATCTCGTCTTCGCACAATCTTACAAGATTTCTTTTGTGCCTCCTCAATACTCTGGAACACTCTTTACCCCACCATGTCAGACTACAACCTTCAAAAGGAGCCTAAAGGCCCAGTCACACTGCACAACATCGCTAGCAACATCGCTGCTAACGAACAACTTTTGTGACGTAACAGCGATGTTGCTAGCGATGTTGCAGTGTGTGACATCCAGCAACAACCTGGCCCCTGCTGTGAGGTCGCCGGTTGTTGCTGAATGTCCTGGGCCACTTTTTAGTTGTTGCTCTCCCGCTGTGAAGCGCACATCGCTGTGTGTGACAGCAACAGAGCAACAACTAAATGTGCAGGCAGCAGGAGCCGGCTTCTGCAGAGGCTGGTAACCACAGTAAACATCGGGTAACCAAGAAGCCCTTACCTTGGTTACCCGATATTTACCTTCGTTACCAGCCTCCACCGCTCTCAGCTGTCAGTGCCGGCTCTGCTCCTTGCACGTGTAGCAGAGTACACATCGGGTAATTAACCCCATGTGTACTGTAGCTAGGAGAGCAAGGAGCCAGCGCTAAGCGGTGTGCGCTGGTAACCAAGGTAAATATCGTGTTGGTTACCCGATATTTACCTTAGTTACCAAGCGCAGCATCGCTTCAGTGCGTCGCTGCTGGCTGGGGGCTGGTCACTGGTTGCTGATGAGCTCACCAGCAACTCGTGTAGCCACGCTCCAGCGATCCCTGCCAGGTCAGGTTGCTGGTGGGATCGCTGGAGCGTCGCAGTGTGACATCTCACCAGCAACCTCCTAGCAACTTACCAGCGATCCCTATCAGGTTGGATCGTTGTTGGGATTGCTGGTAAGTTGTTTAGTGTGACTGGGCCTTAAGGACCCACCTCTACCAACAAAACTGCAACCTGCAGTAACCCGAAGTCCACTATACCACTCCATGACCAGCTCTGTCCTCACCTACTGTTTCCTCACCCATCCCCTGTAGACGGTGAGCCCTCGCAGGTAGGGATCTGTCTCCTGCACCAGTCTGTGCCTCGTATTGTTGATGATTATTGTACTTGTCCCTATTATGTATACCCCAATAACTTGTGCTAGAATAATAGTAAATTATCATAATTGCGTAGACAGGTAGTCAGATGTAGAACTAAACCCAGAAGGAATCAGATATCAGAAAAATCGTCACAGGAGCAGTTTTGACAGCAGACAAGACTGAACTGGTTATATTCTCTGGGGATTTAAAGCAGATAAGTGCAGTGGATGACTTAATTATTGTAAATGAATGCCAGCATTGAGCAGGTTGTGACGCCCACCACACCTTGCATGTTGCTATGGAGCTGCAATTAAAATACCGCTCTTACTTATGCATGTATCCAACACTAATGAAGGCTATACGGAATTGTCCACAGAGTAGAGAAGGTTTGTTGACAAGTATAAAACTGACGCCATGATTTACTATTGCGGTGACAATAGACAAGACAGGACAAGGTTCCCATAGCTGCTCCTCCATATTCATGGATATAAGGAGAAGCTCCAGATTGAGAACTAGATCTTCCGCTCTATCTGGATTTCTTACCTTTGACATTCAATGGGGGATAATTTGTGTGTCTCAGAGCGGATAGTATTTTTGTGTGGCATCTGCTATTTATTCTCTCTATAACAGCAACAGAAAAATCCATTGGTTGGAGATGGACTTTGGTGTGAAATGCACATTAAAATCTACGTGAAAATTCCACTGTGTGAACATACCCTTTATTTGAGGTGTCGCATTGTGATCTACGAGAACTGTCACACTGCTCCCCATATGTTTCCAAAACAATCACTGATCTCGGGGAGACCAGCCAGAGAACACTGCCTGCAGCCAACAAGGGCGCTCAACACAGTGAAATCCTAGGTGCATTGCCCCCCTGAGAAATATGCAAACCAAAAAAGTCTCTAAAGCCTCTGTTAGGAGTCTCAACACAGAAGCTAGCCAGATATCCCTCCGGGAAGGACCTAGCCAAGGACTCTTTTTAGGAAACCACCATAACCACCAGTGATTGTTTTGTCTTGTTGGTCTACTAGGCATTGCTCCCGCCTGGCCAGAATCCTACTTCACACTGATGAGTGGCAATACTCCGAAACAGCTGTCTGTGGATGGATACCTGGCCTTGGTAATTCCCTTGTCATATCTATAAACTTGTCAAAGAGTTGGATATTGACTAAAAGAGCCACTTAATATGGTGGTTATGGTGGTTTCCTAAAAAGAGCCACTCCTTGGCTAGGTCCTTCCCGGAGGGATATCTGGCTAGTTTCTGTGTTGAGACTCCTAACAGAGGCTCCACGGACTTTTTTGATCCCCATATGTTTCCAAAATAGCTTGTTTTTTTTTTGTTGCAGGTTGCAAGAAGCATAAACTCTCTCTTTGATATGACTTCAATTCATATCAAAGTGCGACTTGTCTGCAATTTGGCCGTTTTTTTTAAGTGTTTGTCCACTACTCGGACAACCCTTTTTCAATACCTATGTTCCCCGTAGTAAAATAATAACACCTAAACTCGGCTCTGGTGTGAGTGCTGTTCCAGCGGTGAGATGTTGTTATGGTATATCACGTGATCCCTTCGTCCAATTAGTCTTGGGGACAAATTAGATTTACGGAGGAAGCGAGAGAGCAGCCACAGCTCTGGCTTACTCTGGATGTCAATTACGTCCAAAAGCGGGAAGACTGAAGACAGCACTGATTGTGTCACGTGATTTTTGCGTCCAATATCACACCGCTGGAACAGCACATGCACTTTAATAGTTGTATGGCAAGCAGAAAATTGCAGAATTGTTGTTGTTTTCTGACGGGTTCAAAACGGAGTCAGAAAAACTTTTTCCAAAACAAGTTTTTGAAGAATTCTTTTTCTTGAAACGCTTTCTGTAGCCTTTTTGCTTTTACAGTGTCTAGTTTGGAGCAGTTTCCATCAAGTTCCGCTTTAAAGAAGTGAGATGATACACACGGCACTTCTGGGGTGGTGCACAAGTAGGGTCTAAAACTGCCTTAAGTAGATGTAAAAACAAAAACCAGGATAATTGTGGTATACTTCTGTACAAAGAATCACTCCAAATAATAAAAGCATCGGTGGATTTTCCTGAGGAAGAAGAGGGGATATCTCTTCGAAACGCGTAGAATAAACCATCACCATTGCTTTTATTATTTAGAGTGATTCTTTGTACAGCAGCGTGGAGTATACCACAATTATCCTGTTTTTTGTTTTTTTGCTTCTGTCTTTGGCACGTGGGATCGGCTGCAGCTGTTATATGTCTCTATACTGGTTGTGAGTCTCACAACCTTTCCAAGTGAGCGGTTTTCCTATTAAAAAGTCACCGTATTTTACACTGGTAAGACCCTGTTGCGCTCCTTATATCCACAGCTTTTTCCTGTCAAGTAGATGTAGAAACTTGGTACTCAAGATCAATAAGAATAGTGTTTGTTATTGTGAAGAACTTTTAGGACCTGCACAAGCACAGACGTTTCGGTCAAAAGACCTTCATCAGTGTACGTGCAGAGGGTGCTCAGTAAGTCTAGTAGTGTGGCAAGCAGCATAGCTGGGTATGAGGTAGTGTCCACCACTGTGTCTGGCACTCACCACAAAGTGGCTCAAATTTTTTTCCCACGTCAGGCATTTTTCTAAATATTTTCAGGTAAACAGCAGGCAAAAGACTTGTCATTGTGGATTAGCCATTAAAATCAACAGAAACTCTTTCAGATTTTGTAGCAGATCTGCTCCAAAAACTCCTTTGAAAAAAATGTGTGAAAACAGTGCGTAAGGCCACAGTTTCCGATTTTCGAGTCCATCCTCTATATTCCCAGCTGCGGACAGAACAAACACTTTAAACTTGTTTGGTTTTGCTTACAGTGACTAATACTTGCAGTTGACAGCATAAAACACATGTCCAATACTCCCCCAGCTCACAATAAAACGGCTCTGCTGACAATAAGCACAGTGTGGGAGGTTATAAATAAAGAAAATCTCCTATTACTGATTCTGCTGATTTTCTTGCAAATTTGCAAAATGTGCATAAGGGCTCACGCTGGTTATATTGTAGAGTGTAAATTCAGCCTCAGGAGGATAAACCATTGGAGAAGACGTAGAGCGCAGCGGGGCCAAGCAGGAAATGAATTGTATACTGAAGAAGAAAGTGTGAATGGATGTGAGGAATGAAGGGCGCTCACAAATATCAAGCAGCTATTCCAATCTTTAATCTGAAATTCTGCAATAAAAAAAAATCAGCTTGTGTAACATACATAAATTATCCTTAGGATTATAACAATACACGTACCCAGCAGGCAGCTCACGAGAGTACATACAACGACTGACAAGGGGTCAAATACACAGGTGATTAAGAGTTTGGGCTAGTTATTACACCAAGTATTATCAATGCTGCTTTCTTCCTATGACAAATATAAGAAAGCGTTTAGAGGTTTCCTTGACAAGGTTCATGGTTATTGGATTTCTTTTCATAAAGGTGAAATCCTTCCAGCTACCAAAGCGAATCATACAGTACAGACGTCCCGGGCAGACAGCAGGCCGTGGCACATGGGGAGTTAGGCATTGCATTGGCACATGACCAGTGAAAAATAATTTCATTGCAAACCGGGGAAGATTTTCGGCTACGAATTAGGTTTTTGAGATTAACAGTTGTTATTCTTAAGGAAAACAAACGTTTACAGCAGTGATCTGACGGTCTTTATTCCAACCACCTCAGTCCACATTTACACATTACAGATTTAGGACTTTCCTACACAACAGATTGTGACAGCTAACGATGGTTTGGCAGATCATTCAGCTGACAACTATCTCTCTAGACTCTTTCATGCACAAAGTCACTCATCTCTGGCGAGTGCTCCCGACTCCTCGAATGGTAGCGTATCTGATGAAGAGCAAAAGGAACATCCAAAATTGAACCACACTGGATCCTTTTCTCCACACATATGTGTTGAGGGAAAGTTGGGAGGCCCCCATAGACATTTAACTGTTAGCCGATGTTAGTCTAATATGTATGAGGGCCCTTACGCTTGAATAAGTGACATTTGATTCCTTTTGCAACCCAACTTGGACTAGTGCTCTGTAAATCATACCTCCATACGGTCATACTTCACATATCATACACACTTAAAGAGGTGGTTCACCCCTTTTCATTACTGGCCACATCAATATTATGTTGAGAAACAAGGTTTTCTCTCAAATACCTTGTGTTGCCAATTCTGCCTGTGGGCGGAGCTATTGTGGTCCGCTCACCACCTTAGCATGACCCCCAGGCTCAGTGGCCTCTGATGCCTGGTGATGTCAGGTGAACAGGAAGTTGACGTGACATCACCGCGGCCGGTTCCAATCTCCGTGTGTCACTGGGCTGTGGGCGGCATTTCACCGCTCATCACAGCCTAGCGTTGCTCCTGCTTGCTGCTCTCTGCAGTGAAGGAGAAGCGAGCAGAGAGATATGACTGCGGCCCACCTCAGTTGATGTGATGTCTCTGGACATCAGAAGGCACGGAGCCCAGGATTCTCGCAAAGGGGGTGAGCAGACCACAACTGCCCCGCTCACAGGCAGTATTGGCAACACAAGGTATTTGAGAGAAACCTTGTTTCTCAACATAATATCGAAGTGGCCAGTAATGAACAGTGGTGAACCACCCCTTTAAGGGTCAATCAGACCATGGAATAGGATCTATACTCTGGCTATGCCATGCTATATATCAATAGTTCTTAATATAAATTTTGCCATTGAGTCACAAAAGGAACAATTTATGGTTTCTATCCACTAGACTAAGGGCTCATTCAGACGCCAGTTTTTCCACAGATAGAACTCCTACCCTTTATGGGCTATAGTTTAGTGTAGTTTTTAAAACTGAGTAGTCCACACCAATACATGGAGGCATCTGATTTTGACCTGAATCAAACGTCTCAATTTAAGTGTCAGGGTATGTGAAAAAAAAGACAAAAACAGACAGCACTAAGAAGCCATCTTTGGGCTATCCAATTTTCATCTTTAATAGAAGAAACTTGGAAAACTCACACGCTTGCTCATCACTGGTCTATCTATTGGATCTATCACTGCGGAGTGTGGCAATTCTGGTGGTGCCGACCGGTCCTAAAGAGATTATGCCATGGCTATCACAAAAGTCACTCTTGCAGCCAATTCATGGCTTCAGCTTTGACCAGGGGTGTAGCCAGAATATGTGCAGGGGATGCAACTGCACCTGGACCCTGGAGCCTAGGTGGCCGCAAAAAGGTCCATTTGGCTCATACAAATGGACCATTGCTATTAAAGACCTGCAATAATTGGGGGCCCTGTTAAAGCTTTTGCTGTAGGGCCCATGAGCTTTAGGTTATGCCACTGGCTTTGATGTTTATATGTCCAGTACATGACAAATGAGGCAGTGATTGGCTGTAGCAGTCACATGCATAATGAACGTGGCACAATATCTTCAGGACCAGCATACAATGATTTGGTAAGAAATAGGTTTTTCTTTAAATTTCACCACATTTCCAGCCGTTTGCCTGAATTTTTTTTCTTTAATTTCAGTTGGTCCTATTAATTTTTGTGTTGTGTGGATAGGAGATAGAACTGAACCTTCTGATCAACTTCTGCTTTAAGGAGACATTGGTGTAAGTCATGATATTACACAATGGTTCTCCTACTAGTGATCTGCAGGTTTTACTGGTAACTAATGAAATCATCCTAATATGTTAACGCGGGTGTTCAAGTTTGGAACGGACGTCTGCAGTCTCTAGGTGAGTGCAGACTTGTGAATCCTCACATCGCGCAGAGCGATCACCGTCAGAATTCTCTGGAGGCGAGACCAAGCAATCATGTGACCGCAAGTATGTGATATGACTATTTCCGGCCACATTCCCCTACACGTGTGTGGCCTTGCTGAATTTATTTGCATATTCCAGTTGGGATATGGTCAAGAGGATACATATTGCACACTAACAGTCATGTGATGGTCCTGGCGCAAGCACTGGACAAGTCGGACTGCAGTCACAAAGAGAAACATAGAGTGACTGCAGACTTCCGTGATAAACCTGGACAACCCCTTTAAGTGTTTGGAGGGTCTCTGTGGAATACATAAAATGGACCTGTCGCCAAATTTAAATATACAAACTGCATAGATTAATTAATAGCTGCTGAGGCTTGTGTACTCACTTAGAAAATCCATGGCATAATAGCTGACTGACTGGTAAAATCTGAGCACTTATGAGCCCAGATAAAGAGCTCAGTGGATGATCCATTCTGTGCTTACCCCGCCTGACTGATAGCTGTAGCTTATACTGGGCAGTGTGAGATCTCAGCAGCAGGGAAGGGACAATGAGAAGCTATCAAACAGAGATTATACAGCCAATCTAAAGGCCCCTTTACACACTGAGACTTTCTAGTGATCCCAACAGCGATCCCGACTTGGCCGGGATCGTTGGAAAGTCTCTAGCAGTCGCTGGTGAACTGTCAAACAGGCCGATCAGGCCAACGACGCAGCAGCGATACGGACCTGCAGAACGACTTAGCTGGAAAGGGAACGCTAGCACGCCTATGGGCTGGGTCGCTAACGATGCCATTGTAACTGTGTCAAACACACCGATACATGATACGCAGCGGAAAACAAATTACCAAAGAATGGTCCTGAACGACTTGTAGCGATCAGCGGGGGCCAGGTCGCTGTTGTGTGTCACACACAGAAATGTCGCTGGGGAGGTCGATATTACGTCACAAAACCGGTGATGTTACAGCGATATCACTAGCGATGTTGCAGTGTGTAAAGGGGCCTTTACATGGATGGAGTTTCAAAGTAGTTACATCAGCCTCAACAGGTTTAAGAGATCTATTTATATGATGATGTATATATTCAGTCATCTATACTCTGATTTGTCACATACTATTAAGTTCCAAATTGCCCCTCGAATTTAAAATCGGCACAAAAATTGGACATCAAGACGGTGAACTGTATTTCTATGTTCAACAACCTGGACAAAGGGCTAAATTCACCATGTGACCAGGAATAGTGTCGGCAGGAATATGGTCAGCCTTCACGGTGTTGCACGGCTATTTCTGTTTGGAGTTTGGCCCCTTCCTTTTAGTGAAATGTAAGATGATAACATAAAATTTTAGACAATTGTATGCTTCCAGTTTGGATAAAGCCTGTTTCTTTTCCAGAATGACATACACAAAGCAAGGTCTATGAAAGCATAGTTAGAGAAATTTAGTGTGGAGGTAACTGAAGCGGCCAGCAGAGAGGCTAAAGAATTGTGTTCCTGCAAATCTAGCAAATCTCCAGCTTAATAAATACGAAAATACAATAATGCAGGAAGAATTGACCAAAATGTAATTAGATCACCTTGTATTTCATTTGGAATATGTAATCTCTATATAAATTGTACTGCAATCATAAAAATCACAAAGGTAATATGCAACGGCAAAGTCAGGAATTGCAAAAGAGTGGAATGTCTGTAATGGTATTGTCCCGTACTGTACCACGAGTAGGTATAAAACACTAAATTGACAAAACAACAAATAAAAAAAAAATCTAATCCCTTCGTACGCCAAACGGATCTAAATGAGATCCTTTGCACGTCACTGGGTCATTTAATCTTCTGCTCTCACAGCATCACATCTGTCCACTAACCATCAATGGCAAGGTCATACAGAGTTATATGCTACAGAAAGAAAGCCGTATTTAGCAAATTTTGCTTATTCTGCGCTACATAAAATTGTAATACCTTATTATTTAATTCCCACAATGTAGGGCAAGCACTGTAAGGCAGGGCTTTCCCTCTATATTTATGATTGATTTTCTATATTTTTATTTATTCATATGTTTTACTCACTTATATAGCGCCTTCATATTCTGCAGGACTTTAAAGACATCATAATCACTGTCTCCTCACAATTTATATTCCCTATCATACAGATCATGTATTTATAATGTGGCTGGAAAACAGTGAACCTAGAAGAGATTCCTGCAAATATACAAACTCCTTGGTGGGAAGTCTTCCCCATGATTGAGCAAAGTACTCAGAGTGAAACGTACGTAGGGAGTCGGAGGTCATCTTCAGGGAATCTTTCTTTGACCTGGCACATATTCCTGCACTGGCATTTTACAAGGTAATTATCTGTGCAACCTCTGTGTCCACAATATATACTGGACTGATCCATTGTGCTCTCAGTCTGTGGGCACATACACACCGGAGGGACATTAGGCAGTAGCATTATCTATCTCCAGTGCCAGTCTATATACCCATACTACTCATCTTTGTATCCGCATTCCATTCTTTATATATACATACTTTGTGTTTTGCATTGTATACATTGTTTACGGTATTTTTGTGTCTTTTTATATATCTATCCATCTGTCTTTTAGGTTCCTTTTCAACCCTGTTTTGTATTATCAAGAATAAAGAATTTGTGCATATATGATTTACCATTTAAGGCTCCCTTTTCTTTCTTTTTTGATTTACTACTAGAGGTATTATGCTAAAATGAGCTGCATAGTATATAGAGACACTGATAACATATAAGCAATGTGTAAGCAATGAGATATATTTAGATCAGTCGCTCTTTTACATTTGTATAAATGCAAACAGATTGTGATACCACCAAACAACACCTGAAAGGTCCACTCAGGGCTACATATAATGGCGCTCAGTGTGCAAGGAAGATGTCCGGAACATAGTCACACAAACACTTCCGCTCAGAAGCCGTTCGCTCGCTATACTTCATAGTATAGAGTATAAGACGCCAGAAAAACAATGGCAAAATCACCGGTGAAGATACTTCAAGAAAACAACCGCTGGCATTTTCTTGAAGTGGCTTCTCCATGAAAACTCGTTAGCTGCACTGACAACTAAAAACCGCCATGTGCACATAAGCTTAGCGGTCTGGACCATTCATATATGTTAATATAGAGAAAGGAACAAAAACCGCTCACCACTGCAGAGACAAGCCTGAATATATCCTCCTGTTAATGTCCTTTAGTCTGGCACGGATTACAGCAGCAAGCTGAGAAGGTAATGGAACAAAACAATGGAAAAGATCCAGCTGGACTCCAAGGGGATGAATAAAAATGCTTCTTTATTTGTAACTTGATTAAAAATAAATGGCAGATGTATACCACAACGCGTTTTGGCGGGACCTGAGGAAGGCACCCCGCCGAAACGCGTTGTGGTATACATCTGCCATTCATCAGTGTGTACAAGCTGGTGTTTTCACTTGAAATATGGATATTTATTTTTAATCAAGTTACCAATAAAGAAGCATTTTTATTTATCCCCTTGGAGTCCAGCTGGATCTTTTCCATTGTTTTATTCATATATGTTAATGCCTGCTCTAAGCTGGAAATTATTTGGGGGAGGGGGAAGGGTACTGAATTTATTTGAGACTAGTCTTTATAATGTTGTGGTGAAAAAGAGAACAACAGAAATCAGAGAAGTCAGCTGTCAGTTTCTGGGTAGAACCGCCATATATTCGGCCAGTGATGGATTAGTAATGCATTCACTTGTACATCCTCCAGTGTGGTAAGAAGCTGCTGAACGCATGCACATACCTGGTACTTTTCTCTTATATGGTCGCTATATGGCGGTATAATTGGTTACAATGCTCTTAGTATTTTGGTTATATACACCTTCACTAACTGAAAGAATAAGGCTGGTTTCACAGATCCGTGTTTGGTTATCTGAGTACAGACTATGATTGACAGACTAGTCACAATACCCCTGACCTGAACCTGAATGTCATGTCTAGTGGATGTAGGTGATGTCATTGTGTCCACTGGATGTAGGTGATGACACTGTATCAAGTGGATGTAGGTGATGTCCTTGTATGTAGTGGATATAGGTGATGTCATCGTGTCTAGTGGATGTAGGTGATGCCACTGTATCCAGTGGATGTAGGTGATGACACTGTATCAAGTGGATGTAGGTGATGTCCTTGTATGTAGTGGATATAGGTGATGTCATTGTGTCTAGTGGATGTAGGTGATGCCACTGTATCCAGTGGATGTAAGTGATGTCGTGTCCAGCAGATGATCTTGATGTCATTATGACGAGCTAATGTAGGATGTAGGTGCTAAATGCTTTCAGTGAAATATCACCTTACAGAAGTAGCGATGGCTTCACCAAATAAAAAAAATTTGCATTGTATCTTTTTTTTCCAGTAATGTAGTAAAATAAGAAAAAAACCTAACTTACTCCTTAGGCTGCTTCCGACGTGCTCTGGGTTTACTAGCAGAGGTTAATTCTGACAGCTCAGGTAAGGCATCCATGAGAGGTTGCAGGTCCCCAACGACTGGTGTAGCTTTTCTCTTGGCCTGTGCTTTTTTTGCCAGCTGAGCCAGTTTAAGAGAATCGATTTCTAAAGAAAATTAAGTTGTGTTAAGATTTATTTGAAATTCCAAGAGGAAAAAAATAACATAATTAGAAAAAATACAAGGAAACAAAGTAAAAAAAAAAAGCTAAGTTTGTAAAGATATAGCAGGACGACAGAACTGAAAACCATTCTAACAGACGTCCAAATGATTAATATCCGTAGCGGCCTTAGTGGACAGGTTATTAACCCCTTCAGCCCCCAGCCTGTTTTCACCTTAAAGACCCGGCCATTTTTTGCAATTCTGACCAGTGTCACTTTGACAGGTTATAACTCTGGAACGCTTCAACGGATCCTGGCAATTCTGAGATTGTTTTTTCGTGACATATTGTACTTCATGTCAATGGTAAATTTAGGCCGATATTTTTTGCGTTTATGTGTGAAAAGTTTGGAAATTTGGCGAACATTTTGAAAATTTCGCAATTTTCAAAATTTGAAATTTTATGCCCATAAATCTGTGAGATATGTCACACAAAATAGTTACTATGTAACATTTCCCACTTGCCTACTTTACACCAGCGCAATTTTCGAAACAAAATTTTTTTCCGTTAGGAAGTTAGAAGGGTTCTAAGTTCATCAGCAATTTTTCATTTTTCCAACAAAATTTACAAAAAAAATTTTTTAGGTACCACATCACATTTGGAGTGACTTTGAGAGGCCTAGGTGACAGAAAATACCCAAAAGTGACCCCATTCTAAAATCTGCACCCCTCACACTGCTCAAAACTACATCCAAGAAGTTTATTAACCCTTTAGGAGCTTTACAGCAACCAAAGCAATGTGGAAGGAAAAAATGAAAATTTTACTTTTTTACACAAAAATGTTACTTTAGCCATAAAATTTAGCATTTTCACAAGGGTATCAGGAAAAATGCACCATAAAATTAATTGTGCAATTTCTCCTGAGTACACCGATATCTCATATGTGGGGGAAATCAATTGTTTTGGCGCACGGCAAGGCTCGGAAGAGAAGGAGCATCATTTGAATTTTTGAAAGCAAAATTGTCTGGAATAATTAGCAGATGCGATGTTGCGTTTGGAGACCCCCTGAGGTGCCTAAACAATGGAGCTCCCCCACAAGTGACCCCATTTTGGAAACTAGACCCCTCATGGAATTTATCTAGATGTTTATTGAGCACTTTGAACCTCTGGGGGCTTCACAAAAGTTAATAACTTTGAGCAATGAAAATAATAAAAAAAAAAAATTACCACGAAATTGTTACTTCAACCAGGTAGCTTTTTTTTTCACAAGGGTATCAGGAAAAATTGCAACATAAAATGTATTGTGCATTTTCTCCTGAGTACACAGATACCTCATATGTGGTGGAAATCAAATGTTTGGGCGCACAGCAGGGCTCGGAAGGCAAGGTGCGACAATTGACTTTTCAAACGCAAAATTGTCTGGAATCGTTAGTGGATGCCATGTTGTGTTTGGAGACCCCCCTGAAGTGCCTAAATAATGGAGCTCCCCCACAAGTGACCCTATTTTGGAAACTAGACCCCTCATTGAATTTATCTAGATGTTTACTGAACACTTTGAACCCCTGGAGGCTTCACAAAAGTTAAGAATGTTCAGCCGTGAAAATATATGTATTTTTTTTTTTACCATGAAATTGTTATTTCAACCAGGTAGCTTTTTTTTCCACAAGGGTATCAGGAAAAAATGCACCATACAATGTATTGTGCAATTTCTCCTGAGTACACAGATACCTCATATGTGGTGGAAAGTAATTGTCTGGGCACACAGCGGGGCTCAGAAGAGAAGGAGCGCCATTTCACAGCAAAATTGGTTGGAATTATTAGCGTAGCGTAGCGCCATTTTGCGTTTGGAGACCCCCTGAGGTGCCTAAACAATGGAGCTCCCCCACAAGTGACCTCATTTTGGAAACTAAACCCCCATGGCATAAATCTACATGGGTAATGAGCACTTTGAACCCTCACGTGCTTCATACATTGAGGCATAAAAACCAAAAAGTACTTTCTTTTTTCCACAAAATGTTATTTTAGGCTCCATTTTTTAATTTGTACAGGGGTAACAGGATAAAGTGGACCGCAAAATTTGTTGGGCAATTTGTTCTGAGTACGCTGATACCTCATATGTGGCAGAAAAACACTGTTTGGGTGCACGGCAGAGCTCCAGAGGAAAGGAGCGTCATTTGACTTTTTAAATGGAAAATTAGCTGGAATCGTTAGCCGCACCATGTCGTGTTTGGAGATCCCCCTGATATGCCCAAACAGTGGAGCTCCCCCACATGTGACCCCATGTTGGAAACTAGACCCCCCCCAATACAAAGAAACATTAGTTTGGCAAAATAAAAAATACAGACGTCAGTAAAAAAAAAAAATATATGCATCTGCAACTGACACTAAGGCAAGCGCCACACGTGAGAGCAATGCACAAATCTCGCATCGCATCACCCGACACAGCCGCACACTGTGCGAGAGTGTGGTGGCTGATGCAGGGGCGGTGGAGCGGCTGATGGGGAGAGTGCAGCGGCAGATGCTGGGGAGTGCAGCGGCAGATGCTGGGGAGTGCAGCGGCAGATGCTGGGGAGTGCAGCGGCAGATACAGGGGAGAGTGGAGCGGCAGATGCAGGGGAGAGTGGAGCGGCAGATGCAGGGGAGAGTGGAGCGGCAGATGCAGGGGAGAGTGGAGCGGCAGATGCAGGGGAGAGTGGAGCGGCAGATGCAGGGGAGAGTGGAGCGGCAGATGCAGGGGAGAGTGGAGCGGCAGATGCAGGGGAGAGTGGAGCGGCAGATGCAGGGGAGAGTGGAGCGGCAGATGCAGGGGAGAGTGGAGCGGCAGATGCAGGGGAGAGTGGAGCGGCAGATGCAGGGGAGAGTGGAGCGGCAGATGCAGGGGAGAGTGGAGCGGCAGATGCAGGGGAGAGTGGAGCGGCAGATGCAGGGGAGAGTGGAGCGGCAGATGCAGGGGAGAGTGGAGCGGCAGATGCAGGGGAGAGTGGAGCGGCAGATGCAGGGGAGAGTGGAGCGGCAGATGCAGGGGAGAGTGGAGCGGCAGATGCAGGGGAGAGTGGAGCGGCAGATGCAGGGGAGAGTGGAGCGGCAGATGCAGGGGAGAGTGGAGCG
This sequence comes from Anomaloglossus baeobatrachus, assembly GCF_048569485.1. Taxonomy (NCBI): domain Eukaryota; kingdom Metazoa; phylum Chordata; class Amphibia; order Anura; family Aromobatidae; genus Anomaloglossus; species Anomaloglossus baeobatrachus. Next base: position 107,635,364 of record NC_134359.1, read on the forward strand.
GCAGATGCAGGGGAGAGTGGAGCGGCAGATGCAGGGGAGAGTGGAGCGGCAGATGCAGGGGAGAGTGGAGCGGCAGATGCAGGGGAGAGTGGAGCGGCAGATGCAGGGGCGGTGGAGCGGCAGATGCAGGGGAGAGTGGAGCGGCAGATGCAGGGGAGAGTGGAGCGGCAGATGCATGGGAGAGTGGAGCGGCAGATGCAGGGGAGAGAGCAGTGGCTGATGGGGAGAGGGGAGCGGCAGATGATGGGGAGAGGGGAGCGGCAGATGCTTGGGCGGTGGAGCGGCAGATGCTGGGGAGAGTGGAGCGGCAGATGCTGGGGAGAGTGGAGCGGCAGATGGGGAGAGAGCAGTGGCTGATTGGGAGAGAGCAGTGGCTGAATGGGAGAGAGCAGTGGCTGATGGGGAGAGGGGAGCGGCAGATGCTGGGCGGTGGAGCAGCAGATGGGGCGAGAGCAGTGACTGATGGGGAGAGGGGAGCGGCAGATGCTGGGGCGGTGGAGCAGCAGATGGGGCGAGAGCAGTGACTGATGGGGAGAGGGGAGCGGCAGATGCTGGGCGGTGGAGCAGCAGATGGGGCGAGAGCAGTGACTGATGGGGAGAGGGGAGCGGCAGATGCTGGGGCGGTGGAGCGGCAGATGGGGCGAGAGCAGTGACTGATGGGGAGAGGGGAGCGGCAGATGCTGGGGCGGTGGAGCGGCAGATGGGGCGAGAGCAGTGACTGATGGGGAGAGGGGAGCGGCAGATGCTGGGCGGTGGAGCGGCAGATGGGGCGAGAGCAGTGACTGATGGGGAGAGGGGAGCGGCAGATGCTGGGGCGGTGGAGCAGCAGATGGGGCGAGAGCAGTGACTGATGGGGAGAGGGGAGCGGCAGATGCTGGGCGGTGGAGCAGCAGATGGGGCGAGAGCAGTGACTGATGGGGAGAGGGGAGCGGCAGATGCTGGGGCGGTGGAGCAGCAGATGGGGCGAGAGCAGTGACTGATGGGGAGAGGGGAGCGGCAGATGCTGGGGCGGTGGAGCAGCAGATGGGGCGAGAGCAGTGACTGATGGGGAGAGGGGAGCGGCAGATGCTGGGGCGGTGGAGCGGCTGATGGGGAGAGTGCAGCGGCCGCCGTGACGCTCTCCTCCCGCTGCGCCACCCCCTGCATCTGACGCCGCTTGCTCTTACTGCTGAGTAGCGGCGTCACATGCAGGAGCGCAGCGGGAGAGTAGCGGCGTCACATGCAGGAGCGCAGCGGGAGAGCAGGGGCGAAGCACATGGAGCAGGGCAGCGGTGGATCGGGGGCTGTGACTCACAGATGGGCACCCGCAGGGATCGCTCTCCTCAGATTCCACGGAGGGAGACGCTGAGGAGAGCGATCTCCTACAGCGAGCTCACCCGGTCCCAGAGGCACGGTGCTGCTTGGAGAAATCGGTCACAAGGCCGATCTCTCCAATCAGAGCTGGGGGCGGGTGCAGTAAAGCTCACTGAGCTCCAGCCAATGGCCAGTGCTGCAGCAGCACTGACATAGCTGGATTTCAATGCTTCAGCCATTTTCAATGGCTGAAACATAACACTGGCTGTGATTGGCTGAACGGCGTTCGTCAGCCAATCACAGCCTCCCTAGGTCCGGGAAGGAGACACCACCCCTCCTGAGGTCAGGTACAAGTCCTCTCCTTCCCGAATCTACAGTTTTTTAAAACCGATCGCGGTGCCCGGTGCTCCGGGGCCGCGATTTCGCCATGACGGATCTATCCGTCATGGGTCTTTAAGTACCAGGGCACCATGACGGCTAGATCCGTCAAAGGTCGTGAAGGGGTTAAAGCAACTGTTACATTTTCTAATTGGATAGTCATTCAGTCTCTCAGAGTATTACATGTACAATGTTGGGTAGTTTCTAAAACATTCTGAACTTTTTCTCCGAGTCCTTTCAAGTACTTCAAGTACAGATTGATTGATTTAGATCCAGCTTAACTTTGTAACACCCATCGGTGTAACTACATTCATGTACATTTCACAATAAGATATCAAAGCCTCATTAATTTCAGATGAAAAAGCAAGAATCCCCTTAAAGCCTAACTACACCTTCACACAGAATATATTTTTCTATTGTACAATTGCTTCCTAAATGAAAAGTTAAGCAACTTTCTAAACAACCTTTGTTAAGAATTTTCTTATCCTATAAGTCCTTTGGTTTTGCAAAAATCTTAGAAGTCCGTTAGAGTTTAGTTCCTGGTTCTAAAAATTAGATTTTTGGTAGTCACTGTAAAACCTGTTTCTCACAGTTTTCATTGGGGAACACAGAACACTGAGATAGTCTACTGCCACCTGGAGGCTGACACAGATATTACACAGAACTACAAGCTCCTCCTCCCCCAGCAGGCTATACCTCACCTTCAGAAACCGGTTTCCTCAGTTTAATGAGAAAGCAGTAGGGGAAGCCAAAAGAATAAGAAATACATAAATAAGAATATCTCAAATATGTGCCATCGGCAAAAATGGGTGAGCATTGTATCCACCAATGAAGACTACGAGAAACAGATTTTACGGTACCAAGAGTACCAAAAATCTATTTTTCTCGATCACTTCATTGGGGGACACGGAACCCTGGGACAGGAAAAGACACACAACAGTAACAAATTATTTTAACATTACAGAACTTACTAATGTACTTCAAAATGAAGGCTCATTAACTACCTGTAAAATCTTCCTGCCCAAGCTTGCATCAGCCCAAAGTGAAGGTATGGATCCTGTAGAAAAAGTATGTACAGATGCCCAGGTAGAGCTGCAGAACCGAAGTCTCATGACGAACCACCCAAGAAACTCCAACCGTCCTAGTGGAGTGTGTCCTGATGTTCAAAGGAGGATCTCTGTCCTTAAACTTATAGGCTTGACTGACGGTCGCTTTAATCCAGTGAGCGATAGCAACCTTAGAAGCGGCCCGGCCCCTATGAGGTCCATCTGGTAGAACAAATAAAGAATCGGACCCCCTAATCAGGCAGTGGCCAACAACTAATATTGTACAGCTATAACCACATCCAGGCTGTGTAATCTCTTTTTTTTAAAGGATGAACTGCAGAAGGACGTAAAGAAGTCAACACAATGCCCTCAAAGGTGGAAGGTAGAAACCACCTTAAGAAGGAAAGTTGGAACTGGCCTTAACACCGACTTGTCGTGATGAAGAACAAAATGAGCGCGGCAAGAAAGTGCCCCCAGTACAGACACCCTTCTAATGGAAGTGATGGCTATAAGAACAGAACCTTCTGGGATAGTAAAAGAGTTGGGATCTCCCTGATAGGCTTGAAAGGGGAGCCCTGAAGGCCCTCTAGAACTAAGTTGAAATACCAGAACTATACGGGTGGCCGATAAGGAGGCCCGATATGTGTTACTCCCTGTAAAAAAAAAATCTGATTTTCAGTTTCGCAGCCAAATTCCTCTGCAAAATAATAGCAAGGGCAGACATCTGGCCCTTAAAATAAATAAGCTCCAGGCCTGATTTCAGTCCTGACTGCAAAAAAGAAAGCAAGGGCAGTAAAGAAAAAGACAATGAGGATATTGACTTGGATTCACCAGTGAAAGACAGTCTTCAAAGTGCAATGGTAAATTTGCTATTTAGAGGACTTCCTAGCCTCAGAACCAAGGCTTCAGCCATGCCATTAAAGAAAGCAGTTGTAAATTCTAGTGATAAAATGCCCCTAGAGATAATAGGTCAGGGCGGATCAGAAGGGGCCACAGAGAATCGCCTAAAAGACTGATGTCTGATTAACAGAGTCTCCAGCGCCATTCCGGAGCCACCAGGATCATTGGAACCCCTGATATTCTTGACCAGTATGGAAGAAGAAGACTAGGCCGGGAAAGAAGAGAGAACCAAGACCAGAGAATCGACTCCGACTGCCTGTGGGTCCCGAGCTCTAGTGCTGAAAACTGGTACTCTTTGTTTAACCTGGATGCCATCAGATCGACGTCCGGAGTGCTCCAGCGAAGGCAAATCTGCCTGAACACTACTGGGAAAAGGGTCTATCTTCTGGCGAATGAGAAATTCCGCCTCCCAACTGTTTACCCCAGGAATGTAAACTGTCATGCTTCAACTCCTCTACTGCCCAGAGGGCTTGCCATTGGTCTCAGAAGAGGGTCATGCAGGCACAGGTCTAATAAGAAACTCTTCGATCTTTCTGGAATCCTTGGGGTTTGTTTGAGCAAGTGGGTACCGCTGGGTCAGGAAATTGACAAACAGGACGGAACTGTAATGCTCTGCACCTTCTAAATAACATACTGGCCTTCGCCTGAGGGAGATAAGTACTGTTCCCACCTGTGGTATCAGGAATAATCTTGTCCAGCCTGGAAACCAAACAAACCAGACCCCTGAAAAGGAAGTCCCTTGAAAGACTTCATTGAAGCCAAGTCCGCCCGCTAGACCTTGAGTCATACTATATGGCGAATAGCTACAAAATTACAGCCTGAACGGAGCATTCTGCAGAATCTGAAGATGCAGAACATAAATATTTACCTGCTTGAGCGATTTGCTCGGTTATCTCATCTAACTCATTAGTCTGTGTCCTAGTCGAAAGGTTATGACAAAGGTACTTAGCCCAAGCTAAAACTGACTTAGCCACCCAAGTGGCAGCGAAAGCCGGGAAAAGGAAGACCCAGCTGCCTCAAAAGCGGACTAAGCTACATACTCAATAGGCCTGTCTGTAGCATCCCTCAATACCACCACCTCAGTGAGGTAATGTGGTGGTTCTAGAAAGGCGAGAAAAATCTTAATTACTTACCAGTAATGGGATTTTCAGTAGCCCATGACAGCACCACCTGAGAGGTAGGTTCCGCCCACATCAGGACAGGAAACCCACTGAGAAAAAGGTGGCACCTCTCCTCCATATCAGTAGGTTTACAGAGCCAGAGAGGACCAACAAAACAAAATCAGAAAATGTTAATCACACCACCACCCAGGAATACACCACTAACGGTAACACTCCCCGAAGGGTGCCCATAACCAGTGAAAAAAAGAGGGGAACTAAGGGTGCTGTCATGGGCTACTGAAATCCCATTACCGGTAAGTAATTAAGATTTTTTTCCCTTCGCCCATGACAGCACCACCTGAGAGATTCTATGGACCACCGCTTGCAGAACCCGTCTACCGAAAGAAAGGTCAGCTGTGGACGATAAGTCAAGTCTATAGTGACGAAAAAATGTAGAAGCAGAGGCCGAAGTGGCGGCCCTGCAAATTTGTTCAACATAGACCTCAGTCCTTCCTTTGCCACTGCCACATCGATCCTAGGAGTTTCGTCCCATGATGTGGTAGCGGCTTCATCAAAGGGATACTTTCTCTTCAAAGAGAAGGAAATCGGCATTCTCTTTTCAGGTTTCTGCCAGTGATCTCTTATCACTTCCTGGATTTTGTGGTGGAAAGGGAAGACCTTCTTCTTCCTACTTTCCAGGCCTCCGAACATAAGGTCCTGTGTAGATTCATGACTCTTATCGTCCACCAGCCCCATAGTAGTGCGGACCGCTTTAACCAGGGATGCTACCTCAGAGGGAGGAAAACACGGCCTGCCACCTTCATCCGAAGAAGAGGACGAGTCAGAGTCTGAGGGAAAGGTAGGGGAAGAAAATCCAGAACCCTTCTCAGAGCTATCGGACTTAGTGAACGATCCAGCCCGCTTCCTAGCTGCCTTCTTATGCTTCTTTGGAGCTGACTCGGATCTGGAGCCTATAGAATTCCGCACTTCAGCCCTTATAATGTCCCGTAACTCCGCCGTGAAACTCGGTGCTTCAGTACACAGGACCTTCTTAATACAGGAGGGACAAAGGTCTTTCCGGTAATCAGAAGCCAGAGTCTCCTTGCACACCCCACATGATCTATAGTTCTTTTTTGAGGTATGCTTTTTGGGCACCTGAGAAAAAATGGGACATAAGGAAACATAAGGAAGCAATAAGACAGTAGGCACTCACCCCCCAAGATGGCGGTGAAATACCATTTTCGGAGGAGATTTATGAGTTCCAGACTTCCTGGAATCAGAGTAACGACCCGCCGGACTGGAGGGGCTTGCCCTGGAAGGGGGGTGATCCCCCCTCTGCTGAGGGTGGGAAGCCTGAGAGTACTTCGGCCTGTCTGGGACATCTTTCCCTGATGGGGAGCTGTCAGCCATCCTAACGGAGGAGATGTACTCACCATATCCCCGCGAGCGTCACATCTTTATATCTCATGAATTTCAAATTTGCCGCCCGAATCCCGTTCCTGGGCGCCGCCATCTTGGCTGACCCCACGCATGCGTGGGGAAGTATTTCCGGGTGTCGCGTCACATCCTCTTCTCCTTCGGCGTGAACAGCAGCAGCAGGGCGCCCAGCTCACGGGCTCCGTGTGAGGACACCGCCGGGGGAGACGCAGAGCCGAGCTCCTGCTCCAGGCTCGCACCCCACCACCGCATAAGTATAAAGCCCTGGGGAGGTGCTTCCAGGCCGGAATGCCGGCTTTTGGTAAGTACCAATCTTGCACATCGGGTCAGACCTGGGAGAATCCGTGGGTTCGTCCCATCAGGACAGGAAACCAAACTGATGTGGATGAGAGGTGCCACCTTTTTATCAGTGGGTTTCCTGTCGTGATGTGGGCGGAACCTATCTCTCAGGTGGTGTGGTCATGGGCGAAGGGGAAAAATTACCCTGCTCCAGCAACCCCCAGCACGCCACCAGGTAAGACATGTTTGCAAAAGACACTAACTCAAACTGAAAGAAAAAAAAACGGAGGAGGTCTGTTCCGGCAGGTGAGGTATAGCCTTCTAGGGAGGAGCTTTTAGTTCTATGTAATATCTGTGTCAGCCTCTAGGTGGGAGTAGACTTCGGTGTGACCCAAAAAAGCGACCGAGAAATCAATTTTTCCTTCGTCTCTCATTTTCAGAGATAACAGCAGGGACCTGGTGGCTGAACACAGATTTCAACAAAAAAAAAAGCAGGAGAGAAAGCATGTACAGTCTCCGGGAGGCCAAAGAAAACATTATAGAAAAGAAGGAAAGCACATGAGGAGGAAAAAAAAACAAAAACGTGGAATAGAAGCTGATGCATAAAAAAGTGAAGGCAGAAGGACCCTACATACATACAGAACTCACATCCAGATTATATTACTGGAAAAGTATAATCTGAAAATTGTTCAGGCTGCAAACTGCATATCAAGAGGTGTGAAAATGATTGATCACTGCAGAATAAAACTTAGCGCAAAACTATTTAAATGGGAACTTTCAACAAACTGTGCATAAATCAATAATACAGGAGGATAGAAATATATCTTCTTATCAGATAAATTTGCTTCCTCTCTGGCTTAGAAGACATTACTTATTCTCCCCCTACCTCCAGAACTTGCCATCCCCTTTGAAACTTCAGCTCACATCAGCCTTGCTCAGACAAGACAAATTACCAGATCCCTGTGGTGTCACGTGGCACAGCCCATAACACCCTATAGAAGGGATTGCAAACCTGTGGTTTGGGAACCACATGTGACCATGCAGTGTGGCTCGTGGCTATCTGCTAATTTGGTGCATTAGCACTAGGTCTAGCAAAGAGTTACCAAGAGCAGGCCTCCAGATGGTGACTTTTGTGAGTAGCACCAGACTGAAGAGTAGATCTGGATGCATATACACTGGGGTTGTGGTTGGAGAGATAAATTAACTAAGTGCCAAGCTAGAGGTGGGATGATTCTGCCAGATAGAAGGGTTGCTTGAAGCTGGAGGAAAGTCGTGGGAATGCAAGAGTACTAAATGTGGGTAAGGTGGGAACCCTCAGTTGTACGTATACTGCCTCAGCGAGCGTCGGCTGTTGTTACTTCGATAATGGGGGCTCTGGGTGTCACTACTGTAGCAGAGGCACAAACTGGATGTTACTAGTCAGAAGGGCTCTGGTTGTGACTTGCAACCCTTTCTCAGAGCTGAATACATCTCTCAGTATAAGAAATGTTGGGGATCACTACCCTATTGAGAGGGGGGTGGGAGGACGAGAGAAAAGCAGTGTATAGAAACAGGAGGAAGGAGAGACAAAAATCATTTTGCATTTTCAAACAAGTCTTTTATTTCAACCCTGAACCCTAATGCTGTGATTTCCTCCATGCTGTTGCTGCTTAGCATAAGTATTATACAATCAATTTACTTTTTCACTAGCAGGACCTGTGTAAGGTCATACCCATGTGGCCAGATAGCGCGGGGCCTAAGCAAACAGAAAAATGTTGCTTCCTGGTATCAGCTTTGTTGGCTGAGGCCACACTCCTTATGTCACATGGGTATGACCTCACAGGTCCTGCTAGTGAAAAAGTAAATCCATGGTATAATACTTATGCTAATTCTAACAGGGGGAGGGGATAACTCTCAATACCCCCAGATATTATCTGATCCTCAGCTGCTGTCACTCAAGAAGCAGCAAATTTTATAAACTTTACTTTCTTGGATTTCAAAACCTAAACATCCGAGCTGACCACTACAGGTATGTATAGAATCAGCCTGATAGTGCCAGTATAACACTGGCTTTTGGTTATATATGAAAATCCTGGGGATTGGTTCCCTTTAAGAAATTGACGATTAAGAAAGCATAACTATTTGTTTCTGGCCATCTCTAAAGAGAATGTTTAGGACGTAGGTTACAGAGTGGATAACTGCTATGGTGAAAGGCTTCACATGCTAAATAAGAGGGGGTCAGCTTGGATTGAAGAGCAGGGAAGCCAGGCACAAAGTGGAATTAAAGACAGATGTTGAGGTGCAATAGAAACATGCTGATGACACACAGTAAATTACCCACCCCAGCTATCACTGTGCGTTGGAACAGCTGTGATGGCTCGCTTCCATGATTTGCTTCTATGTCTATGCTTACGTGGGCTCTGAATCTAAACTAAGCTGCTCTTAAATAAGGGGAGTTAAAAAAATGAAACCTTCTGTTGCTTTTGGGTATCCGACCTAGCCAGTTGTAAAATACGGCGAATATATATAAAATATATAATCCATTGTAACCCTTTCAGACCTAGGAGGCCACAATATGTTCTTATTTTTCACTTTTCAACTAGCATTGGAAGCTGAATGCTAGAAATAGCAACCGCACACTACACTACATCTATATATTCCCGGGATTAAATGTTTGTGGTCGCATAAAGCTATTATTCTTGTAATGGGTGTAGTAGTTGTCAGCTATGTCTAAAGGATAGTTCTTATCACTTCCCCAGCAGACATTCAGTCCATCTTCAGCAGTCAGGCTTTCATCTCACAGCAATTGTCAAGACTGTTTATATATATATATATATATATATATATATATATATATATATATATATATATATATATATATATTTATATAAAAAAAAGAAGAAGAAGAAGAAATGGGTAGTTGGGGTAATCAAAGTGGTATCCCCAGGATGAAGAGTCCAATTACAAAGGATCAGGAAAGTGAGTGTATGCTGTATGTATCAGTACTATCACCAGGAATTTCGGGCACCATACTGGTAACTTTTTTGGATCACCTTGAGACTCCACCTAGGCACCACCTCCACTCTTCGTCCCTCCCACAACCCCACTGCCCACTCTTGGAAAAACTCCACTTCTGCACCACGTCCTCACCAATCACACATTGTGCGCACTAGGCATTTTTAGCTGCGTTTTTTTACCGCGTTTTTGTGCTGAAAACGCAGTGACATTGCTTCCCCAGCAATGTCAATGGGTTTTCAGAAGTGCTGTCCTCACACAGCGTTTTTTTTAGCTGCGTTTTTGTGGTGACCCGGGGCAGGACCTTGCTTGCAGGACCTGGCGGTGGATCACATGATGCAGTCACCTGACGCATCAGCTGATCGTAGTCTCGCCGGCTTTTTCGCGCCCGGCCGGCTATCAGCTGATCCTGCCGTCAGGGGACTTCATCAGCTGATTACCGGCAGCTCCTGCAGCGATCGGACGGGATCAGACTCCTGTCCAATCGATCGCTGCAGGAGCTGCCGGTAATCAGCACAGCACATAAGTGAGTATTATTTTTTTTTTTTCTACTGATGCATAAGCTGATTGTATAATCGGCTTTTATACAATCAGCTGATGTGTGATGTGATTCACATCCTGGAACCTGACACATCATCTGATCGCTTTGCCTTCCAGCAAACCGATCAGATGATATTGGATCCGGATTGGACGGCGCGGGACCCTGACCCAGGATTACTGCAGATGGGGGGTTCTTTATTTCAATAAAGATGGAGTCACTAATTGTGTTGTGTTTTATTTCTAATAAAAATATTTTTCTGTGTGTTGTTGTTTTTTTTTTTTTATCATTACTAGAAATTCATGGTGGAAATGTCTAATATTGGCGTGACACCATGAATTTCGGGCTTAGGGCTAGCTGATAATATACAGCTAGCCCTAACTCCATTATTACCTAGCTAGCCACCCGGCTTCAGGGCAGCTGGAAGAGTTGGATACAGCGCCAGAAGATGGCGCTTCTATGAAAGCGCCATTTTCTGGGGCGGCTGCGGACTGCAATTCGCAGTGGGGGTGCCCAGAAATCTTGGGCACCCTGCACTGTGGATTCCAATCCCCAGCTGCCTAGTTGTACCCGGCTGGACTCAAAAATTAGGCGAAGCCCACGTCATTTTTTTTTTTTTAATTATTTCATGAAATTCATGAAATAATTAAAAAAAAAGGGCTTCTCTATATTTTTGGTTCCCAGCCGGGTACAAATAGGCAGCTGGGGGTTGGGGGCAGCCCGTACCTGCCTGCTGTACCCGGCTAGCATACAAAAATATGGCGAAGCCCATGTCATTTTTTTTTTCTTTTTGGGCAAAAAACTGCATACAGTCCTGGATGGAGGATGCTGAGCCTTGTAGTTCTGCAGCTGCTGTCTGCTCTCCTGCATACACTAGTGAATGGAGGATGCTGAGCCTTGTAGTTCTGCAGCTGCTGTCTGCTCTCCTGCATACAATGAACATTTTGAAGAAGGAAATGACATCAGACCTTTTTTTTTTTTTTTCATCAACAATCTTTAATGGCATTGTGCACTGATTAAAAACGCAGTGAGCCAAAACGCAGCAAAAAACGCACCAAATCGCGGCAAAAACGCATGCGTTTTTGCCGCGTTTTTTTAGCCGCGGATGCGTTTTTTGAGACAAAAACGCACATAAAAACGCAGTGTGAAAAAAACGCCTAGTGCGCACATACCCTAACAGTTCTCTTCAAAATCCTTAACACATAGCCACCACCTTTTGTTTTGGCCAAAAGATTTTTTTTAAGCCGCCCACTACGACAAGGTAGATTCCTCTGGCAGGGCTCTACTCTAACCTATTAATTTTTTTTTAAAAGATCCAATACTCTTTGTAGGTATATTTTTCGAGAGAATGTGTCACATAGATTTTTTAAAGTAACTGAAACCAGATTGAGTTAATTTTTTAATAATCTGTATTTCTGATTGCAGATTATCGCAATCTCCCAGATTATAAAAGTCCGGATCCGCGCGGGTTACCAGATACCCATGCACCGATCTCCGGGTACCTATCTGGATCCGGTCACCTGGGTAGTTTAAAAAAAAATAAATAAATAAATAAATAAAAGGAAAAAGAAGGAAAATAAGAATAAAGCAATCGTGTTATACTTACCAGTCTCCGCATAGCTGTTACACTACTTCCAGGGCCGCTCATTACCCTTATGTATATGCACTGCTTCTCCCACCCACGGGGCAGTCCCGGCGTCTGTTTTTGGTTGCAGTCATCCTGTGTGACAGCGTGTCTGACTGCTTGGAATCGCACACCCCGTCTGTTTATGCATAGTGGTGTAAAAATAAATAAATTAATTGGCGTAGGGTCCCCCCCATTTTATGATACCCATACAGCTGCAGCCCCCAACCATGAGCTTATCTTGGCTGTGTATCAAAATAAGAGGGGATCCCATGCAGATTTTTCTTTCATTATTTAAAAAATTTTAAAAAATGGAGTGCGGTATATCTCCAATTTTGATACCCAGGCATGATAAAGCCTCATGCTGCTATTTTTAGCTTGGGGGGAGCCCGATAACCATGGGTCTACCTGGCCTGAAAACACCAGCGTCCAGCTGTTGACTTTATTGTGGCTGGATATGAAAATTGGAGGGACTGCACACCGGTTTTTTTTTTTTTTTTAAATTGTTCAAATAACGGAAAAAAAAACCCTGCATGCGGTCCCTCTTATTTTGATACACAGCCAAGATAAGCAGACGGCTATGGGCTGCAGATGTATGCATAATCTGTGCTGAATATCATAATATGGGGGGGACCCTACGCCAGTTTTTTTATTTATTTATTTTTACAGCTATATAAAACACACCCAGGCAGTGTCTCTGATTGAAAGTTGTCAACACAGGTTGGGGGGGCGCATCTGACTGCAACCAAACAGAGATGCTAAATGTACGGTGGGTGAGGAAAGCAGTGAATATGTATGAAGGATAATGAATGGCCCCAGAAGTAGTGTAAAAAAGTACAAAGTGCTTGCTCTAATCCTCCTATCCCTTCTACCACCATTTTTAAGCTCCTGATTCGGGTCCCCATAGGACTTATAGGGGAACTGGCGTCTGGCCACACCTTAATTGGGTTTTCATTTTTTATTTATTTTTTTTTTTTTTAACAAAATTGGACCCACTGATCCCGGGTAGCCGTGAGTCTGCCCTTCACTAGTGTTGACAGCTTCAAGGCACCTCCTGTATGGAGAAACTACCGTAGTCGCATAGCTCAGGTGTGATTTTTGCCCATTCTTACACACACACACACACACACACACACACACACACACTTACTTCAAATCCCGAAGTTTCCGTGAACTCTATTGGATGCAGGTTAGGCGATTGGTTGGGCCATTCAAGGAGCTTTTATTTTCTCTTTCTCTCAAACAATTAAGAGTTTCCTTGGCTGTGTGTTTGAAGTAATTTGCGCTGCTGAAATGTCCAACATTGTTTCATCTTCATCATTCCGGTAGATGGCAGATTTTAATCAAGAACGTTTCGGTACATTTGTCCATTCATCCTTCCTTCAATTGTAAGTAGTTTTCCAGTGCCGTATGCTGAATAACAGCCTCACACCATGATGTTCCCACTTCCAAACTTCACTGTTGCTATGGTGTTTTGGGGTGATATGAAGTGCCTCTTGGCCAACAAATATGGTGTGTATTATGGCATCCAAAGAGTTCAATTTTGTAGTCATCTGACCAGACTATGTTCTTCCGGTATTTCACAGGCTTGTCTAAATGTTGCTGAGCAAACTTTAAAAGCGCTTGAACATGCTATTATGCAGTTATTAAACCCTTATTACCCATATTTCCACCGCATCAGGGCATTCGGGAAGAGCCAGTAAAGAGCCGAGCTTGTCACATCTAATGAATGTGACAATTCCGGGCAGCGGGAGGCTGATATTTTTAGGCTGGACCTCCCGAGCCTGAGAATACAGCCCCAGCTGTCAGCTTTACCTTGGCTGGGTATCAAAATTGAGGGGACCGCACATCGTTTTTAATTATTTATTTAAATAACTAAAAAAAAATAAAAAATAAAAAAAAGCTGCATGTGGTTCTTCTTAGGCCAGAGTCACACTTGTGAGGTACTTGCACAAGTCTCGCATCGCATCATCCAGCACGGCCGCACACTCTCCTAACAGAAGCGGTTTGCCTGCATGTAGTTCTATGCAGCTGCACGCTCATGTCTGGAGAGCGTCAGGGAGTGCTGGGTGATGCGATGCAAGACTCGCGGAAGTGTGACTCCGGTCTTATTGTGCGCTCACAAGAACCGTATGACTCGCATGAGTCTCGCATCGCATCACCAGGCAGTCGCACACTCTCCAGACACAAGTGTGCAGCTGCATAAAACTACATGCAGATGCACGCTCCTGTCAGGAGAATGTGCGACTGCCTGGTGATGCGATGCGAGACTCGCGCATGTGTGTAACTCCGGCCTTAATTTGATATACAGCCATGATAACGCCCGACAGCTGGAGGCTGCAGCCATGAGCTTTATCTGTGTTGGTATCAGAATACGGGGACAATACACCGATTGTTTTATTTATTCATTTATTTTTATACCAAGATACTCACCCGCAGACAGTTGCACTGCTTTCTCCGCCTACTGGCCATCCTGCCGCCTGTGATTGGTTCCAGTCAGCTGACATGCTGCCACTCAGGGTGGGGGCGCATCTAAGTGCAACCAATAATACACGCCAGTGGGCGGGGAAAGCAATGAATATTCAATGAGGGTTAATTGTCGGCTCCAGAAGGGAAAACATGACCTGGAAGTAGCTTGCCACCATGGCGGAGTTTTAGTGAGTAAACCGCGCGCGCTCCTACCCCCTATTCCTTCTACCAACATTTTTAATCTCCGGATTCTGGTTCCCATAGACTTATCATAGACGTAACAGATCCCGGACTGGATCCGGTATTTTTTTTTTAAATTCAGCAGGGACCCGCCGGTCCCTGTTTTCTGCGAGTACGACCAGTTCTAACAATTGTACCTGCTGATTCCAGGTGTTTCTTTAGCTCTTGGCTCTTTGATAACTCTTCTGATAATCTTTTCCCTCCTCTGTCTGAAATCTTGCAGGGAGCACCTGGTTGTGGCCTGTTTATGGTGAAATGATGTTCTTTCCACTTCTGCATTATGGCCCCAACCGTGCTCACTGGAACCTTCAGTAGTTTAGAAATTCTTCTGTAACCAATGCCATCAGTGATTTTTACAACAATAACATTGTAAGGGTCTTGAGACAGCTCACTGCTTTTACCCAGATGTTTCTTGTGTGGCACCCAAGTAATGAGAAACCTTTTTATAGGTCATTAGATGAACCAGATGATATTTTTTTACTAAGTGGCAGGACTGCTTTCTAATCACATAGAAATTTCTGCTGGTGTCATGACTTTCCATGGCTTACGTACCTATCTTTCTTCATGTGTCATACACCCCCCCCCCCCACCCCCATAAGTAAATTATCATTGTTAGACATAGGTTAATTTAAGACAACTATTGTTTGATTTCTTTGATGGTGTGGATTGGATGACTTGGTACCGACATCTAGTGAGAAATTCATGTCAATAGCATCTTAAGAAGTATATTTACTTAGAAAATGGATGTGTTCAATATTTATTTCACCAGCTCAGTGGTTAGCACTCTAGTCTTGCAGCGCTGGGCTCCTGGGTTTTAATCACACCAAGGACAACATCTGCAGGCAGTTTGTATGTTCTCCACGTGTTTGCTGGGTTTTCTACGGGTTCTCAGTTTTCTTCCACACTTCAAAAAACATACTGGTGGAGAATTTAGTTTGTGAGCCCCAATGAGAACAGACATAACTATATCTGTAAAGAATTGTGGACTTAATAGCACTATATAAGTGAGAGAAAAAAATTCTTGGACTTTTTTTTTTTTTAATTCATTGGTGGACAATCCCTTTAAAATATTGAGCACACATTTAAATAACACAAGGGTCAGATTAGAAAGACAGACCGATAGATGTGTATAATTCATTTTATTTTTTTCTCCACACATCTTTACAACACTGACAGAACAGATGGTTAAATCAAGAACGAAACAGCAGATTGAGAATTTTTTTTCATTTTATTATGAATCTCCAAGTTATTCATTCTTGTCATTCCTGTGGACGTGGCTGACTACGTGCTGCACATCCCAAACACAAGAGTCTGCTATTGTAAAGGATCATTCCTCGAAGGCTGTAAAGAGCGGTACACATGTACGCAGCAATACACACTGCTGTTCAGACTTACACAGACCAGGAATTTGTGACACTCAGACTATAGAAAAATAATGTTTCCCATAAATATTGGAAATAGAACCAGAAACCCACAGCTAAAGAATAGTATAAGGGTAAGTGCACATGTTCAGTATTTGTAGCAGATTTTTCTGCTGCACATACTGAAATGTTGTCAGGAAAAACACTGCATAAAATATGCCAATATTTGCTGCTTATACCCCCTTGAAGGGATGAAAAACTCTGCAAAAACTATGAAAGAATTGACATGAAAAGACATGCATGTGCATGAGCGTTCAACATTTCTCACTTTGCTGGTACTGTAAAATGCTGTGTTTTACAGTGGGAAAACACTCAGCAAAAAGCTGTCGGACAAACAAGGTTACCCTCTCTCGATTGTCGCATATACGTGAATCACCCGAAGAGTCAGGTGTACTGTACTGGGAGAGCAGAACGAGACCCTGCCAAACTCATCTGGCAGCGGTTTATCTGGCTGGAGAACAGGAGTTCAATCCGCCGATCCTCATCTTCCCTGATATCATCTGTCAAGGAAAAGTTGGGTGCCCTCGCACATTGGGTGGTCAGCGGCTTTGGCAGACTATAATCTAATATGTATGGGGGAAGGCTTTAGACCCAAAGACACAAACTCTGAAGTCTTAGGCTAGGTTCACGCACTGCGTTTTTTTGACGCTGTGTTTTTGTGCGTTTCTTGCGGCAAAAAACGCACCCGCATCAAAAACCGCGTAAAAAACGCGCGCGTTTTGGTGCGTTTTTTGCTGCGTTTTTGCTCACTGCGTCTTTATGCGTTTTTTGTCAGTGAACAAAAAAAAAAAAAAAAAGGTCTGATGTCATTTCCTTCTTCAATATGTTCTTCATTCTCCACTAGTGTATGCAGGAGAGCAGACAGCTGCAGAACTACAAGGCTCAGCATACTCCATCCAATAGTGTATGCAGGAGAGCAGACAGCAGCTGCAAAACTACAAGGCTCAGCATACTCCATCCAATAGTGTATGCAGGAGAGCAGACAGCAGCTGCAAAACTACAAGGCTCAGCATCCTCCTTCCAGGACTGTATGCAGGATTTCTTTGCCCCCCCCCCCCAAACAAAAAAAATGACATGGGCTTCGCCATATTTTTGTATGCTAGCCGGGTACAGCAGGCAAGTACGGGCTGCCCCCAACCCCCAGCTGCCTATTTGTACCCGGCTGGGAACCAAAAATATAGAGAAGCCCTTTTTTTTTTAATTATTTCATGAAGTTCATGAAATAATTAAAAAAAAAAAAATGACGTGAGCTTCGCTTAATTTTTGTGTCCAGCCGGGTACAACTAGGCAGCTGGGGATTGGAATCCACAGTGCAGGGTGCCCATGCTTTCTGGGCACCCCCGCTGCGAATTGCAGTCCGCAGCCACCCCAGAAAATGGTGCTTTCACAGAAGCGCCATCTTCTGGCGCTGTATCCAACTCTTCCAGCTGCCCTGATGCTGGGTGGCTAACTGGGTAATAATGGGGTTAGGGCTAGCTGTATATTATCAGCTGGCCCTAAGCCCGAAATTCATGGTGTCACGCCAATATTAGACATGGCCACCATGAATTTCTAGTAAAGATAAAAAAACCACAACACACAGAAAAATATTTTTATTAGAAATAAAACACAACACAATTAGTGACTCCATCTTTATTGAAATAAAGAACCCCCCCTCCGCAGTAATCCTGGGTTAAGGGTCCCGCGCCGTCCAATCCGGATCCAATATCATCTG
This sequence comes from Anomaloglossus baeobatrachus, assembly GCF_048569485.1. Classification (NCBI taxonomy): domain Eukaryota; kingdom Metazoa; phylum Chordata; class Amphibia; order Anura; family Aromobatidae; genus Anomaloglossus; species Anomaloglossus baeobatrachus. The sequence goes on from NC_134359.1 coordinate 107,652,797, forward strand.
ATCGGTTTGCTGGAAGGCAAAGCGATCAGATGATGTGTCAGGTTCAAGTGCCTGAATCACATCACACATCAGCTGATTGTATAAAAGCCGTTTATACAAATGCATCGGTGCAAAAGAAAAAAAAAAATACTCACTTATGTGCTGATTACCGGCAGCTCCTAGAGCGAGTTTGATCCCGTCCGATCGCTGCAGGAGCTGCCGGTAATCAGGGATGAAGTCTCCTGACGCATCCGCTGATAGGTTAAACCGGCCGGCCGCTGGCGTCACCCCGAGACTTACGATCAGCTGATACGTCAGGTGACTGCATCAGGTGATCCATCGCCAGGTCCTGCATCCTGCAGGCATACGTACCCGGGGAGACTGCACACACCCGGAGCGGCGGTATCGGGAGGAGGATCTGGGAGCAGGCATGGCACCGGGAGTCTGCAGACAGGTGAGTATGACTTTTTTTTTTTCTACTGTTCACTTTTGATTTCGCAGCCGCTTCCACCTCCCGCCCGAACATGGCGCCGCACGGCAGCATACATGCACAGGACGGGAGGTGGACGCAGCGGTGACGGTACCGGGAGGATTCACGCTTCTGTGTTTACTGACAGAAGGAATCCTCTTCCTGTACATGTCACTTTTCTACCCACCTCCTGCGTTTATAGCTGCTTTTTTGGTCTTAGAAACGTACCAAAATGCACCAAAACGCAGCTATTTGCGTTTCTCATTGCGTTTTTCAACATCCCATTGCACTCAATGGATGAAAAGCGCAGTGGAAAACTCGGGAATAATTGACATGCTGCGTTTTTGTGGCACCACAAAAACGCAGCTGAAAAAAAACGCTGTGTGGGGACAGCAAAAATGAAAACTCATAGACTTTGCTGGGGAAGCAAAGTCATGCAGTTTTCTGAGTAAAAACACACTCTAAAACTGCACAAAAACGCCGCGAAAAACGCACTGTGTGAACTTACCCTTAAATGCTGCTAATTATACAAGTGCAACATAGAAAATCACCAGGCAGTGCTAGTGAAATACAGTACCGGTACTTCCTCAAAAATAAGACCTACCTAGAAAATAAGCCCTAGCAGGATATTACAGTATTTTTGGAGAATGCTTGAAATAGAAGCCCTACTCCAAAAATAATCCCAAGTTACATTCAGGGCACGCTTTAGGGGGATTCAAACGTTGCAATTTCTCAGGGCTCCACTCTTTTCGGGACCCCAGCAGTTGTATTCCAAGGTCCAGATTGTTTAAGGACCTGTGATGACTTCACAGTCATGTGGCTTAATGTCTCTTAATTGCTGAAATCTAAAAGAACTGAACAAGAGACAGCTGGTATGCAGGACCGGCATTGGGGGGGATGGGAGAGAAAACTGTGCAATTTTACACGCCCCCTATTCTTCTAGGGGCCCCAGGGATTATATAATGATGATAATACTGCAACAGGACCTCTGTGACATCACATCATGTGACCAAAGGTATATATATATGTATATAATATTATATATATATATATATATATATATATATATATATATATATATATATATATATATATGTGTATATATATATATACAAGTAAAATATATCTTTGTACCGTGTTAGCCAGTAGAGATAAAAAAATTGTTTAAAAGAACAGAGAGTTCTCAGTGGTTGATACCTTTTAATGGCTAACTGAAAAGATGGTAATAATTGCAAGCTTTCGAGACTACTCAGGTCTCTTCATCAGGCATGGTATAACACAAAATCTGAAGAGTCACGTATTTATACACAACAGGACTTAGAATAGTGCAGTAAAAAAAAAAAAAAAAAAAAAAAAAAGAACAAGTTATATGAAACAGAACTATCTCTATGGCAGGGGGACAAGCTGTTCTAGCCATAAATACTGCTGCAGTTCAGTGTGAAAGTTTTATTGTCCTTTGATAAGGGTCTGGTCCAGGGCTGTGACACGCTCGGATGGTCAGAGGAGCACATCTTTTAACTGATGTAAAAAGACATGAATCCATGAGACACATTCATTCCTTCTCTGAATGTGTCAAAGGTCATCATAAGTTTGTACTCCCATAGTCTCCTGTCTCTCTGGGACTTGAAGTTTCCTTTCAATACCAGCAATTTCATGTCCATGATGCTGTGGTCTGGGTTACAAAAATGTTTGTATGTATGCATATATATATATGTGTGTGTGTGTATGTACAGTATACATATGTGTGTAGGTGTATATGTGTGTGTGTAATATATATATATATATATATATATATATATATATAAAAATAAAATGTGTGTATATGGATGGATAAAGCAGAGATAGGTAATCACAAATTTGATAGAGAGATTGACAAATAGATAGATATATCAATATATAGATAAAAGATAGGCTAGATAGAAAAAAGAGGGATAGACCGACAGATACATGTGTTACAAACAGGGTTTGCAGAGTTATGTTGATGCTCCAGATTGTCATATGATCATATTTTAATAAATGTTGATAATTTTATTTAAGAATGAATGTGTATTGTTGTTAATGGGAAAAAAGTAAGACCTCCACAGTAAGTAAGTTTTTTGGAGCCAAAAATAATATAATATAAGACCCAGTCTTATTTTCAGGAAAAACTCTGTAGCTCAGCAGTTCGACGTTCCCATCAAACTCCCATGGCCGTCTCCCGCTTCCACTCCCAGCCGATCTGATAATAATTTCTTAGACAGGTCATCATTATTAAAATCCTGGACAAGCCTTTTCAAAGTTTATGGTGCCAATGAATAGTAAAGCTTCATGATCCTTTTCTACCAACTTAAAACAGAATCAAATGATAGCAAAACAGCAACCTGCAAGTGTAGCTGGAGCATTACCCATGGCTTTAAACAAGAAGTGCAGGGGGCTGAATGCACGTCTATTATGAAATCATGCATTATTGAGATATTCCCATGCCTCGGCTCATGGAACATTTATTAGGCGGCACATTGCGACCATAAACTTAACTGGAGGTTCTGGGGCTGCACAGTTGATGATCGTGGCCTAGTAATAGTGCCATCCAAAGCAATCAGCTCCTCCTATTCTGGCTCGCTTTCTGTCTGCTCACACCAGCAATATATACGGATTATTTCATTGAAACAATGTATACAAATACACAAAGTCAGACTTACTTTGTAACCATCTCTCTCGCTTTTGTTTCGTTTTTTCCTTTTTTGATAGGATTATTTTCTCTTCTGTAACAGATGAAGACAAAGATGAAATTGCATATACACAATGAGGAGGGCCGTCTCATATATATATATATATATATATATATATATAAATATATATATATATATATATATGTATATATATATATATATATCTATGGCTGTGCACATACATGGATCACACAAGTGTTATATCTGCCACAGCAGTCCTACAGCACAAGTACATCCTCTCTCTATGGCTTTTAGCATCTATGGCTTATCTGTACAACTAGGCTACACATTTCAATTATACACTTCTGATACCCAGCTCACTAGTCTAAAGCTATAGCAAAAGGCCCATAATTCCAAAGTGGTCAGCTCAGATAATAAAGTAAAAATATAGCGGCCAGGTTATAACTTCAATCAACCCAGAAATCACTTCTTTAAAATCAAAACAAAACAAAAAAAAAGCCAAGAGCAGCATAATGTATGGGCAGAGACCCCGATTCCAGTGATGCATCACTTACTGGGCTGCTTGCTGCAGTTTTGATAAATTCAATTTTTATCTGTTACAGCTCTACCAGTTCTCTGACTGCGGAGCTCTGCATAACCCCGCCCTTCACCAATAATTGGCAGCTTTCTCTCTACACTGTGCATAGGCAGAAAGCTGTAAACCAATGGTGGAGATAGTATTATACCGAGCTCATGAATATAGAAGACAACATGGCAGCAGGTTTACTAGTCCTTTAGTGATCATCTCCTGCCAATAAAAACAATGATTTTGTCAAAACTACACTAAGCAGCCCAGTGAGTGATACATCGCTGGAACGAGGGTCTCTGTCTCTACAATATGCTGTTCTCAAATAAACTGGCAAAAACCTATTAACAGACTCTTTCAAAAATTTCCCATCTTGTAATGTTGTAGCATATTGCAGTCCTAGGATATGTCATAAGACTATGATTGCAGGTATGACCTTTTGAAGAGTCTGTCAAGACAAAATGACTGTTCAAACAAAGCACAAGCTCTTGCTGCACTCTTTGTCTGGACAGTTTATTACACTTTTGTATCTGTTTGATTTGCAATTTTCCACCCACTTCTTTCTTGATTGACAACTCTGACTTTACAGAGGGGGGAAGGAGATAGATTGAAATAAACAGGTGGGTGTGAAGATTTACTGAACTCTTCCGCCAAGTCAAGAGTGTACCGAGCACCTGTGCTTGGTTTGACCAGTCATTCTGTGCTCACAGATTCCCTTTAATATTGCGGTGACATGGATCAGACAGTGATGACATATCCTTGGTATGTGACAATACTTAATTCAGTGTGAAAACATCTTTATCGCTACCAACTACAGACATTTTCCTTCTGTGTGCACACAATGTAGTATGAATAGAATAGAAAACTAACGATGTAGGTGGTATAGTGTATTTTCATGTCACCCATCACACAGCTGCAGTAGGTCATTTCATGCACTGCAGCCAATCATCACTTCATATACAGGAAAGAATGGACATCGTGCATGTGCCTAGTAGGTAGTGGCACCCACTGCCACCTTAGAAAGAGGTTTCCAGCAGTCTACAGTCTCCTATATTCTATGTAAGGGGACTGAGCCAATATATTTCATGGAGAACCTCACACACTGTATTTTTCGGTTTATAAGACGCACCCCAAATTCAGAGCAAAAAAGGGTGGAAAAAATGGGGTCCATGTTATAATCCGGTGGTTTTTACTGGAGGGGGCGACAGTGGTGGTGGAGCGAGGGTCACTGGAGGCAGGGGCGGTGGGTGACCCAGAAACTGTCAGCTATGCTGGGGCAACAGTGCTGGGACGGCAGCGGCAGCTGCTTTGCTGGTTCTGGTGCTCGGGCTGCGGGCGGTGAAAGCTTCAAAAGAAATGGTGTCCGGAGTCCGCGCAGAGTGAGTTCTCGGCTCAATGGCAAGCCAAGATCTCATCTGCGCAAGCGCCACCTCCGGGCACCATTTTCCTTAAGTTCGCAGCTGGGAGATCAATGGTCCGGAAGCGGCACGTGTGCAGATGAGATCTTGAGCCAAGAGCTCCATTTGCACACGCGCCGACTCCTGGCGCCATTATTTGAAGTTGTCACCACCCGCAGCCCCAGCAAAGCCGCCACAACTCCAGCCGCAGCAGACCCCCACACAGCCGCAGCAGACCCCACACAGCCGCAGCAGACCCCCACACAGCCGCAGCAGACCCCACACAGCCGCCACAGCATTCTCCCGGCCTCCTGTGACCGCTCTCCACCACCCCCGGTAAGCTACATTCAGATTATAAGATGCACCCCTCACTTTCCTTTCCTCCCAAAAGTGCATCTTATAATCCAAAAAATACAGTATCTCTAAAAATCCAACAGTGTTTGGTGCTATGATCATGTATTTTATAGCTTATACTGTCCTTACACCAGGGGCCTTCTGCTAAGTCTTCACTCCTCTACAGAGGAATACAATGGATCCAATTCCAGAAACAAATCAAGCACAATGGCCCTCCAGATAGGAAAACTGACGGCACTTCCTAACAAATGTGAAGAGGTGCAGGAAATACATTTTAAAACTGAAACTCTTAGAGCATAAAAAAGCCGGTTTTATGTGAGCCTAGAAGCCAGCGTCAAGGCGTATCTCTTATGCTTGGTCCCAAATGCCTCTACTTGTGTTGAAAATGCTTATAATTATATGGGTGGGCAGGAATCTGGTAATAAGAAATTAAAAATCTTCTAAACTGGTGGGAAGGAGTTGTCCGTCAGAAGTCATACCTTAGCGTCTCAGAGTGCATTCTGCTATTGTCAAATGCTTTAAAGTTAGGAAGTGTGTCATAAATGGAGTTAATAGCTATACAGCTCAAAGGCTGGGGCCTTGGACCACTACCCGCGTCAGGGTACATATTTGCATCTTTGGTTAAAATCCTGAAAGTTTTGGTAGCTGACAACAGAAAAGAATGCAGTATCTCCCTGATTTATGCATATATCATATTTATATGTGGTATGTATAGAATGCTGGAAGGATGGTCAGTAATATGAAGGCCGTATTGTTTCTCTGAGATGTTCCTGGGGGAAAATATTACAGACTGCATAAATATGGCTGCAAACTGGATTCGAATCCTATCTAAATCAGCTGTCCTCCCCTTATTTCAGTGGAATGAAGAGTGAGGGGTCCTTTAATACCCTTTATAACATCTTATCTAAGGAATATCAGTGCAGACCCCAGAAGAAGCAACGAGTATTGTAGATCTGTCCATATTTCCTATGGCGTTCTCCACAAGAAATGATTACAGATCCAATATGTAAGATGTACAGTATATCACAAAAGTGAGAACATCCCCCACATTTTTGTGAATATATTATATCTTTTAATGGGACAAAACTGAAGATCTGACACTTTGATACTAAGTAAAGTAGTCAGTGTACAGCTTGTATAACAGGGTAAATTTGGTGCGCACTTTAAATAACTTAACACAAGCAGACCATGATCCCTTCCCTTAGGAAACTGGGCCGCAGGGCAGTATTCAGACATGATAACGACCCCAAACACACTACGAAACGAGCACTACCTTGCTAAAGAAACTGAGTAGAGATGCTACAATGCTGGCCAAAAGTATTGGCACCCCTGCAATTCTGTCAGAGAAGACTCAGTTTCTTCTTGAAAATGATTGCAATCACAAATTCTTTGGTATTATTATCTTCATTTATTTTGCTTGCAATAAAAAAAACACAAAAGAGAATGAAACAAAAATCAAATCATTGATCATTTCACACAAAACTCCAAAAATGGGCCAGACAAAAGTATTGCCACCCTTAGCCTAATACTTGGTTGCACAACCTTTAGCCAAAATAACTGCGAATACCTGCTTCCGGTAACCATCAATGCGTTTCTTACAATGCTCTGCTGGAATTTTAGACCATTCTTCTTTGGCAAACTGATCCAGGTCCCTGAGATTTGAAGGGTGCCTTCTCCAAACTGCCATTTTGAGATCTCTCCACAGGTGTTCGATGGGATTCAGGTCTGGAGTTATTGCTGGACACTTTAGTAGTCTCCAGTGCTTTCTATCAAACCATTTTCTAGTGCGTTTTGAAGTGTGTTTTGGGTCATTGTCCTGCTGGAAGACCCATGACCTCTGAGGGAGACCCAGCTTTCTCACACTGGGCCCTACATTATGCTGCAAAATTTGTTGGTAGTCTTCAGACTTCATAATGCCATGCACACGGTCAAGCAGTCCAGTGCCAGAAGCAGCAAAGCAACCCCAAAACATCAGGGAACCTCCGCCATGTTTGACTGTAGGGACCGTGTTCTTTTCTTTGAATGTCTCTTTTTTTTCCCCTGTAAACTCTATGTTGATGGCTTTTCCCAAAAAGCTCTACTTTTGTCTCATCTGACCAGAGAACATTCTTCCAAAACATTTTAGGCTTTCTCAGATAAGTTTTGGCAAACTCCAGCCTGGCTTTTTTATGTCTCGGGGTAAGAAGTGGGGTCTTCCTGCATATCCTACCATACAGTCCCTTTTCATTCAGATGCCAACGGATAGTACAGGTTGACACTGTTGTACCCTCGGACTGCAGGGCAGCTTGAACTTGTTTGGATGTTAGTCGAGGTTCTTTATCCACCATCCGCACAATCTTGCGTTGAAATCTCTCGTCAATTTTTCTTTTCCTTCCACATCTAGGGAGGTTAGCCACAGTGTCATGGGCTTTAAACTTCTTGATGACACTGCGCACCGTAGACACAGGAACTTTCAGGTCTTTGGAGATGGACTTGTAGCATTGAGATTTCTCATGCTTCCTCACAATTTGGATTCTCAAGTCCTCAGACAGTTCTTTGGTATTCTTTCTTTTCTCCATGCTCAATGTGGTACACACAAGGACACAGGACAGAGGTTGAGTCAACTTTAATCCATGTCAACTGGCTGCAAGTGTGATTTAGTTATTGCCAACACCTGTTAGGTGCCACAGGTAAGTTACAGGTGCTGTTAATTACACAAGTTAGAGAAGCATCATATGATTTTTCAAACAGTGCCAATACTTTTGTCCACCCCCTTTTTATGTTTGGTGTGGAATTATATCCAATTTGGCTTTATGAGAATTTAGTTGTTTTTTTTTTCCATTGAAGACAAATTAAATGAAGATAATACCAAAGAATTTGTGATTGCAATCATTTTCAAGAAGAAACTGAGTATTATCTGACAGAATTGCAGGGGTGCCAATACTTTTGGCCAGCACTGTATACTGACCAAGCATATCTCCAGACCTAAACCCTATTGAGCATGCAATCGGAAGGTGGAGGAGCGTAATGTCTCTAACATCCACCAGCTCCGTGATGTCATCATGGAGGATGGAGGAGGATTCAGTGGCTCCTGAGAAGCTCTGGTGACTTTCATGCTCAAGATAGTTAAGGCAGTGCTTGAAAATAATGGTGACCACATAAACTATTGACTCTGTGAGCACAATTCATGCACTCACATTTGTTGCCAGCCCTTTAGACATTAATGGCTGTATGTTGAGTTATTTAGAGGTCACAAAGTTTCACTGTTATATAAGCTGTACACTGACCACTTTACATTGTATCAAGTGTCATATCTTCAGTGTTATCCCATGAAATCTAAAATATATATTTGCCAGGGTGTTGTCTTGCTAAATTCTCCTAAAAAGGGGCTGAAAGCCCGTACTTCCGAAGCGCTCACTGATATCCTAATCAGGCACGAATACCATACTAAGATTCTTTATAGCAAGCTATTATTTATTTTAATAGCACATGAATAATCAATGGTACAGAGGCATTAGCACTACTTTATAGTCATAGAATCTTATACAATAACAGAAATATGCATCAACATTACCGTATGTTGTAGCACTCCTTTCTCATCGGAGGGACTCGATTAGTGAGAAGGAAGACAACCCGGCCTCTGCATCACAGGCGCAGTGCGTCTACTTGAGCGTCCTGGAAATGTCCGTCTCACTGAGCGAGCCCTATATTTTTATACCAAACTTTGTACATTGTGGTCGTTTTGTGCACTGAGTATTACAATTGGTGACCAGCATGTAATTGCTGAGTCATGGTCATGTAACCTGACCACATGCTGCTGTGGGCACCAGTAGCTTCCTACACATGTTGCTGGCTGACCACTGGTTTCCTGCATATGTTGCAAACTAACCACTGGTTTCCTGCATATGTTGAACTGTAAGCGTTCCTTCCTCATAATAGTGGTTTGTTCAAGACCTACTAACACGTACTCTTCATCATGGTGAAATTGGTCAACCAGAGGACACCTCTCTGATATGGAGTTTGGATGGATCAATAAGACCTGTGATCACTATCTTTTGATTAGGATTCCTATCTAATCACACTCATTCTTCAGTCATATCACATTGGTATCACAGGTGTACTCACGTTTGTGATATACTGTATGTCACCAATCCTGATATATATGTCCCTATTCTGGTGGTATACTGTTACTCTATTTTATGCCTTTTATTTTAGAATGTTTTTGCTTTTATGTATGTCTTTTTTTTAACTTTTTTAAGCACTGTACTTTATGTATATTAAATGTAAAATTGGAACCCACAAACCCTGAAGAGGACGAGAGTAGCTAGGTTGTGTTACCCTGTTTATGCAAGAAAGGTACGTATCAGGTGCTTGGGAAAGCTGGGTGGTGTGTGTGCTACTGTGTGACCCAGTGCAGGCCCCTTACTAGTTTATCAAAATGGTGAGTGATGGCTGTGAAAAGTGTGGTGTGGATGTGGACTGTGGGGCGTACTTTGCTCATTGTCAGCCTATTGTAACAGGTGAGGAGACGTGTAAGTGTCGGAAGCGGAGTTCCCTCTACAGTAGCATCCAGTGGAACGTCTGTCCTGAGCGAGTGGGATTGGTGACGAGTTAGTGGCGGTAGACATGTGCTCCTGATAAATCAGTGGATGTGGTGCTGGTGGAGTTCCTGACATAGTAGAATGCAGATGTTTTCAAGAGACAAACTCTGTGCCAAAGACATCACTGGGAGACAATAAATGTGTTTTAAAATTAGAAACAAACTCCAATGCGTACAGGTTATTAAAGAAGTTACCTGCCAAATAATTACTTTATTAACTCATCTGGGCCCAACATCAAGCACGGGGTGTATAAACACACTTAAGAGTCCAATCTTTCAACCGCGTATCTTCATGCTGACATGTTACTGCAAAGTCCTCTTACAATGCATTCCAAATCTCAGTGTTGTATGTGCAGCGAACAAACAAAATGTTCTGTATAAATCAGCAGCGATCACACCGTCAGACCAAGTCACACACCCCGGGCATGCTTCCACCGCTGTGCTCTTGGGAGATCCGAGGAGTGGTACACTCAGCATTATCGATGTGCTTATGATAGATTTTATTTAACCTTTCAGATGAAAGTCAAATATAAAGTATACCCGGGATAAAGGTCTTTACAACGCTTCTAGAACTGTGCTCGAAAATCCTCAAACCTCACCTTGAGGACCGGGTGGGATTGTTGTTTCTAACATTTCCTAGAATTCTTTTAATCCTCCCAGACATAGATTTTTTGTAGTGTAGTAATAATATGAGACAATTCTAGTTTGGATGTTTCTTGAGCATCTACCTCTGGGTGTGTAATTCTTATTTTACTAGAAAGGCGTCTAAACTGCCATACAGACTAAGTTCTCCCGAAGAGTATAAAGCCTGCTTTACACGTTGCAATTTCGCATACGATATCGTATGCGTCCGTAACCGCCCCATCGTATGTGCAGCATGTTTAATTTGTTGAACGTGCCGCACAAACGATTAACCCCCGTCACACGCACTTACCTTCCATACGACCTTGATGTGGGTGGCGAACATCCACTTCCTGGAGTGGGAAGGACGTTCGGCGTCACATAGACATCACGCGGCAGCCGGCCAATAGAAGCGGAGGGGCGGAGATGAGTGGGACGTAAACATCCCGCCCACCTCCTTCCTTCCGCATTGCTGGCCGGGAGCCGCGGGACGCAGGTAAGATCTGTTCATCGTTCCCGGGGTGTCACACACTGCAATGTGTGCTACCCCGGGTACGATGAACAATCTGACGTGCAATTCTAGAGAAAGGTACGATGTGTATGCGATGAAGGATTCAACGTTCAATCGCAATCGCACGTACCTGTCACACACTACAATGTACCTTACAATGCCGGATGTGCGTCACTTACGGCGTGACCCCGCCGACACATTGTAAGATACATTGCAGTGTGTAAAGCAGGCTTAATACCAGATTATTGCTACAGAACTATTGTTTTCTGGGGATAGCCTGTTTTCTTATAACTGTGTTTTGAGCTGTTCTACCGTTATTCGTTCTGAAAGTGTAAAAATTAACTGATAATGATAATAATAATTATTATTATACCTTTATATAGCGCTAATAATTCCACAGTGCTTTACATACATTGGCAACACTGTCCCCATTGGGGCTCACAATCTAAATTCCCTATCAGTAAGTTTTTGGAGTATGGGAGGAAACCGGAGAACCTGGAGGAAACCCACACAAACACCTGGAGAACATACAAACTCCTTGCAGATAGTGTCCTTAGTGGGACTTGAACCCAGAACCCCAGTGCTGCAAGACTGCAGTGCTAACCACTGAGCCACCGTGCACTGATCTCTAGGTATTACAATATTCCTCGCCACAAGAAGGCGACCTGACTCCGATGTGTCCCTAGACCAGGGGTGGGGAACCTCCGGCCCGCGGGCCGCATGCGGCCTGCCATGACCTTTTGTGCGGCCCCCGGGCAGATTCCCGGGGGCGCAGTACTCCGGCCACCGCCGTGATTTTACCGGCCGCCGGCCCTTTAAATCTCCACATGCGCTGCTTGAACGCACCAATGAGCTCTTTCGCTGGCAGGTGTCAGCGTGCTCAGAACTCGACTCTGTGGGTGGGTTTAGCGCTCTGCGTGCGCTTCCGTCCCACAGCATTGTGATGCCCCCCATACCGCCCCTTCTCTGGTACAGCGTGCCCCATCAGTGAAGTGTGCCGCCCGCTCCCCTGCGCCTCCCGCTCACCGGTGCAGCGTGCCCCATCAGTGGAGTGTGCAGCTCTCAGTATGTGTACCGCCCACTCCCCTGCGCCTCCCGCTCACCGGTGTAGCATCGTGCCCCATCAGTGGAGTGTGCAGCTCCCAGTATGTGTACCGCCCGCTCCCCTGCGCCTTCCGCTCTCCGGTGTAGCATCGTGCCCCATCAGTGGAGTGTGCAGCTCCCAGTGCTGTCTTCTTTCCAATGCTGTGTACCCCTTAGTGACGTCAGTGCCCCCCAGTCTCCTAGTGATGTCTGCGTGCCCCCCACTTAGTGATGTCTGCGTGCCCCCCACTTAATGATGTCTGCGTGCCCCCCACTTAATGATGTCTGCGTGCCCCCCACTTAGTGATGTCTGCATGCCCCCCACTTAGTGATGTCTGTGTGCCCCCACTTAGTGATGTCTGCGTGTCCCCCACTTAGTGATGTCTGTGTGCCCCCACTTAGTGATGTCTGTGTGCCCCCCACTTAGTGCTGTCTGTGTGCCCCCCCACTTAGTGCTGTCTGTGTGCCCCCCCCACTTAGTGCTGTCTGTGTGCCCCCCCACTTAGTGATGTTCGTGCTCTCTGTGCTGCCCTAGTGATGTGTGTGCCACCCCAGTGCCGTCTGTGCCCCACAGCAATGCTTACGCCTCCCTGTGACCTAGTTATGTCTGTTCCCCAGCCCCTCTTGTCATGTATATGCCCCCAGCATCTCCTGTCATGGATATGCCCCAGCATCTCCTGTTATGTGTATGCCCCAACCCCTCCTGTGATATATACATCACATTGGAGATGCTAGGAGGCATATACATCACACGCTGGGGTATATACATCACATTGGAGATGTTGGGCCGGTACATATCACAGGAGCGTCTGGGCACATATACCTCACAGGAGGGGCTGGGGGCATATACCTCACAGGAGGGGCTGGGGGCATATACCTCACAGGAGCGTCTGGGCGCATATACCTCACAGGAGGGGCTGGGCGCATATACCTCACAGGAGGGGCTGGGCGCATATACCTCACAGGAGGGGCTGAAAGCATATACATCATAGAAGGGGGCTGGGGGCATATACATGTGTGATGTAGGTGTCTCCTGTGATGTATATACAGCAGTCCCAGCGTCTCCTGTGTGATGTATATCCCAACAGCCCCTTCAGCCATGTATGTGTCTCCTGTGATTTATATACACCAGTCCCTGTGTCTGTTGTGTGATGTATGTAGTCTACAAATATTATTATCACAAAGAGTTGCCTGCGCTCCAGACCGAGACAAACCTGGAAAAGAGAGAAGCAACATAAGTATCACTGAATATCACAGCCGCACAAATCAGAAGCCGCTCCAGCCATTACAGTAAGGGTGAGTTAATAAACTGTTTGACCAAATATAGTTGGTTCATTTTCACATTGATAATTTTGTGCGGCCCCCGAAGGTTGGCAGAAATTTCCAAATGGCCCCCGGCAGAAAAAAGGTTCCCCACCCCTGCCCTAGACCATACAGTGCACCTGAACAACCAAACACTTTCTTCTCGCTCAATCCTTCACCTAAAAAAATAAATTAAGAATGCCCACACAACTTGATCATCAAAATATGTGTTAAAGAGCACCAACCACCAGGATTTTCATATAAAAACAAAAGCCAGTGCTATACTGGCGCTATCATGCTGATTCTATACATATCTTTAGTTGTAAGATCGGATGTATACTTTATGAAATACAGGCAAGTAAAGTTTGTGACATGCACTGTTATTTGACTGATAGCTGCTGCAGAATATCTAATAGATGGGTCGGGTTTTGCTAGTTATTCCCGACCTTGTCTGCATGTCTGTCCTTCCTCCTCCTGTATCTGCTTTTACAGGGGGAGGAAGGCGGGAGGAAGAACAGGAAAGCAGACAGGGGCGGGAATAACTAGCAAAACCCAAGCCACTTATTAGATATTTTGTAGCTGCTATCAATCAAATAACAGTGCATTTCACAAATGTTACTTGCCTATATTTCAGAAACTATACATCCGATCTCACAACTAAAGGTATGTTTAGAATCAGCATGATAGCGCCAGTATAGCACTGGATTTAGTTTCTATAGGAAAATCCTGGTGGTTGGTCCTCTTTAACCCCTTCACGACCGCGGGCAGTAAAATTACGTCCTATTTTAACGTGACTTAACGACCAGGGACGTAATTTTACTGCCTAAACTTCATTTGATTGCCGTGGCCATAGCAACGGCTTTCAAATGATGTCCCCTGCTGTTTCTTACAGCAGGGGACCTTTGCTTCACCCCAGGGGGGGTGGCATCGCCACCCCCCATAGGCGATCGATGTGATTGGCTGTTCAAATCTGAACCGCCAACCACATCGTTCGCACTAATTTAGGCAAAAATAATGCCGGAATTAGTGCGATCCTGTGAGATCCAGCTATGAGATGCCGCAGCTGCTGCAGCATATCATAGGTGGACCTCAAACATGTCGCCCCCAGCCCCTGCAGCACTGATTGGAGCGATCGTGCTATGACGCGCAATCGCTCCAATCAGTGTGCAGTGGGGCGGTCTGATCTGGAGGTGGCCGCCCTCCCCAGGCCTGTCCTGGTCTGGGGACCCTCCCCCAACATGTCTGCAGCGTGGTGTGGCTGGTACTTTTGGTACCACGCCACCGCTGCTGCCGCCGCAGACGCCGCCTCTGCTGTCACCGCGCCTGCTCCAATGGTAAGTATTGCGCTTCGGCGATGGCCCCTGCGCGCTCCCGTGAAGGCCCCTGCGCGCTCCCGTGAAGGCCCCTGCCCGTGCCCCCCCCGATCTGCCCCCCTACGCCTCGATCTGCCCCCCCTACGCCCCGATCTGCCCCCCGGCATCCCGATCTGCTCCCCACGCGCTCTGCCTGCCTCCTCTGTCATCTGCTTCCAAGGTTCCTTCCTTCTGCTTTTGCTTCTCCGCCCCCTCTGCTCTCCCTCTGCCCCCCCCCATCTGCCCCCCCTCTCCCCATCCCCCCCATCCCCCCCATCCCCCTCTGCTCCCCCCGACGTCCTCTTACCTGCCTTCACGGGTCGTCCGAGGTCTTCACTGGCCCGATCACATCTGCCTCCATCGCTGGGTCCTTCTGCTGATCTGTTCAACGTCCTGCCTGCTGCTCCTGTAAAGCTGTCCATCTCACTGCCTTCTTGTTCCTCTGCAGCTCTTCTGGTCAGTGATCCTCCTGGTACTGTGAGTATAACTTTTTTTTTTTTCTTGTATCCTGTCCATTTTTACACCTCATCCGTCCGTGCGTCCCGCCAAGCGCTGATCAGGGATGCCGATAACGGATCGGCATCCCTGCTCAATTTTTGGCGTGACTTTTTTCCGTATTTGCGACGCTTTTTGTATCGCGTCCGTCCGTGCGTCCCGCCGAGCGCTGATCAGGGATGCAGATAACGGATCGGCATCCCTGCTCAATTTTTGGCGTGACTTTTTTCCGTATTCACGACGCTTTTTGTATCGCGTCCGTCTGTGCGTCCCGCCGAGCGCTGATCAGGGATGCAGATAACGGATCGGCATCCCTGCTCAATTTTTGGCGTGACTTTTTTCCGTATTCACGACGCTTTTTGTATCGCGTCCGTCTGTGCGTCCCGCCGAGCGCTGATCAGGGATGCAGATAACGGATCGGCATCCCTGCTCAATTTTTGGCGTGACTTTTTTCCGTATTTGCGACGCTTTTTGTATCGCGTCCGTCCGTGCGTCCCGCCAAGCTCTGATCAGGGATGCAGATAACGGATCGGCATCCCTGCTCAATTTTTGGCGTGACTTTTTTTCCGTATTCACGACGCTTTTTGTATCGCGTCCGTCCGTGCGTCCCGCCGAGCGCTGATCAGGGATGCAGATAACGGATCGGCATCCCTGCTCAATTTTTGGCGTGACTTTTTCCGTATTTGCGACGCTTTTTGTATCGCGTCCGTCCGTGCGTCCCGCCAAGCGCTGATCAGGGATGCACATAACGGATCTGCATCCCTGCTCAATTTTTGGCGTGACCTTTTTTTTTTTCCGTATCCCCAACGCTTTTTGTATCTCATCCGACCGTGCATCCTGCAGCGGCCGATCATTGTACCGCGTCTGTGTGTTTGAAAAGTTAAATGGCGTTCCTTCTCTTCTGAGCCCCGCCGTGCGCCCAAACAATTACTTTCCACCACATATGAGGTATCTGCGTACTCAGGAGAAATTGCACAATACGTTTTATGGCGCAGTTTTTCCTGAAACCGTTGTAAAAAAAAAAGCTACCTGGTTGATACAAAAATTTTGTGGTTAAAAAAAAAAAAAATAATTTTCACGGTTCAACGTTATCAACTTCTGTGGAGCCCCAGAGGGTACAAGGGGCTCACCAAACATCTAGATAAATTCCTTGAAGGGTCTAGTTCCGAAATGGGGTAATTTGTGGGGGAGCTCCACTGTTTAGGCACCATAGGGGGTCTCCAAACGTGACATGGCGTCCGCTAATGATTCCAACCAATTTTGCTGTCAAATGGCGCTCCTCTTCTGAGCCCCGCCATGCGCCCAAACAATTACTTTCCACCACATATGAGGTATCGTCGTACTCAGGAGAAATTGCACAATACGTTTTATGGTGCATTTTTTCCTGATACCCTTGTGAAAAAAAAGCTACCTGGTTCAAGTAACAGTTTTGTAATGAGAAAAAAAAAATTGTATTCATGGCTCAACATTATCAACTTCTGTGGTGCCCCTTGGGGCTCGCTAAACATCTAGATAAACTCCTTGAGGGGTCTAGTTTCCAAAATGGGGTCACATGTGGGGGAGCTCCACTGTTTAGGCACCATAGGGGTATCCAAAACGTGACATGGCGTCCGCTAATGATTCCAACCAATTTTGCTGTCAAATTGCGCTCCTTCTCTTCTGAGCCCCGCCATGCGCCCAAACAATTACTTTCCACCACATATGAGGTATCTGCGTACTCAGGAAAAAATGCACTATAAATTTTATGGTGAATTTTTTGCTGATACCCATGTGAAAAAAAAAGCTACCTAGTTGAAGCAACAGTTTTGTGGTAAAAAAAAATTTTTTTCTTTTCACGGCTCAACATTATAAACTTCTGTGAAGCCCCCAGGTGTTCAAAGTGCTCACCAAACATCTAGAAAAAATATTTGAGGGCTCTAGTTTCCAAAATGGGGTCACTTGTGGGGGAGCTCCATTGTTTAGGCACCTCAGGGGGTCTTCAAACCCGACATGGCGTCCGCTAATGAGTGCAGCTAATTTTGCACTCAAAAATTCAAATGGCGCTCCTTGCCTTCCGAGCACTGCCGTGTGTCCAAACATTTGATTTCCACCACATGTGAGGTATCTGCGTACTCAGGAGAAAATGCACAATACGTTTTATGGTGCATTTTTTCCTGATAGCCTTGTGGAAAAAAAAGCTACCTAGTTGAAGCAACCGTTTTGTGGTAAAAAAAAAAAAAAATTCTTATCACGGCTCAACGTTATAAACTTCTGTGAAGCCCCCAGGTGTTCAAAGTGCTCACCAAACATCTAGAAAAAATATTTGAGGGCTCTAGTTTCCAAAATGGGGTCACTTGTGGGGGAGCTCCATTGTTTAGGCACCTCAGGGGGTCTTCAAACCTGACATGGCGTCCGCTAATGAGTGCAGCTAATTTTGCACTCAAAAATTCAAATGGCGCTCCTTGCCTTCCGAGCACTGCCGTGTGTCCAAACATTTGATTTCCACCACATATGAGGTATCTGCGTACTCAGGAGAAAATGCACAATACGTTTTATGGTGCATTTTTTCCTGATAGCCTTGTGGAAAAAAAAGCTACCTAGTTGAAGCAACCGTTTTGTAGTAAAAAAAAAATTTTTTCTTTTCACGGCTCAACGTTATAAACTTCTGTGAAGCCCCCAGGTGTTCAAAGTGCTCACCAAACATCTAGAAAAAATATTTGAGGACTCTAGTTTCCAAAATGGGGTCACTTGTGGGGGAGCTCCATTGTTTAGGCACCTCAGGGGGTCTTCAAACCCGACATGGCGTCCGCTAATGAGTGCAGCTAATTTTGCGTTCAAAAATTCAAATGGCGCTCCTTGCCTTCCGAGTCCTGCTGTGCGCCCAAACAATTGATTTTTACCACATATGGGGTATCAGCGTACTCAGGAGAAAATGCACAATAAATTGTAGGGTGCACTTTCTCTTTTCTCCCTTGTGAAAATGAAAATTTTATGGCTAAAGTAACATTTTTGTGTTAAAAAGTAAAATTTTCATTTTTTCCTTCCACATTGCTTTGGTTCCTGTGAAGCACCTAAAGGGTTAATAAACTTTTTGGATGTGGTTTTGAGCAGAGTGAGGGGTGCAGTTTTTAGAATGGGGTCACTTTTGGGTATTTTCTGTCACCTCGGCCTCTCAAAGTCACCTCAAATGTGATGTGGTCCCTAAAAAAAATTATTTTCTAAATTTTGTTGGAAAAATGAGAAATCGCTGATGACCTTTGACCCCTTCTAACTTCCTAACGAAAAAAAATTTTGTTTTGAAAATTGCGCTGATGTAAAGTACACAAGTGGGAAATGTTATTTAGTAACTATTTTGTGTGACATATCTCTCAGATTTATGGGCATAAATTTTCAAAGTTTGAAAATTGCGAAATTTTCAAAATTTTTGCAAAATTTCCTAAATTTTCACAAATAAACGCAAAAATTATCGGTTTAAATTTACCACTGACATGAAGTACAATATGTCACGAAAAAACAATCTCGGAATCGCCAGGATCCGTTGAAGCGTTCCAGAGTTATAACCTGTCAAAGTGACACTGGTCAGAATTGCAAAAAATGGCCCGGTCATTAGGGTGTTTTAGTGGCCGGGGGTGAAGGGGTTAAGTATAGATGCTTCTGTATATTTTTGTTTCCTTGCTTTTGCATTGCAGTCACAGTAAATTTGCACCTGCCCTCCTGACTTTTTTTTTTTCTTTTCTAGAAGATGGTGACTTTATTTTGGCCTCATACATGTGGGAATGGTAATTACTTTCATCTCGGTCATGCACTCCTCTCATTGGTTCAAGTCTGTTTTAATTACCACAGAAAAAGTTGGTTCTTGCTTTGTTTAGAGTTAATTTTGTATGCCTAAGCCCAAGAGTTGGTCATACTGGTGGATTTCCTGATGAAGAAGTGGGGTTACACTTCGAAACGCGTTGAATAAAACCACCTAGTATTTTACTTCTTCTGGTTGTGGGTCGTATCTCCAGCAGAGCAGTAACAGTTCCACATGTACAGTAATCCCGAGTGATCTTAAGCCCAGGAAAGAAGTAGGCCTACCCATCTGAAAGAGGTGACCTTGTTGTGGCAGGTGGGCTCACACAATATGATTAAAACATGTATTGAACAAAATCTAGTAGCTTATGTCAAGGTTGGTTAAATCCAGGTTGCCGAAGTGACTATAAAATCAGCCATAGTGACTAAGGCGGGCTTTGCACGCTGCGACATCGGTAACAATGTGTTATCGACGCTGCAGCGATAGTCCCCGCCCCCGTCGCAGCTGCGATATCTTGTGATAGCTGCCGTAGCGAACGCTACGGCAGCTTCACATACACTTACCTGCCCTGCGACGTCGCTCTGGCCAGCGACCCGCCTCCTTCCTAAGGGGGCGGGTCGTGCGGCGTCACAGCAACGTCACACGGCAGGTGGCCAATAGAAGTGGAGAGGCGGAGATGAGCGGGACGTAAACATCCCGCCCACCTCTGTCCTTCCACATTGCAGCCGGGACACAGGTAAGGCGATGTTCCTCGCTCTTGTGGCTTCACACACAGCGATGTGTGCTGCCGCAGGATCGAGGAACAACATCGTACCGTCGCGGCTGCAAAATTATGGAAATGTCGGACCCTACACCGACACTTTTGCGCTCGTTAATCGTATGTAAAAGGATTTGCACACTACGATATCGACAGCGACGCCGGATGTGCGTCACTCTCGATTTGACCCCACCGACATCGCACCTGCGATATCGTAGTGTGCAAAGCCCGCCTTAGACTCTGCTCCATGTTTATCAAACCATTGGGTGGTAATTACAGAGTAGAACTGGCTCTATTATTTTCAGCAGTGGGTATCACAGATGACTTCTGTGTGTATAGCTCAATATGTAAGGGGAATACATGAAATAGCAGAAACTGCTGTGTGAATACTGACTTGAAAAATCCAATAGCTATATGTAAGAGTGAAAATGTGAAAAATGGAATCTGCATTACTGCCATGAACATATGAATCAAGAGAAATTTAGCTACTGAATTGATCAATGCAATAGAGCCCCAACACTACGCCAAAGTATTTCTCTACGTTGGGGTCCCTAGCTTGTGTGTGTCCTCTCATGCAGTTAAAAAACTTACCGTGTATGGGAAGCTGAGACCCAGGCTATTTATGCGTATGATATGGATTGGCAATAGGTGTGGTTGGGGAGGGTTCACACCTATTGCCAATCCATATCATACGCATATATAGCCTGGGTCTCAGCTTCCCATACACGGTAAGTTTTTAAACTGCATGAGAGGACACACACAAGCTAGGGACCCCAACGTAGAGAAATACTTTGGCGTAGTGTTGGGGCTCTATTGCATTGATCAATTCAGTAGCTAAATTTCTCTTGATTCATATGTTCATGGCAGTAATGCAGGTTCCATTTTTCACATTTTCACTCTTGCATATAGCTATTGGATTTTTCAAGTCAGTATTCACACAGCAGTTTCTGCTATTTCATGTATTCCCCTTACATAGTCACTGGTGTGCATACCTTATCTCCCCATAGTGATGGTTTTTTTTAGGTTTTTTTAGGTTTTTGCACCCAGTTCGGACTTAGAATGGTGTTCCAAACGTTATTCTTATTTTATAGCTCAATATGTGACCTATGTAATCTGAAAGTTACTTAGAGTACAAAATTATAGACTACACGTGGATAGTTTACTGTCAAATCTAGGGCATTACAGCACCAAGCGCATAGTGAGTATATGAGAGAAGGGGCAAAAGGGGCAAAGCATTTGGCTAGCAAAATGTGCTGCAAGATTACAGATTTGGCCTTTT
Organism: Anomaloglossus baeobatrachus; assembly: GCF_048569485.1. Lineage (NCBI taxonomy): Eukaryota > Metazoa > Chordata > Amphibia > Anura > Aromobatidae > Anomaloglossus > Anomaloglossus baeobatrachus. The sequence goes on from NC_134359.1 coordinate 107,673,981, forward strand.
CTAATAGAAGTTTTTGGAATACTTGCAGCCCACTGGAAACGTGACAATCAATGAATTAAAAGGAGATCCAACCTTTAAATATCTAAGCTTTGTGCTCCCTCATCTGATGACCTTGAGATAATTACATCTCCAAATCTATATTCAGAATATCCTATTCACTTCAAAGAGACTGAATTACAGTCCTATTGAGATTGGAGGATGTGATCTGTCTGTGGTCACACATTTCTATCACAGTGTGACTACAGATTTGGAGGTCTGTAGATTGCAGTTGCAGAAGCCCGGGCAGTGCAGTACATTGGGGACTCTCCTTTGGTCTGACCAACATTGCAGTTAGAAGATGGACAATCCCACTGATAACATGCTCATGTCAAAAAGAGATTTACTGGTAAACTCTGCCTTAAAGTGATCCAGTCTGCTGATGACGGTTACAGATCTGTACACCTTATGGCAGAAAAAAAAAATAGTTTGGCTACTAAAGGTGCTAAAAGATTACAGTTGACACATAGCTTATCAATCTGTATTTATAAGAAGAGCCAACTCTATCCACCCCAGGCATGATTATACCAAACTCATCCACTGTGTGTGGTGTGCGGTGCTCTTCAAGTGCTTCCAGTAGCCAAATGGCATTATATTTTCTGTACCGTTTTGGCTACAGGGAGTACTGACCTGTCACTGTAGTATGTTTCCCTTACAAAGGGCAACTTATTAGGTGGGCAATATGATCTCCTTACACTCAACATACTATTATTTCCACCTGCTCCCTTTCAGCTTTGCTGTGTATACCAGGACAGAATTAGCAGAGGCTTATATGACAGCTCTATTGTACTGTTCATTGCCTAGATAGGACATGATAGCAATAATAACCTCAATATAAACAGATAAGGCTTTGTATTCATCTCTATCGCTGTTCCATGGGCAAAAGGTTATACTCCATCACGACCTGGAGACGTCAATTGCAATGACTCTAATCATAATGCTGAATAGGTTATCATTACAATATACATTTAAAGGTAATCAATCAGCAGGATGATGTAGGGCTGAGATTCTAATTCCAGTGATGTATCACTTAGTGGGCTGTGTTGCTGTTTCAATACAATCAGTGTTTTATCAGACGGAGATTATCATTACAGGACTAGGTTTATTGTGCCTCCTAATCAACTGCTCTGTATAACCCCGCCCCCAACTGCTTGGCAGCCTTCTGTGTACAGTAAATATTGACAGAAAGCTGGTAATCAGTGGTGTGGGTGGGGTTACATAGAGCACAGCATTCTGAGCATTTCTAGATCTGCAGCAGAAAAAACACTGATTGTATCAAAATGACAGCATGAAAACCAGTAAGTGATGCATCACTGAAATTAGGCTCTCTGCCCTACATCATGCTGCTCTCAGATTATATAGCAAAAACCTGGTGACAGATTCCCTTTAATAATGCAAGCGCACAGTTTACATCAATATATGTTATATTTTTAAAAGAGGATTTTGACCTTTAACTGCGGTAAACCCCGCACACCCTGCTGTACAGTCAGTTTTTTTGTTTTTTCAAACTGTTGCATCTATCAATGCAACATGAGAACCAAACATAAAACATGCTGCACGTCTCATTCTTAATTCAGTCTATGGCTTTATTCTTCCACCATGCTTCCACTGCAGGCATGCTTATTATCATGGGCTGTTATGTTTATGCACAAGTCAATTGGGATGTCAGAGAACAGAGTTCATTTCCATGACATGAAGGAGTTAACTTTAAATCCTTATGTCTAAATGATTTGAAAACAAAAAGAAATCTAATAAATTGGGGTCACCATATTTACTAAAAAACACAAAAAACCTTCTCTTACAGCTTTCAAGTTAACCAAGATAAAACTGTAGGAAAAGACTTGGCCAATTTCACTAAAAGGAACGACTAGGCTTATGCAAAAATATTTCTTAAGAAGTTTTCTTCAATCAGTCTTCTTGGCTAAAACTGCAACTGTGAATGACTAAAGCAAGATGGAAAATGACCCGTAGCCTCTGTGATAAATTACACTACAGACATAAATAGTGTAAACAGCTGGAATCCACCGTGTCACCTGCTGATACTGTAATATATGGGATATATCACCGGCAGTGAAAGATGGCATTGCTCAAAACAGCTATGGTGACCCAAGGAGAACCGCAGGCATCTGGGATCTCTCAGCAATGATTGTGAGCGGCTGAGATGGTCCAGCCCCAGCAGCTGCAGCGTCTGCCCGAAGAGAGATGAAAAACCGCCGATGCTCGGTTAATGAAAGGCACACGCAGATCATATAAGCTGTGAAATATGGAGGTAAACTTGGCAAAGCCGGGCAGAGATGCAGACTGCTGTCAGAGGAGGCCGAGCTGCATGGGGAAATAATGATGGAATGGAGGAAAACCACAAGATAACCCTGGAGCGGGAAATAGCTCCAAGATCAGTGGAAATGCCTCAAGTGACTTCATCTCATTTGCACTGGATGACAAGTGTTACTAACAAGAAGCAACAGTATATATAATATATAACTATTACACACACATACACACACCAATGAGCAAAAGGGTAACAATGTGTTGAACTTTTGACTTTCAGGCTCTATAGCTCATCCTCCACTACATCTTTGAGCACGACACCACCATCATTTTATAGACAGTCATCTTGGATTTCTCATATATAAATTTGACTTTCAACTATTTATGACTAATTATGGATATTCTTGTTAAGTTACTACATTGTTAATCATTGTTACTGTTTTGCTCCTGGTGGTGGAAAATTCTTTTTCTTCCTGTATACTGCAAATTACAACCTGTTCTCACATTCCTTACAAGCTCAGTGTGTTTTTAGGATGATTTGCAAGCAAAATTTTGCTGGTTTGAACTGAGGAGCAGCCATGAAATAGATTTTCCAAGAAAAGAGAAACAGCATCATCCAGCTCATCATTAGTGGTGTCTCAGCCAAGATATTGTCAATCTGTATCATGTGAGTGCCATGACAGTTGGAAGAATATGAAATTAAGTCCGTCCATTCAAAACCCAAAATGTAGGCTATGTGTGCACACAGCGTTTTTTTGATGCTGTGTTTTTGCGCGGTTTTGGCTGCTAAAAACGCACAAAAATGCATAAAACGCACCCGCGGCAAAAACGCGCTAAAACCGCATGCGTTTTTACCGCGTTTTTGATCTCTGCAGTTTTCCAATGCATTGCATGGGGGGGGGGGGGGGAAATTGCAGAAAAACGCAGGAAAGAATTCACATGTCCATTTTTTTATTTTCTTTTTAAGCTTAAAAACACAGCTTAAAAAAAAGTTGTGTGCAGACAGCAAAAATAAAAACGCATAGACTTTGCTGGGGATGCAAAGTCATGCAGTTTTGAGCCCAAAAACACACGGGAAAAATTTGCAAAAACACAGCGAAAAATGCACTGTGCGCAAAAATCCGTAGACGTCCAGGAAAAATGTTGGCATCAACAAATCGGCTCATCACAAGGGCTGTCAGTTCTGGCGCAAAAACATGGCAGTTTAGGCGGCTCATATGCTTCAAAATAATGATATCATAGAGGTCAACACAAGCACCATGCAATGCATGTTACACAAGTCTGGAATGGTGGCCCTAAAAAAGGTGAAGAAGCCTTGACTTCAATATCGTCATAAGAAGCGTCAGCTCGAATCTGAAAAATACAAAAAAGTGGACAGTAGAAGATTGGAAACAAGTGAGTTGAAGCGATGAGACAAAAGTCAATAGAGTAGGCTCTGATGGGTACAAATGGGTCTGGAAGAAACAAGGGAAAAAGGGGTTAATGAATTGAGAAATTGAAGGAACTATCAAATTCGGTGGAGGAGGCCTGAGTATATGGGGTTATTTCACAGCCTAAGTAGTTGGACACTTGACCAGGATGGTGGTCTCAATACTGAGCTATATGTGGGTATCCTACAAGATGACTTACTTTATACACTCGAGTACTATGGGTATGAAAAGGACGACAGTGTTCAAACCGGACAACAACCAGAAGCATACGTCAAGATTGCTAAACAAATGGTTCAATGACAATGAAGTAGAGGAGCTGGATTGGACCCCACGGGACTATAAGTAAAAAATGATGAAGGAGTGCACTATAGTAGATATTATACAGAGATATATAAATAGGGTGCTTACTAGTGCAATATAAGGGTGAGTCAGAGCGCAAAGAAAAATATATTGCACATAAGGAGGCGAGCACAACCTACAGTATATGATAGAATACAACCTTTATTACAATTGAAAAAATAAAAACAATTCAAACCAAATATCACAATACATGTTGACCAACACTCAAAAAAAGTCACTTGTGTGTATATATATATACACAGTATGTGTATTAAACAAGAAAAACTGAAATATCACATGGTCATAAGTATTCAGACCCTGTGTTCAGTATTGGGTAGAAGCTCTTTTTGAGCTAGTACAGCCATGAGTCTTCATGTGAATGATGCAACAAGTTTTCACACCTGGATTTGGGGATCCTCTGCCATTCTTCCTTGCAGATCCTCTCCAGTTCCGTCAGGTTGGATGGTGAACGTTGGTGGGCAGCCATTTTCAGGTCTCTCTAGAGATGCTCAATTGGGTTTAGGTCAGGGCTCTGGCTGGGCCAGCCACGACTGGTCACAGAATTGTTCTGGAACCACGTCTTTCTTATTTTAGCTGTGTGCTTAGGGTCATTGTCTTGTTGGCTTGTGAACCTTCGACCAAGTCTGAGGTCCAGAGCACTCTGGAAGAGGTTTTCTTCCAAGATATCTCTGTACTTGGCCACACTAATGTTTCCTTCACTTGCAACCAGTCGTCCTGTCCCTGCAGCTGAAAAACACCCCCATAGCATGATGCTGCCACCACCATGTTTCACTGTTGGGATTGTATTGGGCAGGTGATGAGCAGTGCCTGGTTTTCTCCACACATACTGCTTATAATTATCACCAAAATGTTCTATCTTCATCTCATTAGACCAGAGAATCTTATTTTTCATAGTCTGGGAGGCCTTCATCTGTTTTTTTTTGCAAACTCTATGCAGGCTTTCATGCGTTTTGCACTGTGGAGAGGCTTCCTTCGGGCCACTCTGCCATAAAATCCCGACTGGTAGAGGCCTGCAGTGATAGTTGACTTTGTGGAACTTTCTCCTATCTCCCTACTGCATCTCTGGAGCTCAGCCACAGGGATCTTAGGGTTCTTCTTTACTTCTCTCACCAATGCTCTTCTCCCACGATTGCTCAGTTTGGCTGGATGGCCAGGTCTAGGAAGAGTTCTGATGGTCCCAAACGTCTCCCATTTAAGGATTATGGAGGCCACTGTGCTCTTAGAAACCTTGAGTACTGCAGAAATTATTTTGTAACCTTGTCCAGATCTGTGCCTTGCCACAATTATGTCTCTGAGATCCTTGGGTAGTTCCTTTGACCTCATGAGTCTCATTTGATCTGACATGCACTGTGAGCTGTGAGGTCTTATATAAACAGGTGTGCGCCTTTCCAAATCAAGTCCTATCAGTTTACTTAGTTGGAATCCAATGAAGGAGCAGAAACATCTCAAGGAGGATCACAAGGAAATGGACAGCATGTGACTTAAATATGAGTGTCTGAGCAAAGGGTCTGCATACTTAGTGACCATGTGATTTAAAGGGGTCTGAATACTTTCCGCACCCAGTGTATATATACAGTGTGTGTGTGTGTGTGTGTGTGTGTGTGTGTGTGTGTGTGTGTGTGATCTGATGGCGGCCAGACGCAGGGGAAGCATGCAGCGTACCTGCTGGGTACACAGTGTGCAGAATTATTAGGCAAGTTGTATTTTAGAGGATTTTTTTTATTATTGATCAACAACTATCTTCTCAATCAACCCAAAACACTAATAAATATCAAAGCTTAATATTTTTAGAAGTATTTTTGGAAGTTGGAGTGTTTTGGTTTTTTTAGATATTAGGAGGATATCGGTTTGTGCTGGTAACTATTACAGTGCAGAATTAGTAGGCAACTTAATAAAAACCAAATATATTCCCATCTCACTTGTTTATTTTCACCAGGTAAACCAATATAACTGCACAAAATTTAGAAAAAAGCATTTCTGACATGTAAAAACAAAACCCAAAAAAATTAGTGACCAATATAGCCCCCTTTTTTATGATGACACTCAACAGCCTACCATCCATAGATTCTGTCAGTTGCTTGATCTGTTTACGAACAACATTGCATGCAGCAGCCACCACAGCCTCTCAGACACTGTTCCGAGAGGTGTTTTCCCTCCCTGTAGATCTTACACTTTATGAGGGACCACAGGTTCTCTATGGGGTTCAGATCAGGTGAACAAGGGAGCCATGTCATTATTTTTTCATCTTTTGGAGTAGTTGGATGCATGTAATAGAGCATTGTCCTGCATGAAAATCATGTTTTTCTTGAACAATATCGACTTCTTCCAATACCACTGCTTGAAGAAGTTGTCTTCCAGAAACTGGCAGTAGGTATGGGAGTTGAGCTTCACTCCATCCTCAACCCGAAAAGGTCCCCACAAGTTCATCTTTGATGATACCAGCCCTTACCGGTACCCCACCTCCACCTTGCTGGCATCTGAGTCGGAGTGGAGGTCTCTGCCCTTTACTGATCCATCCATCTGGCCCATCCATCTGGCCCATCAAGAGTCACTTTCATTTCATCAGTCCATAAAACCTTTGAAAAATCAGTCTTAAGGGGTACTTTGCACGTTGCGACATAGCTACTGCGATATCGTTGGGGTCAAATCGAAAGTGACGTACATCCGGCGCCGGTAAGGACGTTGCAACGTATAAAGCCTAAGACAGAAGATGAACGAGCGTGAAACAGTCAAAAATCGGTGATCTGTGTCACGTCGTTCATTTTCATAATGTCGGTGCGTCCGCAGGTACGATGTTGTTTGTCGTTCCTGCAGCTCCACACATCGCTGTGTGAAGACGCAGGAACGACAAATATCTCCTTACCTGCGCCCGCCGTCCACCGGCAATGAGGAAGGGAGAATGTGGGCGGGATGTTTACATCCTGCTCATCTCCGCCCCTCCGCTTCTATTGGCCGGCCGATTAGTGACGTCGCTGTGACGCCGAATGCACTGCCTCCTTGAAGGAGGGATTCTTTGGCAGTCACAGAGACGTCGCCAACAAGATGAGCGCGTGTGAAGCTGCCGTAGCGATAATGTTCGCTACAGCAGCTATCACAAGATATCGCATGTGCGACGGGGGCGGGTACTATCGCGCTCTGCATCGCCATCATCGGCTAGCGATGTCGCAGTGTGCAAAGTACCCCTAAGATATTTCTTGGCCCAGTCTTGACGTTTTATCTTATGTTTCTTGTTCATAGGTGGTCGTTTTTCAGCCTTCCTTACCTTGGCCATGTCCCTGAGTATGGCACACCTTGTGCTTTTTGATACTCAAGTAACGTTGCAGCTCTGAAATATGGCCAAACTGGTGGCAAATGGCATCTTGGCAGCTTCTGGCTTGATTTTCCTCAATTCATGGGCAGTTATTTTGCGCCCTTTTTGCCCAACACGCTTATTGCGACCCTGTTGGATATTTGCCATGAAATGCTTGATTATTCGGTGATCACGTTGCAAACGTTTGGCAAATTCAAGACTGCTGCATCCCTCTGCAAGAATTTTTACAATTTTGAACTTTTCAGAGCAATTCTCTCTTCTGACCCATTTTGCCAAAGGAAAGGAAGTTGCCTAATAACTAAGCACACCTTATATAGGATGTTGATGTCATTACACTACACCCCTTCTCATTACAGAGATGCACATCACCTGATTTACTTAATTGGTAGTTGGCTCTCAAGCCTATACAGCTTGGACAACATGTATAAAAAGTATCATGTAATCAAAATGCTCATTTGCCTAATAATTCAGCACACAGGGTAGTATATTGTAGCATATAGTATATTATATATCCTAGATTAGAGAATAAACTATATACAGTACAGATCAAAAGTTTGGACACACCTCATTCAAAGAGTTTTCTTTATTTATATGACTCTGAAAATTGTAGATTCACATTGAAGGTATCAAAACGATGAATTAACACATGTGGAATGAAATACTTAAAAAATGAAAATATGTCTTATATTCTAGGTTCTTCAAAGTAGCCACCTTTTGCTTTGATTACGGCTTTGCACACTCTTGGCATTCTTTTGATGAGCTTCAAGAGGACGTCACCGAAAATGGTTCTCACTTCACAAGTGTGCCCTGTCAGGTTTAATAAGTGGGATTTCTTGCCTTATAAATGGGGTTGGGACCATCAGTTGTGTTGTGCAGAAGTCTGGTGGATACACAGCTGATAGTCCAACTGAATAGACTGTTAGAATTTGTGTTATGGCAAGAAAAAAGCAGCTAAGTAAAGAAAAACGAGTGTCCATTATTACTTTAAGAAATGAAGGTCAGTCAGTCCGAAAAGTTGGGAAAACTTTGAAAGTGTCCCCAAGTGCAGTGGCAAAAGCCATCAAACGCTAGAAAGAAACTGGCTCACATGAGGACCGCCCCAGGGAAGGAAGACCAAGAGTTACCTCTGCTGCAGAGGATAAGTTTATCCGAGTCACCAGCCTCAGAAATCGCAGGTTAACAGCAGCTCAGATTAGAGACCAGGTCAATGCCACACAGAGTTCTAGCAGCAGACACATCTCTAGAACAACTGTTAAGAGGAGACTTTGTGCAGCAGGCCTTCATGGTAAAATAACTGCTAGGAAACCACTGCTATGGACAGGCAACAAGCAAAAGAGACTTGTTTGGGCTAAACACCACAAGGAATGGACATTAGACAAGTGGAAATCTGTGCTTTGGTCTGATGAGTCCAAATTTGAGCTCTTTGGATCCAACCACCGTGTCTTTGTGCGACGCAGAAAAGGTGAACGGATGGACTCTACATACCTGGTTCCCACCGTGAAGCATGGAGAATGAGGTGTGATGGTGTGGGGGTGCTTTGCTGGTGACACTCTTGAGGATTTATAGCATACTGAACCAGAATGGCTACCACAGCAACTTGCAGCAGCATGCTATCCCATCCAGTTTGCGTTTAGTTGGACCATCATTTATTTTTCAACAGGACAATGACCCCAAACACACCTCCAGGCTGTGTAAGGGCTATTTGACTAACGAGGAGAGTGATGGGGTGCTACGCCATATGACCTGGCCTCCACAGTCACCAGACCTGAACCCAATTGAGATAATTTGGGGTGAGCTGGACCGCAGAGTGAAGGCAAAAGGGCCAACAAGTGCTAAGCATCTCTGGGAACTCCTTCAAGACTGTTGGAAGACAATTTCTGGTGTGACTACCTCTTGAAGCTCATCAAGAGAATGCCAAGAGTGTGCAAAGCAGTAATCAAAGTAAAAGGTGGCTACTTTGAAGAACCTAGAATATAAGACATATTTTCAGTTGTTTCACACTTTCTTGTTAAGTATTTCATTTCACATGTGTTAATTCATATTTTTGATGCCTTCAATGTGAATCTACAATTTTTAGAGTCATGAAAATAAAGAAAACTCTTGGAATGAGAAGGTGTGTCCAAACTTTTAGTCCGTACTATATATATTATATATATATATATATATATATATATATATATATATACATACATATATATATAAATATATATACATATATTATATTATATATGATATATATATATTATATTATATATGATATATATATATTATATATACACCATTGTTGTCATGGGTATTTATGGCTAAGGCAGTATACACTTTGCCTCCAGTAAGTGCCCCAAGAGCCATTTTAGTGTATGATTAATGATGCTGAATATTCGCTCATAATAAAAGCACACGCTATTCTCACTTGGAAACCCTCTCCTCATTTTATGGATTTATCAGTCTGTACAAGAGTGCAGCTACCGTTCTGGAGGACTCTACATGAGCCTGTGATATTGAGTATTGATAAATACGTATTATTAGGTTGTGATTGTTACTTTTTTAGGTGGGCGTTCTACAATTAGCATTTGAAAGTTGAAGGCACAAAACTGGCTAATGCTACTTGGCGTCAGTGGAGCTCATACAGTATATGCCAATTGTAAACAGTCCCTTAGGATAATAAGAATAAAAATTAGCTGTTCTATTATTTCCCTCTTTTTTTTTTATATTTTTCTCTGTTTTAGTCACAATTTTGTCACCTGCAGGTGTCACTGTTGATATGTCACTGACCAATTCCACTTCATATAAACGTGCCCAGGATAATATAGAACACATTTGTAATGTTTTAGAACTACTTATAGAAAGATAATAATATACCTGCAAACAAGAAATAATTGCAATAGAAGAGTAAAGCAGAATTTACGAGTCTGATCCAGTATTGTTATCTAGCAAAAAGAAAAAGTAAAAAAAATGAAACCATATGAATATGAAAATATTAAAACATACAGTTAATTAAAGAAAATAATAATGGGATTTGTTCGTTTACTTAGGCTACAGCCGAGATCAGCGGCAATTATCTGATGCAGACAGTCATGGCTTTTAGGAGGGTGATGGCTTTGGGCAACCTTCAGTTAATTAGATGTTATAAGTGATGGGTTTGCTGAAGAATATTCATTAAATGATCTGTGGTATTTTTCCTCCAGTTGTCCTATATTTAATCTAAAAAGAACTAACAATACACAAAACTTATAATTATTGTATTGCACGTTGTTACTTATTTGTTGTGAGTTATTTCTCCATTAACAATGTGCCTCTTGGCAGTAAAAATGTTGCCTAAAAAAGCCCATTTGTTTTTGATCCATTTTTTCCCCAGTCATTAGAATGGTTGAAAAAAAGGGGAAATAATTGAAAAGCTTCAAAACTGCAAGGTAAAGTAAATTATAATAAATAGAACTTGGACTAATAAGTTCCACAATTGTTGGGGTTTAAAATAAATGTTCCTGTGTTGAGATAACCTTATACTGTAGATGTGCCCTGTACTGTGTAATGGCTGTGTCGGACCGTACACTGACTCAGACAGTAGTGTAGTGCCATCAGACACATGGAGAAAATCCTGCCCACATTTACTGCACTCGTAATATGAATTAAAAGTGCTCAAGATTTTCATGGCAAACTTCAGCAGGTGCGCCACCCAGTGTCTAAACGTTGAAAATATCAAAACTTAAAATTATTTTTTCATGTTTTATACCATTAAAAGGGAATCTATCGCCAGGTTTTTGCTCCCACATCTAAGAGCAGCATAATATAGAGACAGAGACCCTGATTCCAGCGATGTGTCACTTACTGAGTTGTTTGCTGTCACTTTGATAAAATCAATGTTTTCTCTGCTGCAGATCTAGCAGTTATACAGAGCTCATGAATATGCTGGACTACCTGCAGCATGCCAAGTAGTCCTCTAATGATAATCTACAGCTGATTAAACAGTTATTAGATCAAAACTACACTAAAAAGCCCAGCAAGTGACATCACTGGAATCAGGATGTCTGCCCCTAAATTTTACTGCTCTCAGATTAGGTGGCAAAAACCTGGTGACAGATTCGCTTTAGAAGGAAACCGCCAGCTGATACATACATCCCAGTCTGTGGGCAGCAGGTATCAGTTGTATTATCTCACAGCCAGGTAAGTTTGGCTCTGAAACGCTGCGGCGTTTGTGAAAAACAGCCTCTAGGGACCGAACCGCACATGGCATGCTAGTCAGCTATGCAGGTCCCTGATGGCTTCTGTCCTGGACTAACAGGTCTCCGGATACACTGCATATAGGGAGAGAACTGTCAATCAAGGGCAGCAAGCAGGGAGAACCTGTGAGGGGATCCACCTGGCAGACTAGTCTGCACCACAGTTTGGTCCCGGACCAGACGGCTATAAAAATGTGTATATTATATATAGCGAAAATACATCCATAAAAAGGACAAAAAAGAATGGACTTAACCTCTTAACGACCCATGACGTACCGGGTACGTCATGGATTGTGTGCGGTTAATCCCCGCCCCCTGCCGTGGGCAGGCGGCGGCAATCCGCGCACATATCAGCTGTTTTCAACAGCTAACATGTGTGCCTCCTAGTCGCAGGTGGAATCGCTTCCACGCGCGACCATTAACCCCTTACATCTCGCTGCCAAAATCTGGCAGCGAGATGTATATGCTCTCCACCATTATTCTGACTTACCGCGACCCCATCGGAAGTCACGTGACATGATCACGTGACTTTCGATGATTGCCATGGTAGCACAGGGTCATGTGATGACTGTAGCTAACATGAGTCATTTACGCTCAATGCCGGAATACAGCCGGCATTGAAAGTAAAGCACCATATCTGCAGATCTTAGCTCTGTAGCTGTGATCAGCAGATAGGGCAGAGCGATCGGATTGCTGATCGCTATAGCCCCCTAGGGGGACTAGTAAATAAAAAAAAAAAAAAAGTTTAAAAAAAGTTTTAAAAAATTAAAAAAAAAATTAAAAACCTAAAAGTTCAAATCACCTCCCTGTCACCCCATTGAAAATTAAAGGGTTAAAAAAAAAATAAATATACACATATTTGATATCGCCGCGTTCAGATATGGCCGATCAATCAAAATATAAAATCAATTAATCTGATCAGTAAACTGCGATTAGGCAAAAAATTCCAACCGCCAAAATTATGTTTTTTGGTCGGCGCAAGTTTTGCGCAAAACACAATAACAGGCGATCAAAACGTAGCATCTGCACAAAAAGGATACCATTAGAAACGTCAGCTCGAGACACAAAAAATAAGTCATCACTGAGCCATAGATCCTGAAAAATGAGAAAGCTACGGGTTTCGGAAAATGGCGCAAAACGTGCGCCACTTTTATTGGACAAAATTCTGATATTTTTTTTAACCCCTTAGATACAAGTAAACCTATACATGTTTGGTGTCTACAAACTCACACTGATCTGGGGAATCACACCGAAACATCAGTTTTACCATATAGTGAGCACAGTGAATACAATATCCCAAAAACGATTGTGCGATCACACTTTTTTGCAATTTTTCCACACTTGGAATTTTTGTGCCGTTTTCCAGTACACTATATGGTAAAACCTATGGTTTCATTTAAAATACAAGCCCTTATATGGCAAGACTGACGGAAAAATAAAAAAGTTACGGCTCTCGGAAGAAAGAGAGAGAAACCCCCCCCCCCCCCCCCCCGGAAAAACGCAAAATGCCAGGGTGCTGAAGAGTTAAAGAAAAAAAAAAAGGACAAATGATAAATTGGGATCTAAATTTATGGTCAAAATGCTTTTACTGTAAATAACTGATTATATTGCTATTTAATGTTACAAAATGTCACCTGATACAGATCTAATCATCCCCTAATATTAATTTTATTGGTGCACACCGCTAAAGGTTAAGTAAAGTAAATTCCACCGATGCACAAAGTATGCGGTCACCTAGAGAACCCATATCTCAAAGACTTGGCAGAACAGTAAACTCATTTTTCTTCATAACGGTGACTCCTGGCACAAGATATATACCTTGACAGTGCCAAGTTCTTTTTTTTCCTTTTAAAAAGGTACCAGCTCTATTTCCCTTCATCTAAAAGATACATTTTGAGCACTCTGGTAAAAGATGTGACCGTTAAAGGTTATGTTATCATAAATAATTAAAATTGCAAAGTGCTTCGAATAACAAGTAAATTGCAAAATTGCTTGTTATTAAAAATTATCTCCATTCTCAAGAACAAAGGGATTTGTTTAATTTTATTATTTACTGCTCATCAACTAAGTTACTGGTCACCACTGCAGTCTATGAGCAGGGACCGGTCTGCTAAAGTTCAGTTCTTCTAAGTTCAGTGTGAAAAAATGTTTACCCCCTTTCTGATTTCTTATTCTTTTGCATATTTGTGACACTTAAGTGTTTCAGATCACCACCTTTAAATATAAGAGACAATAATAACACAAAAACACAAAATGCTGTTTAGAAATGAAGGTCTTTATTATCAATGGAAAAAGAAATCCAAACCTATAGGGCCCTGTGTGAAAAAGTGGTTGCCTCCTAATGGGCCAACCTTAGCAGAAGCAACTGCAATCAAGCATTTGCAATAACTGGCAATGATTCTTTTACAACACTCTTGAGGAATTTTTCTCCACTCATCTTTTTCAGAACTTTCTGTTAACTATTTCCGAAGGTGAGGAGAGAGGTGGTGGCTGGGTTTGGCCGCAGGGCTGGCATGATGTCACAATCCAACACAAAGCCTAGGACAGAGCCCTGCGAGAGCGAGCGAGCCCTGGTAAAGAGAGCGAGCAACTCTAGAATAGAGATAGAGCCCCAGGGGAAAGAGTGAGTCCCTGGAAGAGAGAGAGAGAGAGCGCCCAGGGAGAGAGAGAGAGAGCGCGTGCTCAGGGAGAAAGAGCGCTCCGGGAGAGAGAGAGAGAGCCCCAAGAGAAAGCCCCGGGAGAGTGAGAGAGAGAGAGAGAGTGCCCCGGGAGAGAGAGAGAAGGCCCCGGGAGAGGGATTGGGAGAGAGAGAAAAGGCCCCGGCAGAAAGAGAGAGGGAGAACCCCAGAAGAGAGCACGAGCCCCAGGGAAGAGAGCGAGCCCTGGAATAGAAAGCGAGTCCCCGGGAGAGAGAGAGCACGCCACGGGGGAAAGAGAGAGAGAGTGCACTCAGGGAGAGAGAGGGCACCCCAAGAGAAAGCCCCGGGAGAGAGAGAGAAAGCCTCAAGAGAATGAGTGCCCCAGGAGAGAGAGAGCCACAGGAAAGCGAGACAGAGCCTCAGAAGAGAGAGAGAGAAGGCCCCGAGAGAGGGAGAGAGCAAAGGAACCAATGGAACAGTGCCAGCACCTGGGAGGAGAGTATAAGCTTTTTTTTTTTATTTTAATGGGGGCAAACATTGGGAATGAGAAGTGGCTGTCTAGTAGTGGACAACCCCTTTCATAAATTTGTTTTCTGTTCTCTCGGTTATGAACACCGAGGCTACAATTTTGCACCAACCTTTTTAAATCACTCTGCTAAAAACAAAATATACGGTAAATTGCGTTTTTGTCTCTAGAAGACCCTAAAGAGTTGCTCATATATAAAAGTAAGAAATGACCACGTAATGTATATGTCTATAAATATATAATGTCCAATGCACTAACAAAGCCCAAACCATCAGCTCGCTGCTGCTACAGATAACACCCGGCGCAGGATCCAGGCATCCTGATAACATACAATGCTTGTCAATGTTAAGTAGACTGGACATTAGCAGAAGGAGACAGACAGCTCTGCATAATTTATAACAGTCTCCCTCGTCTCTTCTCACACTGACTCGCAATCTCGTCGGACAGCTGCTATTGATGCCAATCGTCTCCGTTTTCATGGAAGACCTATGCGCCCGGTGCCAGACACATAATGTACTGGGAATCAAACATGTAGTTTTACATGTTACAGGCTGTTCTTTTCTTTCCATGATACTTGTCCGTGGCGATGGCGCTGATTAAGATCAAGAAATAAGCCCTACCCAGGAAAGTCACCGCGTTCAATCAAAAATAACCTACAGGATCATTCTTAATAATTAAAGATTAATACGGTAATAGCATTCATATACATAGCTCAGATAACACAGAAATAAGGAACTCCGGAGATAAGCTACTCATCATCAGGAGGGATTTACACAGGCGTCCTGCCCTGTAGGCCTCCGAATAGAACCGCTAATACACTAATTTAATTAACGGGACCCTGGGCAGTGCTTTCCAGGGATTGTATGCATCTATTTGCTTCCGTGCCCAGATTCGTATTTCAGGTTGAAGTCTTGGTCCAAGGTCATTGCTCATTTCATGGTCAGCAAAATACATAGAAATAAATTGCAGTAAAACAGTTGTCAGGCAGCACAAGAATAAAAATCAATATTTAGTAGACGCATAGTAAAAGCTGCATCATTACCAGCCCCTGCAGGCAGTGCATGCACTTGGGCATATATATTTTTATATATATATATATATATATATATATATATATATATATACTCAAATACTACAAAAAAGAATTATACATTTATTTTTTTTTTACTTAGGGCCAACATATTCTATAGCACTTTACAATTCAGAAGGTGCTTATGCAAACAAGATAAGACATTAGAGTAACACATAATCCAACTCATGCCAAGAGGAGTGAGGGTCCTGCTCACAAGTATACAATTGTAGGAGGAAATAGGGGTAACATCAAAGAAAAGTGCATGTCATGTAAGGTCCAGCTATCAATATAATAAATTGGGCCACTCAAATAACGCTGCATGAATCAGTCACCGGCCAGTGTGTGTACAAGTATAGAGAGCTATAGAGTGCATGGAAGACACTACAGGGGCTAGCTCTGTAGATTAGTGAGGTGATAGGCCAGTCTAAAGAAATGTGTTTTTAGGGCACGCTTGAAACTTTGCGTACTGGGAATTATTCGGATTATCTAGGGTAACACATTCCAAAAAACTGGTGCAGCACAAGAGAATTTCTGGAGACAAGAGTGGGAAATTCAGATTATAGAGTATGTTCATATTATATCATAAGTGAATGGAGAGGTCAGGTAGGGTGGAGCATCCAGGTAGTCAGGCAGCAAAAACGCAAAAGTTCCCAGAATAGTTTGTATCTATTACCATATTTTTTAATGAAAGGATATTCAGCATAGATGAGGCTGCAGCTGGTGAAGAGCAGTATATCAGAAAATAAGAGGTTAATTACGCACTGCCAATGGAGGAGACCAGGAAGGATGAATACGTTTATTAGTCAACACGTTTTGAAGCAAAGGCTTCTTCAGGATCTAAAACAACTAATCTTTTAACTTCTTATCTCCTGATATACTGCTCCTCCCCTCGCCGGTCCGCAGCAGCCTCCTCTAAGCTTTTACTCCACGGTTGTGGATTTACAACCCCAACCAGGTGAGCATACTGCATTGCTATATACCAAGTACACTGTGGTAATACCCTATTGCACGTTGCTATATAATTGTGTCGCGGGCGGGGAGGGGACGCTGCGCTCATCCACTGCTCAGGTCCGGCTGCTGCTGCTCGGTGGTGGCTCGAGCGGTGGGCCGGATCCCGGGGACTCGAGCGGCAAACCTCGCCCGTGAGTGAAAGGGGGTGGTTTGGGTTTAGGGGTATTGTCCGTGACGCCACCCACGGTTGTGGTGAGATTTGTGACACCACCGCTGCTCTGGACGGGGATCCCGGGAGCGATGACAGGGAGCAGCTTGGATGTTGGTTCTTCCCTCCGTGGGTAGGGGGTTGGTTGTCCTGGGGCCCGGTGAGGGAAGTAGGGATGGATGACAGACGGGTTACGAGGCCTGGTGAGGTGCAGGGTCGCGGGGGCAGCGCAGCGCTGTGCCGCACGGCACGGTGGTACTCACTCAGCCAATGACGAATGCAAAGTCTCCGGTAAAACAAACGGCTGGATGGACGGGTCCCACAGATGGCTGCGGTGTTTCTCCTCCCGGCAGGTTGATGGTGACTGCCTTTCCCTGCACCTGTGTTGTGTTACAGTTCCAATGGCTTCCCACCGGTAACCCGCTCCCCAGCTTGGATGGGTGCTGAAGGAGCCCCTTTTGCCCGCAGGCTCTGGCCCTGGGAACTGTAGCCTTGGAGGTGACTGTGTTTCCCTCTACGGTTTGAGCGGTTGCCTTCAATCGGGTCTTGACTGCTGGGAAACCCCGGAGGTCCCCTTCGCTAACGGATTTGACAAATTTAACAGTGACTCCTAGCCTTGTCGGGGTCCGTAAGCCCTGCCGGATGGTGCTGGCTTCTCTTTACTCTCCGATCCGGTACCGCCGGGCCACCGCCCGTCCACGGACCATACGGTTTGCTCTAATTAGCCTCTCTTGCAGACGGTCACCACCGTCGGCCAACCTTGCTGTTCCGTCCGGGCCACACACCCGGACCGCCTTCAGACTGCTCCACTACCACTTTACTTCCTCTCACTTCCACTTCAAACTCTATCTCCCAACTCCCTCCTTTTCCCGCCTCCAGGACTGTGAACTCCTCGGTGGGCGGGACCAACCGCCTGGCCCACCCCCTGGCGTGGACATCAGCCCCTAGAGGAAGGCAACAAGGATTTTGTGTTTGGCTTCGGTGTGCCTAACCGGGGGTGTGGGGTGTGTTGGTGTAGTTCTGTGACGACCTGGCTTGTCCAGGGCGCCACAATTGCAAAGCAGGATAATGTAGGGGGTTGAGACCCGAATTCCAGTGATGTGTTTAACCAGTAGCTCATCACTACAGTACTACTACTTGCTTTGTGCAACCCTACCACTGTTTAGCAGCTTTCTGCCTATGCAGAGTGTACACGGAAAGCTGCTAATCAGTGGTGTGGGAGAGGTTTATACAAGGCTCAGAGTCAGGACCCAGATAATCAAAAGATCGATCTGCAGCAGGGAAAATAGAGATTGTATAAAAATGACAGCATGCAGACAGGCAAGTAGCATCAGTGGAATAGGGGTCTTTGCCCCTACATCATGTTGCTCTCAAATTACATTGCAAAAATCTGCTGACAAACTACTTTTAGTACCGTCAAAGAATATATTAACAGTATCTTTTTTTACTTCCTGTTAAAAGGGAATTATCATGATGAATTTACTAATGAGATTAGGGTATGGCTACATAGATTCTAATACAAGAAAATTATACCGGTTGTGTTGAGAAAGCAAGCATGGAAGCCAAATGTAGATTAGCATGGAAGTGCAACTGGGAGCATGACGATGCAACTGAGTGCCAAGACACGCCCCAATGCACTTCCCTGCTGATTTGCATATGGCTTCAAAGCTGATTTCTCTGCATTACTGATACATTGGGTTATCAATAACAGGTACAGTCCTTATTGTTGTTTTCTAGGACCCATATGGCCATAAAACTGATGTCCTTATTAATCATACAGAAAGGGTCCCTTTAATACATTATAAATGCAACAATCCCCTGCTGCTACAGGTCACTAAAACATTTCTTGTACATACGCCATTCCACACAGTATTTTGCATGAACATTTGGAAGCCAGCACGGTGGCTCAGTGGTTAGCAGTGTTGCTTTGCAGCGCTGGAAACATGGGTTTAAATCCCACCAAGAACAACATCGGTAAGGAGTATGTATGTTCTCCCAGTTTGCATGGGTTCTCTTCGGTTTGCTCCCACACTCCATAGACATACTTAGGCTATGTGCACATATTGCGTTTTTCCTTGCAGATTTTGTCAATGAAACAAAGAAGCAGCGTGTCAATTGTGTCTGCGTTTTTCCCTGAGTTTTCTATAAACCCCTGTAATGCTTTATCACTACAGTGGATTATATCACAGCACTTTGCCTCATACACCAAGCATACAGCATGGTGTGTGAGGCTCTCAGTAGCTCAGTAACCCGGGGTCGTCATGGTGATGACCTAGGATTACCATGGCAGCGATCAGGTCTCTGTGATCACATTACAGGGACCCGATCACCAGGGAGAGGTAAGAGATTCCTCTTCCTGCCTCCTGAATACTACAATCTCATTGATCACAGCATTCAGGGGGTTAAATTACCAGGAGCGGCAAGGGCACCACTTCAGACATTGAGAGCCAGGTAATGGCTGTAACATTTGCGGGAGACCCGACGATGATCATGGGGGTAAAGCATATGAACCCCCGTGATTGAAGAAAAAAAAAAAAGCACAAAAAGAAGCAGGAAAAAACGCAAATGAAAAAGGCGCAAACACAATAAAAAAATGCATGTTTTTTCAGCTGCTTTTTTCCTGCCAAACATGCTTTTTATGTGCAGAAAGGAAGCACACAAGAAAAGCAACGTGTGCACATAGCTTTAGATTCTGAGCTACCAATGGGGGTAGTGATTATCACATATGTAAAGCGCTATATAAGTGAGTAAAATGTATAAATAAAGCCAAATTGGAGTATAAACAGAATAAGAATAATGAAAAGACGAGCACCTCTTGTTTTTGGATGTGCCTCCGGCCACTAATGCAAATCACTGGGCTGCTTAATGAATTGTTAGAATGGGGTCATGACTGTGTGTGTATAGCTCCGTGTTCTCACCACATAGCACACAGGGTACATGAGCTGCCTGACACAGCACGAGTCCGGCCATTAATCAGATCACAATTTACAAGCTTGTGATAGAATCTTTAGAAGGCTTTCTCCACTCGGATCTGAAGGCCATGTGGAATATCCCCCATGTACATTAATAAATAGGATATATTGGTTTGTATACCATACATATACACACAGGAGGGACAAGGACTAAGAATAAGCTTGTGTGCCTGCACCAGCACAGGGAGGGGAACTTTTTGCAAGTCTAAAGCAAAATACAGTGGACCCTTGGTTTATGAGAACAATCCGTTCTGGGAGTGTGCATGCAAACCAAGTTACTCATCTAGCAAAGCAAGATTTCCCATAGGAAATAATGCAAGCTCAAACCATTCCATCCACAACTTGTGCAATGTCCCATCCTGGTCCCCTATTGTGCCATTCCACACATGCGCACACACACACCACACACACACACACACACACACACGCACATTATGCTCACCTTACCTTCCATTCCATCGCCGGACTCCTGGTTCTTATAGTTCGCCGGTACAGGATGTATATCGGGTAACAATCGAATCCGATGCTGGAGCTTCTGGTGCCAGAGCGTTGACGTCAAAGGCATGGGCCGCTTGCCTCTGATTGGCCAACGCGCTGCCTTTGAGAAGCGTCTGACAGCAGAGGTTCCTCCATCGTCACGATGATTACCCGATACACATCCTGTACCGGTGAACTACAAGAATCGGAAGGTTGGTGATGGAACGGAAGGTAAGGTGAGCATAATATGTGTGTGTGCGTGGGTCTTTGTACATGTTTTTGTGGACTGCAAGAGCGGGTCAGAGCGCGGTGGATGTATGGAACCGGAAGTGTGTGCGGTGAGTATTTGCTCATACAGCAAAGCTTGCTCGTAAAGCGAAATACTCGCTAACTGGGTTACTCGTAAACCGAGGTTCCACTGTACACCATTGTGAAGACCAATAATACTGGTGCTGTATCTCTTTAAGATGTTCTGCTATTTTTCTTTTTAGGAAAGTTGATCAGCAGCTCGGACATAATGGCAATCACAGCTAAAATCAAGCTCTAATGGAGGACATGGAGTAGCTTTAGCTCTGAATTATAATTGACATTCAGGGCACCTTGAGTGAGAATAGCTAGCCGCAGCAGCTGGGTCAGGCCCAAGCAGCTAAAGCGGCTGAAGGACAGTGAAGGACTCGCTCTGTGCGGAGAAATGCCTCTTTTCGCTTCATTTACCATACTTCCTGCTGTCAAAACTGAGGAGACCTGCTCAGCACCTTATCTGAAACCGCATTGTGCATGCAGCTTGGCATCCTGACAGCCAGAAAACAACGCCTTCCTCCGTTTAGAAATTCTTTACAGGGGGGAAAAAAAGAAAAACTCTGAGGATACAAAAAGGATAGAAGAAACCACAGAAAACACGATATGCCAAAAATATTTTACTCTTTCATCAGTAGGACAACAGATGCAAATATATATATAAAAAAAACCCAGACTTAAAAACTAAATTAAAGTGAACCCGTCAGGTGCAATATGCACCCAGCACCACGAGCAGTTCTGGTGCATATTGCCAATCCCTGCCTAACCTCCCTGTATACACTAGCATAGATTACCGTATGGTAATGAGCGCAGGGACTAGTCCCCTGGGCGTTACTTCCCCTGGCTAGTCGGCTCCATTAGCATGTCAGTACGCCCCTGTGGGTGTGCCACCATGCTAATGAAAGTGCAGCGTCAGAGGATGATCTCACTCACCTCTCCGCTGCCATCGCGTCTGACACTGGATTTCGGCTCAGTGCACATGACCCCGGAGTTTGATCATGCGCACAACTTCAGTTTGAAGCCAGGACGCGTACACCCAACTTCACAGTGCACATGACCCAAACTTCAGGGTCATGTGCACTGAGCCGAAATACAGCATCGGACACGATGGCAGCGGAGAGGTGAGTGAGATGATCTTCTGACGCTGCACTTTCATTAGCATGTTAGCACACCCACAGGGGCGTACTAACATGCTATAGGGGCTGACTAGCAAGGGAAGCAACGCCCAGGGGACTAGTCCCCAAGCTCATTAGCATGCGATATAAGATCTTTCGAAATACTTTTTCTATAGATCTCTTTATCTATCTAGTGTACACGGGGACATTAGGCAGGGATTAGCAATATGCACCCAGAACTGCTCGTGGTTCTGGGTGCATATTGGACCTGACAGGTTCACTTTAAAGTGGATTTGTCACCATATTTTACAATATAAACAGCAGATGTAATTAACAGGATATTTTAGACCTGATGAGGCAGGTGTACACTATAATAATAATTATAATAATAATAAAAAAAAAAGAAGATACTCAGCACTGATGAGTGAGCACTACCATGCTCGGGTGCTCCTAAAGAGCAGATGGATGCTCGGATGGGTACGACTAGAGCACTCAAGTACAATGGAAGTCAATGGGGGATTCACACATTTTTTCCAGGAGTCTTGTGTAAAAATGCTCAAGTCCCCTATTGACTTACATTATACTTGGTACACGAGTCAAGCCTATCTGAGCATCCAACTCCTTGTTAAGAGTACCTGAGCATGGTAGTGCTCGCTCATCACTATAATTTGACCATTATGACATGGCCCGCCAGTGCACCCCACCGCCTTCCCTTTCTAATGTTGCAATGGGCATTTTATGACTGCAGCTATAGCTCGACTCACACTCATAATATAATTTTCAGGTCAGGATTACACACCCATTGTATCATGAATTTTCAAAGTAAGTACACCGTCCTCACCAGGTCTGCGATCTGTTTAGTACTGATCATTTGTCCAGATACAGTTGATATGAAGTCCTAGACCATCTATTGGTTGGTAAGGGAGGATTATCTGCCTCTGTAATAGGGCCCTTAAGGCTACTTTACACGCTGCGATATCGGTCCCGATATCGCTAGTGTGGGTACCCGCCCCCATCTGTTGTGCGACACGGGCAAATCGCTGCCCGTGTCGCACAACATCGCGCAGACCCGTCACACATACTTACCTGCCCGGCGACGTCGCTGTGACCGGCGAACCGCCTCCTTTCTAAGGGGGCGGTCCGTGTGGCGTCACAGCGATGTCACTGAGCGGCCGCCCAATAGAAGCGGAGGGGTGGAGAT
This sequence comes from Anomaloglossus baeobatrachus, assembly GCF_048569485.1. NCBI lineage: Eukaryota > Metazoa > Chordata > Amphibia > Anura > Aromobatidae > Anomaloglossus > Anomaloglossus baeobatrachus. The sequence goes on from NC_134359.1 coordinate 107,697,060, forward strand.
GAGTGGCCGGAACATCCCGCCCACCTCCTACCTTCCTCATAGCGGCCGGGAGGCAGGTAAGGAGAGGTTCCTCGTTCCTGCGGTGTCACACGGAGCGATGTGTGCTGCCACAGGAGCGACGAACTACATCGTTACTGCTGCAGTAACGATAATCGAGAATGGACCCCCATGTCACCGATGAGCGATTTTGCACGTTTTTGCAACGATGCAAAATCGCTCATCGGTGTCACACGCAGCAACATCGCTAATGCGGCCGGATGTGCGTCACAAATTCCGTGACCCCAACGACTCCGCATTAGCGATGTCGCAGCGTGTAAAGCCCCCTTTACTCATAAATGGCATTTTAGGTAAACAATCTGTTTAATCCCTTCTTGCAAAAGGATGTACCTATACATTCAGATTGGAGGTACTATACAGCAATAAGATGTACAATTCCAGGGGCAGAAAGAGAAAATACAATTGCACTTACTATAGGTGGTTAAAAGACAAGAAAACCATGCCTATAGAAGCTATGCAAGACGGCAAATCCAGCGTAATGATGGCCGTCTAACAGAAAAGATCAGGGGTCCTGCCTGTGCCATCCACTGCAGGAGCGGCTGTCCTGTACAACTGGGCTCTTCCCACTCCACACTGGAGATAGCTCCTATCTCAGCACTTTAACCCCTTATATGCCATAGTCAATAGTGACATTGTTATATGAGGAGTTTTGATGAAGGGAGATTGCCTGTAGGTATGTACAATTATGGAAAAGGCAAAACTGGCTTGGGCTGGAAGGGTGTTAAAGATTTGTTTTCTAATGGCAATATTGAAAACATATTACTTTTAAACTGAACCCGTCACCAGGTTTTTGCCATCTGATCTGAGAGCAGTATAATGTAGAGACAGAGACCCTGATTCCAGCAATGTGTCACTTACTAGGCTGCTTAGTGTAGTTTTGATAAAATCACTGTTTAATCAGTAGATTATCATTAGAGGACTACTTGGTGTGGTGCCAGGTAGTCCAGCATATTCATGAGCTCTGTATAACTGCTAGATCTGCAACAGAGAAAACATTGATTTTATCAAAATGACAGCAAACAGCTCAGTAAGTGACACATCACTGGAATCAGGGTCTCTGTCCCTACATTATGCTGCTCTCAGATCAGGGAGCGAAAGCCGGGTGACAGAGTCCCTTTAAGAAAATTGGTAATTGTTACTACAGATGAGTGAATAAATTTGCAGGACCCTAAACCAACACCCACTCCTATAGAAGAAAAAAAAAAAAAAAGAGCCCTGCAAGCTGCCTCCTAATTGCAGGAATCGATGGCGCTTCGTTTGATTTGTTGGCCTGGCACTGCATCATTGTTGCATAACGCTGCGCCAGGTCTACTAATCAACATGAGGTGCTGGGGATGGCGCGGATAGGAGGCAGTTCACATTGCTCCTGTCCGGTGACCATTGAACACTGATGTGGCCGCTAAACATGGATTTACCATGTCTACTGGTAACTTTTACAAAAGGTATGACCTTTTTAAAACACATTATGTCCTAAAAGGATATTCACAATTCCCAACAGCCCTTAGCCATCAATAAAAACATAAGCAATAGGGATGATCAGATACCTCAAATATTCGGCTTCGCGAATATCGGATGAATAGGTCGCCGCTATGTGAATATTCGATGCGCAATGTAAGTCTATGGGAAGCCCCAATAGTTGTTATTTGGGTTTCCCATAGACTTGCATTGCGCATCAAATATTCGCGAATAGTTCAAAAGCGGCGACCTACTATTCAGCAAATATTCTGGAAGCTGAATATTTGAGGCATTCGATCATCCCTAATATGCAATAATAATGGTAGTCTCAAATTAGACAGAATTTAGTATAGCCAAATGATAGTCCAAGAAGAGCACTTATGTGGTGAATGGAGGTCCTAGAAAATGCTATCCATCACAGGTCTCACACGCATCGAAAGAATAAGAGGGCTCATCAGAGAGTGACTCAGACGGGCCAGTAAACAAGAAATCATTTAGTTGCTGAATGGATATTTGGAAATATTGGGTTTCGCTCTCCATCAGCTATTCAGTATAAACCCTCCTGAGAGACTGCTGACCGCCATTGAAACACCAGAACACCAGATCTGTCCCGATAGGAAGATCACTTACTGATGATTTCAGAGGAAACAACACTGAACAGATTTAGCAAACTGATTCCGCACCTTTCAGACTGACTAAGCCCTCGTCATTGCCGTACAAGCCCTACTTTTATTGTAACACAATTTTATTATTCTTACATAAATTTGCAGCAGAAATCATAACACGGCCCCCTGATTTCTGAAGTGGATTTGCAGTTGGAACTATTGGGGGAGTGCAGAAAGATTGCTCCCAAAAGCTGTAACATTGAATGGGGCTAATCTTGCTGAAACAATGTCGGGAACGTCTGCAGTCATATAAATGACAATAACATTTTATGGAAGAATACACTCCGAAATAAACATGACAAAAATCACCATGTGAACACAACCTTAAAGGGAACCAAACATCAGGATTTTCGTGTATAAGCTGCAGCCAGCGCAGTACTGGCACTATCATGCACAGGCTGTACATACCATCAGGGGGCAGCTCGGGTGTTTAGGCAGTGAAATACAACTTTATAAAGTTTGAAATTTTGTGCACTTTTTGATTGACGTGTGCACCTCTGCAGATAATGTCCGGGCGTGTTATGCAGGAGTTCCCCGCCCCCCCACCAGCCTGTTCCTCCCTCTCTCCTGATGTGCGGGCAGGTTATGCACGTGTTCCCCGCCCCCCCCCCGCGCCGCCTGTTCCTCCCTCCCTCCCTCTGGCTGTATGTAAATATCTAATCTTCAGAAACATGGCGCCGGAGTGGGCCTCTGCGCATAGCGCTTATCTCCGGCGCCATGTTTCTGAAGCCCCCGCATTACACAACTTGGTGTCTGAGAGGGCGGCGCCACAGCGATGTCACACCGGCTGGTGTGTTGGCCCGGTGTCCTGGGGCGGCACGATACAGGAGCAGCAGGTAATCGCGTCCTCCGGTCAGCTGTTCTGTCCTGTTCTAATCGCGCGCGCTCCCGCGGTCACAATGGGCTGTGAAGAAACGAGGGCGCATGCGCCGCCCTCTCAGACACCAAGTTGTGTAATGCGGGGGCTTCAGAAACATGGCGCCGGAGATAAGCGCTATGCGCAGAGGCCCACTCCGGCGCCATGTTTCTGAAGATTAGATATTTACATACAGCCAGAGGGAGGGAGGGAGGAACAGGCGGCGCGGGGAACACGTGCATAACCCGCCCGGACATCAGGAGAGAGGGAGGAACAGGCTGGTGGGGGGGCGGGGAACTCCTGCATAACCCGCCCGGACATTATCTGCAGAGGTGCACACGTCAATCAAAAAGTGCACGAAATTTCAAACTTTATAAAGTTGTATTTCACTGCCTAATCACCCGAGCTGCACCCTAATGGTATGTACACACTGTGCATGATAGTGCCAGTACTGCACTGGCTGCAGCTTATACACGAAAATCCTGATGTTTGGTTCCCTTTAAGAATCCACATAATTCAGGTCCATATATCCCCATAGAATTACATACATCCATACTATACCTCCACGTGCCACCTAGACAGTGCAGTGAAAAAGTATTCATACCCCATCAACTTTTTCACATTTTTTCATCTTACACCAACAAACTTAAAGGGAACCTGTCAGGTGCAATGTGAACCCAGAACCACGAGCAGTTCTGGGTGCATATTGCTAATTTCTGCCTAACTGTCCCTGTATCTAGCAGCATACATAAAGAGATCTGCAGAAAAAGTATTTCTAAAGATCCTTCATTATATGCTAATGATCGCAAGGACTAGTGTCGCAAGGGTGTTAGTTCCCTTGGCTAGTCGGCCCCCTTATAGCATGTTAGCACACCCACAGGGGCATACTAACATGCTAATAAATGTGCAGCATCAGAGGCATGGTCGCGGTCACCTCCGCTGCCACCGCTGGTTTTCGGCTCAGTGAGCATGATCATAACGTGTCCAGACTTCCAGTCATGCACACTACACCAGTTTGAAGCCGGGACATGTACACCCGGCTTGATAGTACGCATGACTACAAGTTCGGGACATCTGATCATGCGCAGTGAGCCGCATGACATGGGCTCAGAGGTGTGCTAACATACTAAGGGGGCCGACTAGCCAAGGGAACCAATTCTCTTACGACTAGTTGCTGGCCTCATTAGCATATCATAAAGGATCTTTAGAAATACTTTTTCTAAAGATCTCTTTATGTATGCTACTGTAGCCTGGGACAGTTAGGCAGGGATTAGCATTATGCACCCAGATCTGCTCATGGTTCTGGGTGCTTATTGCATCTGACAGGTTCCCTTTAAATGTTTTTTATTGGGATTTTATAAGACATACCAACTGAAAAATAGCAAATATTTGCAAAGTGTAAAGGAAATAATTGCCTCCAAAAGTCACCTAGTAAATGCAGTCAATTTATGTTTAATTTATTCTGAGTATAACTACAGCTGTCCTGTGAAGGCCTCAGAGGTTTGATTGAAAACATTAGGGATTAAAAAGTATCATGAGAAACCAAGGAACACACCAGGGATAAAGATGTGGAGAAGCGTAAAGCAGGCTAAGGCCGGTTTTAGATGTCCGTGTTTCGGGTACGTGCGACATCCATTTTTAACACGGATGTCAGACGTACCCATGTTATTCTATGCTGTACTCACACAGCCGTGTTTTCACACGGACCGTGTGACCCCTCATGACCCCGCACGCAGACATGCCCGTTTATTCTCCGGCAGCACGGGTGTCACACGGATTGCACACTGATGTGATCCATGTGACATCAGTGTGACACGTACCGAAGAAAACAGGGGTATTTTAAATAAAAAGATTTTTTATAGTTATCTTTATCCAGCTCTGCTGCCTCCCGCTCCTGACCGCGGCTCATTATTATCATTGATCATTCACTGCACTGAAGCAGGAGCATCGCTGGGGAAAGCTGAGTATCCAGGTCTGTGTGTGTGTGTGTGTGTGTGTGTGTGTGTGTGTGTGTGTGTGTGTGTGTGTGTGTGTGGTGAGGACCTGGAAGCCGGATCATTGCGGGGATTCATCAGAGTTCCCAATGAACTCTGATGAACCGTGAAGTCACCATCCTGACACCAGCTGTAGCGCGGGTGTTGCGGGGGTGTCATCAGAACGTTATCGGAGTTCATTGGGAACTCCAATGACCTCTTGGATGTCACTGCACACACACTTTTTTTTTCAAGATAAATACTCACCTGTCCCGCGATGCTGTCCTCGGTGGTGCTGTACCCAGCGCTGTCATCTCCATGCTCCGGCTTCCACTCCTCAGTAGAGTGAATTTTCAATGAATATAATGAGCGGGGATCAGAAGCTGGAGGCAGCAGAGCCGAAGACAGCAGTGCTGGATACAGGGGAATATAGAAAATCTTTTTATGTCTGAGACCCGTGTTTTCACCGATACGTGTGACACGTTTGCAAACAGAGATGTCATATGTATGACACACGTATAACCATAACCATGCGTGTGACTTGTACCTGATTAAACACGGATGTCTGAAACCGGCCTTGTAAAACAAAAAAAAAAAAAAACAGCCCAAGCTCCAACATATAATGAATCCATTATCCAAAAATGGAAGGAGCAAGGCTACGTTCCCACGATGAGCTCTTGGTGTGTTTTTGATGTTGCAGAATTTCTGCACCAATTATTTAAATTAAGATTTATTGCGTTTTTGTGTGCAATTTTTAACATGGGTTTTTGTCTACGTTTGGTGTCATCCTTTGAATAAACCTACTTTGTTTTTGCAACTTCCTGGTATTTTTTTTGCCAAAATAGTTTTCACATTTGATGCAATAATTTAGTGGTAGACAGAGTGCTTATGGGTCTATAGCATCCCATAAGCACACATGGCATTATTGTGTTCACGAATCCTATACAGATCAGACCTGAAGTAATTGAATTACTGCTTTTGTACAAAATTCACTAAACACACAAAACATTTACTTTAAGTGAACATTCCAGTGTTGTGTTTATTTCCCTTATTCTGAGCCTTTAGACATTATTGAAAGTGGCCTCTTGTCTACACAGAAGATGCCGTGTGAGTTGGCAGGTTAAAAATGCAATCACGTGATCCCAGAGTGGACTGAAGCGGCATTGGAAATGGAAGAGGACAGCAGTCCAGCAAGTATGCTAATGGATCCATTAAACACCAACAAAAGGGAAATGAAAAAGAAAAATTCTAAAGTGGTTCTTAAAGAATCTCCCATCCTGTCCATAAGAAGAATTTGCCTACAATTTTTTTTTAACACTAGAACTACTGGACTCGTGACACCTATATAGAAATACATGGTGCAAAGTAGTCAAAATGACTACCTCAGTAGTTCTAGTGTTAAGCCACCCGCCACAGTATCTCTAACAAATAGATTTTGCATCTTCAGGCACTTTCCTCTTCCAGATCTCAGACCTTCTCTGATGCCTCCACCTCTGCTGCCAGCATCCTGGACCTCTTCAAATCAAATGGCTGATGCAATGGGCATGCGCTCAGAGCCGGCGTCAGCACCTGGCGCACCCGGGCAAGTGCCAGGGACTCGGACACGCCAAAGTCAGGGGTAGAGATCAGCTCTGCAGTCCCCGGGCCGAGTTCCGAGACCGCAGTTCTCAGCCCAGCAGCCGCACTTTCCTGGCTGCCGGCCCTACACTAGCTTCCAGTGTTCTCTGCTGAACGCCGAGAGCATATGTATAGAAGTTCATCTGTTGGTGGAGCTACCACACTTGCCTTGCGCTACTGTCCCTACTAATTAATTACTGTTGAATAATTCTGCATCAGGAAGTATGACCATTGTATAAAAGCAGACGTTTTGTCAGTTTGCTGGTCTGGAGAATTTAAGTGTGTGTTAATACAATGCCAAGGAAGAAAAGGTCAGCAATGATCTTATGGAAGCAATTGTTTCTGCCCATCATTCAGGAAAAGGTTATAAAGCCATTTCCAAACAATTAAAAATCCATTATTCTATATTGTAAAAAGTTATTCACAAGTGGAAAACATTTAAGACCGGTGACAATCTTCTCAGGAGTGCATTGCCCAGAAAATTCATCCAAAGTCATACTGTGCAATGAGAAAGATTGCAAAAAACAAACAAGAACCACAGCTCAGACATGTTAAATGTTCTCAACTTACGGTATGTAAGTAGAATTAAAAAAAACAAACAAACTGAACAAATATAGCTTCACTTTGAAGGGTTGGTGGGAGAAAGCCTCTTCTTTCTAGAAAAGAAGATGGCAGCATGGGTAAAATTTGCAAGGTGTCATCTGAAGAAATGCAGAAGACTTCTGGAACAATGTCCTTTGGACAGCCAAAACCAAAACAGAAGATGTTTGACCAAAGATTCTTCGCACCACATTTTGTGATACCCAAACACTTCAAACACCACACACCAACTGTGAAGAAGCATAGTGGTGGATATGTGATGACTTGGGCATCTTGAAGTCACTAAATCGACCATTCACTCTAAGGTATACCATAGTATCCAAAAGTCAAACATGAGGCCATATATGCAAGAGCTAAAGCTTATCAAAAATTGGGTCATGGAACTGAACAATGATCCCAAGTGCACCGGAAAAAAACTAAATTAGGATGGCTGAAAAAGAAAAAAAAATCAAGTTGCAATGGCCCAGTCACCTCCCAGACCTCAACACAATTGAAATGCTGGGGTGGACCTTAAAAGAAAACAGCTTCCTACCAAAGCACCCTAAAATGTCTTTATTGAATTCTTAATATACTTTAAAAAAAAAAAAGCTCTTTTTGGTGGCATATATAAAGCAATTTGAAACCAAAATGGGCTTATTTACAAATATCTTAAGGGCTTATAAAGACATGGGTGGTTTCGGGGGCATAAAGAAGCTGACAGGTTCTCTTTAAGAAAGCTGTGCAAAAACAAATGCCCACAAGCCTCACTGACCTGACGCAACCTTGTAAATTAGAGTGGGACACAATTCCCACAGAGTGATAAAGTCACCTAGAAAATGACAGTGAATATGATTCCAAGCAGTCAGGCACGCTGTCACACAGGGTGGGGTGCAGTTTGACTGCAACCAATCAGAAGCTGGGACTGCTGGTGGGCGGGGGAAGCAGTGAATATGCATGAGGGTAATGAGAGGCCCCAGAAGTGGTACTATAAACGTGTGGGAGACTTGGTACATACAGTTAGGTCCAGAAATATTTGGACAGTGACACAATTTTCGCGAGTTGGGCTCTGCATGCCACCACATTGGATTTGAAATGAAACCTCTACAACAGAATTCAAGTTCAGATTGTAACGTTTAATTTGAAGGTTTGAACAAAAATATCTGATAGAAATTGTAGGAATTGTACACATTTCTTTACAAACACTCCACATTTTAGGAGGTCAAAAGTAATTGGACAAATAAACCAAACCCAAACAAAATATTTTTATTTTCAATATTTTGTTGCGAATCCTTTGGAGGCAATCACTGCCTTAAAGGGAACCAACCATCAGGATTTTCGTGTATAAGCTGCAGCCAGTGCAGTACTGGCACTATCATGCACAGTGTGTACATACCATCAGGGGGCAGCTCGGGTGTTTAGGCAGTGAAATACAACTTTATAAAGTTTGAAATTTCGTGCACTTTTTGATTGACGTGTGCACCTCTCTGTTAATGTCCGGGCGTGTTATGCAGGAGTTCCCCGCCCCCCCCACCAGCCTGTTCCTCCCTCTCTCCTGATGTCCGGGCGGGTTATGCAGGAGTTCCCCGCCTCCCCGCGCTGCCTGTTCCTCCCTCCCTCCCTCCGGCTGAATGTAAAATGCTAATCTTCAGAAACATGGCGCCGGAGTGGGCCTCTGCGCATAGCGCTTATCTCCGGCGCCATGTTTCTGAAGCCCGCACTACACAGCTTGGTGTCTGCAGAACAGCTGATCGGAGGACGCGATCAGCTGTAGCTACGATGACGTGCCGCCTCAGGACACCGGGCTAGGACAGCAGCAGCCTGCCAGCGACATCGGGGGTCAGGTGAGGTAAGTTCACAATGGACTCACATGACCCCGTGACGGCAGTGGTGCGAGACCCGGTCACGGTAGTGATATCGGGTGGCACTGTCTTCACGGGGTCAGGTGAATGAAATTACTAGCACCTGTGATGTCATTGCCCCAGCAGGCACGCACACATTACACACACACATACACACACTATATATATACACACACCCCCACACAGCTGTGTGTGTGCCCCTGCGTTGACCTGGGCTCACCTTCTGAGTTCCAGGTCACTGCAGGAAAGCACTCACAGCTGTGTGTGTGTATAATGTGTGTATGCACATGTGTGTATAATGTGTGTATGCACATGTGTGTATAATGTGTGTATGCACATGTGTGTATGCACATGTGTGTATGCACATGTGTGTATAATGTGTGTATGCACATGTGTGTATAATGTGTGTATGCACATGTGTGTATGCACATGTGTGTATGCACATGTGTGTATGCACATGTGTGTATGCACATGTGTGTATAATGTGTGTATGCACATGTGTGTATAATGTGTGTATGCACATGTGTGTATAATGTGTGTATGCACATGTGTGTATAATGTGTGTATGCACATGTGTGTATAATGTTTGTATGCACATGTGTGTATAATGTGTGTATGCACATGTGTGTATAATGTGTGTATGCACATGTGTATAATGTGTGTATGCACATGTGTGTATAATGTGTGTATGCGCGTGTGTGTATGCGCGTGTGTGTATGCGCGTGTGTGTATGCGCGTGTGTGTATGCACATGTGTGTATGCGCGTGTGTGTATGCACATGTGTGCATGTGCACACATGTGCATACACACACATATACACACACATTATATACACACACACATGTGCATACACACATGCGCATACACACATTATACACACATGCGCATACACACATGCGCATACACACATGTGCATACACACATTATACACACATGTGCATACACACATTATACACACATGTGCATACACACATTATACACACATGTGCATACACACATACACACATGTGCATACACACATTATACACACATGTGCATACACACATTATACACACACGTGCATACACACATTATACACACACGTGCATACACACATTATACACACGTGCATACACACATTATACACACATGTGCATACACACATTATACACACATGTGCATACACACATTATACACACATGTGCATACACACATTATACACACATGTGCATACACACATTATACACACATGTGCATACACACATTATACACACATGTGCATACACACATGTGCATACACACATGTGCATACACACATGTGCATACACACATGTGCATACACACATGTGCATACACACATTATACACACATGTGCATACACACATTATACACACACACAGCTGTGAGTGCTTTCCTGCAGTGACCTGGAACTCAGAAGGTGAGCCCAGGTCAACGCAGGGGAACACACACAGCTGTGTGGGTGTGTGTGTATATATATAGTGTGTGTATGTGTGTGTATAATGTGTGCGTGCCTGCTGGGGCAATGACATCACAGGTGCTAGTAATTTCATTCACCTGACCCCGTGAAGACAGTGCCACCCGATATCACTACCGTGACCGGGTCTCGCAGCACTACCGTCACGGGGTCATGTGAGTCCATTGTGAACTTACCTCACCTGACCCCCGATGTCGCTGGCAGGCTGCTGCTGTCCTAGCCCGGTGTCCTGAGGCGGCACGTCATCGTAGCTACAGCTGATCGCGTCCTCCGATCAGCTGTTCTGCAGACACCAAGCAGTGTAATGCGGGCTTCAGAAACATGGGGCCGGAGATAAGCGCTATGCGCAGAGGCCCACTCCGGCGCCATGTTTCTGAAGATTAGCATTTTACATTCAGCCGGAGGGAGGGAGGGAGGAACAGGCAGCGCGGGGGGGCGGGGAACTCCTGCATAACCCGCCCGGACATCAGGAGAGAGGGAGGAACAGGCTGGTGGGGGGGCGGGGAACTCCTGCATAACACGCCCGGACATTAACAGAGAGGTGCACACGTCAATCAAAAAGTGCACGAAATTTCAAACTTTATAAAGTTGTATTTCACTGCCTAAACACCCGAGCTGCCCCCTGATGGTATGTACACACTGTGCATGATAGTGCCAGTACTGCACTGGCTGCAGCTTATACACGAAAATCCTGATGGTTGGTTCCCTTTAAGTCTGGAACCCATGGACATCACCAAACGCTGGGTTTCCTCCTTAATGCTTTGCCAGGCCTTTACAGCCGCAGCCTTCAGGTCTTGCTTGTTTGTGGGTCTTTCCGTCTTAAGTCTGGATTTGAGCAAGTGAAATGCATGCTCAATTGGGTTAAGATCTGGTGATTGACTTGGCCATTGCAGAATGTTCCACTTTTTTGCACTCATGAACTCCTGGGTAGCTTTGGCTGTATGCTTGGGGTCATTGTCCATCTGTACTATGAAGCGCCGTCCGATCAACTTTGCGGCATTTGGCTGAATCTGGGCTGAAAGTATATCCCGGTACACTTTAGAATTCATCCGGCTACTCTTGTCTGCTGTTATGTCATCAATAAACACAAGTGACCCAGTGCCATTGAAAGCCATGCATGCCCATGCCATCACGTTGCCTCCACCATGTTTTACAGAGGATGTGGTGTGCCTTGGATCATGTGCCGTTCCCTTTCTTCTCCAAACTTTTTTCTTCCCATCATTCTGGTACAGGCTGATCTTGGTCTCATCTGTCCATAGAATACTTTTCCAGAACTGAGCTGGCTTCATGAGGTGTTTTTCAGCAAATTTAACTCTGGCCTGTCTATTTTTGAAACTGATGAATGGTTTGCATCTAGATGTGAACCCTTTGTATTTACTTTCATGGAGTCTTCTCTTTACTGTTGACTTAGAGACAGATACACCTACTTCACTGAGAGTGTTCTGGACTTCAGTTGATGTTGTGAACGGGTTCTTCTTCACCAAAGAAAGTATGAAGCGATCATCCACCACTGTTGTCATCCGTGGACGCCCAGGCCTTTTTGAGTTCCCAAGCTCACCAGTCAATTCCTTTTTTCTCAGAATGTACCCGACTGTTGATTTTGCTACTCCAAGCATGTCTGCTATCTCTCTGATGGATTTTTTCTTTTTTTTCAGCCTCAGGATGTTCTGCTTCACCTCAATTGAGAGTTCCTTAGACCGCATGTTGTCTGGTCACAGCAACAGCTTCCAAATGCAAAACCACACACCTGTAATCAATCCCAGACCTTTTAACTACTTCATTGATTACAGGTTAACGAGGGAGACGCCTTCAGAGTTAATTGTAGCCCTTAGAGTCCCTTGTCCAATTACTTTTGGTCCCTTGAAAAAGAGGAGGCTATGCATTACAGAGCTATGATTCCTAAACCCTTTCTCCGATTTGGATGTGAAAACTCTCATATTGCAGCTGGGAGTGTGCACTTTCAGCCCATATTATATATATAATTGTATTTCTGAACATGTTTTTGTAAACAGCTAAAATAACAAAACTTGTGTCACTGTCCAAATATTTCTGGCCCTGACTGTATAATGCTCCTGCTTTATTCCCTACTTTCTTTCTTTTTCCTTTATTTATTTTTTTTTAATTGTCCGGGCGGCCGAATCTGGATAGTTACACGGAGTTCCGTGAGAACTCAGTGTCCGGGGTCGGTGTACGGAGCCCGAATTTTACAGTGCAGGTTCACCCATCACTAGTCATTTATATAAAATGTACCATCTCTGGTGTCTGTGAATGCACTGTAGAAAAGGAAAATGCACACAGCCTTGTCCTGCACTTCTGTAATATTTGTAGTGAAATTAAGCAGATGTTCTAAGCTAAGTAGAAGAGCAAACACTGAAAGATGATCTTTTCTGAAACCTTCATTTCTGCTATGTCATGAAACCTGGTCGCTGATATAGACAAGAGACAGAGGACTTTACTATAAAGGCAATGGGCGCCAGGGACTTAAAAACAAATATTCTACCTGGAAATGGGGGATTTGTATGATGGTATGAAATAGATTACATGCTTAGGCACGGTGATGTAACATCATGGGATAAAGGAACACTAGTCCAAAACATTCAACCCATAAAAACAACTCTTTACTCCAAAAGAAGATGAAATATTGATCATGTGCTCTCCTTTTCACCTCCACAAAAGAGTTTCGCCTAAGAAAAACAGCCCTATAAGGCTCTATTTTGTACAAAGCCATAATACGGCTCCATTTCCAGAGGATTACACTGTCAAATTCCATATAAAAGCGAAAAAATAAAATTCATAGCATGTTCTTTTGCAGATGTCCGGAACCTTTCTGGCCTTGAGAGCCACATTCAGCTTTGAAAGAGGGTTGCGAGCCACATTCATCCCAGAGAGAGGGCAAAGAGCAACATTCAGCTCAGAGAGATCACGAGCCACATTCAGCTCTGAGAGAAGATCGAGAGCCTCATTCATCTCAGAGAGAGGGCAGAGAGCCACATTCAGCTCACAGAGAAGATAGAGAGCCACATTCATCTCAGAGAGAAGATAGAGAGCCACATTCAGCTCAGAGAGAGGGCAGAGAGCTACATTCAGCTCACAGAGAAGATAGAGAGCCACATTCATCTCAGAGAGAGGGCAGAGAGACACATTCAGCTCACAGAGAAGATAGAGAGCCACATTCATCTCAGAGAGAGGGCAGAGAGACACATTCAGCTCACAGAGAAGATAGAGAGCCACATTCATCTCAGAGAGAAGATAGAGAGCCACATTCAGCTCAGAGAGAGGGCAGAGAGCTACATTCAGCTCACAGAGAAGATAGAGAGCCACATTCATCTCAGAGAGAGGGCAGAGAGACACATTCAGCTCACAGAGAAGATAGAGAGCCACATTCATCTCACGGAGAAGATAGAGAGCCACATTCATCTCAGAGAGAGGGCAGAGAGACACATTCAGCTCACAGAGAAGATAGAGAGCCACATTCATCTCAGAGAGAAGATAGAGAGCCACATTCAGCTCAGAGAGAAGATAGAGAGCCACATTCAGCTCAGAGAGAGGGCAGAGAGCTACATTCAGCTCTGAGAGAGGGCAGAGAGCCACATTCAGCTCTGAGAGAAGATCGAGAGCCTCATTCATCTCAGAGAGAGGGCAGAGAGTCACATTCAGCTCACAGAGAAGATAGAGAGCCACATTCATCTCAGAGAGAGGGCAGAGAGACACATTCAGCTCACAGAGAAGATAGAGAGCCACATTCATCTCAGAGAGAGGGCAGAGAGACACATTCAGCTCACAGAGAAGATAGAGAGCCACATTCATCTCAAAGAGAAGATAGAGAGCCACATTCAGCTCAGAGAGAGGGCAGAGAGCTACATTCAGCTCACAGAGAAGATAGAGAGCCACATTCATCTCAGAGAGAGGGCAGAGAGACACATTCAGCTCACAGAGAAGATAGAGAGCCACATTCATCTCAGAGAGAGGGCAGAGAGACACATTCAGCTCACAGAGAAGATAGAGAGCCACATTCATCTCAGAGAGAAGATAGAGAGCCACATTCAGCTCAGAGAGAGGGCAGAGAGCTACATTCAGCTCACAGAGAAGATAGAGAGCCACATTCATCTCAGAGAGAGGGCAGAGAGACACATTCAGCTCACAGAGAAGATAGAGAGCCACATTCATCTCACGGAGAAGATAGAGAGCCACATTCATCTCAGAGAGAGGGCAGAGAGACACATTCAGCTCACAGAGAAGATAGAGAGCCACATTCATCTCAGAGAGAAGATAGAGAGCCACATTCAGCTCAGAGAGAAGATAGAGAGCCACATTCAGCTCAGAGAGAGGGCAGAGAGCTACATTCAGCTCTGAGAGAGGGCAGAGAGCCACATTCAGCTCTGAGAGAAGATCGAGAGCCTCATTCATCTCAGAGAGAGGGCAGAGAGTCACATTCAGCTCACAGAGAAGATAGAGAGCCACATTCATCTCAGAGAGAGGGCAGAGAGACACATTCAGCTCACAGAGAAGATAGAGAGCCACATTCATCTCAGAGAGAGGGCAGAGAGACACATTCAGCTCACAGAGAAGATAGAGAGCCACATTCATCTCAAAGAGAAGATAGAGAGCCACATTCAGCTCAGAGAGAGGGCAGAGAGCTACATTCAGCTCACAGAGAAGATAGAGAGCCACATTCATCTCACGGAGAAGATAGAGAGCCACATTCATCTCAGAGAGAGGGCAGAGAGACACATTCAGCTCACAGAGAAGATAGAGAGCCACATTCATCTCAGAGAGAAGATAGAGAGCCACATTCAGCTCAGAGAGAAGATAGAGAGCCACATTCAGCTCAGAGAGAGGGCAGAGAGCTACATTCAGCTCTGAGAGAGGGCAGAGAGCCACATTCAGCTCTGAGAGAAGATCGAGAGCCTCATTCATCTCAGAGAGAGGGCAGAGAGTCACATTCAGCTCACAGAGAAGATAGAGAGCCACATTCATCTCAGAGAGAGGGCAGAGAGACACATTCAGCTCACAGAGAAGATAGAGAGCCACATTCATCTCAGAGAGAGGGCAGAGAGACACATTCAGCTCACAGAGAAGATAGAGAGCCACATTCATCTCAGAGAGAAGATAGAGAGCCACATTCAGCTCAGAGAGAGGGCAGAGAGCTACATTCAGCTCAGAGAGGGCAGAGAGCCACATTCAGCTCTGAGAGAAGATCGAGAGCCTCATTCATCTCAGAGAGAGGGCAGAGAGTCACATTCAGCTCACAGAGAAGATAGAGAGCCACATTCATCTCAGAGAGAGGGCAGAGAGACACATTCAGCTCTGAGAGATCACGAGCCACATTCAGCTCTGAGAGAAGATCGAGAGCCTCATTCATCTCAGAGAGAGGGCAGAGAGACACATTCAGCTCTGAGAGATCACGAGCCACATTCAGCTCTGAGAGAAGATCGAGAGCCTCATTCATCTCAGAGAGAGGGCAGAGAGACACATTCAGCTCACAGAGAAGATAGAGAGCCACATTCATCTCAGAGAGAGGGCAGAGAGACACATTCAGCTCACAGAGAAGATAGAGAGCCACATTCATCTCAGAGAGAAGATAGAGAGCCACATTCAGCTCAGAGAGAGGGCAGAGAGCTACATTCAGCTCACAGAGAAGATAGAGAGCCACATTCATCTCAGAGAGAGGGCAGAGAGACACATTCAGCTCACAGAGAAGATAGAGAGCCACATTCATCTCACGGAGAAGATAGAGAGCCACATTCATCTCAGAGAGAGGGCAGAGAGACACATTCAGCTCACAGAGAAGATAGAGAGCCACATTCATCTCAGAGAGAAGATAGAGAGCCACATTCAGCTCAGAGAGAAGATAGAGAGCCACATTCAGCTCAGAGAGAGGGCAGAGAGCTACATTCAGCTCTGAGAGAGGGCAGAGAGCCACATTCAGCTCTGAGAGAAGATCGAGAGCCACATTCATCTCAGAGAGAGGGCAGAGAGCCACATTGAGCTCTGGGAGAAGATTGAGAGCCTCATTCATCTCAGAGAGAGGGCATAGAGCCACATTCAGCTCCGAGAGAAGATCGAGAGCCTCATTCATCTCAGAGAGAGGGCAGAGAGTCACATTCAGCTCTGAGAGTGGGTCGTGAGCCACATTCAGCTCCGAGAGTGGGTCGCGAGCCACATTCAGCTCTGAGAGTGGGTCGTGAGCCACATTCAGCTCCGAGAGTGGGTCGTGAGCCACATTCAGCTCCGAGAGTGGGTCGTGAGCCACATTCAGCTCCGAGAGCGGGTCGCGAGCCACATTCAGCTCCTGTCATCCTCACCATAGTAGCACCCAGAGCCCACATTATACGTATGATTAAAGTCAAAGCTCGTTCACAAAAATCATACAGAGGCCGTATACCAAGAATGGGGTTCCTACCTTACCCCATTTAGATCTGTGGGGCTATTCACAAAAGTACCATCTGGAGACCTGCTCTTCATGACGGTATGCTAGACCTGGTTCTAATGCACTGAGCTGGAAGACAACCTCAAACCACAAGAGGCTCCTGAGCAGCAGGTTGGGGACCCCTGTTCTATTGCATGAGGTATGTATGGAGCTCAGCATACACGGCAGCAAAAAGTCATCATGGCTCCATATTAGGGAGCTGTTCAGTCTGTGACTACAATGTATAAGTGTCGCAGATGGTGTGTCACCGGGGGGGGAGGAGCCGGCTAGGGAACAGCAAAGAGGTGGTGCTGGAGTGGTGGGTAGTCAGCAATTGCAAAATGCCTGTTTTGATATTTTAAAACAGTACTTTCCTTTCTCTCAGTTTTGCATAATGTAAAACAACCCATTTCACTATTTGTGCAATATTGCAAGGCCAGAATTTTGGATTAAAAAAAAAAAAGTCTTTACTCCCCCCAGACCATGGCATAGCAAACAAGACAATTTAGTTAGTTTGAAATCTAACAGTAGAGATGATGTCAGAAGCTTATGGAACAAGGAACACACGGTCATCAATTTATCAGAACCAATGACAGATTTAAGCCTGACAGATGGCTAACTTTTTGATACATTATTGAGACAGATGTAATATGGGCACAAGTTAGTTTCCAAAAATAAGTCGGTAATATCCAGACTCTATCCACAGTTCTACTAAAGATAACTTAGATCACCAAAGTGTTCATAGATTGTAATGCCAGATCAGGAGACATACTTGGCTACTGAATCAACCTGTTCTTCTTGAGAAATGCAACAAATGTATTTTGGACCATTGCCATGATGGAAAAGCGCACGTCTACCAAGAGCACGGAGTGATAGCAGCATGTTCTCTTTCTCTTTCTATATAGAGCAGAACATCTGTGAATTTATCATACTATCAACGAAATGTAGCTCCCAACACCAGCAGCGCTCATGCAGCCCCACATAAGGTCACTGCTACCACCATATTTCACTATAGGCACAAGGTTTTTGTCTTTGTATCCCTCATCTTTGCGACGCCATAAAGATTTAAAACAGTCAGTTTCAAAAACAATTATCTTGGCCTCATCACCCAGTAGTCTTCATATTTTTCAGCATTGGTCCTGGTAAATTGTAGGTGGCTTTTATGTGCATGGTATTTAAGTGAGGCTTCCTTCAAGGACAACATCCCTTCATGTCATTCCTCTTCTATGAGCGCTCTATTGTGTCACAGGAAAAAAAACTCACTCCGATTTGGTTTTATACTCTTTAGAGAATTGCAGTGAACTTACATGTCCATTTTCTTCCCTTTTCAACAAAAGATGCTCCTGGTTAGGTGTTGACTTCCATGGTTGACCTTGACATCTTTTCAAGATGGTTGAAGTTCTCTCTTTGTTAAATATTTCTATCATTTTTGCTACAGTATTCTCACTGAGAAGTAAAGCTTCGGTGAGCTTCTTGCAGTCGTCACCTTCAGTAAAGAAATTATTTTCTCAGGCATTGTGACATTTCTCTTCCATGTGGTGCCATGCATGAAAGAAAAACCTATTCCAATTTCATAGCGACAGCATGAAATGGGAATAGGTTTTTTTTTTTGTCAAGAAACACCCTTTTATAGTCAACTGTTACAGGACACCTCCCTAATGAATAATTAGACTTATCTATGGTTGATTTTTTGTTAATTAAAATGTTGCAGTCTAAACTTTAGCCTTGCTCATAAGACTTTCATTGGGATATACTCATGTTTGCAACATGGTCTTGAATTAAATAGCTGGAAAAATATTTCTTTTTTTTTTTGGGGGGGGGGGGGTTGTTTGCAATCAACGGCCCACATTTGTGTATTTTGCAGTATGGCATCCCATAAAAAATGTTGATTCAGAACAGTTGTCTACCAAATCTGTGTAGGTGCACTAATTTATGTTAAACACTGTTGCATTCAAGCACTGTATTATAAATTTCATCACACCGACCTCTTTCCATCCACAATGAGCACAATGGGAGGGAGGACTGAGAAGATGAAGTTGTAAACTTCATGAATAAGAGCAATTATTGGAATTTTAAAATTACCACCATACTTGGATGGTCAACTGAAAGAACAAGCGAGATTAAACAAGTAAAACACGGCTGACCTCACTATGTTGCTCTAACTAGAACACATTCCAAAAGATTGAGGTTATGCAATACCTTTATTAGGCAAATCCTGCTGATTATAAAAGATAAACAGAGATTAGGTAACACTGGTCTGCCTCTGGAAAACGATTATTCAACGGTGCTAGAATGTACTTTTATAGATTAGTCTTTACGAAAACACATTTTAGGTGAGTGTATGACTGCCGACCAACCCAGCAGCATTCATATGTGTATACCAAGATTCCCTGCTTAACCAGCCCTGTATAATGCCATTTACTAAATTTAAAGTTTAAAAGAAGCATTTATAAACTACGCTGTTCCTATTCTAATTAGGCTTTTGACTAGTCGAAGGGGCGTTAGTTCCCGAGACTAGTCGGTCTTCTTTCCAATTGGTGTGATAACAAGATTTCCACAAGCTGGCATCATCGCACCCCCTAGAAATCTTGCGCGCGCATGCACGCGGGTCTTTCAGCAACGTCATTGCACCTCTGAAGCCGGCTGTTGACGTTCCGGGTTCAGAGAGGCATACTGCACATGCGCATGATTGAAAGTGCTGAAGCTCTTCTTCTGATCATGCGCAGTGCGCCTGTTTGAAGCCGGGATGCGTACACCTGGCTTTAGAGGCGCACTGACAAAGATTTCCAGGAGTTGTGAATACGCTGGCTCTTAGAAATCATGTAATCACGCCCAGAGGGGCGTGATGACATGGAAAGAGTGCTGATTAGTCTGGGGCAACTACACCACTTCGACTAGTCAAAGGCCTAATTACAATAGCAACAGCGCACTTTATAAAGGGTTTTTTTAAACTGATTTTAGTAAATAGCATTATACAGGGTTGGACAGGCAAGAAACTTTGGGAATGGGAATGCTGATTACGGCGTGGTCCACATCGTTCCTGTCTTTCATTACGTCATTTGGATGGACTTTGTCCCTATATCACCCTAGCAAGTTTTCTGTGATTTATCGCATTTTTGTGGTGGCTTACTTTCTTAGATAAAATAACTTTGATGAAAACATGTTGCTGAAACGTCAGTTTTGAAGATTTTTTGAATGTACCACAAAAACACACGATATTTCATGGAAACTTCTTTTGTCTTTTGACTCTGGTGTGTACAGGATTTTTCTTGTCTCTCAGTTTGTGTTTGTCTCTCCACCGACATATTACCTCACACATAAGCTTCTTATACTAGGACTGTCCTTTATTCCTATAGCAACCAATCACAGCTCCTATTAATAGCCTGTAGCTCACAGCTCCATTCACTTTAATAGAGGCAGGTTTTTTGGAGAGTAGCTGTAAAGCGCGGGGTTAAATTTTCTTGTCAAAACATAGTCTATGACGTTCCCTGAGTCACATGGGGAGTCTGTGCAAATTTATGTGATTGTAAATGTGACAGTGCAGATTTCTTTAGTGGACATACACACACACACATACATACATACACACACACATACATACACTCAGCTTTATATATTAGATAATTTTTTAGACTATACTGACGTGTCCGTTAATAACTAGGAACGGATTTTAATTTAGCAATGATTTTCACATCTGCAGTGATGCCTACAAATAGCAGATGGTGTAGCAGTGTCCGGTGCATGTATAATATAAAACAGACGTCGGCCATGCCCGACTCATTCACCAAGAACTGCTGATCAGCTGTCTGACAGTAATTGATTGCCATTTGCCTGAAATGAATTACAGATTTACTGCAGCGCTGTAAATTCATTTCAGATGGGGGATAAAAATAAGAAAGATGTGGCGATGGGAAGGTGAGGACCACTGAGCGGCAAAGTGTGGAAAGCCTACATTCCTATGATAATATTTAAAGGTTGCTATAGAAACCCGTGCACCAAAGACCCCCCAGAGAATAGTGAGTCATTCTCCTACACTACAACCAATACACTATATACCTCCTGAATCAACCCGGAGCCTTTCAACGCCCAAAATATCTCGTTAAATCCCTCGTCTCACTCAGTCTGTCACTTGTATTCCAGTGGGATTTGGGGAAAGTTATAACTAATTGCTGTATTCAGTCAGTGACATCACTCACAGGGAACCTGCCCTGAAGGTGGAATTGTGCAGACAGGCAAGGTTACAGAATCCGGCCATACTACTGTACGACACTACAGAAACGCTTCCGATGGATGAGCATGTACAGAATCGTACGGGGCTATTTAGCCAGTCTAGGATGACTGATGAAGATAATATAGGTTTCTAAAAAGTATCTCTAGAAATAAATAAGAACAAACCGAAAGAAGAGCTGTGACGGGCGCATATCCCATAAACACAGTAATCTCTGTATTGAATGCCAGCTTTATTTACAGGGTATAATCACGTCTGCATTAGGAAATCCACTTTTCAGTTTCATTAAAGGGAACCTGTCACCAGATTTGTCCCTTATAATCAGCGGCCACCACCAGTATTCCCTTATATACAGCATTCTAGAAAACTGTATATTAGAGCCCAGGCCGCTCTGTATAATGTAAAAACTGCTTTTATTATACTCACCTGCGGGGCAGTCCGGTCCAATGGGTGTCGCTGGTCTCGGTCAGGCGCCTCCTATCTTCTTGTGATCGCCATCCTCCTTCACAGGTCCGTGTGGAAGATGCGTCCTACGTCATCCACAGTGTCCTCCATTGTGCTCCTGCGCATGTACACTTCTCTCTGCCCTGCTGAGGGCAGATCAAAGCATTGTAGTGCACGTGTGGATTGTCTTTGACCTTTGCCTGCGCCTGTATATTACAGAACATTGCTCTGCCCACAGCAGAGCAGAGAAAAGTGAGCGTGCGCAGGAGCGCAATGGAGGACACTGTGTAGATGACATAGGACGCGTCACCCACACAGAGCAGGAAAGGAGGACAGCGATGGATAGGAGGCGCCAGACTGAGATCAGCAACATCTATCAGACCGTACCGCCTGATAGGAGAGTGGACTAAAAGCTGTTTCTTACGTTATACAGAGCGGCCTGGGCTCTAACATACAGTATTCTAGAATGCAGTATATAAGGGCTGACTGGTGGTGGCCGCAGCTTATGGGGGACAAATCAGGTGACAAGTCCTTTTACAAAAAAAAAAAGTAAAATAGAATTCATCCAGGAACAGATCTATGATACAACAGAAACAAATGATGCCCCACAAATCTCATTGACTTTAATAGGGTCTATTGCAGGGTAGGACATATCATTGGTGCAACCTGCCCAAGAGCTAAAAAGGCTCATTCCTACTCCAAAGCAGGTGGAATTGTCCATTTTGATGAGCTCTTAGGCTGCAAAGAGGGCCCATATATTTTTCTTTCACAGGGGCCCTTTTCTATCAGTGTCCACCAGTGGGAAGGAGGGAGTCTACTGCCGTGGATGCCAAATAGGCAAACAGGCCAGTAAATCACCGCCTTGTATATAGCAGATCGGCAGTCATGTAACAGCCTGGATCAGCTTGTGTAATTGAGCCATTAGCCAAAGGAGCAACCAGTGCCCATGCCACCATTATAACAACCACTGAAGCCAGTACTATGAGAATGTCTTCCATAACCATGGGCACATGGCTACACTACATGACTACATGGCTACAGTGAGTGTCTGATGGCAAAAGCCACATGTCTACACTTCAGTTAAGGCACGCAGCGTAGTAATCATTGCCAGGGGCTCGGCAGCATTGGCACAGGAGGATAGGTAAGGCGACTTCTACTTACTGCATGATTTTATACTATATAAGCAGCAGCTGTTTGTAACAGATATAATTGGAAAATTTTAATATGCATGAAAAAAGCTAAAACTAAAGAAAGCTGAGCTTAGAATAATCTGTCAGGACCCCCCAAAAAATGCATTGTGTTTTTGCAGGAAACAAAACTAACCAGAAATATTCGCACAACACGCCCAGCCCCATAAGCTGTAATTCTCAGGTTTCTATGTGCAATGGCTACACTTTTTATTAATAATGAGACCTCTATTTCTGTTGTATAAGGGAGGAAATTGCTGTCGTCAGGCATTAAGTTTCAGGTGCTCATAATCTGTTGCAGAAATACCATACTTTTTGTTTTATAAAAGATGCACCCCAAATATAGAGGAAAAAAAAAAAAAAAGGGGAAAAACAAGTGGGGTTCGTCTTATAATCTGGTGCTGTTTTACCGGAGGAGGGGTGTCAGCGGTGGTGGAGCAGGGTCACAGGAAGCAGGGGAGGTGGTGGAGTAGGAAGATGCTGCGGGCGGTGCAGCGGGTGTCCCAGATGCTCGCTGCAGGCCCTGTGAGGCAGGAGAAGCAACCAGAAACTGTAGTCAGTGCGGGCTTCAAAGAAATGGTGCCCAGAGTTGGCACGTGCGCTGATGGAGCTCTCAGCTCTATGACAGACCAAGATCTCATCTGCGCATGCACCACCTCCGGGTGCAATTTTTATTAAGCCCATTGCAGAGAGATCAATGAGCCGAAAGCGGCGCGTGAGCAGATGAGATCTTTAGCCGAGAGATCATTATTTGAAGCCAGCACCACCAACATTTTCAGAACGACGGCCGCTGTCTCACAGCCCGCAGCACAACGCCCACATCTCCCCTGCCTCCTGTGACTCCTCTCCACCACCCCTGGTAAGCTACATTCAGATTATAAAACACACTCCTCATTTTCCTCCCAAATTTTTGGAAGGAAAAATGCGTCTTATAATCTGAAAAAAAGGTACATTATCATAAGGTCATATGCTTATTTTGTCTGAAAAAATATATTTTGCTGTTTTAGACTATCTTTTAATCACTATGCTCCTCACAGCCTTGATCCTAAGCAATATCTTCTCCCATATTATTACTACTTGTTATCAATGTTAATAACAGGAGATGTCACTCATGATGTCACCTGTGACATCATGTTATGCAGGCGGCCATTGTTACCTCACCGCGTGATGTCACAATGACTGAGAAGCTACATAAGTTGATATTCAGGGGGTAAATGCTCATTTCAGTAGATGAAGTTGAGAAGAGCAGAGGTTCCAGGATCGAAGATACAGATGGTCATCTCTGGAGGTGAAGACGAGAAGAGAAGAGGATCCAGGATTGAAGATACAGATGGTCATCTCTGGAGGTGAAGACGAGAAGAGAAGAGGATCCAGGATTGAAGATACAGATGGTCATCTCTGGAGGTGAAGACGAGGAGAGAAGAGGATCCAGGATTGAAGATACAGATGGTCATCTCTGGAGGTGAAGACGAGGAGAGAAGAGGATCCAGGATTGAAGATACAGATGGTCATCTCTGGAGGTGAAGACGAGGAGAGAAGAGGATCCAGGATCGAGGACACAGGTAAATGAGGAACTTCACATGGTTTTCAATCAGTGAAACTTGTGCCAACTTGTACGCTTAGGTTGTGTTCACACAGTGCATTTTTTGGCTGTGGGTTTTCTTGGGTATGACATTTGTCTACCGTTTACTGTCACTCATCAAAAATGCACCAAAAAACGCACTGCTGTGCTTTTTTCACTCTCATTGTTTACAGTGGTGAAAAAAGCAGCAAAATCGCTAAAAGAATAGACATGATGTTTCTTTAAAAAAAAAAAAAAAAAAAAAGCAACATTTTGCCATTTCAATCAGGAAAAAAAAAGCAGGTGCGTTTCTGTGTGTACATGAGATTTCTGGAATCTCAGGTTTTGCTGGTACTTTAAAAAAACAACTTTACATTAGCATGTATTTGCATAAAACCAATTTTTAAAAAAATGCAAAAAATGCACTACAAACGCCCTGTGTGAACATAACCCTAATCTCCAAATCTCCTGATTGTGGCTGTAAAGTGCACCATTGCTTCAGTCTTTGCTATTAGAATCTGTAGACTTGTGTGATGAGGTTCTATGTGAGGTCACAGGGCGGAATGTGGGGCGCAGAGTTCCATGCAGCAATCATGGAGGCATCCACCTGGAGATGTAAGAGCAAAGATGGCGCCTGGCATGGAAACACCATAGTGGGGACTTCAGTCAGTGACTCTACAAGTGGTAACGGAGGCTGGCGCAGATTGTTGGTGATTCTGGGGCTTAATTTCCGATTTTGTGGGCAAAAAAATTATCATTATTCCACCATATGAAACAGGTGTTTGTATTCAAACATTCAGGAACATACTGTATATACACTACCATTTGCTTCATTTTATTTATTGTTTTCAGCAAATTGTAACATCTAATTGTTGGAAATATTTAAGCCAAATTTTTCAATGTTTAAGACACTTATTACACCATTTTTAAACCCCTATTCCAAAATGTAAAAATAAGAAAAAAGGGACACAAGTAACTTTGACAGGAAATGAGGTTTTTTTTAGTCCACTTAGGCTATGTGCGCATGCTGCATCTTTTTCTGACCACAAAGATGCAGCATTTTTGGCAGCAAAAAACCCACAAAAACGCACCTTCGGCAAAAACGTATGCATTTTTACCACTTTTTTGGCTGTGTTTTACTACGTTTTTCCAATGCATTACATGGGTAGAAAAACTTAGAAAACATGATATGGTGCTTTTTTTTTCCCCCAACTCAAAAACGCAGCTTAAAAAAAAAAAAAAAAAAAAAAAAAAAGTAAAGCTCTGTGCGGACAGCAAATATGAAAACTCAGACTTTGCTGGGGAAACAAAGTCATACAGTTTTTAGGCCAAAAAAGGACCCGAAAAACGCGCACAAATGCCGCAAAAAATGCACTCTGCGCACATAGTCTTAAAAGGTAACACATATTGTAGACAAGTAATAGCCGTCTTAAAAAATATTAAATAAATACATTGATGTTGCAACCATTTTTAAATGAATAAAAAAAAATTAGTTTTCTAAAAAAAAATACATATTTTTTTAAGTGATTTGCAAAGTTTGATACATCATCTAACATTTGGAAGTATATTACAATGCTTAACCCCTTCACGACCAATGACGGATCTATCAGTCATGGAGCATGTGACATTAAGCCCCGCCCCCTGCCACGGGCAGGATGCAGCGATCCGCGCACATATCAGCTGTTTTTAACAGCTGACATGTGTGCCTGCATGTTACGAGTGGAATCGCTTCCACTCGCAACATTTAACCCCTTACATCTCGCTGCCAAAGTCTGGCAGTGAGATGTATATGCGCGTAGCCATTACATTTACTTACCGCCGCCCCCACCGGAAGTCACGTGCGTGATCACAGGACTTTAGGTGGTTGCCATGGTAGCACAGGATCATGTGATGACGCCTGTTACTAACAAGAGTCACTTCCTCTCAATACCGGCATAGTGCCAGCACGGAGAGTAAAGCCTACTTTACATGCTGCGACATCGCTAGCGATCTCATTAGCGATGTGAAATTCTAGATCGCAAGTGCGATCTGTCGAGATCGCACATAGGTCATTTTACGCATGTGCGATCTCGATAGATCACACTTGCGATCTAGAATTTCACAGCGCTAACGAGATCGCTAGCGATGTCGCAGCATGTTGCCTTAAAGCACCATATCTGCAGTTCTCAGCTCTGTAGCTGAGATCTGCAGATAGTGCAGAGCGATTGGATTGTTGATCGCTATAGCCCCCTAGGGGGACTAGTGAAATTAAAAAAAAAAAATGTTTTAAAAAAATAAAAAAAAACAAAAACCTAAAAGTTCAAATCGCCCTTTCGGCCCATTGAAAATTAAAGGGTTAAAAAAATTTAAAATATACACATATTTGGTATCGCCGCGTTCAAAATCTAAAATCAATTAATCTGATCAGTAAATGGCGTAGCGGCAAAAAAATTCCAAACGACAAAATTACGTTTTTTGGTGGCCGCATGTTTTGCGCAAAATGCAATAACAGGCGATCAAAACGTAGCATCTGCGCACAAATGGTACCATTAGAAACGTCAGCTTGAGACGCAAACAATCAGCCATCACTGAGCCATAGATCCCGAAAAATGAGAACGCTACGGGTTTCAGAAAATGGCGCAAAACGTGCGCCACTTTTATTGGACAAACTTGGGAATTTTTTTAACCCCTTAGATACAAGTAAACCTACACATGTTTGGTGTCTACAAACTCGCACCGACCTCAGGCATCACAATGACACATCAGTTTTAACATATAGTGAACACGGTGAATAAAATATCCCAAAAACTATTGTGCGATCACACTTTTTTTTTATAGTTTTTCCAGTACACCATATGGTAAAAGTTATGATTTCATTTAAAAGTACAACTCGTCCTGCAAAAAACAAGCCCTCATATGGCAAGATTGACGGAAAAATAAAAAAAAAAAGTTACGGCTCTCGGAAGAAGGGGAACAAAAAACAAAAACGCAAAAACGGAAAAGGCTCTGGAGCTGAAGGGGTTAAATATTTGAATTTGCCCCGAATTTATTTAAGGCATGAAATTTAATAATATAGAGCGGTAGATTTGAAGTAAATACACTGTGAAAATCTAGAGCAAATTCTGCCATTTTGGATCACTGGGACTATTATACTTTGGAATGTTGTAATGGATGCATTGTAACATGTAATTATCTGAAAATTAAAGTTGAAGGAGGATTGGTATACATTGTTTGTTCTCACATATGTGCACATATGCGGCATTTGCTTTAATTTAAGGACCTCAGATCACAAATAAACACAACCAACTGAAGTCCATCTTCCATTTTTTACATTAGTCTTCAGATTTCTAGACCTTTGCCTGACACTTATTTTTTTTCTTTATAGAGAGTATATCTGGATCCAGAAAGGAAGACTGAAGAATCTACAGAGGGCCATAATATTGATTGGTGATGTATTATAGGACTATCTGTGTATTACTGCATTCTTCTTTTATAAGACATACCAGATTATAAAACGCACACCAAAAGAAAATGGTGCCTGTCTCATACTCTGGTGGTGTCTTATCTTAGAGGTGGCGAAAGCAGCGGTGGAGCGGGGTCAGAGGAGAAGGGGGTGCTGGAGTAGGCCGCCTGCGCTAGCTGCGGTGTGGCCGCTTAAGCTGGCTAATGTGTGGCCGGCTCTGCTGGCTGCTATGTTGCCTGCTGTGTGGCCGGCTGTGCTGGCTGATGTATGGCTGGCTGTGTGGCCATCTCTGATGGCTGCTATGTGGCCTGCTATGTGGCCAGCTGTGAAGCCGGCTGTGCTAGCTCCTGTGCAGGCCGGCTCTGATGGCTGCTATGTGGCCTACTATGTGGCCGGCTGGTCTGGCTGATGTATGGCTGGCTGTGTGGCCGGCTCTGATGGCTGCTATGTGGCCTTCTATGTGGCCGGCTGTGCAGCTGGCTGTGCGGCCGGCTCTGCTGGATGATGTGTGGCCGGCTCCTGCTGGCTGCTATATGGCCAGCTGTGTGGCCGGCTTTGATGGCTGCTATGTGGCCTGCTATGTGGCCGGCTGTGCAGCTGGCTCTGCTGGCTGAAGTATGGCCGGCTGTGTGGCCAGCTCTGATGGCTGCTATGTGGCCTGCTATGTGGCCAGCTGTGCAGCCGGCTGTGCAAGCTGCTGTGTGGCCAGCTCTGATGGCTGCTATGTGGCCTGCTATGTGGCCTGCTATGTGGCCAGCTGTGCAGCCGGCTGTGCAAGCTGCTGTGCGGGCCGGCTCTGATGGCTGCTATGTGGCCTACTATGTGGCCGGCTGTGCTGGCTGAGGTATGGCTGGCAGTGTGGCCGGCTCTGATGGCTGCTATGTGGCCTTCTATGTGGCCAGCTGTGCAGGCTGTGCTGGCTGAGGTATGGCTGGCAGTGTGGCCGGCTCTGATGGCTGCTATGTGGCCTTCTATGTGGCCGGCTGTGCAGGCTGATGTGTGGCCGGCTCTACTGGTTGATGTATGGCCGGCTGTGTGGCCGGCTCTGCTGGCTGCTACGTGGCCTGCTTTGCAGCCTACTGTGTGGCCGGCTGTGTAGGCTGCTGTGTGGCCAGCTCTGCTGGTTGATGTATGGCCTACTGAGTGGCCAGCTGTGCTGGCTGATCTATGGCCGGCTGAGTGGCAGACTCTGCTGGCTGCTATATTGCCTGCTGTGTGGCCGGCTGTGCTGGCTGATGTATGGCTGGCTGTGTGGCCGGCTCTGCTGGCTGCTACGTGGCCTGCTTTGCAGCCTACTGTGTGGCCGGCTGTGCTGGCTGCTATATGGCCTGCTTTGTGGCCGGCTGTGCTGGCTGATGTATGGCCGGCTGACTGGCCGGCTCTGCTGACTGCTATATTGCCTGCTTTGCAGCCTACTGTGTGGCCGGCTGTGTAGGCTGACTGTGTGGCCAGCTCTGATGGCTGCTTTGTGGCCTTCTATGTGGCCAGCTGTGCTGGCTGAGGTATGGCTGGCAGTGTGGCCGGCTCTGATGGCTGCTTTGTGGCCTTCTATGTGGCCGGCTGTGCAGGCTGATGTGTGGCCGGCTGTGCTGGCTGAGGTATGGCTGGCAGTGTGGCCGGCTCTGATGGCTGCTATGTGGCCTTCTATGTGGCCAGCTGTGTAGGCTGATGTGTGGCCGGCTGTGTAGGCTGCTGTGTGGCCGGCTGTGCTGGCTGATCTATGGCCGGCTGAGTGGCAAACTCTGCTGGCTGCTATATGGCCTACTGTGTGGCCGGCTGTGCTGGCTGATGTATGGCTGGCTGTGCGGCCAGCTCTGATGGCTGCTATGTGGCCGGCTGTGCAGCCAGCTGTGCTAGCTACTGTGCGGCTGGCTCTGCTGGCTGATGTATGGCCGGCTGTGTGGCTGGCTGTGCTGGCTGCTGTATGGCCAGCTGTGCTGGCTGCTATATTGCCTGCTGTGTGGCCGGCTGTGCTGGCTAATGTATGGCTGGCTGTGTGGCGGGCTTTGATGGCTGCTATGTGGCCTATGTAGCCGGCTGTGCTAGCTGCTGTGCGGCCGGCTCTGCTGGCTGATTTATGGCCGGCTGTGTGGCCAGCTCTGCTAGCTGATATATGGCCGGCTTTGCTGGCTGCTATATGTCCTGCTGTGTGGCCGGCTCTGCTGGCTGATGTATGGCTGGCTGTGTGGCCAGCTCTGCTGGCTGCTACGTGGCCTGCTTTGCAGCCTACTGTGTGGCCGGCTGTGCTGGCTGATTTGTGGCCGGCTCTGCTGGCTGCTATATTGCCTGCTGTATGGCCTGCTGTGTGGCCGGTTCTGCAGGCTGCTATATTGCCTGCTGTGTGGCCGGCTGTGCTGGCTGATGTATAGCTGGCTGTGTGGCCAGCTCTGATGGCTGCTATGTGGCCTACTATGTGGCCGGCTGTGTAGGCTGATGTGTGGCAGGCTGTGCAGGCTGTGTGGCAGGCTGTGCAGGCTGATGTGTGGCAGGCTCTGCTGGCTGCTATGTTGCCTGCTGTGTGGCCGGCTGTGCTGGCTGATGTATGGCTGGCTGTGTGGCCGGCTTTGATGGCTGCTATGTGGCCTATGTAGCCGGCTGTGCAGCTGGCTGTGCTAGCTACTGTGTGGCTGGCTCTGCTGGTTGATGTATGGCCGGCTCTGCTGACTGCTATGTGGCCTACTGTGCGGCTGGCTCTGCTGGCTGATGTATGGCCGGCTGTGTTGCCGGCTCTGCTGGCAGCTACGTGGCCTGCTTTGCAGCCTACTGTGTGGCCGGCTGTGTAGGCTGATGTGTGGCCGGCTGTGTAGGCTGCTGTGTGGCCGGCTCTGCTGGCTGCTATGTTGGCTGCTGTGCAGCTGGCTCTGCTGGTTGATGAATGGCCTACTGTGTGGCTGGCTGTGCTGGCTGATGTATGGCTGGCTGAGTGGCAGACTCTGCTGGCTGCTATATTGCCTGCTGTGTGTCCGGCTCTGCTGGCTGCTATGTTGCCGGCTGTGCTGGCTGATGTATGGCTGGCTGTGTGGCCGGCTGTGCTGGCTGATGTATGGCCGGCTGACTGGCCGGCTCTGCTGGCTGCTATATTGACTGCTTTGCAGCCTACTGTGTGGCCGGCTGTGTAGGCTGACTGTGTGGCCAGCTCTGATGGCTGCTTTGTGGCCTTCTATGTGGCCGGCTGTGCTGGCTGAGGTATGGCTGGCAGTGTGGCCGGCTCTGATGGCTGCTATGTGGCCTTCTATGTGGCCGGCTGTGCAGCTGGCTGTGCGGCCGGCTCTGCTGGATGATGTGTGGCCGGCTCCTGCTGGTTGCTATATGGCCAGCTGTGTGGCCGGCTGTGCTAGCTGCTGTGCGGCCGGCTGAGTGGCCGACTCTGCTGGCTGCTATGTGGCCTACTGAGTGGCCGGCTCTGCTAGCTGCTATGTTGCCTGCTGTGTGGCCGGCTGTGCTAGCTACTGTGCGGCCGGCTCTACTGGTTGATGTATGGCCGGCTGAGTGGCCGGCTCTGCTGACTGCTATGTGGCCTACTGTGCGGCTGGCTCTGCTGGCTGATGTAT
The DNA here is from genome assembly GCF_048569485.1 of Anomaloglossus baeobatrachus. Taxonomy (NCBI): domain Eukaryota; kingdom Metazoa; phylum Chordata; class Amphibia; order Anura; family Aromobatidae; genus Anomaloglossus; species Anomaloglossus baeobatrachus. The sequence continues at coordinate 107,728,417 of NC_134359.1, forward strand.
GGCCGGCTGAGTGGCAGGCTCTGCTGGCTGCTATATTGCCTGCTGTGTGGCCGGCTCTGCTGGCTGCTATATTGCCTGCTGTGTGGCCGGCTCTGCTGGCTGCTATATTGCCTGCTGTGTGGCCGGCTCTGATGGCTGCTATGTGGCCTGCTATGTGGCCAGCTGTGCAGCCGGCTGTGCAAGCTGCTGTGCGGGCCGGCTCTGATGGCTGCTATGTGGCCTACTATGTGGCCGGCTATGCTGGCTGAGGTATGGCTGGCAGTGTGGCCGGCTCTGATGGCTGCTATGTGGCCTTCTATGTGGCCGGCTGTGCAGGCTGATGTGTGGCCGGCTCTGCTGCCTGCTATATTGCCTGCTGTGTGGCCGGCTGTGCTGGCTGATGTATGGCTGGCTGTGTGGCCGGCTCTGCTGACTGCTACGTGGCCTGATTTGCAGCCTACCGTGTAGCCGGCTGTGTAGGCTGATGTGTGGTCGGCTCTGCTGGCTGCTATGTTGCCTGCTGTGTGGCCGGCTGTGCTGGCTGATGTATGGCTGGCTGTGTGGCCGGCTTTGATGGCTGCTATGTGGCCTATGTAGCCGGCTGTGCAGCTGGCTGTGCTAGCTGCTGTGCGGCCGACTCTGCTGGCTGCTATATGACCTACTGTGTGGCCGGCTCTGCTGGCTGCTATATGGCCGGCTGTGCTGGCTGATGTATGGCTGGCTGTGTGGCCAGCTCTGATGGCTGCTATGTGGCCTGCTATGTGGCCGGCTATGCAGCCAGCTGTGCTAGCTACTGTGTGGCTGGCTCTGCTGGCTGATGTATGGCCGGCTGAGTGGCCGGCTCTGCTGACTGCTATGTGGCCTACTGTACAGCTGGCTCTGCTGGCTGATGTATGGCCGGCTGAGTGGCCGGCTCTGCTGGCAGCTACGTGGCCTGCTTTGCAGCCTACTGTGTGGCCGGCTGTGTAGGCTGATGTGTGGCCAGCTCTGCTGGCTGCTATGTTGGCTGCTGTGCAGCTGGCTCTGCTGGTTGATGTATGGCCTACTGTGTGGCGGGCTGTGCTGGCTGATGTATGGCTGGCCGAGTGGCCGGCTCTGCTGGCTGCTACGTGGCCTGCTGTGTGGCCGGCTGTGCTGGCTGATGTATGGCTGGCTGTGTGGCCGGCTCTGCTGGCTGCTACGTGGCCTGCTTTTCAGCCTACTGCGTGGCCGGCTGTGCTGGCTGCTATATGGCCTGCTTTGTGGCCGGCTGTGCTGGCTAATGTATGGCCGGCTGACTGGCCGGCTCTGCTGGCTGCTATATTGCCTGCTTTGCAGCCTACTGTGTGGCCGGCTGTGTAGGCTGACTGTGTGGCCAGCTCTGATGGCTGCTTTGTTACCTTCTATGTGGCCAGCTGTGCAGGCTGTGCTGGCTGAGGTATGGCTGGCAGTGTGGCCGGCTCTGATGGCTGCTATGTGGCCTTCTATGTGGCCGGCTGTGCAGGCTGATGTGTGGCCGGCTCTACTGGTTGATGTATGGCCGGCTGTGCGGCTGGCTCTGCTGGCTGATGTATGGCCGGCTCTGTGGCCGGCTCTGCTGGCTGCTACGTGGCCTGCTTTTCAGCCTACTGCGTGGCCGGCTGTGCTGGCTGCTATATGGCCTGCTTTGTGGCCGGCTGTGCTGGCTAATGTATGGCCGGCTGACTGGCCGGCTCTGCTGGCTGCTATATTGCCTGCTTTGCAGCCTACTGTGTGGCCGGCTGTGTAGGCTGACTGTGTGGCCAGCTCTGATGGCTGCTTTGTGACCTTCTATGTGGCCAGCTGTGCAGGCTGTGCTGGCTGAGGTATGGCTGGCAGTGTGGCCGGCTCTGATGGCTGCTATGTGGCCTTCTATGTGGCCGGCTGTGCAGGCTGATGTGTGGCCGGCTCTACTGGTTGATGTATGGCCGGCTGTGCGGCTGGCTCTGCTGGCTGATGTATGGCCGGCTCTGTGGCCGGCTCTGCTGGCTGCTACGTGGCCTGCTTTGCAGCCTACTGTGTGGCCGGCTGTGTAGGCTGCTGTGTGGCCAGCTCTGCTGGTTGATGTATGGCCTACTGTGTGGCCGGCTGTGCTGGCTGATCTATGGCCGGCTGAGTGGCAGACTCTGCTGGCTGCTATATTGCCTGCTGTGTGGCCGGCTGTGCTGGCTGATGTATGGCTGGCTGTGTGGCCGGCTCTGCTGGCTGCTACGTGGCCTGCTTTGCAGCCTACTGTGTGGCCGGCTGTGCTGGCTGCTATATGGCCTGCTTTGTGGCCGGCTGTGCTGGCTGATGTATGGCCGGCTGACTGGCCGGCTCTGCTGACTGCTATATTGCCTGCTTTGCAGCCTACTGTGTGGCTGGCTGTGTGGCCAGCTCTGATGGCTGCTTTGTGGCCTTCTATGTGGCCGGCTGTGCTGGCTGAGGTATGGCTGGCAGTGTGGCCGGCTCTGATGGCTGCTTTGTGGCCTTCTATGTGGCCGGCTGTGCAGGCTGATGTGTGGCCGGCTGTGCTGGCTGAGGTATGGCTGGCAGTGTGGCCGGCTCTGATGGCTGCTATGTGGCCTTCTATGTGGCCGGCTGTGTAGGCTGCTGTGTGGCCAGCTCTGCTGGTTGATATATGGCCTACTATGTGGCCGGCTGTGCTGGCTGATCTATGGCCGGCTGAGTAGCAGACTCTGCTGGCTGCTATATGGCCTACTGTGTGGCCGGCTGTGCTGGCTGATGTATGGCTGGCTGTGCGGCCAGCTCTGATGGCTGCTATGTGGCCGGCTGTGCAGCCAGCTGTGCTAGCTACTGTGCGGCTGGCTCTGCTGGCTGATGTATGGTCGGCTGTGTGGCTGGCTGTGCTGGCTGCTGTATGGCCGGCTGTGCTGGCTGCTATATTGCCTGCTGTGTGGCCGGCTGTGCTGGCTAATGTATGGCTGGCTGTGTGGCCGGCTTTGATGGCTGCTATGTGGCCTATGTAGCCGGCTGTGCAGCCGGCTGTGCTAGCTGCTGTGCGGCCGGCTCTGCTGGCTGATTTATGGCCGGCTGTGTGGCCAGCTCTGCTAGCTGATATATGGCCGGCTTTGCTGGCTGCTATATGTACTGCTGTGTGGCCGGCTCTGCTGGCTGATGTATGGCTGGCTGTGTGGCCAGCTCTGATGGCTGCTATGTGGCCTCCTATGTGGCCCGCTGTGCAGCCAGCTGTGCTAGCTACTCTGTGGCTGGCTCTGCTGGTTGATGTATGGCCGGCTGAGTGGCCAGCTCTGCTGACTGCTATGTGGCCTACTGTGCGGCTGGCTCTGCTGGCTGATGTATGGCCGGCTGTGTGGCCGGCTCTGATGGCTGCTACGTGGCCTGCTTTGCAGCCTACTGTGTGGCCGGCTGTGTAGGCTGATGTGTGGCCGGCTCTGCTGGCTGCTATGTTGGCTGCTGTGCAGCTGGCTCTGCTGGTTGATGTATGGCCGGCTGTGTGGCCGGCTCTGATGGCTGCTACGTGGCCTGCTTTGCAGCCTACTGTGTGGCCGGCTGTGTAGGCTGATGTGTAGCCGGCTCTGCTGGTTGATGTATGGCCTACTGTGTGGCCAGCTGTGCTGGCTGATATAAGGCTGGCTGTGTGGCCTGCTATGTGGCCAGCTGTGCAGTCGGCTGTGCAAGCCGCTGTGCGGGCCAGCTCTGATGGCTGCTATGTGGCCTACTATGTGGCCCGCTGTGCTGGCTGAGGTATGGCTGGCAGTGTGGCCGGCTCTGATGGCTGCTATGTGGCCTTCTATGTGGCCGGCTGTGCTGGATGATGTGTGGCTGGCTCCTGCTCGCTGCTATGTTGCCTGCTGTGTGGCCGGCTGTGCTGGCTGATGTATGGCTGGCTGTGTGGCCGGCTGTGCTGGCTGCTACGTGGCCTGCTTTGCAGCCTACTGTGTGGCCGGCTGTGCTGGCTGATGTATGGCTGGCTGTGTGGCCGGCTCTGATGGCTGCTATGTGGCCTTCTATGTGGCCGGCTGTGCAGCTGGCTGTGCTAGCTACTGTGTGGCTGGCTGTGCTAGCTACTGTGTGGCTGGCTGAGTGTCAGGCTCTGCTGGCTGCTATATTGCCTACTGTGTGGCCGGCTGTGCAGGCTGATGTGTGGCTGGATGTGTGGCCAGCTCTGATGGCTGCTATGTGGCCGGCTGGTCTGGCTGAGGTATGGCTGGCAGTGTGGCTGGCTCTGCTGGCTGATGTATAGCCGGCTCTGCTGGCTACTATATGGCCTGCTGTGTGGCCGGCTGTGCTGGCTGATGTATGGCTGGCTGTGTGGCCGGCTCTGATGGCTGCTATGTGGCCTACGATGTGGCCGGCTGTGGTGGCTGAGGTATGGCTGGCAGTGTGGCCGGCTGTGCTAGCTGCTGTGCGGCCGGCTCTGCTGGCTGATGTATGGCCGGCTCTGCTGGCTACTATATGGCCTGCTGTGTGGCCGGCTGTGCTGGCTGATGTATGGCTGGCTGTGTGGCCGGCTCTGCTGGCTGCTACATGGCCTGCTTTGCAGCCTACTGTGTGGCCGGCTGTGCTGGCTGATTTGTGGCCGGCTCTGCTGGCTGCTATATTGCCTGGTGTGTGGCCGGCTGTGCTGGCTCCGCTAGCTGCTACGTGGCCTGCTTTGCAGCCCACTGTGTGGCCGGTTGTGTGGGCTGATGTGTAGCCGATTGTGCTGGCTGATGTATGGCTGGCTGTGTGGTCAGCTCTGATGGCTGCTATGTGGCCTTCTATGTGGCCGGCTGTGCAGCTGGCTGTGCTAGCTGCCGTGCGGCCGGCTCTGCTGGCTGATGTATTGCCGGCTGAGTGGCAGACTCTGCTGGCTGCTATGTGGCCTACTGTGTGGCCGGCTGTGCTGGCTGATGTATGGCTGGCTGTGTGGCCAGCTCTGATGGCTACTATGTGGCCTGCTATGTTAGCCAGCTGTGCAGCCGGCTGTGTTTGCTGCTGTGCGGGCCGGCTCTGATGGCTGCTATGTGGCCGGCTGTGGTGGCTGAGGTATGGCTGGCAGTGTGGCCGGCTGTGCAGATGGCTGTGCTAGCTGCTGTGCAGCCGGCTGAGTGGCCAGCTCTGCTGGCTGCTTTGTGGCCGGCTCTGATGGCTGCTATTCGGCCTGCTGTGTGGCCGGCTGTGCAGCTGGCTGTGCTAGCTACTGTGCGGCTGGCTCTGCTGGCTGATGTATGGCCTGCTGAGCAGCCGGCTGTGCTGGATGATGTGTGGCTGCTGTGTGGCCGGCTGTGCTGGCTCATGTATGGCTGGCAGTGTGGCCAGCTCTGCTGGCTGCTATGTAGCTTGCTGAGCAGACGGCTCTGCTGGCTGCTATATGGCCTGCTGTGGTGGCTGATGTGTGGCCGGCTCAGCGGGCTGATGTGTGGCCAGGTCTGCGGGCTGATGTGTGGCCGGCTCTGCTGGCTGATGTCCTGCTGATGTGTGTTGAATTCTGGCATCCGGGCACTGAAATATAGAACCTGGACCTTGATTGGTCCACATACAATTTGATGGTTTCTATGTGCCCTTTAAACAAGATGCCAAACTTGAAAGGTGATGGTAGACAAAATCTGGCCTTGTTTGGAGCAATACAAATGCTATTTCTGTTCTTCAAACCACAGGCCCAAACACGTCTTATACTGCCACCAGCCTAATTCCAGCTCATCTGTCGGCCAGTTTATGAATGCCACATAAGGCATCTGATATAAGCATATTTCAGTTAGTTAGTACAGCCTTGATCCAGGGTTCTTGAACTGATCGCCTTTTCTCGGGGTCAAGAAGGAATTTTTCCCCTGTGGCACAAATTGGCTGAAGGTGTCCAGGTTTTTTGCCTTCTTCTGGATCAGTGGCTTTAGGTATAGGTAAAGACTGTATTTAATAAAGTGTTAAAAAATGAATGATCTGTCTCCTCGTTTCTTTATAACATATAACACTTAGGTGTCTGCATACATCAGTTCTCAATTTTAGGACTTATGGCTGCTGCAATAAATCAAACCAAAATACAATTGTGGTAATTATGTCTGATGGATAGGTGGCCATGTGTGTTCAAGTGTTTCAGCTTCATCTGTACCTTCCATAGCAGCAAATAGAGTAAATTGTACACGTGGGGCCACTTATTCTCTACCTGATGGGTTTGGTACGGGTCCTTCTCTAAACATGGCGAGTAGAAATGATACCAAAACTTTCTCTGCTATCTTCAGGTAATTGACCAAGTTATCCCAAGTAGTTCTGGGCTGATTACTGACCTTTTTCAAAATCATCCTTACCCCACAATGTGAGAAGTTGCATGGAGCCCCAGACTGAGTAAGATTGACAGTCATCGTGTCTTTCTTCATTTTCTACTAATTGCACCAACAGTTGTTGCCTTCTCGCCATGCGGTTAGCCTATTGTCCTGTAGCTTATCCGTCTTGCGAAGGTCTACAATTTTGTCCCTGGTGTCCTTAAACAGCTCTTTGATCTTGGCCATGGTGGTGAGGTTGGAGAGTGATTGAGTATGTGGACAGGTGTCTTTTATACAGGTAATGAGGGCAGAGTAGGACGGCTTCTTAACCCCTTAACAACCACGGGCCGTGAAGTTACATCCTAAGCTGTAAATTAGACCGGACAGTGTGGATTTACATAGAGCACAGGAGAATTTCAAAACGTTTTGGGGGTTTACACTATACGGGGGGAGTCGGGGGATAATATGCCCCTTTATGGAATGCAGCATAGGGGCTGCTGAAGGTTGTTTAGACATGAAAAAACTAGTGACAGGTTCCCTTTAAGATGCACAATAGACTGAACATGTGAAAAGTAAGTTGATTCTACATACAAATAAACATTCTCTCCTTTGGGAATTTAATTAGCGGTTTTTCTGACTGTTTTCGGAGAAGAATCTGCCTGAAAAAGACTTTCTGTATTCATATCCAAAAGTGGACGGAAAAAATAACACTATGATCTCAAATCATTATTGAAATAAGTTATCTAGACAATAAAACAACCCGCAGGCACCATTTTTGGCAGGACGTGTTAGGCTACTTTCACACTTGCGTTGGACGGGATCCGTAGCATTGCGTTGTGTGACGCATGCAGCGGATGTGTTGCATATAGTGGCACAACGGATGCTACGGATCGTACAAAATAACGCAATCCGTTATAGGTTTTTTCCCTTGACTTTACACATCTGGGCATGCGCAGGTGTTTAAAGACGGATGCGTTAACGGAATCCGTCAAATGACGCATTCTAACGGAATCCGCCACCATAGGCGTCCATTATAAAAACAACGGACGCCTAACGGATTCCTGCAGGTTGCGTTTCACACTCCGCCAAGCGCAGAAAAAAGCTACATGCAGCGTTCCATCCGCCTGACGCAGCGTCAAAATAACGACGCTGCGTCATCCAGCGGATGCAACGCAGACACGTGCCTTACAGTGCGTCGTCCATACAACTCTATGGAGAATAGCGCAGTCCGTTAACGGACTGCACTATTCTCCATAGTGACGGAATACGCTGAACGCAAGTGTGAAACTAGCCTTAGGCTGCTTTCACACCTCCGGTTTTAGCAGAGCCGGCCAATCCGGTTCTAAAACCTATGCAACGGATGCGGCGACAAAACCGCATCCTTTGCATACATTTTTTACATGCGGCCCGTCCGGTTTTTGCCGCTTGCGGTAGGCTACTGAGCATGCGCAGTGGTTTTTGCCACATCGCGCCGCATCCGGCGTCCACAGGCATGCATTGGAAAAAGCGCCACAACGGCCGGATGCGGCGCGATGCGGTTTTTTTTTGCCGGACAAAAAAACATGCCAGGCAACGTTCTATCCGGCCGCCACATCGGCTAAATATGCCGCATGCGGCAAAAACCGGACCGAACGCAAGGCCATGTGGCACAATCCGGCACTAATGAAAGTCTATGCGGGAAAAACGCAACCAGCGGCAAAAAAAAAAAAAACGGTTGTGTTTTTTCTGCAAAGAGCCGGATTGTGCCGCACAGGAAAAAACGGATGTGTGAAAGCAGCCTTATACCTGCATGTCAGGAGTCTTCCAGTTCTCTGACTTAAAGATAGGTAGAGTTAAGTGAAGCATTTATAACAAATTGTCAAAAGGCACAGTCATTAATATATAGCACAAAAAAGGTCCAGGGCGCTCTGCATTTATGATCGGATTATGATCAGTTATTATATACATGAGAACTGGTTCCATATTTAAGTTTTTTTTCTCCAGATCCACAAAGCAAATGGCAGGAAATAGAAAACGTATCCATGTAAAGTAAGACATGCCATCAATAACAATTTGAGAGGGAACTTTGAGTTTAGCAATTTCTATTATTTAAATGGTTGCACAAAAAATGCTAGATTGGTAATTAATTTTACAGGGTCTGATGCTCCAGAATGTATTCCATCCCGGAATTAAAGGGCAATTAAATACGAGCTCACATCTGTATGATAACAAAAAAAGTGAAACAAGGAATCCATTCCACTAGGTTGCACCCTCACAAAGGTCTTTTGATTACTAGGTCGTGTTGCCCCAGCCGTGTGCATTCCTGTCTATGCTGATAAGCTTCAAAACACTCTCGGGCATCCTGACAGTACACACAATCTCCGATTATCCTGCTGACCACCAAGCTCCCACAGTCAGCACATACACACATTACACAGAATCTGGGAACCATCCAGAGAGGACTGTCAGAAAATAACTCTTCAGTAGAGATTTCTTACACCTGTGTATTCTGCCATTCCTACTATTCCTACCATATGTTTAGGAATAAATTGACAACTAGGCGTTCCCAGTTAGGGGTGTGTCCCTACATACTGCCATCATCCAATCAGGGCTGACTGTACAGGGACACACCTGTTCAGTTATTTATACCAGAGGAATGGCATAAAACAGAGTTCTATGATGATGCTTTAGACTTTATATTTAATGTGAAATATGGGTATGAGAAGATGGAAAAATTGTCAAGAAGTTCAGAAAACTGCAGGACAGGAATATAATGCCACTAGATCTCTTCTCACACTCCTCCTCCTACGCCAGCCACCTGAGGGTCTTTATATAGACTGTCTTATGAGAAGCTTAAACATGATATAAAAGGTGGGTATGTACCGGCTATTGATTTCTCACAATCCTTCCCCTTGGCTGCTTCTTGCCTCACTTCCATTGGGTCAGAGCGTGACCTATGACAACCAGGAGCCTGAGACACACTGTAGTGCCAGCGTCTCTGCAGAGACGCCGACTTACTGACTGCCCTGGCCAGGTTACGTCCTCCCCTACACTCCCCCGGCCAGCCATGTGTGCTGCTACCTCTTTCCCCCCTCGGGGTTTGTAATGCCGCACAATGTGCCCGAAAGTACACCTAAGGCTGCTTTCACACTACGTTTTTTTAAAATGCGTCATGAACATTTTTTTAACGCAAACACGGATCCAGTGCAATTCCGTTTTCATTTCAATGCATTTGCAATGGACTCGCGTCAACATGCGTTCACCTGCATTTGCGTGCATTATATTAAGGATCCAGCGATTTGCATTTTAACTTTTTTCAAAAACGCTACTTGTAGAGTTTTTGAGCTGCGTCCAAATACTGCAAATTGCTGGATCCTGACTAAACAGCACGCAAACGCATGTGAACGCTGGCATGCTGATAGACAGGATCCTGCTTGCTCTACTGAGCATGCCCAGAAACCAGCCTGGTGTGATCAGTCTCTCTCTCCCCCTCCCTCTCTCTCCCACTCTCTCCACTCTCCCCCGCCTGAGAGCGGAGGACACTCGTAACCAAGGTAAACATCGGGTAACCGCGGGCTTAGTTACCCGATGTTTATCTTGGTTACGTGTGCAGGGAGCAGGCAGCCCAGCTCCTAGCAGCTGCAGACACTCGTAACCAAGGTAAACATCGGGTATCCAAGCAAGTTACCCGATGTTTACCTTGGTTACGAGCCTCCACAGCTCTCAGATGTCAGCTCCCAGTCTTTCAGGTTCAGTTCCCCTCACTCCCAATCACATGACTCCAATGCCCGCCCATAAACTTCAAGTGACAGGATCCTGCAAAATAACACATGCGTTTGCATGCGTTTTTCTTTTCAAAAACAGGATCCGCTTTTGCAGCAAAAAAGCGTTCATGACGCATGCTAAAAAACACGTAATGTGAAAGCAGCCTAAGATGCATGTGCGTGCACACTGGCCCTCCTCATAAAGGGCTGGTGCGCCATTTCCCGGAAATGCTCTCAGCCTACCGCAGTGTATCTAAGGCATCCTCCCATTAAGGGAGGTGCCTGCGCAACGCCTCTGGTATGTCAGTCAGTCTCCAGTCTGCTACCTCACTAGTTGTTCAGTACTGAGCTACTGTCCTGATATCCTTGTGTCTGTTTCCAGTACCTGCCTTCCCATAGCTATCATTCTTTGCCGTGCCCACCACTCCTGTCCAGACTGCCTCAGTCATCCCGCCTGTAGCTGTGTCTATACTTGAGTCCATTACCTGTCCTGGGAGTCAGCTGCCACAGTCCCTGTCACTGCCCTGAAAGTGGTACCTGGCATTTCCCTCGCAGTGAGCGCTTAGTTACGCCCCTCCTACTATAGTAAGCCCAAGTTCCCCCGTGATCCAGTGGGTCGACTAATACCGCTCGATGCCCCTACACCGGCCGCAAGCGTTACACACCTTCTGTCTCATCACTATTTCAGGCTACTCCTTTCTATCCTTCTGTAGCTCTGCCTCCTCGGATTACTTGGTGAGCCAGTGATAGACCTGTACGTGTCAGGAGAGATGATTTCATTCTGTCAAAGGCAGACTAATAAACTAACAGCCAGTTAAAAATCAGGCCACTACATACTCAGTAGAATTCCAGTACTGGTCCATAAGAAGCAGACTAACAGAAGAAAAAGACCATATGGTCCAATTCATACAACACTACATTCTCATTTCTCTTATTTAAAGGGAATCTGTCGTCAAGTTTTTGCTATTTCATCTGAGAGCAGCATAATGTAGGCAAAGAGATTCTGAAAGTAGCGATGTTTATCTTAGATCACTGTGTGCAGCCGTTCTGACTTTATCTCAGAATTGAGTGTAGCAGAGCTGGGAGTTGTCCCTGCCCACACCAAACTCTCCATAGAGATTGTGTATAGACTGACATGTCGATCACAGCAGGGGGCGTGATGTACTGGTCTGTGCTGCAGAGGAGTCACACCAATGTTTTAAACCAAATATTTTTATTGGAACTTTTCAAACAAAAAACAGATTTTACAACATCCCTGGGGAGCGCCACACCAAAGATAATCATAGAGCAATAAACCCTTTAGTATGAGTAAACAATTGATAAGAGAAGCACAGATGTTTTTTCTTCAACCCTCGCAGCATGTGGTTCTCAACTTACATTGCAAAATCCTGGTGGCAGATTCCCTTTAAATATGAAGATAGATTCCAGACCATAGATTGAGTAATAAATTATCGCTATGTGGTCAAACAGTAAAAGCGGGATTTCAGCATCACCCCATCCTGCTTGAGGCTCCTTTGCCTGAAGTCACACGCCATAGAGGCTATCAATCAAGCATGAGGAGGCGGCAATGGGTGGATAATAGAACTGGAGTGACAGAGGCCTCAGATCTACAAATGGCTCTTTAACCTCACTTGACTATCAATTCAAACATTGATTTCTCACTAACAAAGGAAAGGGCTGGCTATGTAAAGTTATTGCTGGACTTGTCTTTGAAAAAGCTACATTCACATATACATGGTTTGAGAAACAAAATCCTGCTATCAGATTCCCTTTGAGTAACAAATTGTGCATCGCTTTATGGTCAAAGGGAATCTGTCAGCAGGATTTCATTCTATTCACATGCGCAGGTAGCTTTTTCAAAGACAAGTTCAAGAATACCTTTACGTGGTCACTTTGAACCTCAGTTACTGAGAAATCGACATTTAAATTGATAGGCAAATGAGGCCGAAGAGGTATTTGTAGATCTGAAGCCTCTCTCACTTCAGATCTGTTATCTGTCCAGCACCACCCCTTCCTGCTTGACCAACAGTCACTATGCTGTGTGAATTCAGGCAAAAGGAGCCATCATTGAAGCAGGAGGAGGTGGAGCTGAACAGGAAATAGAGCTGGAGTGACAGAGGCTTCAGATCTACAGCTTCATTTACATATCAAAGAAAATGTTGATTACTCAGTAATGGAGGAACAGACTGGCCATGTAAAGCTATTGCTGAACATGTATTTGAAAGAGCTACATTCTCAAATAAATAGTCTTGGGCGGTGAAGTTCTGCATACAGATTCCTTTTAAAGGCTGCTTTCACACAACCGTTTTTTCCTGTGCGGCACAATCCGGCCCTTTGCAGAAAAAACGCAACCGTTTTTTGGTTTTTTTTGCATAGACTTTCATTAGTGCCTTGCATTCGGTCCGGTTTTTGCCACATGCGGCATATTTAGCCGATGCGGCGGCCGGATGGAACGTTGCCTGGCACGTTTTTTTGTCCGGCAAAAAAACCCGCATCGCGCTGCAGCCGGCCGATGCGGCGCGATTTGCAATGCATGCCTGCAGCAAAAACCGCATCCAGCCGCCGCATGCGGTTCTTTCCACTTCGCATGCTCAGTAGCCTGCCGCAAGCGGCAAAAACCGGACAGGCTGCATGTAAAAAACTTATGCAAAGGATGCGGTATTGTCGCCGCATCCGTTGCATAGGTTTTGGAGCCGGATTGGCCGGCTCTGCTAAAACCGGAGGTGTGAAAGCAGCCTAACACACTATTGGCAGCATTTTAACTGATGCATTGTATTGCTCCTGGTAACTACATATCTGTATTTCCTGCCACAAACCTCCAACACATTTAATCAGATCAGCGATAGCACGAGTAAAAAGTATTTCTGTAAAACTAAGCTAGTGTGAAAACCCCCCTTGGGAGTAGTTGATTCATCATGAAACAGCAAGATCATGAAGTTCCCAGCGAACACATGTTTCTGCAGCGTTTCTTCTAGTGACAGTATGTAATGGTTATCAGAAAAGGAGAATGTTCTACACTATTGCTGATCCTCTTCTACAAGCCGCAGCACTGCTCCATGGCACTAAACTGACCCATCTGAAAGGTCCTATCCTTTGTGTTGCATTAAAATTCTCCGATTGCTGCAAATCTTCAGAATCCCTCTGTTGGATGTCACAAGTATTACAGTCAAGGACAGCACTCAGTAAGTGCTCAGATGCTATAAGGTTTTATTCCAGATTCTCTTTATTAGGCCAAGTGAAAAATAAACTGCATGCACAGCAGGTCCCAGCTGCTCTACAGCTTTTCTTAATAGAAATGGTGGAATAAGGAATATACCGAACAAAAGGAAAAGATTGGCCTTATTTTATATAAATCGACCAAACCTTAAAAATAGCCGTATTGTCGTCGTCCCTTGAAACTGCTGATCCATAAAATAGAAAAACGGCACATCAAATTCTATTCTTAATATTCTCTTTCACGAAGCAGCAACTTTTCGGGGGAACTTCCGAAGGCTGGAGAAAGGGGGGGTTCCCCGACACATCGCCGCAGATGTGTGTTCCTGACCGCCGGGAAGCGTCTCTGCCCTCGTACTGCAGCGCCCAGGTGAGCACGGACGTCCACACCCTGGAAGCTTCATGGAGCCCGCATCGCAGTCTGGAAACTATATAGTGGGGATTATAATTATCAGCGACGCTTATTAAGACTCTGAATGCACATCCTTGAAATATATGTGGATAAAGTGTATGTATATATATATATATATATATATATATATATATATATATATATATATATATATATATATATATATATATATATATATATATATATACATACATACATACATACATACATACATACATACATACAGTCAGGGCCAGAAATATTTGGACAGTGACACAAGTTTTGTTATTTTAGCTGTTTACAAAAACATGTTCAGAAATACAATTATATATATAATATGGGCTGAAAGTGCACACTCCCAGCTGCAATATGAGAGTTTTCACATCCAAATCGGAGAAAGGGTTTAGGAATCATAGCTCTGTAATGCATAGCCTCCTCTTTTTCAAGGGACCAAAAGTAATTGGACAAGGGACTCTAAGGGCTGCAATTAACTCTGAAGGCATCTCCCTCGTTAACCTGTAATCAATGAAGTAGTTAAAAGGTCTGGGGTTGATTACAGGTGTGTGGCTTTGCATTGGAAGCTGTTGCTGTGACCAGACAACATGCGGTCTAAGGAACTCTCAATTGAGGTGAAGCAGAACATCCTGAGGCTGAAAAAAAAAAATCCATCAGAGAGATAGCAGACATGCTTGGAGTAGCAAAATCAACAGTCGGGTACATTCTGAGAAAAAAGGAATTGACTGGTGAGCTTGGGAACTCAAAAAGGCCTGGGCGTCCACGGATGACAACAGTGGTGGATGATCGCCGCATACTTTCTTTGGTGAAGAAGAACCCGTTCACAACATCAACTGAAGTCCAGAACACTCTCAGTGAAGTAGGTGTATCAGTCTCTAAGTCAACAGTAAAGAGAAGACTCCATGAAAGTAAATACAAAGGGTTCACATCTAGATGCAAACCATTCATCAATTCCAAAAATAGACAGGCCAGAGTTAAATTTGCTGAAAAACACCTCATGAAGCCAGCTCAGTTCTGGAAAAGTATTCTATGGACAGATGAGACAAAGATCAACCTGTACCAGAATGATGGGAAGAAAAAAGTTTGGAGAAGAAAGGGAACGGCACATGATCCAAGGCACACCACATCCTCTGTAAAACATGGTGGAGGCAACGTGATGGCATAGGCATGCATGGCTTTCAATGGCACTGGGTCACTTGTGTTTATTGATGACATAACAGCAGACAAGAGTAGCCGGATGAATTCTGAAGTGTACCGGGATATACTTTGAGCCCAGATTCAGCCAAATGCCGCAAAGTTGATCGGACGGAGCTTCATAGTACAGATGGACAATGACCCCAAGCATACAGCCAAAGCTACCCAGGAGTTCATGAGTGCAAAAAAGTGGAACATTCTGCAATGGCCAAGTCAATCACCAGATCTTAACCCAATTGAGCATGCATTTCACTTGCTCAAATCCAGACTTAAGACGGAAAGACCCACAAACAAGCAAGACCTGAAGGCTGCGGCTGTAAAGGCCTGGCAAAGCATTAAGAAGGAGGAAACCCAGCGTTTGGTGATGTCCATGGGTTCCAGACTTAAGGCAGTGATTGCCTCCAAAGGATTCGCAACAAAATATTGAAAATAAAAATATTTTGTTTGGGTTTGGTTTATTTGTCCAATTACTTTTGACCTCCTAAAATGTGGAGTGTTTGTAAAGAAATGTGTACAATTCCTACAATTTCTATCAGATATTTTTGTACAAACCTTCAAATTAAACGTTACAATCTGCACTTGAATTCTGTTGTAGAGGTTTCATTTCAAATCCAATGTGGTGGCATGCAGAGCCCAACTCGCGAAAATTGTGTCACTGTCCAAATATTTCTGGACCTAACTGTATTTTATATATATATATATATATATATATATATATATATATATATAAAAAACTTTGATGGGCTGTTTTTTTATGTTAAAGGATTAAAATATACAGTATAACAAGTGAGTACACCCCACACATTTATGTAAATATTTTATATCTTTTCATGGGACAACACTGAAGATCTGACGATCTACAATGTACTGTAGTCAGTGTACAGCTCATATAACAATGTAAATTTGGTATCCTCTAAATAACTCAACACTTGTCAAAAGCGCTGATAACAAAAGTGAGTACACCCCTAAATAAAAATGGCTAAATCGTACCCAACTAGCCATTTCCCCTCCCCAGTGTCATGTGACTCAATGTAACAAGGTCTCAGGTGTGAATGGGGAGCAGGTGTGTTATATTTGATGTTATCACTCACACACTCTCATACTGGTCACTGGAAGTTCAACATGGCTCCTCATGGCAAAGAATTGGCTGAGGATCTGAAAAAGAATTGTTGCCCTTCATAAAGATGACCTGGGCTAGAAGAAGATTGCCAACACCCCGAAACGGAGCTGCTGCACAGTGGCCAAGACCATACAGTGGTTTAACAAGACAGATTACACTCAAAACAGTCCTCACCACTGTCGACCAGAGGAGTTGAGTTCATGTTTTCAGTGTCATATCCAGAGGTTGCCTTTTCAAAATAGATGTGCAAGCACTGCCAGCATTGTTGCAGAGGTTAAAGGAGTGAGGGGTCCACCTGTCAGTGCTCAAACCATACGCTGCACACTGAATAAAATTGGTCTGCATTGCTGTCGTCCCACAAGGGAGCCTGTTCAAAAGATGATGCACAAGAAAGCCCGCAAACAGTTTACTGAAGACAAGCAGAGTAAGGACATCAATTACTGGAACCATGTCCTGTGGTCTGGAGAGACCAAGAGAAACTTCTTTGGTTCAGATTATGTCAAGCCCCAACACCCGGCATGCAGGAGTGTCATAAGGTCATAACACTAAGGCGGGCTTTACACGCTGCAACATCACTAGCAATTGCTAGCGATGTCGAGCGCGATAGCACCCGCCCCCATTGCACATGCAATATCTGGTGATTGCTGCCGTAGCGAACATTATCGCTACGGCAGCTTCACACACCCATACCTGGTCGGCGACATCGCAGGAACAACATTGTACCGGCAACAGCAGCGATATTATGAAAAGGAGCGACGTGTCATCGATCAACGATTTTTGACGTTTTTGCGATCGGTGATCATCGCTCCTAGGGTTTACACGCTGCGATGTCAGTAACAGCGCCGTATGTGCGTCACTAACGACGTGACCCTGACGATATATCGTCACCGATGTCGCAACGTGCAAAGCCCGCCTAAGACCTCATCACATTGCTTCTATCGCCGACACCACAGCGCAGAGGATGCAACGTGAGATGGTAAGCGCTCCAGAAGTCGAAGAGATATATGATATATTATATCTATATCTAGCTATGTATATCTATATTATATATATAGCTATCTATAATATGGTTATATATCTATATATATATTCTATAGGAGGAAGGAGAGGGGGTACTGTTGCTATGAGGACACCTTAGGGAATCGGTGGGGGTGGATTGTGGAGGGGGAACATTATGCAGAGGTGAATGTTGGACATATTATGGAGCAGTGCAGGGTGTGGGGGACATTATGAAGCGGTGCAGGGTGTAGGGGACATTTTAGTGCGATGCAGGGTGGGGGGTATTATAGAGAGATGCAGGATGTGGGGGATCTTACAAATGTATGTAAAGCACTGTGGAATTAATAGCGCTACATAAAAGAATAAATATATTATTATTATATTATGAAGACATGCAGGGTGTAGGAAACACTATGGTGAGGTGCAAGGTCCTGCGGAAGATTATGGAACGATACAGGGTGTGGGGGAATTATGGAGCGATGCGGGGTGTAAGGGACATTATGGAGCGGTGCAGGTTGAGGGTGATATTACGGAGAGGTTCAGTGTGGCTGATATTTTGGGCAGGAAGCACAGTTAGGGTCAATGATTTATTTAGGGGTGCAGCATAGGACATACTTTTATTTTTAAAGGGAACCAATCAAGTGGGAAAATTGTATTGACCTGCAAATATGGGGTTAATCTGCAGGTTAAATTAAAGGGAATCTGTCACGAGATTTGGTGACTATAAGCTGCGGCCACCACCAGTGGGTTCTTATATACAGCATTCTAACATGGTGTATATAAGAGCCCAGGCCGCTGTGTAGAATGTAAAAATGACTTTATAATGCTTACCGAAACACTACACTCGGTCCAGGGCAGATGGGTCAGATGATGGGTGGCTCCGATCTCCGGGTGCGGCACCTCCTCTTTCGGCCATCTTTGTCCTCCTTCTTCTGAAGCTGGGGTTCATGACGCGTCCTACGTCATGCACGCGCACCAGCATTGAGATCCCGCGCAGGCGCACTACAATATTTTGATCTGCCCTGTTCAGGTCAGATCAAAGTGCGCATGTGCAGATCTTCAATGCCGGCAAGTTTGCATGACATAGGACGCGTCATGCACCCCAGCTTCAGAAGAAGGAAGACAAAGATGGCTGAAAGAGGAGGTGCTGCCCCCGGAGAACGGAGCCACTGATCTGACCCGTCTGCACCATACCGACCATTTAGGTGAGTATTAGTCATTTTTACGTTTTACACACCGGCCTGGGCTCTTATATACAGCATGTTAGAATGCTGTATATAAGAACCCACCGGTGATTGCCGCAGCTTATAGTCACCAAATCTACTGACAGGTTGCCTTTAATAGCATTCTAAGCCTGCACAATAATCCCCGCTGTCAGGAGGAAAAGAACTTTAATCCTCCTGGCAGCGTTCTGTGTTCATGCGGATGACAGTGGCATAGGGTTCAGTCACCGCTCTGTGTATGGAAAGTGGGAGAGTGGCAGAGTGGCTCATGCCCCCCTTTATTATAGTGAGTGGTTCTGTAGGATTACGGTCCGAGTTGCATTATTTGGGATTTACATGGAGACCCTAACGTAATCACTCAGCAGAGAGCGCAGGATAAATGTGAACCGAGACTTATTTCAATTTTTGAGAGGTTAGAAGAAACAAAAAATACAGCACCGCAAAAACAACTCTTATTTTTATTTTTGCGTGGTTCATTGTGCAGTATTGGTGATAAGATGGTGTTATTCTTCAGGTCAGTGCAATTATAAAGACACCAGGTTTGTATAGGGTTTTTTATATTTTGCTACTATCACATGCTAAAAATGCCATTTTACAAAAATTTGTTTTTACATCACTATGTTCTCAGCGCTATAACTTTTTATATTCTTGGCGAACAGATCTGTATGAAGGCTTATTTTTTGAGAGACATATTGATTTTTGAGGGGTACAATTTTGGGGTTTAAACATTTTTTGATCGCTTTTTATTCAGATTTTTCCCTACCCAGAATATAGAAAAGCCAGGAGTTCAATTGTTGGTTGACTTTTTTTTGTGTGCAGTTCACTGTGCGGTAAAATTGGAAAGACCGATTTACTCTTTGGGTCAGTACAATTATAGCAATAGCAGATTAATGTTGTTTTTTTATGCTTTGCTGCTTTTAAAGGGAACCTGTCAGGTCAAAAAAGTGTCCTGACCTACAAGCAGGAGCCTGTGTTAGCTATTAACCCCTTCCTACCCATCCCTGTGTTATATTGTGTAATATGAAAGTAATAAAATAACATTTTATTACTTTCATATGTCCTATGTAAATGATAGTGTCTCTAGCCCCATAGGTGTCTCATCACCCTGTGGGCATCTACGTGCTTTCCATGGTATCAAGCCCCTGTGGGGGTAATACCATGGATTTACATCAGCGACGTGACCGTCACTACTTTAGAATCTCGCATGCACGCAAACTTACCATTCTCCCGCCTCATCCTGGCGCTTGCTTCTCTGCTTCTGACGCGCACTGCGCATGACCGGAACCGCAGGCGTATTCTGAGCATGCGCATTGCGCGTCAGAAGCCGACCAGCAAACACCAGGATGAGGCGGGAGAATGGTAAGCGCGCACGCGAGATTCTAAAATAATAAAACGTTATTTTATTACTGTCATATTACATAATATAACAACACAGGGAAGGGTAGGAAGGGGTTACCAGCTCACACAGGCTCCTGCTTGTAGCTTGTAACGCTTTTTTTGACCTGACAGGTTCCCTTTAAACAGAAAAAACAATATTTTACATTGCTATATTTTGAGCTCTTTAGTTTTTTTTATTTTTTTTGCTGTATGCCATAATAGAGCTCGGGTTTTTTTTGCGGGAATGGTGCACATTTTATTTCACGGTTTTTCATTTAAGGCCGCTTTACATGCTGCGATATCGTTACCGATATCGCTAGCGTGCGTACCCGCCCCCATCGGTTGTACGACACAGGCAACTTGCTGCCTGTGGCACACAACATCGCTCAGGCCTGTCACGCTACTTTCCTGCCTAGCGATGTCACTATGAGCGGCGAACCACCTCCTTCCTAAGGGGGCGGTTCGTTCGGCGTCACAGCGACGTCACTAAGCGTGCGCCTAATAGAAGCGGAGGGGCGGAGATGAGCGACACATAACATCCCGCCCACCTCCTTCCTTCCTCATTGCCGGTGGAGGCAGGTAAGGAGAGGTTCCTCGTTCCTGCGGTGTCACACGTAGCGATGTGTGCTGCCGCAGGAACGACGAACTACATCGTACACGCAGAAGCAACGATAATTGGGAATAGGGGGGCATGTCACCGATTAGCGATTTTGCACGTTTTTGCGACGAGTCAAAATCACTCATAGGTGTCACACGCAACGACATCGCTACAGCGGCCGGATGTGCGTCACAAATTCCATGATCCCAATGGGATCACTTGAGCGACGTCGTAACGTGTAAAGCGGCCTTTAGTCCCAACTGTGGGACGTGAATATTTTTTACTCTGATTGCTGGTCTCATGCATTGCAATGCCTGAGACTTGTCAGTGTCTCACTGACTTTGCATGTTAGACCCTGTTGTAAGCAGGATCTAACAGGCCACCATACCCTAGGGTTACCAGAAGACCTCGTGGTACCATTGGCAACTATCGGTACTTGTAATTAAGATTGTGGGGTGTCGATGGTGTTAAACCGGGTCTTTTAACCCCCTTTTACCCGCTTAGATGCCGCTGTTGCAATTGACTGCAGTATTTAAGTGGTTAATCTTCCCCAATCGACTCCAAAACCAGTTGGATCTAATGTCACAGGGTGTCAGCGGTCACCCGTGGGAATATTTATGTAATGTCAATTCTAAATAGAAGAACAACTAAAAGTTTGAAGAAAAGGAACCTTTTAATTACCAATGGCATGACTTTTACATCCACACACCAGTAAGTCTATGAGTCATGAGATTCCTGTAAATAACTTATGTACTCATCAATACATATTATACTTGTCTGTGTAGGAGAAAGACAAAGCTGATTAATTGCTATATGACATGTTAGATAGTAAGCAGTTACAGAAATATTTCTTCATAAAAGGATAGAAAAAAAAATGTATCAAAACAGGAACTACACCTCAAAAATGTCTTCTGTACAAATGTCATAAAAAAGGAAACAATGAAGGGTAGGTAGCTTCAGATCTACCAATAATTTCCAAGATACCTAGTTTGGAGGGGCTTTTTTTTAGTTTGTGAAAAACTGAGATCTGATTCTTCTTGAGAATATTAGGCTGTGTGCCCACTATCAGGGTTCACAGCATTTTGGACTCGGCGTGTTTCAGCTGCATTCAAAAACGCTGCGATGTACAGTACAAGCACAGTGGATGGGATTTCTAGAAATCCCATGCCCACTGTGTGTGTACTGCCCGCAGCATAAACTGACCTGCGGTGCGGCTTTCCGAGCCGCAAGCATGTCAATTGTTTGTTGTGGAGACGCAATCGTTCTCCGCAGGGAGAAGAGAAGAGAGGGACCACAACTGCCCGTTCCCTGATCATAGGCAGAAGCAGCTGCGGTTTACTGCGGAGGAGACGTGCGGCCCCGCAGGTCAGGACCCGCCGCGTCCAGGACGTAGTGGGCCATGATCGTGGGCACATACCCTTAAAGATAGTTGCAATTCCTATTTGTACAAGTCTTACATGTAGGGATAGTAGATATGTCAGTAGAATGTTAGTGCATCAGACTATAATCTATGGAGAAGAGAGAGATCCTTAAATTGCCCTTCACATTGAGAATTAAAGGGAACCTGTCAGCAGAAATTTTGCTCTAAACCTAAAAGTTTCCCCCTCTGCAGCTCGTGGGCTGCATTCTAGCAAGGTTCCTTTAGTTTTTGTGCCCTCTTTTAGACCAAATTTAATACTTTATAAAGTTGTACCTTTTGGTATGCAAATCTTCTAAATTATCCATGGGGGCGGGCTGTCTGGTGTCCGTTACTGTCCCTCCTGCCAATTTACGCCGTCCCCCAACGCTCCATTTCATACGTGACGTCGGGTCATCTGGCCAGCGCTTGCGCAGAACACTGGAGGCAGAGGGAAAAGGGCGGGCACGAGATTATGGGTGGGCTCTTGCTGATGACAATCACAGCGCCGCCCATAATCTCGTGCCTGCGCAACATGTAACCAGCGGTCACACTGTGCACACAGTGCACAGCCCTGGTACAGTCGCACGGCGCATGCGCGGGACCTCGGGTGTACTGGGCGGCGTCCTGAGGTATGAAATGGAGCGTTGGGGGACGGCGTAAATCGGCAGAAGGTCCATCAAATAATCCACCATTCAGAGGGTAAAATAGTCCAGAAACACGGATATAGTCCAGTAAGCGATAAATGTCTAGGGCTCTCTGGGGAACCTCAGCTTCTCCCTCAGAGGATGAATTTCCTGCTTCTCTCTTGAAGTCCTCAGACAGACTGAATAATCCCCCAGGTAAGCAGAGAGTTTGGGGGATCCCAGGCCCCCTCCCCCAGATTTAGGGACAAAAGCCCGTCAGGGGGTGATTAACCTGAAAACAAAACAATGTACACAAAAATGGACAGAGCACCACACCTAAAATACAAACCTGCACAAAATTATACACAACCCCCCCATACTCCACCATCACATATTGTATACGTAAGCACTATAGAGAAATTCGGAGAAAATCATAGGTCTCCTGTTCCATGCGTATAGGGAGTGACCTGTCAATCTCCTGGAGAGGGCAGAGCGAAGCCAAGGGCACCTGCCTCTTGGACTATGCATCTCATGTGCTTTGTTGTGTATTTCAAAAGATTAATCTGCAATGAAAAAAATCTGCAGAATTAACATCCACAGATTTAATAATCTCTGCCATGGGTCAATTTAAGTGTGGAAAGTATCCACAACGTGTATATAAAATTTTAGGATTCCACCCACTTGGCTGCAGATTTCCCACATCCACACAGAATTTTGCACCATGGGCATTTACATTTTTGGTTCTGTACTGTTTTGGCTTAGACAGCTGGTGACAATAAGCCCAACTGGTGTACAACAGGGTCAGCCTTATTACAATGTGGCTCCCATCACATTAGAAGAATATTGATGCCCATAGCATGAATTGTTCTATCGAATCTGCAAAGACGGCCAAAGGAGGCTCCAACAGAGCTGTGAACAGTCTTAGTGGTCAAAGTGGCTTCAAAATAAAGAGGCTGCCAGTTTTGAGACACACCGGCCACAAGGTTTGTTAGACTTATCCCGTGTGAATAAATATCCGATTACTTCTGGTGTACAGAAGACAGGAGGGTCATGAGAGGACATGCGTAAATGAAAAGCTGCAATATGTTTTGCCTAATGCTGCCATGGGCAAAATACATAATCAATACTATATTGATTTGTGCCCGTTAATGACATCAAGAAAAAATATATATGCATTTAAAAACCCAGCACTGGGGCAGAGAACAAAGCCAATGGGACAGAGAGTAAGGATCCAGAAGCGTGAGCAGCTCCAGGGAAAACTTCATTACCCAGACGCAGGCGTAATAATGCAAACTGGAAAATGACCCCAAAGCAAAGTGAGAGAACGCACGATTCGGAAAAAATGTCCTGCTAGACTGTGCTGCACGGATAGGATATATGGGATATACCGCCCTTTACATGTACATATACAGAATGACAGTCAGACCAGGAAACAATGACATACATGATAGAAGGATTTTTAGCAATGATAGGTTTGCAGTTTGTGCTTCATTATGAGTAGTGATGGGTGATCCCCCCCTCCCCCCCTCCCTATGTTCGGGATCGGGAGCCTCGCCCGAGCGTTTTGTAAAGAGCTTGTTCGGGTTCTGAGATAACGTGAACTTGCGTCCGAACACCGAACTCTGGCTTAAGGCTATGTGCGCACGTTGCGTATTTACATGCACTTACGCTGCGATCTGCACCGCAGCGTAACTGCATGCGTCCTGCGTCCCCAGCATAATCTATGAAGATTATACAGGAGTTGTCCGCACATGGCGTCTTAGAGCGCAGCTGCTTCGGCTGCTGCCCGAAGCGCGCGTTCTAAGAAGTGACATGTCACTTCTTCCGTGCGCTCTGCATGCATCCCCCGCACTGTCTATGGGAGGGGCTGCAGTCAGAGCGCATGGAATCGGCTTTTTTTTTTTTTCATTACGGACTTTTTCTGCAGCGATTTGAAGCGCACGTGTGCTGTTCACATCGCTGCAGTAATTTCTGCAGGGACAGTACCCAACGTGCGCACATAGCCTTACAGTTATGGGATGGGGCGGGGGGGGGGGGGGGGGGCTGTAAAATAAAGACTGCAGACCCTGTCTCCCGGCTGCTTCTGCTTCCGATCATTGCTGTGCCCCCCGAGTAACCACCACTGACTAAAGGACCTTCCATGATGTTATAGCCATATGACCAGTCTGGTGTGAATGTTGTACAGACATTGGCTTACAGACTGGTCACATGGCTATGACGTCATCGAAGGTGCTGTTATCTGAACCTTGACTGACACTGTGCGAGTGTCTCATCGCATGGAAGGTCCTGTAGTCAGTGGTGGGCACAGCAATGATCGGACGCAGAAGCAGTTGGGAGAGTCTGCAGGACGCATCACGGGATGGGATCTAGGAGAAAATCATAATTTTTTTTTAATTAAGTGCTTTTTTTTTTACCTCCAATGGACTCGAACTGGACCCGAAATGTAACACGAACTTCCCAGAAAGCTTGTGTTCAGGACTGGGTTCGCCCATCACTAATTATGAGTTGATATAAGAAGAAGAGAAGCATGGGTCTTTTTTTCATCTCGTACCTTTCTTCGAATCTTAGTCCTAGCTTAAAGGAAATCTGTCAGCAAGTTTTTACTATGGAACCTAAAGTCCTCATGCTGCAAGGGTTAACAGAACATTCAGGGATGCCTGTCTCATCAAGGTCTGATCTGCTGTTTAAGCAATAGGATCCTCATCATTACTTGGACTACAAAGTCCCAAGCAGGGCAGTCCAACGCCCCCTGCTGTGCTTGACAACTCATTGTCTATGTACAATCTCTACAGAGAGCCTGGTGTGGGAGGGGACAGTTCTCGGCTCTGCTATATGACTACAGCTAAAAATTCTGATTATATGAGAGCGGCTGCACCTAATAATTAAGTGATACATCGTTGGATTCAGGATCTCTTTTGCCTATTTCATGATGATCTCAGGTGAGGTAGCAAAAACCTGCTGACAGATTCCCTTTAGAAAACCCTTCAGCTGATACATGATGCCCAAACCCCAGGGAGCATGAATTAGAGACGTCTCCTACACTCTAAACATAAGCTTTACACTGGGGTGCGCAGCCAGGGACCAGGTGACTAATCCAAGGGTTACGTCTCTCCCTATACAAGCATATAGAAAGAGACCTATCAGTCTAGAAAAGCTGGTGCTGAGAAGCCGATAAGATGACTTCAGGGTTAGTTACTTTGTCAACAGCCGTGCTCTCAAATACATTTTTATCTAAAACACTGAAGTGGTAGAGAGTAAAACAGATGTTTACAATGCAGGAGCCGGTCTCCGAATCATGCGTACCGGTGTACAGCAAGATGAGTGATGGAAGAGATTGCATTGAAAGCTGACCATAGACAAATCTGAATGATTTAAAGGGACTATCAGCAGGTTTTTACTACCACATCTGTAGCCGTATGACACACGGGCAGATACCATGATTCTCGTGGTATGTCATTTGCTTGACCCTTGCTGTCATTTTGATAAAAATCCCTGTTTTCTCTGCTGCAGACCTACCTGTCTAAATTCCGAGAGCTATATAACCCCGGCCTCATAACTGATTGGCAAGACAAGACACATAAAAGATATTTATCCCTCTCTCCATGCTCGGCTATCCCCCTTTGTCCTTTGTTTTTGAGTGTGTTAGGCTAGTTTCACACTACGTCTTTTTAACATCCGCTGAAAACGTTTTTTTAGCGGAAGTACGGATCCTGCTTTTACAGCAAATAACGTATGCAAACGCATGTGTTATTTTGCAGGATCCTGCACTGGATATTTAGGGGCGGGCATTGGAGTCATGTGATCGGGAGTGAGGGGAGCTAGACTGGGAGGAGGCTTCTGACAGCTGCAGACGCTGGTAACCAAGGTAAACATCGGCCTTGGATACCCGATATTTATGTTGGTTACGAGTGTCTGCAGCTGCTAGGAGCAGGGCTGCCTGCACGCGTAACCAACGTAAACATCGGGTAACTAAGAGAAGTGGTTACGCGATATTTACCTTGGTTACGAGTGTCCGCAGCTCTCAGGCAGGGGAGAGAGCGACAGGAGAGGAAGGGGGAAAGACAGAGAGAGAGAGAGGGGGTGAGGGAGGGAGTAGAGAGATAGACAGATCACTGGAGACTGGTTCTGGGCATGCTCAGTACTTTCTGGGCATGCTCAGTACAAAAGCAGGATCCTGTTACAACGCAACTGAACGCATTCTGCTAGGCAGGATCCAGCACTCATTGAAATGCATTGCAGCTCGCGGCGCAATGTGAAGGATCCTGTGAGATGCGTTATTTTGACAAAGCAAAAAAACGCTACATGTTGCGTTTTTGAAACATGTCAAAATAACGCAAAAGGACGGATCCTGCGTCTAACGGACGCAAACGCATGCAAACGCAGGTGGACGCGAGTCCATTGAAAATGCATTGCAGTGAAAACGGATTTGCACAGGATCCGTACTTCCGTTAAAAAAACGTTTTTAACGGATGTTAAAAAGACGTAGTGTGAAACCAGCCTTATGCAGTTTGCTCTTGCCCTTTGTTTATCTAATGTGTTATATTGGCTGCGTAATTGTACAACAATAACCGCTCTAAATTGGCTTACAGTTTTTATGACATACATACATATACACATTATATATATATATATATATATATATATATATATACACATATTATATATATATATATATATATATATATATATATATATATATATATACACATACATACACACACACACACACACACACATATATACTGTACATACATACACACACACACACACATTATATATATATATATATATATATATATATATATATAATAATATACACACACACTCAAATATATTCTTAAGTGTCGGATTTATTAATTTAAAAAACCCAGTAAAAAAAATTAGTCTATAAAAAAAAATTCCTTTTCAGTAAGTCAGAGAAAGATTTGAAAGTAGAGAATATATATGGAGAACTCACGTTATATAACATTTATGATTAACTTTTAAGCAGCTTCCAGTAGGGCTGGGTTCTTCTCATCTCACCTTACCACCCTCAGTGATGGTCAGATGAAAACATAAAGCCCAGAGCCGATGGATTGCCAGACCCGAAGAGTCACTTGGTTCATGGTCAGCTTAAAATAGAGTATTTCCCAATTTTCCAGATGACTGATTGCATTGAGACTACTAGTCACCACATATAGAGAAACCACATAGATTTCCCTTTAACAGATCTTGCAATAGCCGTTGCTGCAAGTTACATGAAGAAATTCTTTAACCCGCACATACCTGACCCCTGTCATTTGAAACTTTTCATGTGAAAATATGAGCTGCAGAGTGCATGAATAATTAATACATGGTTTTGCCCCATTAACCTAATGTAATTTATAGCATTGATTCCAAATCACAGGAGGTTGACTTTTCATTGCCGCGATTGACCTTCAAACATTGATTGTTTTCTTTAAAACGGTATCGCATTCAGAATAAGGATCCGATTTCTATCATTTAGATCTACCACCGTACAAACTAATAGAGTATTCTGCAAGCTATAAAGGAAATACAAGGATCGAGTGATGGCTTTCCTGTAGTTACAGCACAAGGCTTTCTTCTGGGTTCTTCAGCTCAGAACATTCTGTGATTCTGAGGCCAAAGAACAATTCAGCACTTTAACAATAGAGAGAAAAGTATATAGAGGCAAAGAGAGCGCTAGAAATCGGGGGGTGAAGAGGCCACATATCATATCAGATATTCCTACATCACTGGGAAGATCAGGAGCGCAGACTATTTTGAGAAGACTGTGAATTGTAATGAGAAATGTGAGAGATTTTTTTGCATTAAAGTGAACCTGTGAGGTGCAATATGCACCCAGCACCACGAGCAGTTCTGGTGCATATTGCTAATCCCTGCCTAACTGTCCCTATATCTAGAAAGGCGGCTTTCACACTACGTTTTTTTAACATCAGTCATGAACGTTTTTTTAACGCACAAACGGATCCAGTGAAAATGCATTTTCATTTCAATGCATTTGCAAAGTACTCGCGTTAACATGCGTTCACATGCGTTTGCGTGTGTTATAGTGAGGATCCAGCGACTTGCAGTTTTTTAACTTTTTTCAAAAACGCTACATGTAGCGTTTTTGAGCTGCGTCCAAATACTGCAAATTGCTGGATCCTGACTATACTGCACGCAAATGCATGTGAACGCTGGCATGCTGATAGACAGGATCCTGCTTGCTCTACTGAGCATGCCCAGAAACCAGCCTCGCGTGATCCTCCTCCTCCTCCTCTTGATCCTCCTCCTCCTCCTCCTCCTCCTCCTCCTCGTGATCCTCCTCCTCCTCCTCCTCGTGATCCTCCTCCTCGTGATCCTCGTGATCCTCCTCCTCCTCGTGATCCTCGTGATCCTCCTCCT
Organism: Anomaloglossus baeobatrachus; assembly: GCF_048569485.1. Taxonomy (NCBI): domain Eukaryota; kingdom Metazoa; phylum Chordata; class Amphibia; order Anura; family Aromobatidae; genus Anomaloglossus; species Anomaloglossus baeobatrachus. Next base: position 107,756,878 of record NC_134359.1, read on the forward strand.
CCTCCTCCTCCTCGTGATCCTCCTCCTCCTCCTCCTCCTCGTGATCCTCCTCCTCCTCCTCGTGATCCTCCTCCTCCTCCTCGTGATCCTCCTCCTCCTCCTCGTGATCCTCCTCCTCCTCCTCGTGATCCTCCTCCTCCTCCTCCTCCTCGTGATCCTCCTCCTCCTCCTCCTCGTGATCCTCCTCCTCCTCCTCCTCGTGATCCTCCTCCTCCTCCTCGTGATCCTCCTCCTCGTGATCCTCCTCCTCGTGATCCTCCTCCTCGTGATCCTCCTCCTCGTGATCCTCCTCCTCGTGATCCTCCTCCTCGTGATCCTCCTCCTCGTGATCCTCCTCCTCGTGATCCTCCTCCTCCTCCTCCTCGTGATCCTCCTCCTCCTCCTCGTGATCCTCCTCCTCCTCCTCGTGATCCTCCTCCTCCTCCTCCTCGTGATCCTCCTCCTCCTCGTGATCCTCCTCCTCCTCCTCCTCGTGATCCTCCTCCTCCTCCTCGTGATCCTCCTCCTCGTGATCCTCCTCCTCCTCCTCCTCCTCGTGATCCTCCTCCTCCTCCTCCTCGTGATCCTCCTCCTCCTCCTCCTCGTGATCCTCCTCCTCCTCCTCCTCCTCGTGATCCTCCTCCTCCTCCTCCTCGTGATCCTCCTCCTCCTCCTCCTCCTCGTGATCCTCCTCCTCCTCCTCGTGATCCTCCTCCTCCTCCTCCTCGTGATCCTCCTCCTCCTCCTCCTCGTGATCCTCCTCCTCCTCCTCCTCCTCCTCCCTCCCTCCCTCCCTCCCTCTCCTCCTCCCTCCCTCCCTCCCTCTCCTCCTCCCTCTCTCCCTCCCTCTCCTCCTCCTCCCTCCCTCTCCTCCTCCTCCCTCCCTCTCTCTCTCCTCTCTCTCTCCCCCGCCTGAGAGCTGCGGACACTCGTAACCAAGGTAAATATTGGGTATCCAAGCAAGTTACCCGATGTTTACCTTGGTTACGAGCCTCCGCAGCTGTCAGATGTCGGCTCCCAGTCTGTCACATTCAGTTCTCCTCACTCCCGATCACATGACTCCAATGCCCGCCCCTAAACATCCAGTGACAGGATCCTGCAAAATAACACATGCGTTTGCATGCGTTTTTCTTTGTAAAAGCAGGATCCGCTTTTACAGAAAAAAAAGTTCATGACGCATGGTAAAAAAAAACGTAGTGTGAAAGCAGCCTAACATAGATAAAGAGATCTTTAAAAAAAGTATTGCTAAAGATCTTTTATCGTATGCTAATGAGCACAAGGACTAGTCCCTTGGGCATTAGTTCCCTTGCTAGTCGGCTCCATTAGCATATTAGTACGCCCCTGTGGGTGTGCTACCATGCTAATGAGTACGCAGTGTCACAGGATGATCTCACTCACCTCTCCACTGCCATTGCTTCTGACGCTGGATTTCGGCTTAGTGCAGTTTGTTTCATGCACATTACTTCAAGGGACGTGTACACCCGGCTTCATAGTGCGCATGACCGAAACTCCGTGGTCATGTGCACTGAGCCAAAATCCCCCGTCGGATGTGATGGCGGTAGAGAGGTGAGTGAGATCATCCTCGGACCCCACGCATTCATTAGCATGATTGCACGCACACTGGGGCGTACTAACATGCTAATGGAGCCGACTGGCAAGGGGAACTAATGCCCAGGGGAGTAGTCCCCACACTCATTAGCATACGGTAAAAGATCTTTAGAAATACTTTTTCTAAAACATCCCTTTAGCTAAGTTATCTATGCAATGATTAGCAATATGCACCCAGAACTGCTCGTGGTTCTGGGTGCAAATTGGACCTGACAAGTTCCCTTTAAAGCACCACTCCAGCATTTATTATTTCAGGGCTGGAGTGGTGGCATCAGGGTAAGGTCCTTGTCCTTAGCTGGCTAATAATTCTGTGCACCTTGATAAAGGGTGGAGTTATCTTCAGGATGTTCCCTCCCTAATTAAAAATGATATGGTCAAAATACTGAATAATTCTGCACACCGTGTAAGCTGCATTTTGTGTACATTAAGGTCATGGAGGGTGTCCCTTTCTAGAGATCTGACAACAGAGACTCTCAATTTGGTGGACTTGAGACAGATATGAACAGCCAATTTTCATCTCCCCGTCCATATTAAAGGGGGCTGTCCAGACAAAAATGTTAAGAATGTGTTCAAAATGCTAACTATTTAGATATTTGTTATTGTATTGCCAGGGGGCACTCAGTGTGAGTGGAAGAAAGGCGATTCTGGCAGCTAAATAGCCCAGAGTTCTTTACAGTTAGAGCAGTCAGACTGTGGAATGCCCTACCATAAGAGTTAGTAATGGCAGATACTATAACATTTTAAAAAAGGGCTGGAAGATTTCCTCAGTACACAATATTGTTGGTTATACATGATTTAGTGATAAAAAATGTATATTTGGTAGAGAAAAGTTGAACTAGATGGACCTAGTTACATAGAGTGAAAAATGACCTATGTATTATGATTACAGTCCCAGTGTTTAAATTTCAGTGCTGGTCCCATTGAACCTCTAAATTCATTGTGGAACAAAAAGGAAGCTTATTCCAGTATTAAGTGTTAGCATGAGGTTAATGGAGTATATGAAGGGGTCTGGCTGACTGCTCTTTTTAGAGGCCCTCTACTGTCTCTACATCTGCCAAGATGGAGAGGCAGGGTGACATAGCTGATAAAGTGAACTAGACAGTAAGCCACTATCATACATATCACTAGTCATGTATCCATACAGAAGGTAGGGAAGCTTCATTTCTGTGTTGGAATAATTAATATGCACATCACAATTAGCAGTATCAAGACACCGGGGGAAGAAATCATTATAAAAGTGTAATGTGAAGTTAAATAAATTATTAAAGGGGGTTATCCAGGACTGGAATTTTTTTTTTTTAAATTTATGGACCTGAGAACTTATAATTGCTAATTGCCTGCCTGTTCTGCCTGACACCCATCACACCAGGCCCACACCCCAGCCCGGCCCACCCATCAAGCCAGGCCCACACCCCAGCCCATGCCCACCCATCACGCCAGGCCCACACCCCAGCCCGGCCCACCCATCAAGCCAGGCCCACACCCCAGCCCATGCCCACCCATCACGCCAGGCCCACACCCCAGCCCGGCCCACCCATCAAGCCAGGCCCACGCCCTAGCCCGGCCCACCCATCAAGCCAGGCCCACGCCCCAGCCTGGCCCACCCATCAAGTCAGGCCCACGCCCCAGCCCGGCCCACCCATCACGCCAGGCCCACGCCCCAGCCCGGCCCACCCATCACGCCAGGCCCACGCCCCAGCCCGGCCCACCCATCACGCCAGGCCCACGCCACAGCCCGGCCCACCCATCACGCCCGGCCCACGCCCCAGCCCGGCCAACCCATCACGCCCGGCCCACACCCCAGCCCGGCCCACACCCCAGCCCGGCCCACACCCCAGCCCGGCCCACACCCCAGCCCGGCCCACACCCCAGCCCGGCCCACACCCCAGCCCGGCCCACACCCCAGCCCGGCCCACATCTCTGCCAGCTCAGTGCAGTCATGGACCATTCCTGCTGGCAACTCTGCAGCTTCCAGTGTGGTTGCGTCGACAGCAGCTTAATTGTATGGAGCTGGCTGTCAATCAGCAGGTCGTTAGCAATTAGGCCTCGACTGCAGAGCAGATCAGAATAGTATTAGATGTTCTGTTGGCGAGAGGCCATATGAAGCAGTATAATTGCCGGCAGAGATCGGCTCCGGAATAAACAGATACAGTAGGTTAAACAACTGTTCTGGCTAGGCAACCTATTTGAAGAGGACACATAATGAAGCACATGCTGACTGTTTCTAACCACTAGTAGTAAGCCGACATTTTGAAACGGTGACGGCTTAATAGTAAATTACAAAGCTGCCTGGCTTCATTCTGATTCATCTATACTTTAAAAAAGCCGTGAAAATCATTTTATCTGATCGAACACATCAACCGCTCTCACTTCCCCATATAGTTCTGGTTACAAAGCAGAACCTGAGAACAAATTTCAGTGACTGCCTCCTATAGAGAACACAGTCTCTATTTGGGCACATAGCAGGAATGATTCATCCAGACAGCTTCTTTATCCAGATGAATATTTACTATAAAGTCCATGCACGTCCCTCACTAAGAAGAAAAGCTGCAAGAAGAAGCATCGCTACTAAGACACTGCGCAAAACGTGACAATGTATATCTGGAACATAGATAAAACGCACACACACTGTCACAGACTAGTTGACAAAGGGTTACAAATTTTAATTTAAAAGGGTTCCCAGAATTTTAAATAAATAAACAAACCAGGCTGTATATTTGTTAAAATAACACAAAATGTATTTACTCAACAGCTCACCAGTTCCAAGATTGAATCAGCAATGGCCCCAGTAAGGTCAACACATTACTGCCGGGCAAAGTAATCACATCCGAGCCTTTCCTAATATTACCTACACTACAGCTCAAAAGTTTAGGGTCACTTAGATATTTCCTTATTTTTGAAAGAAAAGAATTTTTTTCCAATGAAGCGGACACTAAATTAAACAGAAATGCACTCTCTACATTGTTAATGTGGTAAATGACTATTCTAGCTTCAAACCTCTGGTTTTTAATGCAATATCTACATAGGTGTATAGAGGCCTATTTCCAACAACCACCACTCCAGTGTTCTAATGGTATATTGTGTTTGCTAACTTTGTTAGAAAGCTAATGGATGTTTAGAAATCCCTTAAAAACCCTTGTTAGCTCGTTAGCTTGTTAGCACAGCTGATAACAGTTTTGCTGATTAGAGAAGCTATAAAACTGACCTTCCTTTGAGCTAGTTGAGAATCTGGAGCATTACATTTGTTGGTTCCATTAAACTCTCAAAATGGCCAGAAAAAGAGAACTTTCATGTGAAACTCGACAGTCTTTTCTTGTTCTTAGAAATGAAAGGATATTCCATGCAAGAAACTGAAGATTTCTTACAACAGTGTGTACTACTCCCTTCAGAGGAGCGCACAAACAGGCTCTAACCAGAGTAGAGAAGTGGGAGGCCCCGCTGCACAACAAGAGAAGTACATTAGAGTCTCTAGTTTGAGAAATTGACGCCTCACAGGTCCTGAACTGCCAGCTTCATTAAACAGTACCCCCAAAACGCCAGTGTCAACGTCTACAGTGAAGAGGCGTCTCCGAGATGCTGGCCTTCAGGGCAGAGTGGCAAAGAAAAAGCCATATCGGAGACTGGCTAAAAAAAGCAAAAAGATTAATATGGGCAAAAGAACACATACATTGGACAGAGGAAGATTGGACAAAAGTGTTATGGACAGACGAAATGAAATTTGAGGTGTTTGGATCACACAGAAGAACATTTATTAGACGCAGCATAAAAACTGAAAAGATGCTGGAAGAGTGCCTAACGCCATCTGTCAAGCATGGTGGAGGTAATGCAATGGTCTGGGGTTGCTTTGGTGCTGGTAAAGTGGGAGATTTGTAAAAGGGATTTTGAATAAAGAAGGCTATCACTCCATTTTGCAACACCAAGCCATACCCTATGGGACAGCGCTTGATTAGAGCCAATTTCATCTTACAACAGGACAATGACCCAAAGCACACCTCCAAATTATGCATGAACTATTTAGGGAAGAAACAGGCCGCTGGTATTCCATCTGTAATGGAGTGGCCAGCCCAGTCACCAGATCTCAACCCTATTGAGCTGTTGTGGGAGCAGCTTGACCGTATGGTACGCAAAAAGTGCCCATCAAGCCAATCCAACTTGTGGAGGGGCTACTGGAATCATGGGGGGGGAAATATCTCCAGATTACCTCTGCAAATTAACAGCTAGAATGCCAAAGGTCTGCAAAGCTGGAATTGCTGCAAAGGAGCATTCTGTGACCAAAGCAAAGTGCACAGGAGAAAATTATTATTTCAAGTAAAAATCATTATTTCTAACCTTGTCACTGTCTGGACTATATTTTCTACTCATTATGCAACTCATTTGATAAATAAAAGTGTGATTTTTCATGGAAAAGACAAAATTGTCTGGGTGACCCCAAACTTTTGAACTGTAGTGTATGTGTCAAGATGGATGCAGGACACGGACACTTGGGGACCAGGGATACATCGTAATGGAAGAACTGAAGTATCGATGAGAGTAGTATTAATACTAAGATTTTTTTTTCTTCTACACCACTGGTAAAAATAATCAGTAAGTCTTGGGCAAGTTGATCAGAAGAATAAACCCAACTTATATAACTAACAGTCTATAGCTGCAGCCTTAGGCTGCTTTCACACTACGTTTTTTTTTAACATGCGTCATGATCCTGTTTTTACAAAGAAAAACGCATGCAAACACATGTGTTATTTTGCAGGATCCTACCACTTGAAGTTTATGGGCGGGCATTGAAGTCGTGTGATCGGGAGTGAGGGGAACTGAACGTGATAGACTGGGAGCCGGCATCTGACAGCTGCAGACACTGGTAACCAAGCTAAACATCAGGTAACTAAGCGAAGTGCTTTGCTTGGATATCCGATATTTACCTTGGTTACGAGCGTCCATAACTGCTGCCTGCTCCCTGAACACGTAACCAAGGTAAACATCGGGTAACTAAGCAAAGCGCTTTGCTTGGTTACCCGATATTTACCTTGGTTACGAGTGTCCGCCGCTCCCAGGCGGAGGAGAGAGGGAGAGGGAGAGAGGGAGAGGGAGAGAGAGACTGATCACGCCAGGCTGGTTTCTGGGCATGCTCAGTAGAGCAAGCAGGATCCTGTCTATCAGCATGCCAGCGTTCACATGCGTTTGCGTGCAGTATAGTCAGGATCCAGTGAAAAACAGTATTTGGACGCATTATTGGACGCAGTATTTGGACTACAAGTAGCGTTTTTGAAAAAAAAAGTTAAAAAACTGCAAGTCACTGGATCCTCACTATAATGCATGTGAACGCATGTTGACGTGAGTCCATTGCAAATGCATTGAAATGAAAACGCATTTGCACTGGATCCGTTTTTTCGTTAAAAAAAAATTCATGATGCATGTTAAAAAAACGTAGTGTGAAAGCAGCCTTAACTGTACACCCATAGTCTGCAGAGTCAAAATCTACATCAAGTTGTACAGATTTCCGCCCCCAGAATCACACTAGATGGACAAAAGTACTGGGACTCACGTCTTAGGCTGCTTTCACACATCCGGTTTTTGCAGTGCAGCATAATATGGCGCTTTGCAGAAAAAACACAACAGTTTTTTTGCCACCGGTTGCGTTTTTTCTGCATAGACTTGCATTAGCGCCGTATTGTGCCGCATGGCCTTGCGTCCGTTTTTTTCTGGATGTGGCATATTTAGCCCATGCGGCAACCGGATGGAACTTTGTCTGGCACATTTTTTTGTGCAACGAAAAAAACGCATTGCGTCGGATCTGGCGCGATTTACAATGCAAGCCTATGGACGCCGGATGCGGCGTCCTGCGGCAAAAACCGCATCCGGCGGCCGGATGTTGTTTTTTGCACTGCGCATGCTCAGTATCAAGCCTCATCCGTCAAAAAACGGACGGGCCGCAAGGAAAAACTTATGCAACGGATCCGTTTTTTTGCCACATCCGTTGCATAGGATTTTGAGCCGGATTGAGCCGCACTGCAAAAACCGGATGTGTGAAAGCAGCCTTAAACATTGAATGCCAGTTTTTATATTACTCCCATTGTTGCAGGTGTATAAAATCCAGCCCCTCGCCGTGCCGTCTGCCTTTACTGACATTAGTGGAAGAACGGCTCGTTCTACAGGAGTTCATGGATACCAGCACGGTCCTTTAATAAGATGTCATAAGTCAGTGCCTGACATTTCTTTCTTCCACAATATTCCACAAACATTTGTGAGTGGTATTATTAAAATGTGGAAGCATGGAAGCTTAGCCACAAAGCGGTTATAGAGCGTTGTCACCAAGATCTGGGGCACATAGTGCAGAACAGTCACCATCACTCTGCTGACTCAACAACTGCATCACAAAACCTCGTCTGGCATTAGCATCAGTAGTAATGTTGTGCGTCAGTACCACTATAGCATGAGTTTCCATATCCGAGCAGCTGCATACAAGCCTTACATCACCAAGGGCAATGCCAAGCGTCGGGTACAGTCGTGTAAAGCCACCATTGGATTCTTTGAGCAGGCTTTGACCATACGAGCTCACAGGCTACAGAAGAGAGAGAGAGAGGAGCCCACTGACCATAAGAGCTCACACGCTACAGAAGAGAAAGAGGAGCCCACTGACCATAAGAGCTCACATGCTACAGAAGAGAGAGGAGCCCACTGACCATAAGAGCTCACATGCTACAGAAGAGAGAGGAGCCCACTGACCATACGAGCTCACAGGCTACAGAAGAGAGAGAGGAGCCCACTGACCATACGAGCTCACAGGCTACAGAAGAGAAAGAGGAGCCCACTGACCATAAGAGCTCACAGGCTACAGAAGAGAGAGGAGCCCACTGACCATAAGAGCTCACACGCTACAGAAGAGAGAGAGGAGCCCACTGACCATACGAGCTCACAGGCTACAGAAGAGAAAGAGGAGCCCACTGACCATAAGAGCTCACAGGCTACAGAAGAGAGAGGAGCCCACTGACCATAAGAGCTCACACGCTACAGAAGAGAGAGAGGAGCCCACTGACCATACGAGCTCACAGGCTACAGAAGAGAAAGAGGAGCCCACTGACCATAAGAGCTCACAGGCTACAGAAGAGAGAGGAGCCCACTGACCATAAGAGCTCACACGCTACAGAAGAGAGAGAGGAGCCCACTGACCAAAAGAGCTCACACGCTACAGAAGAGAGAGAGGAGGCCACTGACCATAAGAGCTCACACGCTACAGAAGAGAGAGAGGAGCCCACGGACCATAAGAGCTCACACGCTACAGAAGAGAGAGAGGAGCCCACGGACCATAAGAGCTCACACGCTACAGAAGAGAGAGAGGAGCCCACGGACCATAAGAGCTCACACGCTACAGAAGAGAGAGAGGAGCCCACTGACCATAAGAGCTCACACGCTACAGAAGAGAGAGAGGAGCCCACTGACCATAAGAGCTCACATGCTACGGAAGAGAGAGAGGAGCCCACTGACCATAAGAGCTTACACTTTACAGAAGAAATAGAGGACACCACTGACCAGAAGAGCATATACTGTAAAGAAGAGAAAAATGTATGCAGTTACTCTGAAGACAGAAAATGACTCAGCCGTACAAACAGTGCTCCACTGGAAAAACTCTGATGTATGATTGTCCAGGTACTGACCACCACTGTACCTAGTGTGATAATCCGCTAGTTGTCATAGTTGCAGAGCATTTTGCGGAAGCATGGGCGTCAAGCAAAATGACGTTTGCCCGCTCTCTGATGCAGTAGTGTGGGAAATGGTGCCCGGCAAATCTTTGGGTATTTTGCCCAAGATGAGAAGCAGTATGGAGAAAGTCCTTTACTTTATAAGAATGACTGCTCCAGCGCACAAAGCAAAATACATAAAGGCACGGTTGGGGGAGTTTGGTGTGGAAGAATTTGACTGGACACAACTCTATGAAACACAATTGGGATGAACTAGAACAGTGATTGTGAGCAGGGCCGTCATCTAACATGAGTGTCTGTCTTCATATATACAGTGGAACCTTGGTTAACGAGAACAATCCGTTCTGGGAGTGTGCTTGTTAACCAAGTTACTCGTTCAGCAAAGCAAAATTTCCCATAGGAAATCATTGCAATGCAGACAATTCGTTCCACAACCTGTTAAACGTCCCATTCCACACATGCACAAACACGCACAAACACGCACAAACACGCACAAACACGCACAAACACGCACAAACACGCACATTATGCTCACCTTACCTTCCATTCCCTCGCCGGCCTCATGGAACTTGTAGTTCGCCCGTGCACGCTGTGTATTGGGTAACCATCTCGACAATGGAGGAACTTCCGCTCCCAGCGTGCTGACATCAAAGGCAGGAGCCGCTTGCCTCTGATTGGCCAGCCTGCTGCCTGAGTAGCGTCTGACAGGGGAAGGTCCTCCCTCATCACTACAGAATGTATATCTGTAACCATCGCGACAAGGGTGGACCTTCCCCTGTCAGCCACTATTCAAAGGCAGCGGGCTGGCCAATCAGAGGCAAGCGGCTCCTGCTTTTGACGTCAGCGCGCTGGGAGCAAGTGTGTACGAGCGAACTACAAGTTCCATGAGGCCGGCGAGGTAACGGAAGGTAAGGTGAGCATAATATGTGTGTGTGCATGCAGGGCGGCATGGTGGCTCAGTGGTTAGCACTGCAATCTTGCAGCGCTGGGGTCCTGGGTTCAAATCCCACCAAGGACACCATCTGCAAGGAGTTTGTATGTTCTCCCCGTGTTTGCGTGGGTTTCCTCCGGGTTCTCCGGTTTCCTCCCACACTCCAAAGACATACAGATAGGGACTCTAGATTGTGAGCCCCAATGGGGACAGTGTTGCCAATGTATGTAAAGCGCTGTGGAATTAATAGCGCTATATAAATGAATAAAATTATTAATTATTATTATTATTATTATGCATACGTGTTTGTCTGTGTATGTGTTTGTGCGTGCTTGTGTGTGTTTGTCTGGACTGCAAGAGCGGGTTAGATCACAGTGGATGTACGGAACCGGAAGTGTGTGCGGTGAGTATTTTGTTCGTACAGCAAAGCTTTCTCGTAAACGGAGTTACAAATTTACAGCAAGCTTTGCTCGTTCAGCAAAATACTCGCTAACTGGGTTACTCGTTAAGCGAGGTTCCACTGTACTATTTATAATCAATGAACAAAGAGGAAGGAAATTTATAAATGAGGGCACTACCAAATGAATCGGGACAACCCTAACGCATATTTGAAAATTATACCATAAACAAAAAGTAGTATGCAAATGCTTAGGGATCACAATATAGATACATTTATTAAATCAAAAACATACTAGCATAAAAACACTATTTTGAACACAAAGGGAAGCTGACACATAGAAAATTGCTATTAACGTGCAGATATGGGGTTACAGGTTAATAGAATTCTGAACCTTCCCAGCACCTGCACATTAAACCCTGCTGCCGGGAGGAAATTAACCTTGATCTTCCCGGCAGCTTTCCGGTTTGAGTCATGTGGCAGCGCCAGCACAGGTTCAGTCACTGCTCCATGTATGGAGAGCAGCAGATGTAACCCGACCCCTGACTGACAGCTTCCTCTAATGCTGAGAGGCTGTCAGTCAGTTCAGGGGGTTACGTGTCCACGTCTGAAACTTGAACTCTGCTGAGAGGATTAAACTTAATTTCCTCCTGGCAGTGGGATTTAATGTGCAGGCATCGGGCAGGTTCAGAATGCTATTAACCTGCAGATTAACCCCATATCTGCGGGTTAATAGCATTTTTTCTAAGTGACAGGTTCCCTTTAAAAATTGCGTATGGGCAATACAAACCAGGTGTGCTCACAATAAGGCTAACGCCTAATCTCATCCGCCTAAAGGGTGGCAATTTACAGAAGACTCAAAGAAAATATATATAAATGTGTACATAATTGCAAGAGAGTCATATTAAAGCATATATAAACCAGATGTCCGTCTATACGTTTCGAGCAAAAAATTGCTCTTAATCATGAAACAAAATTTTTTTTTGCTCGAAACGCATAGACTGACATCTGGTCTACATATGCTTTAATATGAATCTGTACCACTGTTTTAATGGTTTTCATTGAAGCTATGTTTTAACTTCAACAATGTGGATGCTGAATACTCCCCGCAAATTGTTTTGTTCCAATTGATCTCTTGGTTACCAGCCCAGGATTTCTAAGCACTGCTCCCACTACATACTGTCTGGTGAGCTATAAAAATCTCCTGTATGTTCCCTTTAAGTGATGGCAGCACTGAGAGGTGGGGGAGGGGAGCAGGGCATATGCAATTTTTATTTACATATGCTTGACTAGTTTCTACATCACACTGAATTCTAAGAAGCTTACAAGATTACAGGATAAGTGCAGCAATAAAACTTACTGATCCTTAAAGATTCCCTTAAAGGGAACCAATCACCAGGATTTTCCTATATAACCTAAAGCCAGTGCTATACTGGCACTATCAGGCTGATTCTCTACATACCTGTAGTGGTCAGCTCGGATGTTTAGGGTACCTTCACACTTAGCGATGCAGCAGCGATCCGACCAGCGATCTGACCTGGTCAGGATCGCTGCTGCATCGCTACATGGTCGCTGGTGAGCTGTCAAACAGGCAGATCTCACCAGCGACCAGTGAACAGCCCCCAGCCAGCAGCGACGTGCAAGCGACGCTGCGCTTGCACGGAGCCGCCGTCTGGAAGCTGCGGAGACTGGTAACTAAGGTAAACATCGGGTATGGTTACCCGATGTTTACATTAGTTACCAGTGTGAGCAGGGAGCAGGGAGCCGCGCACACTGAGCGCTGGCTCCTTGCTCTCCTAGCTACAGTACACATCGGGTTAATTAACCCGATGTGTAATGCAGCTACATGTGCAGAGAGCAGGGAGCCGCGCACACTGCTTAGCGCTGGCTCCTTGCTCTCCTAGCTGCTGTACACATCGGGTTAATTAACCCGATGTGTACAGCAGCTACATGTGCAGAGAGCCGGAGCCGGCACTGGCAGCGTGAGAGCTGCAGAGGCTGGTAACTAAGGTAAATATCGGGTAACCACCTTGGTTACCCGATGTTTATCTTGGATACAGCTTACCTCAGCTGTCAGACGCCGGCTCCTGCTCCCCTGCTCGCTTCATTTGTCGCTCTCTTGCTGTCACACACAGCGATCTGTGTGTCACAGCGGGAGAGCGGCTTTGAAGAAAACGAACCAGGGCTGTGTGTAACGAGCAGCGATCTCGCAGCAGGGGCCAGATCACTGCTCATTGTCACACACAGCGAGATCGCTAATGAGGTCACTGCTGCGTCACAAAAAGCGTGACTCAGCAGCGATCTCGGCAGCGAGCTCGCTGTGTGTGAAGCACCCCTTAGGTTTTGAAACCCAAGAAAGTAAAGTTTATAAAATCATCAGTTTCTTGAGTGACAGCAGCTGAGGAGCAGATAATATCTGGGGTGGGGATTCATAGTTATCCCCTCCCCTTGTTAGAATTAGCATAAGCATTACACAATCAATTTAATTTCACTAGCAGGACCTGTGTGAGGTCATACCCATGTGACCAGAAAAGGTGGGGCCTCAGCCAATAAAGCTGATACCAGGAAGCAACATTTTTCGGTTTGCTGAGGCCCCGCCCCTTCTGGCCACATGGGTATGACCTCACACAGGTCCTGCTTGTGAAAAGTTAAATCGATTGTATAATACTTATGCTAATTCTAACAGGGTTTGGAGAAGAAAACTCTGAATACCCGCCAGATATTATCTGATCCTCAGCTGCTGTCATTCAAGAAGCTGGTGATTATATAAACTTTACTTTCTTGGATTTCTAAACCTAAACATCCGAAATGACCACAAAAGGTATGCATAGAATCAGCCTGATAGTGCCAGTATAGCGCTGGCTTTAGGTTATATACGAAAATCCTGGTGATTGGTTCCCTTTAAGCCCAATTTAAAATAACATTAGTATTGTACTAGAAAATCACCTGACAGATTCCCTTTAATGCATATGTGTTTAAAATGGGATGTCATAAAAGCTTCTGGAGGTGTCCCAATACTTTTGTTCACCCATAAAACAGATCTCAAATTCACTGCATGTGCAAGCCACATGGATGTATCCTAAATACAATACAATTAGTGACAATCAGAGCTTGTTAGGTCAGATTTAGATATCTCTATAATCATTATTATATTTTCCAGACTCTCACTTTCTCTTGTGTTTAGCTGAGAGATCTTTAGCCATTTATTTGAAGCCAGCACCGCCAACATTTTCAGAAGGTCTCACAGCCAGCAGCACAGCACCCACGCACCGCAGCATCTCCATTGCCTCCTGTCACCCGTCTCCACCACCCCTGGTAAGCTACATTCGGATTATAAAACGCACTCATTTTCCTCGCAAAAGTGTGTATTATAATCCGAAAAAAAGGTACATTATCATAAGGTCATAAGTTTATTTTGTCTGAAAAAAAATATATTTTGCTGTTTGGACTATCTTTTAATCACTATGCTCCTCACAACCTTAATCCTCACCATTATGTTCTCCCATATTATTACTACTTGTTATCAATGTTAATAACAGAAAATGTCACTCATGATGTCACCTGTGACATCATGTTATACAGGCGGCCATTGTTACCTCACCGCGCGATGTCACAATGACCGAGAATCTACAGAAGTTGATGTTCAGGGGGTAAATGCTCATTTCAGTAGATGAAGACGAGGAGAGAAGAGGATCCAGGATCGAGGACACAGGTAAAATGAGGAACTTCATGTGGTTTTCAATCAGTGAAACTTGTGCCAACTTTTATGCTTAGGTTGTGTTCACACATTGCACTTTTTGCTGTGTTTTTTTTGGGTGTGTCAATTGCCTACAGTTTACAGTCACTCCTCAAAAATGCACCAAAAAACGCACTGCTGTGCTTTTTTCAATCATTGTTTACAGTGGTGAAAAAGCAGCAAAATCGCTGACAAAATAGACATGCTGCTACTTTAAAAAAAAAAAAGCATGTTGCCATTTTATTCAGGAAAATAAAGCAGGTGCATTTCGGTGTGTACATGAGATTTCTGGAAGCCATAGGTTTTGCTGGTACTTCAAAAAAACACTTTTCATTAGCATTTATTTGCATAAAACCAATTAAAAAAAACATGCACCACAAAACACCCTGTGTGAACATAGCCTTACTCTCCAAATCTCCTGATTGTGGCTGTAAAGTGCACCATTGCTTCAGTCTTTGCTGTAAGGCTATGAGCGCACGTTGCGTAATTACATGCAATTACGCTGCGCTCTGCACCGCAGCGTAACTGCATGCGTCCTGCGTCCCCTGCATAATCTATAAAGATTATGCAGGAGCCGTGCGCACGTGGTGTCTTAGAGCGCAGCGCTTCGGCTGCTGCCCGAAGCGCGCGTTCTAAGAAGTGGCATGTCACTTATTTCCTGCGCTCTGCCTGTAGCTCCTGCTCTGTCTATGGGAGGAACTGCAGTCAGAGCGCATGGAATCGGCTTTTTTTCTTTTTCACTACGGACTGTTTCTGCAGCAATTTGAAGCGCACGTGTGCTGTTCACATCACTGCAGTAATTTCTGCAGGGACAGTACGCAACGTGCACACATAGCCTTAGAATCTATAGACTTGTGTGATGAAGATTCTATGTGAGGTCACAGGGCGGAATGTGGGGCGCAGAGTTCCATGCAGCAAATATGGAGACATCCACCTGGAGATGTAAGAGCAAAGATGGCGCCTGGGATGGAAACACCACAGTGGGGACTTCAGTCAGTGACTCTACAAGTGGTAACGGAGGCTGGCGCAGATTGTTGGTGATTCTGTTGCTTAATTTCAGATTTTGTGGGTAAGAAATGTATCATTATTCCACCATGTGGAACAGGAAATTGTACTCATACATTCGGGAACATACTGCATATACACTACCATTTGCTTAATTTCATTTTAGTTTAGTTTATTTTTAGCAAATTGCAACATCTAATCGTTTTAAATATGTTTCAATCCTTCAAGCCACTCATTACACCATTTATATATATATATATATATATATATATATATATATATATAATACATTTATGTTGCAACTGCTCTTAAATGAATTAAATAAAAAAACAATTTCTAAAACTAAATATATATTTTTTTTAGTGATTTGCAAAGTTTGATAGAATGATGTCATCTAACATTGGGAAGTGTATTACTATGCTTAAAAACTTGCTCTGGCAAAATCTGCCGCAAATTTATCATTAAGGCATCAAATTTAATATAATTTAATAATATAATATTTGAAGTAAATACACTGTAAAGATCTGGAGCAAATTCCGCTATTTTGGATCATTGGGACAATTCTAGCATTGTAATAGGTAATTATAATCTGAAAAATTAGTAGGTGGAGGATTGCTATACATTATTTATTCTCACGTACGTGCACATATGGGGTATCTAGTCAGAATCTAATTTAAGGACCTCTGATCACATATAAGCACAACCAACTGAAGTCTATCTTACATTTTTACATTAGTCTTCAGATTTCAAGACCTTTGCCTGACTTATTTTTTTCTTTATAGGGAGAATATCTGGATCCAGAAAGGAAGACTGAAGAATCTACGTGTCGCCTACGCCTGCGCTGGCCCCCAGGCTCTGTGGCCGGCAGCGCTGGCCCCCAGGCTCTGTGGCCGGCAGCGCTGGCCCCCAGGCTCTGTGGCCGGCAGCGCTGGCCCCCAGGCTCTGTGGCCGGCAGCGCTGGCCCCCAGGCTCTGTGGCCGGCAGCGCTGGCCCCCAGGCTCTGTGGCCGGCAGCGCTGGCCCCCAGGCTCTGTGGCCGGCAGCGCTGGCCCCCAGGCTCTGTGGCCGGCAGCGCTGGCCCCCAGGCTCTGTGGCCGGCAGCGCTGGCCCCCAGGCTCTGTGGCCGGCAGCGCTGGCCCCCAGGCTCTGTGGCCGGCAGCGCTGGCCCCCAGGCTCTGTGGCCGGCAGCGCTGGCCCCCAGGCTCTGTGGCCGGCAGCGCTGGCCCCCAGGCTCTGTGGCCGGCAGCGCTGGCCCCCAGGCTCTGTGGCCGGCAGCGCTGGCCCCCAGGCTCTGTGGCCGGCAGCGCTGGCCCCCAGGCTCTGTGGCCGGCAGCGCTGGCCCCCAGGCTCTGTGGCCGGCAGCGCTGGCCCCCAGGCTCTGTGGCCGGCAGCGCTGGCCCCCAGGCTCTGTGGCCGGCAGCGCTGGCCCCCAGGCTCTGTGGCCGGCAGCGCTGGCCCCCAGGCTCTGTGGCCGGCAGCGCTGGCCCCCAGGCTCTGTGGCCGGCAGCGCTGGCCCCCAGGCTCTGTGGCCGGCAGCGCTGGCCCCCAGGCTCTGTGGCCGGCAGCGCTGGCCCCCAGGCTCTGTGGCCGGCAGCGCTGGCCCCCAGGCTCTGTGGCCGGCAGCGCTGGCCCCCAGGCTCTGTGGCCGGCAGCGCTGGCCCCCAGGCTCTGTGGCCGGCAGCGCTGGCCCCCAGGCTCTGTGGCCGGCAGCGCTGGCCCCCAGGCTCTGTGGCCGGCAGCGCTGGCCCCCAGGCTCTGTGGCCGGCAGCGCTGGCCCCCAGGCTCTGTGGCCGGCAGCGCTGGCCCCCAGGCTCTGTGGCCGGCAGCGCTGGCCCCCAGGCTCTGTGGCCGGCAGCGCTGGCCCCCAGGCTCTGTGGCCGGCAGCGCTGGCCCCCAGGCTCTGTGGCCGGCAGCGCTGGCCCCCAGGCTCTGTGGCCGGCAGCGCTGGCCCCCAGGCTCTGTGGCCGGCAGCGCTGGCCCCCAGGCTCTGTGGCCGGCAGCGCTGGCCCCCAGGCTCTGTGGCCGGCAGCGCTGGCCCCCAGGCTCTGTGGCCGGCAGCGCTGGCCCCCAGGCTCTGTGGCCGGCAGCGCTGGCCCCCAGGCTCTGTGGCCGGCAGCGCTGGCCCCCAGGCTCTGTGGCCGGCAGCGCTGGCCCCCAGGCTCTGTGGCCGGCAGCGCTGGCCCCCAGGCTCTGTGGCCGGCAGCGCTGGCCCCCAGGCTCTGTGGCCGGCAGCGCTGGCCCCCAGGCTCTGTGGCCGGCAGCGCTGGCCCCCAGGCTCTGTGGCCGGCAGCGCTGGCCCCCAGGCTCTGTGGCCGGCAGCGCTGGCCCCCAGGCTCTGTGGCCGGCAGCGCTGGCCCCCAGGCTCTGTGGCCGGCAGCGCTGGCCCCCAGGCTCTGTGGCCGGCAGCGCTGGCCCCCAGGCTCTGTGGCCGGCAGCGCTGGCCCCCAGGCTCTGTGGCCGGCAGCGCTGGCCCCCAGGCTCTGTGGCCGGCAGCGCTGGCCCCCAGGCTCTGTGGCCGGCAGCGCTGGCCCCCAGGCTCTGTGGCCGGCAGCGCTGGCCCCCAGGCTCTGTGGCCGGCAGCGCTGGCCCCCAGGCTCCGTGGCCGGCAGCGCTGGCCCCCAGGCTCCGTGGCCGGCAGCGCTGGCCCCCAGGCTCCGTGGCCGGCAGCGCTGGCCCCCAGGCTCCGTGGCCGGCAGCGCTGGCCCCCAGGCTCCGTGGCCGGCAGCGCTGGCCCCCAGGCTCCGTGGCCGGCAGCGCTGGCCCCCAGGCTCCGTGGCCGGCAGCGCTGGCCCCCAGGCTCCGTGGCCGGCAGCGCTGGCCCCCAGGCTCCGTGGCCGGCAGCGCTGGCCCCCAGGCTCCGTGGCCGGCAGCGCTGGCCCCCAGGCTCCGTGGCCGGCAGCGCTGGCCCCCAGGCTCCGTGGCCGGCAGCGCTGGCCCCCAGGCTCCGTGGCCGGCAGCGCTGGCCCCCAGGCTCCGTGGCCGGCAGCGCTGGCCCCCAGGCTCCGTGGCCGGCAGCGCTGGCCCCCAGGCTCCGTGGCCGGCAGCGCTGGCCCCCAGGCTCCGTGGCCGGCAGCGCTGGCCCCCAGGCTCCGTGGCCGGCAGCGCTGGCCCCCAGGCTCCGTGGCCGGCAGCGCTGGCCCCCAGGCTCCGTGGCCGGCAGCGCTGGCCCCCAGGCTCCGTGGCCGGCAGCGCTGGCCCCCAGGCTCCGTGGCCGGCAGCGCTGGCCCCCAGGCTCCGTGGCCGGCAGCGCTGGCCCCCAGGCTCCGTGGCCGGCAGCGCTGGCCCCCAGGCTCCGTGGCCGGCAGCGCTGGCCCCCAGGCTCCGTGGCCGGCAGCGCTGGCCCCCAGGCTCCGTGGCCGGCAGCGCTGGCCCCCAGGCTCCGTGGCCGGCAGCGCTGGCCCCCAGGCTCCGTGGCCGGCAGCGCTGGCCCCCAGGCTCCGTGGCCGGCAGCGCTGGCCCCCAGGCTCCGTGGCCGGCAGCGCTGGCCCCCAGGCTCCGTGGCCGGCAGCGCTGGCCCCCAGGCTCCGTGGCCGGCAGCGCTGGCCCCCAGGCTCCGTGGCCGGCAGCGCTGGCCCCCAGGCTCCGTGGCCGGCAGCGCTGGCCCCCAGGCTCCGTGGCCGGCAGCGCTGGCCCCCAGGCTCCGTGGCCGGCAGCGCTGGCCCCCAGGCTCCGTGGCCGGCAGCGCTGGCCCCCAGGCTCCGTGGCCGGCAGCGCTGGCCCCCAGGCTCCGTGGCCGGCAGCGCTGGCCCCCAGGCTCCGTGGCCGGCAGCGCTGGCCCCCAGGCTCCGTGGCCGGCAGCGCTGGCCCCCAGGCTCCGTGGCCGGCAGCGCCGGCCCCCAGGCTCCGTGGCCGGCAGCGCCGGCCCCCAGGCTCCGTGGCCGGCAGCGCCGGCCCCCAGGCTCCGTGGCCGGCAGCGCCGGCCCCCCGGCTCCGTGGCCGGCAGCGCCGGCCCCCAGGCTCCGTGGCCGGCAGCGCCGGCCCCCCGGCTCCGTGGCCGGCAGCGCCGGCCCCCAGGCTCCGTGGCCGGCAGCGCCGGCCCCCCGGCTCCGTGGCCGGCAGCGCCGGCCCCCCGGCTCCGTGGCCGGCAGCGCCGGCCCCCCGGCTCCGTGGCCGGCAGCGCCGGCCCCCCGGCTCCGTGGCCGGCAGCGCCGGCCCCCCGGCTCCGTGGCCGGCAGCGCCGGCCCCCCGGCTCCGTGGCCGGCAGCGCTGGCCGCCCGCGCTGGCCGCCCGGCTGTGTGGTAATTCTAGCTCATCTGGGATCTGATATAAGCATATTTCAGTTAGTTAGTACAGCCTTGATCCAGGGTTCTTGAACTGATCGCCTTTTCTCGGGGTCAAGAAGGAATTTTTCCCCTGTGGCACAAATTGGCTGAAGGTGTCCAGGTTTTTTGCCTTCTTCTGGATCAGTGGCTTTAGGTATAGGTAAAGACTGTATTTAATAAAGTGTTAAAAAATGAATGATCCGTCTCCTCGTTTCTTTATAATATATAACACTTAGGGTGTTTGCATACATAAGTTCTCAATTTTAGGCTGCTGCAATAAATCAAACCAAAATACAATTGTAGAAAAAGAAGGAGGAGAATTTCCAGCGCCAGGGAGGAAAGTTAAAAAGCCTTTTTTATTAAGTAAATATATAATATTAAAAATCCAGCAGGCACGGCATCATGTCGGGTGACCAACAGAACAACGCGATTTTTAACTTTCCTCCCTGGCGCTGGAAATTCTCCTCCTTCTTTTTCTACAACTGATTGGTTGCCATACCATTTTCCGTGCGCAGGATTTGGACTTAATCAGCAGGACAGATTGGTGAGCTGGACTACACCTTCTCTTCTCTTCTTTAAAATACAATTGTGGTAATTATGTCTGATGGATAGGTGGCCATGTATGTACAAGTGTTTCAGCTTCATCTGTACCTTCCATAGCAGCAAATAGAGAGAGTAAATTGGACACGTGGGGCCACTTATTCTCTATAATAATAGCAGTAAATACCAATGTATAAACCCTCAAAGAGAAAGGTATATCAAATCAGCAAAAAAGGGGTTTAATCACAAAATTTCAAAAATCTCTCAAGAGACACAAGACATTAAAACTTAACATTTATTAAGACCATGCTAAAAGTGAACAGGGTCACTATTAAACGTGATTTAAAAAACAATATCCATGGTTCCTGGTCACAAGCATATAAGTACCAGCACCTATGTAAATGACACACCCGATACACCTAAAGTGCAAAGACCAATATGGTCATACACACACCTCATAAAGAGACCACCTCTCAACAAGATGGACAAAGGAGATGGTAACGAAAAACGACAAGACCTGGTGGGATCGCTGGTGCGTTGCTAAAGTGTGACGGTACCCTTACAAATTTGTCTCTGATGTCCTTAAACAGCTCTTTGATCTTGGCCATGGTGGTGAGGTTGGAGAGTGATTGAGTATGTGGACAGGTGTCTTTTATACAGGTAATGAGGGCAGAGTAGGACGGCTTCTTAACCCCTTAACAACCACGGGCCGTGAAGTTACATCCTAAGCTGTAAATTAGACCGGACAGTCTGGATTTACATAGAGCACAGGAGAATTTCAAAACGTTTTGGGGGTTTACACTATACGGGGGGAGTCGGGGGATAATATGCCCCTTTATGGAATACAGCATAGGGGCTGCTGAAGGTTGTTTAGACATGAAAAAACTAGTGACAGGTTCCCTTTAAGATGCACAATAGACTGAACATGTGAAAAGTAAGTTGATTCTACATACAAATAAACATTCTCTCCTTTGGGAATTTAATTAGCGGTTTTTCTGACTGTTTTTGGAGAAGAATCTGCCTGAAAAAGACTTTCTATATTCATATCCAAAAGTGGAAGGAAACAATAACACTATGATCTCAAACCATTATTGAAATAAGTTATCTAGACAATCAAACAACCCGCAGGCACCATTTTTGGCAGGACGTGTTACACCTGCATGTCAGGAGTCTTCCGGCTCTCCGACTTGTGTAAAGATAGGTAGAGTTCAGTGAAGCTTTTATAACATTGAGAAAAGGCACCGCCATTAATATATAGCACAAGAAAGGCCCGGGGCGCTCTGCATTTATGATCGGATTATGATCAGTTATTATATACATGAGAACTTGTTCCATACTCAAGGTTTTTTTTTCTACAGATCTACAAAGCAAATGGCAGGAAATAGAAAACGTATCCATGTAAAGTAAGACATGCCATCAATAACAATTTCAGGGGGAACTTTCTAATAATTATTTAAATGGTTCCACAAAAAATGCTAGATTGGTAATTAATTTTACAGGGTCTGATGCTCCAGAATGTATTCCATCCCGGAATTAAAGGGCAATTAAATACGAGCTCACATCTGTATAACAAAAAAAGTGAAAGGCTATGTTCACACCGTCCGTTTTTGCAGCGTTTTTTAGCTGCAGATTTGCCTTGGTTTTATGCAAATCAATGCTAATAAAACGCTGCCTTTTACAGTCCCAGCAAAGTCTGAGATTTCTGAAATCTCGTGTACACGCACAAATCACCTCCAGGATTTTCCTGACGGTTTTCTGAAATACCTCCGGTTTTTCTGCATTCTGAAAAACTGAACATGTCAATTCTTTTCAGTGCTTTTGCCACAGTTTTCACCCTAGTGACAGGTGGACTCGCAGGGTATCAATACTGGAAGGACCGCACGCTGTTTTAATTTATTTATATAATTAAAAAAACAGCGTGGGGTCCCTCTTATTTTTATACCCAGACAAGATAAAGCCCATAGCAGGGGGCTGCAGCCTGTAGCGGTAGGCTTTATCTGTGCTGGGTATCAAAATATGGGGGGAACCTGTCATTTTTTTTAAATTTATTTTTTTTTTTTTACTCTACGATAGACCGGCAGACTCCAGTGGAGAGGGGGGGGCGGGGGAAGCAGTGAATATGCATGAGGCTAATGAGCGGCACTGGTAGTAGGAGGGGCCGCTGGAGCAGGTACGGATGAGCCTAGGATGTATGGGCTCCTTCCAGGTTAGTGGGCATGACGAGCTTTGTTAGGGGGTGTGAACGGCTTGGTTAGTGAGCTGGGAGAGGTTTTCTCCCTGCCACTATAATCTTGCTTCGCCCCTCCTGCCCCCCATGTGATAGAGACCTATTGAAGACATCATGCCCTGAAGGAGCCCATACACTCAAGCATCTCCCGACTGGTAAGTATAGCGCACTTGCTTTACTTTTTTTTTTTTTTGTCTTGCTAACTTGTTTTTTTTTTTTTACTACCCGAGTGCCGGATCCAGGTCAATCTTGGCCCGGCCCAGCACTCGGGCACTCTTGCTGGTCTTGACATCACATAAAAAAACGCTGTAAAAACACCACAAAAACCGCACCAAAACCGCAGATGACTCCCTGGAGACATTCTGCCACAAGGTCAGGTTTTGGTCAGGTAAAAAAAAAGCTGCAAAAACATCCTGTGTGAACATAGCCTTACAGTTCAAAAAGTGTAGCCGCCTGTAAAATACCACTGTGCCACGTACTGCAACAAACAATTATACAAACAGACAACGGCGCAGTTTAGGAGTCACTTCTGGGAGGGGGCTTTAGAGTGGCTGTAATGTAATTACAGAATAGTAGCACATAATGGAAGGCGCAGATTTCGCAGTCACGTTACACCAGCTCAGGTTAATGCAATATAACAGACTCCAGACAGCAAGCCAAACAACGGATTCAGCGTTCCAGTGGAAAATGAGAAATGACACTTATTGCAGCGCAGGGAAAGATACAGATCTCCGCTTCCCTTTCCCCGAGGAGCTGAGCAATCTCACATATCTATATTGTGTACACAGAGAACACGTAACACAACCTTGCTGCCCTGTGAATCCCAGGAGAGAAAAGCATATCCCAATCTCCAGACTACCAGCCTATATTGAATTATAGCAATAAAGAAGATTTTAATGGCTTAAAAACAAGTCCTTTGTTGTGCAGGTCAAATTTCTTGATAACTTGCTTTTATCCACATACTCAACAAAGCATGCACAATCCTAATGATTTTTTTGCTCCCATTTTAATTTTATTAATCAGTTGTAAATTAAGGGGATGATCAGATAAAATAAATTCACTATCAAATGTAAAAAGCAAAGCAAAACAAAAAAAAAAAACATAAAAATGGCGACGTCACAGAAGACGCTTCAGAAACACAAAGCTATTTTTTTCCTGAAGCGTCTTCTATAGCAAATAATGATGTCTATAAGGGTAGGTTTCCATCATTTTGGATGCAGCGTATTTTTCCTGAGTCCAACACGCTGTGTTGCACAGTACAAGCAAAGTGGATGGGGTTTATAGAAATCTCATATCTTAAAAAGGTATGTTTGTTTGACACAAAGTCAGTGTGGGAAGGTTGTAAGGCTCTGTGCGCACTAGACCCTTTTACCCGCAGATTTACCCGCGGATTTGCCGCGGAAATTTCTTGAGAAATGTCTGCAATCTTTGTGCAGACATTTCCCAGCAAATTCTAAGGAAAAAAAAAATAGCTGTGCGCACTGCGGATTTTTCTCAAGAAATTTCCTTGAGAAGAATTTCTCGAGAAAATTTCTTGAGAAAATGAGCATGTCCATTATTTCCGCGGGTACCCTGCGGATTTCGGCAGTACAGCCTGCAAAATCCGCAGGGAATCACCCGCGGGAAAATCGCGGCTATTCCGCGGCTAATCCACGGCAAATCCGCATGCGGATTTGGTGCGGATTTTTTCCGGAGGTCCGGAAATCTTTCACTCCCAGAAGTTTCTCAAGAAATTTTCTTGAGAAACTTCACATTTCTAGTGTGCACATAGCCTTATACCTCCAGAAGAAACCTTAGAGAGTGAGAGAGAGGGTTTGTTTGATTTGACCAGGCTAGGTCACTGTGAAGAGGTTGTTATGCCTCTGGAAGGAACCTCAGAGAGAAGATTTGGTTGTCCTTATTGGGGTCTGCGTGTGGAGGCTTCTGAGATCGGGATAAGTTGGATCCGAACCTGTGTGGGTGGACCGCAAGTGTCATGGACGGTGATACCGTGTCATGTTCCTTTGAAGCCGGAAGTGGGCTTATGTTATGTTCCTGGAGAGCGGTTTATGTATAGATCAAATAAGTCTACTGGACAATGAAAGTGCTCCAATTGTTACCTTGAGAAACAAGCCCTTCACAACACACAGAAAATGATGAAATATAGAAACTAATAAATCTTTACAGTATTAGACAGCCTGCAGCACGAAATGTATATCTCCCCATACTAGGGATAATGCACAGCTACAACCTGCAGGAAGCATATATACAATTGACCGATTCCTGGCACCAAACGATTTGAGCTTCAGAGGTTAGTATAATTAGACATACTTGAAACCAATACACAATTGAGTTAAGAGAACCAAAATAAGCCTATTTACTATAGTAGAGACTATACACATGGTTACTAGGAAGCTTAGAAAGTTGACGTTATAGTAAAGTGTATAATTATGCACTATAAATGGCAGACACAAACCACCGTGCCAGAATGACTGGATGGTAGACTATTGAAGATTACATGATATGTTAGTACAAGTGGTACACCAACAATAAATGGCTCATCTGCACAGCTATATAAAAGTACAATGCAGCGACTTCATATAGAAAGCCTCCATCTATCAGATTGTTATACTATTAGGCCAAACTGCGAATGTTCCTCCTGCAAAAATAACTGCACCGTCACACGAGTGAGGGAAGTGAGACATCAATTCAGGAAGCGCACACTCACACTTATAACAGCAGCCCATTTAACACTGAAACCGCACCATCCCCCTGGAACAATATTTTACAATTTTAATGTAAAGACGAAGCGGAGGAGCCTCATAAAGACACTGCTTCATTTTTCTTGCTAAAATATTTTGTTAAAGGGAAAGGGTTAACCGAATCATGCTGCCCGATGCACAGGCGACGTGTTATTACAGCCGTGTTTGTTTTAGTGGAGTGAAGAAGAAATCAGGTCTATGCCACGCTAATATAGCATGAAATTATTCCTTTATTGCTGTACAGGTCTACGCGTTTCAGAGACATCTATCTCCTTCATCAAGACAAAAAGAACAGTATGAAGGAGATGGATGTCTCTGAAACGCATAGATCTGTACAACAATAAAGGAATATTTTACTGAATAATTTCATGGTATATTAGCGCGGCATAGACCAGATTTATTCTTCACTCCACTATTACGTTCCTCTTCGGGGTTGCTGCTGATACCATCATCACATGTGCTTAAAGGGGTTGTGACTCTCACAATCTGAATAGGTGAGTGCTATAGCGCTTTCTTTCTTCGACAGTATTACTACTCGCTAGTCGTGTTTGTTTGACTCTGAAACGCTGCGATATTTTAGAGATCGCACAATTTTAAAAAGTCAGCCTGTGAATATATTGTCTCGGATGACTAGTCCAAAAGGCTGGTCTCCAGCCACCCCGCTGACCTAGCCAGACGGATGCACACACATAAAGGAGAGACCTGCCAGGGTACATGAGCAGAGCGGGGAGAAGCCGCTGGGAATGTGCCTTGGACTGATCATCCAAGATGCACAGTTTACAGCCATTTCTGAATTTTTGCAGCATTTCAGAGTGAAACATAGAGAATTGTAATAATGCGGTCGTGTCGGATTCATGCTGCTTGTGATTCAGGCACCATAAATCCGGTACCTTTTAAAGAGAACCTATCTACTGGTAACCTGGCATCAAGGAATAGTCCACTTTAGACCAACCTCATATATGGCACAAAAAAATCCAATATAAAGCTGTAAAGTGAGGGTCCAAGATCCAACACCAGAGTGATACATAGAACACCTAGGTGATGACTCACAGCAGTTTACACTTGCTTTATATCATAAAACAGACTGAAACATTGCAAAATATTTTTTGCAACTCTTGCCATTTTTACTATAGTCCAATCCAGCACTGCCAACAGTAAAGCTTGGCCAGGTGGGGAAGTGGCTGAGTGCTCACGACAAAATTCATCATAATTTAGGCCACAAAAGTGGCTTAAATTACAAATGGTATGTCCGCCAGTCCCTGATTAGTGCACATTTCTTGTGGTCGCGCATGGCAGCTGATAGATGCACCAAACTCAATAAGAGGAACACGCCTCTTAATGAATGTGGCGCTTCTTACTCAAGTGCACCCTTCAATAAGACTGGTTCACAAAACACCAGACGTGATGGATCGGGGCTATACGGTAATCTGCGGTCCTGTATGGGGTTTTGTGCATTAGTCTTGTACAGCTCCTCTCATCCTCATTTATATGACCTAATGCCACAATCTGTAGTAAAAGCCTTTGATATGTCAGATGTTCTCTATCATTGATAAAGCCTGTAATGGAGACAGAACATTACCGGTGAGGTTAGTCACACCATGTATATGGATGCATACAGAGTACATCGCCCATCAAATGTATGAAGAAATTGATAATTAGCGGTTACCATTCCAAAGGGTGAAGTCCTCAAACACCAATAGCATACATGCTCTCTTAGAGGGTTTGGCTACTTTCCACTTATGTCTAGTCCAGTTTCACGAATCCATGTTCCACAGTCCGAGTGCGGAGCGGCCTCAGGTCTTCTAACCCAAACTCAACACCCTAATGGGCATATGTGAATTTGCTGCGTTCCGGTGAGAAAACGCAGCAGACAGGCCAGGTATTATGAGGAGTATGCGGTGTTTCACATACATGTAACCGGCCTTACAGATGAGCAGCAATAATAATACAATATGTGGATTACCATGAAAATCTTATACGGAGCTCTGCTCCACATCATGGTCCCTTATGGACGCCGTATGTGACCAGACCCATCCAGCTGACTCCTCCATTGAATAAAAATGTGATCTGCATTGCTTATCAATGCATTGACAAACAGGACTGGTCACACGCTCCTCAGTGACCATGTTCCAGACCAAAGGGTTGTACTAAAAAGGGGGCAGCACTTTAAAAAAGTGGGTTCAGCGCTACTACTTACACATCGTCAGCACCGCTGAGCCCAGTGATTGGCTGCAGCAATCACATCCACTGTGCTCGCACTATTGTTTTACAGCAGGATAAAAGTACTCCTAGTAACAGTTTTGAGGAGTATTTTTTTATCCAAAGAGAAGTGGATAATTCAAAGGAATGAAAAATACATAATGTTAATACATTGCAATACACAATGTTAGGAGCTGGCTATATACGCATTGTGACATTACTATTACTTATAACAAGGCTTTTACACGAAAAGAAACATCAAAAGTGAAATGAAACTAAACTTTTTCTTGAAACAAGAGATCTGTCACTCAGAAACCATAACTGAGACCGCATGATAAGACGCATCAGATGGTAAAGGGTTGTCTCATCTTACGGAATGGATGAAATGGGCTAGTAATAATAAACTATGCAATTTACCTCTTATTAAACATTAAAAATCCGCTGTTCTCCATAACAGAAGGGCTTTTAATTCTTGTTGCCAAGGCTAATAGCTAACTCAGCGTTGGCCAATTTCGAAGGCAGGGAGCACATGTTGCGAGCTGTTATGAAACAGCTTGTAAGCGCTGCTCTGAAGCAGGCTGGATTGCTAGATTTGGCCAACCTAATTGTCCCGACAATTCTCCCATGCAGCAGAGGCAAATCTGTCTGTACAGGCAGAATGGGAGAGTGCACAATTCAGGCTCAGCCATGCCACCACCACGAAGTGTCATACTTGATCCCGCACTGGCGCGGCACTATCACTGGAAGCCGAACGCTGCCGAGAGGTATAAAGTTAATTTCCTCCCGGCAGTGGGGCTCTCAGTGCAGGCGCTGGGCAGGTTCAATATGCTATTAATCTGCAGATATACCCTAAATCTGCAGAAGAATAGCATTTTTTCACATAACAGGTACACTTTACAATGCAACAGTTGATGGTAATCCAGAAGGCAAAACCACAGGCAGCTATCAGGAGTGTGCGTGGCACTCTGAAGAGCAACATAACAGGTAGAAATGGAGGATTCCCAGGAAGGCCATTGAAAGCAGTGGATGGCACTCTGGAAGTTGAAAATCACAAGTAGTAGGGGATGGCACTATGGAGGACAACGCTCCATCCAGAGCAGCGCTGTAGTTTGGCACATAGGACAGGCAGCAGCACTCTTTTAGCATAGTTATATAGCGAGATGCAAGAAGGTGGCAGGATTGTCGTTGCCATTTGAAAGCCATGCTGCAAATACTGAACAAGTGCACATATCCTAACTGGTTAATTTACAAATGCTGGAAACCAAAAGCTCCAAACTACAGCTAATACCACAATTCAAACCAAAAGGCATCCTCACCCATCTGTCAGAATGGGGCCGAGGGTCTAATGATGGAAATAATTTACAACTGATCCCTTGCATATGAATTTTCAGACAAGCACTAGAACCTGATATGCGGATACTTACGGACATTGGTACAGGACCCCTTCAGCATTACAAGTAGGGTTTATCAGATGGATAAAATATATGTTTAACCATTATTCCAGGAGAAGATCATTTTGCAGCCAGAGAACAGCATCATATTTCAGGTGCTGATCCAGCAGGCCATTCATGCACATAAACGGTCGCCATGTGCAGACACTGAAATAACAGCCCATAAGCAGCTGCTGCCCTTCCATTACACGTTTAATAAGAAAAGTGTTTGTGGGGGCGACAACTGAGCAAACACGGGATAAATAATGTCATCTACGGAGTGCAATAGCTTCTTAGGAGCTGAATCTATGTCCTATAACCCAACATAGATACAGCTACAAACAGCAGGGTCCATACAAGTGTAACACTCCACTTTCGGACATTATTAGAGAATAATGTTGAGGCTCTTGTACATGCTTTGAGTATACTTGTACTAGTTAACGCCAAATTTGTGTTTTTTTTGGCACCATCTTCCAGTCTCAGACAGTTCCCATAACTCAGACTACATTTCCCATGATGCCTCTTGCAGTGCAGAGACGTTGAAGTATATATAATATAATACTATACTGCACTTGCTTTGCTTTGAGTCGTATATAAGGGCAGTGTTGATTGATCAGAGACATAAATATGATGTCCGCTCACACTACAAGCCTCAGCGCATAGGATACAATGGAGAATTAGCACAGAGTATAAATATAAATAGTCACATATAGCAGCTGATTTTTATAACTTTGAGGCCTTGCTGCCCCTTGCGATTAACACGGACGAGTGCAATCTGATAAAACATCGTACTGCACTCTCAATGTTAAACAATGGGGCTGTGTCCGAATCCACATGAGAAAAGAATCACAGCATGCTGCGTTTGGCACGCACACATACAAGTATATGGGTGCATGTGAAACATTGTACTGCACTCTGAGGTCATCAGAGCGCAGTGCAATATATGTATAGACAGGTCACAGAGAAGAGGGAGAAAGTGCTCTCTACTTTTTTACACAGCTGTGATCCGATCGCAGCAGAGCCTGAGCCAAGTGTCATTAGCATATCACATCCAACGCTTTTGCATCGCATGCCCTACGCTAATGGACCTCAGCCTGAAGCAAATTATTGTATCATCGCTCTCCCACATAAGGCAAAAATGACATTCAGCTGCATTCGAGACATACAGATGAACAAGGAAGGGGAACACTTGTTGAGGACCGAAGAGCCAACGTGTGGGATCTGATGGGTGTCATTCACAGGAAGAACATGTACTAGACTGGTGGTCAGACTAGGCTCACATGACACAGCTGGCCATAATGAAAGCAATCAAAATGAATGGATGCAACTGAGAAGGAATGAAAGAAAGGACACTGCCAGAGATCTCCTGAAAGTATCCATCCCTCATAAGTCCTGCATCTCACCCATAGCACAATCATCAGTGACCAGTGAGAAATAGCAAAGTTTGTTATCCATGGCTAATTTGTTTGCTATAAATCTAAAATTCAACAAGGCAGGTGGCTGCTAACTACCTGCCTATTGTGACTGGTGCTTACTGAGAGCAGTCACCAACCACTCCTGCCGGCGATTAAGCTGCAACAGAGCAGTTCAGTCCTTCCTCTTTCACTTTGTGGATGGGGCGTGACTGCCGAAATCATACACAATTGACATCCGGCTCCCTGCAGTTAGGCAGTGGGGAGCCAGCTGTCATTCTGCAGAACTTCAGCAGTCACGCCTAATCCACAGAGCAAAGCGGAAGAGAAGGAGCAGCTCTGTCGACATGACATCAGCGGTAGCCACTGAATCAATGGCAGGACCGATCTATGCCAGTAGTGAATGGCACCAAGCACATTAAGCAGGTAGTTAACAACTATTAGTTCTTAGGCTCATAGTAAATAAATTAAATAGTCCAGATAACTCATTTAACAATAGACGTGAACCCATCCTATGAGGATGAAGTGCTAAATATAGAAGATTATGAAATAACATACCTTTTTCGTCAGGAACCAAACTTTTTGTTTCCACTTCTAACTTCTGAGTTAAAACTTCAGGCTCAATTGTAGTTGATGCAAAGATATTCGGAGACAATAATGACCAGTCCTGAGAAAAGAAAGAAGTGTTTATTTTTTAAAACTATTTCTTAAAGGGAGTCCGTCAGCAGGTTTTTGCTAGGTAATCTCAAGACAGGATGCTACAAGGGTTAACATACAAATTACAGGCAGGCGTCTCTTATCACAAAGTGTGTTTTTGCTTACCTGCAATGTTAGTTTAAAGGGAATCAACCAGCAGGATTTTGCCACAGGAACGAAAGGCAGTGCCAAACCGGCACTAAAATGCTGAATCCAGACATACTTGTTTTAGGCCCTCCTTCACACATTCGGGATAAAAAAAAGCATGTTTTTCACAATCCGTGGTGTGGGTGCGTGTGTGTGTGTGTGTGTGCGCATGTTTCGTGTGAGTGTGCATGATTCATTTGTGTGTGTCCAGCGTGTGCTGTTAGTGTGATCTACGTGTCTTACTTGTGATAGCTCACGACAGCAGGAACTTCTGTACTCACCTGTCCCCGGCGCTGCTGCTGCTTCGTGGTCCATGGTGCAGTGAATATGCATGAGCATAATGAGCGGGCCCAGAAGCAAATGACAGCAGCACTGAAGAAAGATGGATGCTTGGTTGCAGAGATATTTTAAATCAATGTTTCAGAAATGCACTGCACTTTGATTGATGGATGTGGGCCTTTGTGGGTCGGGTCCTCGCGGTAAAGTCCTCCTCTAGCGTCCTCTTTTACGTGCCCCCTTTTCTTTATTTGAATATCGTGCCGCATCGTCATTTCCATTGTTGGCAGCGCGTGCGCATTGACACAGTAATTCTGTCTCCATTAAATTGCCCCGGAGTCCACGCATGCGCCTACCGCAATCTCCGGCACCATTTTATTGAATACTATGCAATGAAGCCAACAAGAGGCATCGGCGCATGCACAGATATTTTTTTTTCATCTGCGCTCGCATACCTGCTGCTCATAGTCTTCACTGCAGTGTCTTCAATAAAATGGAGCCCGAGATTGCGATACGCGCATGCATGGACTCCGGCGCCATTTTAATGAAGCTTGATTTCCAGTGTCAATGCATACGCACCGCCAGCAACAGCAGCGCAATATTCAAATTAAAAAAAGGGGGCATGTCATAGAGGACGCTGGAGGAGGACTTTACAGCGAGCACCTGGCCCCCAAAGGCCTGCCCCCGTTGCACCCGTCAAAGTCCACTGCATTTCTGCAACTTTGATTAAAGATTTTTCTGCAACCATGCATCCGATCTTTCTGCAACAGGTATACCTGCAATCAGCATCTTAGTAGCAGGATGGCACTGCCTTTACTTCATATCGAAAACCCTGGTGGTTGATTCTCTTCAAGCTTCAGTAGCTTTATCATTAGTCAGACTGAGAAACCCATGAGCTCAAGTCCGATTCTGCCCCCCTCTGTGATTAGCAGATTCTGCCTATGGAAATGTGCACTGAAAGCCTGAGTGGGCGGGGGCAGCTTGTTAAGCTATGATACATGCTAAAATTAAAATCTTTGTGTTAGAATAGCTGCAGCCAGTAATCTAAGTGATACATCGTTGGATTCAGGATCTCTTTGCCTACACTATGCTGTTCTCAGAGGACATAGCAAAAATCTGCTGACAGATTCCCTTATAATTGTTTTTGTAAATTAGGTAACAAGTGTAACAGTTATTGTCAGCATTGAACGAATGATAACACAGAGCAAACTCACTGCTACATGTGGCTAAATCTGTTTTGGTCCTTGTATTGGTAATAACTGCACATTTCTGCAAGTAAGAGTAGGATCACACAAATGTATAATAAAATCATTTATTTCTAACTTTTTATCTTATGATGTTGATTTTTTTACATACAGTGGGTACAGAAAGTATTCAGACCCCTTTAAATATTTCGCTCTCGTTCATAGATTGCTGGATCCGTCACACTCCAGTACAGTGCAATACAGTACAATGGCATCACGACAAGCTCACCGGAGCATGTGACTGGAGCAAAGCGGCGAAATGCCGGATGTGTGAAACTGGCCATAGACAGGTGTGCGCCTTTCCAAATCAAGCCCTCTCAGTCTAAGGCCTGTTTCACACGTCAGTGAAAAACACTGACGTGTAAAAGACGCACACGTCCCTCCGTGTTCCGTGATTCACGGCACAAGTGGGTTGTCCATGTGCAAACCGTGATCCGTGATTGCATATGGACATTACTCACCTGCCTTAACTACTGCTGTCCATGGTGCTGAACTCCTCGGGTCTCCAGCTCTGCAGCGTCCACCCACCGCTCTCAGCACCTACTTCCTGGTCGGGTTTTCCTGCTCTCATGAATATTCATGAGCCAGGCAGAAACTGACGAGAGTAGAGGCTGCAGAGCGAATCGCAGACAAGGCGAGTTGAAAATATTTAATATTTAATATGTCTGTGATTTTATGGTACGTGTTTTACTGATCACACACGGATCACACCATAGTGTGATCCGTGGGTCATCAGTGATGCCAGAAAAAAACTGACTTGTCTCCATGCAGAATCACGGCCACGGGTGCACGCTGCACGGAGACAAGTTCAGTGAAAAATCACTGATGTGTGAGCAGACCCATTGATTATAATGTGTCTGCGTATGTCAGTGATTCTGGTACGTTTTAAAAAAAAAATGCACAAACGTACCAGAATCACTGACATGTGAAACAGGCCTAACTAAACACAACTGGACTCCATTGAAGGATTAGAACCATCTCAAGGAGGATCACAAGGAATTGGACAGCATGTGACTTAAATATGAGTGTCTGAGCAAAGGGTCTGAATACTTATGACCATGTGATAATTCAGTTTTTCTTGTTTAAAAAAAAAATTCCAAACATTTCGACATTTCTGTTCTTTTCTCTCAAGATGGGGTGCAGACTGTACATTAATGAGAAAAAAATGAACTTTTTTGAATTTACCAAATGGCTGCAATGTAACAAAGAGTGAAAAATGTAAAGGGGTCTGAATACTTTCCTCACCCACTGTATGTAGTAATTAAAAACGTACCAAACCAAATACATTTTCCTATGTTAAGGAATTGCAATGTGTCCATAAAAATCAGATGCTCTGTGGTGGCTCTGTAGGTCAGGCAATTTTTTCTTCTTCTTCTTATGCACCCGTAGACTTGTATAGGCCAGTCTCTTCTGACACAAGGAAGAAACTACTGCACTTACAATTTTTTTTTCTTCCACGCGCAAATTCAGTCCATGGGAGGGGGGAGAAAACGCACTTCTCATCTGCATTGCGCCAATGAATAACATCAGTCTGAGTGCTAGCTATTTTTTCACAAATAGCAGTCAGATCAAAGACATGCTCGTGTGAATCAACCCTGAAACTGCTGTATGACTGCTAAATAATGCAGTCATTGATGTACTTTTCATTGCAGCCACATCTTTGCCAGCACTTTATGTGGCTATACTCAGACAATGGACTGCAAGAACGCTGAACAGCTGCCTCAACTGCCCATCAATGTGGTCCTAGTGGGAACAGACTCTAAATATAGGGCACAATTCAGGGTGTCGTTCTGCAGCCAAAATAGAATTTTGCTTTGTAGTAAAAATGACTTTCATAAACCGCTCCACCCCAGAACGTGAGTTCTGCCTAGTATTGCAAATCAGCCCCATTGTAGTGGCTATTACACACAACTAGAGATGGGCGGGATCGATCCACAGGACTCAGGTCCATCAGCCAGGTCAGTAATTTCTGCCCACTGGATGGGAGGCTTTTGAATATGCACCATCATTGTTATCAGAATGACGTACAGGTGACACCAAAAGCTGCCCCGGGTTATTCGGAACGTAAGAGACTTATGAACCGCCCATTCATTAGCTAGAGACCACTGACCTGGCCAATGGATTGAGTCCCACCATCTGCCCATGTCTACACACAACCCATCATAGTAGTGGCACAGTGTTTTTTTTGTTTTTAAAAGCAACAATGTTTTTATTTTAGTCCTGGAGATCCCCTTTAAGGTCTCGCTCCCAAATCACGTATAAAAAAAAATTGCACTGCTTCTCATCCACAAAAGTTGGATGAGTGAAATCGTTTGGTGTTCCATATGTCATGTGAGTCCTCTGTGAATGTACAGTCATGGCCAAAAGTTTTGAGAATGACACCAAAATTATATTTTTTTCACATGATCTGTTGCACTCTGGTTTTTTATTGTGTTTGTCTGATGTTTACATCACATACAGAAATATAATTGCAATCATATTATGAGTACCAAAAGGTTATATTGACAGTTAGAATGAGTTAATGCAGCAAGTCAATATTTGCAGTGTTGACCCTTCTTTGTCAGGACCTCTGCAATTCTCCCTGGCATGTTCTCAATCCACTTCTGGAGCAAATCCTGACTGATAGCTGTCCATTCTTGCATAAGCAATGCTTGCATTTTGCCAGAATTTGTTGGTTTTTGTTTGTCCACCCGTCTCTTGATGATTGCCCACAAGTTCTCAATGGGATTAAGATCTGGGGAGTTTCCAGGCCATGGACCCAAAATCTCTATGTTTTGTTCCATGAGCCATTTAGTGATCACCTTTGCTTTATGGCAAGGTGCTCCATCATGCTGGAAAAGGCATTGTTGGGCGCCAAACTGCTCTTGGACAGTTGGGAGAAGTTGCTCTTGGAGGACATTCTGGTACCATTCTTTATTCATGGCTGTGTTTTTAGGCAAGACTGTGAGTGAGCCGATTCCCTTGGCTGAGAAGCAACCCCACACATGAATGGTTTCAGGATGCTTAACAGTTGGCATGAGACAAGACTGGTGGTAGCGCTCACCTCTTCTTCTCCTAATAAGCTGTTTTCCAGATGTCCCAAACAATCGAAAAGGGGATTCATCTGAGAAAATGACTTTACCCCAGTCCTCAGCAGTCCACTCCCTGTACCTTTTGCAGAATATCAGTCGGTCCCTGATGTTTTTTCTGGAGAGAAGTGGCTTCTTTGCTGCCCTCCTTGAAACCAGGCCTTGCTCAAGCAGTCTCCGCCTCACAGTGTGTGCAGAAGCACTAACACCAGCCTGCTGCCATTTCTGAGCTAGCTCGGCACTGCTGGTAGTCCGATCCCGCAGCTGAAACCGTTTGAAGATACGGTCCTGGCGTTTGCTGGTCCTTCTTGGGCGCCCTGGAGCCTTTTTGGCAACAATGGATGCTCTCTCCTTGAAGTTCTTGATGATGCGATAGATTGTTGACTGAGGTGCAATCTTTGTAGCTGCAATACTCTTCCCTGTTAGGCCATTTTTGTGCAGAGCAATGATGGCTGCACGTGTTTCTTTAGAGATAACCATGGTTAACTGAAGAGAAACAATGATACCAAGCACCAGCCTCCTTTTAAAGTGTTCAGTGGTGTCATTCTTACTTAATCATAACTGATTGATCGCCAGCCCTGTCCTCATCAACACCCACACCTGTGTTAATGGAACAATCACTAAAACAATGTTAGCTGCTCCTTTTAAGGCAAGAATGCAATGATGTTGAAAAGTGTTTTTTGGGGGTTAAAGTTCATTTTCTTAGCCAATATTGACTTTGCAAGTAATTGCTGTTAAGCTGATCCCTCTTTATGACATTCTGGAGTATATGCAAATTGCCATTAGAAAAACTTAAGCAGTAGACTTTGTAAAAATTATTATTTGTAGCATTCTCAAAACTTTTGGCCATGACTGTACGACCTTATTCTATCTTAGTATCCATATACAATGCATTTTTTTTTTCTCAGCAACTATTATTCTACACCCAATTAAAGGACCATTTCCCGTGTTCTATGCTATAGAATGGTAACGTATCCGTAAAAACAGACGGCAAACGATTGATCAGTGTGATATCCGTTTTTTTCTGGTGCCCATGGACTTGCATTAGCAAGTGTTGTGCAATGTACACACCCACACAAAGCATGCTGTGATTTTTCTCTTCAGCCCGATTACAGCTGAGAAAGAACTTGCAGATGGACGCTGCTTCGTTGAATAACATTGGTGCGAGTGCAATGTGATTTTTTTTTTATCGGATAACATTCGTGCATTTTAAAACACAAGTGGGAGCGAAACCTAAGCCCGTGGCTCTGACAAAGTCAGGTACAGCTGAGCACTTCACTATATGCTATAGTTTGCAAAAAAAGGTGCAGAAAAGATAAACAATCCAATATACCTTAATGATGTGAAGTCATACAGTACAGTGCTTTGCAAAGTATTCAGCTTCCTTGAATTTTTCAACCTTTTCCCACATTTTAGGCTTCAAACATAAAGATAAAAATGTTAATGTTATGGTGAAGAATCAACAACAAGTGGGACACAATTGTGAAGTTGAACGAAATGTATTCCTTATTTTAAAATATTATTCATCCCCTGTAGTTAATACTTTGTAGCGTCACCTCCTTTTGCTGCGATTACAGCTGCAAGTCGCTTGGGGTATGTCTCTTATCAGTTTTGCACATGGAGAGACTGAAATTCTTGCCCATTCTTCCTTTGCAAACAGCTGGAGCTGAGTGAGGTTGGATGCAGAGCGTTTGTCAACAGCAGTTTTCAGCTCTTTCCACAGATTCTCGATTGGATTCAGGTCTGGACTGTGACTTGGCCATTCTAACACCTGGATATGTTTATTTGTGAACCATTCCATTGTAGATTTTGCTTTATGTTTGGGATCATTGTCTTGTTGGAAGACAAATCTCCATCCCAGTCTCAGGTCTTTTGCAGACTCAAACAGGTTTTCTTCAAGAATGGTCCTGTATTTGGCTCCATCCATCTTCCCATCAATTTTAACCATCTTCCTTGTCCCGGCTGAAGAAAATCAGTTCCAAACCATGATGCTGTCACCACTATGTTTGACAGTGGGGATGGTGTGTTCAGGGTGATGAGCTGTGTTGCTTTTACGCCAAACATATCGTTTGGCATTGTGCCCAGATAGTTCGATTTTGGTTTCATCTGACCAGAGCACCTTCTTCCACATGATTGGTGTGTCTCCCAGGTGGCTTGTGGTAAACTTTAAAAAAACACCTTTTTATGGATATCTTTGAGAAATGGCTTTCTCCTTGCCACTCTTCCATAAAGGCCAGATTTGTGCAATGTACAACTGATTGTTTTCCTATGGACAGACTCTCCCACCTCAGCTGTAGATCTCTGCAGTTCATCCAGAGTGATTATGGGCCTCTTGGCTGCATCTCTGATCAGTCGTCTCCTTGTTTTAGATGAAAGTTTGGATGGACGGCCGGGTCTTGGTAGATTTGCAGTGGTATGATACCCCTTCCATTTCAATATGATCACTTGCACAGTGCTCCTTGGAATGCTTAAAGTTTTGGAAATCTTTTTGTAATCAAATCCGGCTTTAAACTTCTCCACAACAGTATCACAGACCTGCCTGTTGTGTTCCTTGGTCTTCATGATGCTCTCTGTGCTTTAAACAGAACACTGAGACTATCGCAGAGCAGGGGCATTTATACGGAGACTTGATTACACACAGGGGGCTTATATTTATCATCATCAGTCATTTAGGACAACATTGGATCATTCAGAGATCCTCAATGAACTTCTGGAGTGAGTTTGCTGCACTGAAAGTAAAGGGGATGAATAATATTGCACGCCCCAATTTTCAGTTATTTATTTTTTAAAAAAAAGTTTAAAATAAGCAATAAATTTCATTCAACTTCACAATTGTGTCCCACTTATTGTTGATTCTTCACCATAACATTAAAATTTTTATCTTTATGTTTGAAGCCTGAAATTTGGGAAAAGGATGAAAAATTCAAGGGGGCCGAATACTTTCGCAAAGCACTGTACATAGCCTCTTATGGAGCAGGTACACAACAATGAGAAAAATTGTTTTAAAAATCTTCAAAGAAGAGTCATAATAAATAGTTGAATTGCTCAAAATAAGATAATACAGATACTGGTAGCCACTTTTGCCCACGATCAACTGTTCTTATAGTCTTCTAAGGGGTCTAATAAGATTGACGCTGATCCATGGGGGTTTAAATTGAGACGTTTGGCTTATAAGACCCCTGAGCAGACTACATGAACACCCGACCTTGGTCATTAATCAATACTAAAATGTGTATTCTCTTATGTTTTGAGCAATGTGACATTTATTGTGACTTGGCTACATTTGTATCTTCAATACTGTAGACTCTAAACAGGGGGCAATGTTTATGTGTGACATGCCAATAAATGCACCTCAAGCTGGCCGCAGTCTCCTGACCAGGGAAAGACGGGTACTGAGTCCTTCATTCTGATAATCAGTGGCATTCACCACAAACTAACACTTATCACCTATCCAATGCAAAGGTTATCTTTTTTAGAGTGGAATACTGCTTTAAAGGGTTTGTCGTGCTTCTTCGGAAGTGCACTCCTCTTCCCTCCCATCTTGCCAGGGGGTAAAGTGCCCCTGAAGATTGACAGTTCACTGTCAGTATGGTCGAGCTGTTTGTCTAACTGCAGTGTAGGCAGATTTGTTTCTACAGCATGGGAGAAGCGCAGTGGCACAGAACCTGGCAGGGTCGGACCAGCTTCACACTGTTTGCTCTAGAGCATAGAGCCTGCAAGCCATGTGCAATCCTTGCCTATGTAACTGGCCACTCAGACTGCAGGGTGGCCTGTATACAAGGCAATGAGCTGTACACAAGAGAATTAAAAATCCTTTGAGAAAACTGAGGATTTTTAATATGAAGTACCGTAAATTGCAGAGTTGCTTGTTTTTACAAGCATTTTGCAATTTTACCTATTAATGAAGATGAGACAACAAATCGCTTGACATTTCAATTAGATTAGGTAAGACTAGAGCAAGAGCTGCATTCTGTAATCTTGGCGCTCTCTCACACCAACCGTCACTATTGATTTCAACAGGAGAATTGTCAGCATAAGTCACACACAGGGCAATTGGTAGAGGGAAATGGCCGTATTATTTGAGTCAAAGGAACCTTTATAAGAGTTTTCTGACTTCTGTAAATATTTGGTCTGGAAATGAGGAAATTAAAGTAAAATTCACAACATACTTACCTGATTTTTATCTCCAAGACGGCATGTCTCCACACTGGCCAGCAATTGGCTGACGAGTTTATGTGGCATAAAATGGCTCTTGAAGACACATTATTATGCAGCAACTTGAAAAAAAAACAACAAAAAACTAGCAAGTGACTTGTACTTGGGCAACTAGCAGTGATGAAAAATATGCTAGCTGTATTGATTCTCATCAATTTAATGGTAAGATCAGTGCTGCATGCTGCAATTGTTTAGAGATCAAACTTGACATTAATGGCAGCTACGACCACATATGTGGTCAGGAGACAACAGTGGACATCTGCCCGGGGCCGCCGCCTGATCCCAGACGGAGGCATCTGCCCGGGGCCGCCGCCTGATCCCAGACGGAGGCATCTGCCCGGGGCCGCCGCCTGATCCCAGACGGAGGCATCTGCCCGGGGCCGCCGCCTGATCCCAGACGGAGGCATCTGCCCGGGGTCGCCGCCTGATCCCAGACGGAGGCATCTGCCCGGGGTCGCCGCCTGATCCCAGACGGAGGCATCTGCCCGGGGTCGCCGCCTGATCCCAGACGGAGGCATCTGCCCGGGGTCGCCGCCTGATCCCAGACGGAGGCATCTGCCCGGGGTCGCCGCCTGATCCCAGACGGAGGCATCTGCCCGGGGTCGCCACCTGATACCAGACTGGGCATCTGCCCAGAGTCGCCTCCTGATCCAAGACAAGGGCATCTGCCCAGGGTCGCCGCCTGATCCCAGACAAGGGCATCTGCCCAGGGTCGCCGCCTGATCCCAGATAAAGGCATCTGCCCAGGGTCGCCGCCTGATCCCAGACAAGGGCATCTGCCCAGGGTCGCCGCCTGATCCCAGATAAAGGCATCTGCCCAGGGTCGCCGCCTGATCCCAGACAAGGGCATCTGTCCGCTGCCATCACCTAATTGCAGACAGTGGCATCTTACAACTCCTGGAATTAGCAGATGGCACTGGGCAGATGCCCAACTCTGGGATCGGGACATGGCCCTGGGCAGGTGTTCCCATCTGTCTACTGGTCTGAACCTATATACTGGGTGCAGTGACGGGAACATCCTGCGCCCCCCTTACATTGCAGTGGATGTAAGTCTATGCTGTGGATAACAATAGAATCACTACAGCCATACAAGTCCCACCAGCCACGTGTCCTCTCACCTTTCCTCCCACCGGTTTGCTCCAGGACAGCGGTACAGACAGCTCCGGGGCATCGGGAATCTTGTATTCTGTTGCAATGGGGGCATTTTCTCCAGAGGAACCGACTCTAACAGCCGCAACATGCAGCTTCTGCCGAACACGTTTTATTTTTCCTACCATATTTTCTACTTCCGGAAGTGAGGGACCGCGTCACCACGGCAACGTCCGTGTCAAATAAACTTCCCCCCAAGAGAAAGAACCCAGGCGATCCGTTCCGGGGCAGCTTTTGCCCCATGTGCAGTCACACTGTCTCATTGATGAATGCTCCGGCATCTCTGGTATGCTTATTCTATGTTGGTGACCGAGTACAAGCTAAATTGATGCATTTCCATCAGCTGCTATTACAATTCTGACATTATATATTGTTACAGGAAAAATCTATCTTCAATAAATATTGAAAATCCGAAATAAAAGGTTGTTCTATATAATTTTACTAAAAAAAGTTTTGAAAAATTAAATGATACACAGTCAAATAATGACAACTGAAGATTGAAGGATTTTTTTCTATATTTTTTTCATCCCGATCACATACCTTCCAACGCTTGAAGAATAGAAAGAGGGACAAATTATGAGGTGCACATAGCGCGCAGCGGGAAATGTTGACCACTCCCCCTAGCCACACCCCAAGTCACACCCATTTGCCATTTCTTTCTACCCTGGCAGGAGGAGATGGTGAAGGAGCAATGGCAGAGGGACATTCAGCAAATGTTGACTGCAGGGCGTAGATCCAAATCCAGGACTGTCCGCTGTATCCAGGATCTGGTTGGGTCTAGAGATGAGCGGATCCATTCACGGGACACCAGTCCAGGTCAGTGGTACTATAGACTCACTAGTTATTAGGTGTAGAGAATATAAGCATATATCCCTAACTAAAACTTAACATTTAATGATGCTGTTAAAAGATAAAAAAACACAAAACAAATAGATAAAACAACTCGGTGCACAGAAGAGAGAGGGAAACTCAGTCCTACAATGTCCACTCTCTGCTGTGCCCTACCTAGCCATCAAGGTTGGTACCCTAAAGATACGATGTGGCGCCCCCACTCACCCGACGGCTGTCCCTGCTATGACCCTCTGAACCCCTACACACAAAGATAAAGTGCAGTGCATATATATAAAGTGATAATGTGCAAAAATTAGGTTCACAAATTTCTGCCTCAATGCCTCAACGCGTTTCCCCAATCCCTAGGGTAGCATCATGAAAATCTAGCAGCATAATAGCTGCCACTGGTGTATCTAGCCACATTAACTTGTTATCGGCCTCCTGATGAACCAAGGATTGGGAAAACGCGTTGAGGCATTGAGGCATGAGGCGGAAATAAGCTGTCATGGTTCGCCTCCCTGTCCACATGGCTAGGGGGCGGAGCCTTCTCTCGAGCCTCACTTCCAGACCCTGGATGCCTTAAAAGCTGGCATTTCCAGTGAACCAGTGCCGGCTATAAGCTTAGCACTGCTTTGCCTGTGATTGCTGGTCCTGTGAGTGATATCCTGATCTGTCTGTTCCTGTGCCCCCGTGCCCTTGTCTGTGTTCCATCCCCTGGTCGTCCC
This sequence comes from Anomaloglossus baeobatrachus, assembly GCF_048569485.1. NCBI lineage: Eukaryota > Metazoa > Chordata > Amphibia > Anura > Aromobatidae > Anomaloglossus > Anomaloglossus baeobatrachus. The sequence continues at coordinate 107,799,389 of NC_134359.1, forward strand.
TCCTGTCTTCTGTCCCCTCTCCTATTTCCCCACTCGGTTGCTTCCTCCGGTACTGACCTTGGCCTGACTTTGACTCCGCTTTTGCTCGTTCCTTCGGTCCTGCTTCTGCCCGTACGGTGTTTGACCCAGCCTGTGTGACTATTCCTTGCATGCTCTGCAGCTCTGCTTCTCAGCTGTGCCTTGAGGTAATGCATGAGAACGCTGTGAATTCACTTCCTGGTTCTCTTTGCTCTGTGTAGTGTATTATGCTACAGAGCTCTGGCTCCCCCTGGTGGCAGCATTACATAAGCTAAGTGTAATAATTGTCCCTGCATTGGTATAGGTTCTCATTGAAAACAATAGTGACCTCCTGAATATTGAGGAGGTTTTTGTGAACCTAATTTTTGCACATTATCACTTTATATATACGCACTGCACTTTATCTATGCGCATTGAACTTTATCTTTGTGTGTAGGGGTTTATAGGGTCATAGCAGGGACAGCCGACAGTGAGTGGGGGCGCCACATCGTATCTTTAGGGTGCCAACTCCACGGCTAGGTAGGGCATAGAAGGGAGTGGACATTGTAGGGACTGAGTTTCCCTCTCTCTTCTGTGCACTGGGTTGTTTTATCTATTTGTTTTGTGTTTTTTTACCTTTTAAGAGCATCATTAATTGTTACGTTTTAGTTACAGGTCAGTGGTACCCAGCGGCTGGACGTGAGTCAGCAAACCTCTTACCTTCTACTGCGCAGCTTTTGATTATCCAGGACTGGTGCAACGATATCTGTGAGTCCTGCTCATCTCTAGTTGGGATCTGTGGATTTGCTGTATTTTTGTTCATTCATTCTTAGTCGGAGCAGCCATAACTTTCTCATTTCGATGTAGCTTCACTCTATGACATATTACTTTTTGTGTCTGTAAGGCCACGTTCACACGTTGCGCAAATACTGTTTTTTTTATTTTCTGTAGCTGTCCGCACCAAACTGCGCCATAACAATCTTCTCTGATTATTGCACTTTTGCTGCCTTTTTGGCCTTTTGCCCCTTATTTGATGTGCTTTTGGTGCAGATGTGAAGCCGCATTTTCAAGTGTTTTTTTCAGTACAGAAAAGCTTTGATTCTCCACTTGAAAAAGTAACTGCTGTTTTTTTTAGGCTCCACATACAAGGAAAAAAAGCATCAAAGCCTGCAGAGTTCAGCTATGTCTTTAGATGTACAGAGTGTGAAGTTATCAGGAAACGACATCCATTTGCTTGGACAGTGAAACACAGCAGAGTTTCTGTGCAAAAATAGCTATAGAAAATAACACAGCATTTACACTACATGTGAATACTGCTTAAATGTCCAAGCAAAGTGGATGTGATTTCATGAAATCTCCGGCCTCTGTGGCACCCAGGGGGCAGGGGGGTCGGTTTCATACCCCTTATTCGTCGCCGGGCCGATGCTGGTCGTGTAGTTGTGGCGGCCTGCCCGGTTTCGTGCCCCGAGGTGTCTACAATAAAGTGGTAGGAGGTGAATGTTGGAAGTGACTACACCACCTGTGGTATGCGGCCAGGAATTACTCACCGCAGCAGGTGATGTCCTCTGGGGCGGATGGTGATGCCGCAGCTGAGATGGTTCTGCTCCCCACAGGTAGGAGATGAGGGCGGTGAGGATGGTTGGTGGCGCCGAAGCGCGGAGCGACAGCGCAGGCAATGACAAGGACGACACCGGGGCTGCGGTTTAAAGTTCTGTTTACTCCCAGTTCGTAAGATGCCCTGGTGGTGCCGCTCTCCGCAGTGATGGGCTCTGGACGGTCCCGGGTAAATCAGAAGCAATCACCGGTATCTGTGGAGTGTGAGACCTTCCTCCTGTGCGCTTACTTGGGGATCCCCATGGCTTGAAACTTGGGGACCCCGGTGTTCTTGTAAAATGTCCAGTCCCGTATGCAGGTGGCGCGGATCCGCCATGGGGCCCGACCGTGGTCTTGACCTCGGACCCTATGTGTCACTGTGCTCCGGGAAATTGTGTGGTGGGCGATGGGACTTGGAATCCCCATCCCCTGCAGATTCTGATGGTCCAACGTAGAATATTTCCTACCCCAGGGCTCTGCACCCTGTCTGCGCTGGCACTGTGGAAACAGTTAGGCTCAACCTCCAGCTACCATGTTCTCCTCCGTCTCACTCACTCCACCGGTTGCCTCTCGCCCTTTTCCAGTCTGCCCGGTTCTAGCAGGAGAAGCTCTCAAGCACTCTCTCCTGCGACCATGTTGTTCAGAGTCTCAGACCATTCTAAAGTGAAAATGTCTGTGTGTTACTTACTCCCTTAGTGCATCCCCCACCTTCCTGATGACTCTCTAGTGGTTATCCCTGCAACCGGGAATTTCCCAGGATGGCTGGCTTCCTAAGTTGCGTAACTGGCTGAATGTTGTGTAAATGAAAAGACACCAATGGTTTACTCCTTCATCACGCGAGATAAGCATTGCACTTTAAATGAAATTCAATACCCTGTGGTGCCTGAAGCCTCAGGGGTGCCACACATCCAAAGATGCTGCTGAACTGTACGGTATTAGCATGGGGCAATGGAGACCTGCATTTATCTGACCAGACAATGTTTTTTCACTGCTCAGTGATCTAATTTTTATCTTTCTGTTTCCTTTATACAGTAATGGCACTCAAACTGGTCATTTGCAGTTATAGTCCATCCATGATAAGGGATAAGTTGTGTCTTAGGACACAGTTAGTTTGCTTCATTGTTCACCACCTCTTTTGTAGAACATTTCTTCACATTCTCCTTGTTTTATGCTCAGCAATTGCAGAAGAAAACTACACAAAATTAGCAGAATTCAGATAGTCTAGCACTGATGACCATGGCTCATTCAAAATCACCCAGATCACTCAATTTTCCCATTCAAATGTAGCTTAATACAAAAACTGACTCATGGAAAAATTGATTTTATGTCGCACTCTGGTGTCTACTTTTTATAAGAGAAGCTCCAATTGTGAAAGACAGGTGTCCATAATTAGGTGGTCATTGAGAGTAAATGGTATGTTATAGACTGTTTTTCAACTCCAGACCTCAAGTACCTTTTTGAAAATACATGTGTGGCAATTCCAAAGTATTAAAAATAACTATAGGCCACTCCTGCGCCATAGTAATTTCCTTTCACCCATGTGTGTGATTGGGCACCAGGGATACATGTGATGATGGAGCAATGGGGCATGTATGTATCATGCACAAGTAACTGTCCAGGGGCAATGATTTCCAGGAGGCTTTGGAAGTACCAGGACACACAGGCGAAGACACACATACAGCTGAAATGCGTTGCTGCACAGAGATTCATTGGGTTCCTGCACTGGCATACATGATGGCTGTCAAATAGAGGCCAAGAGCTGATATCAGGGTGCACATGACTGGGGGCGCATGGTATTCACAGCATGCATTGCATAGCAGGCACGCCGACGTCACCTCGTGGCTAAAGAAGAGGATGCCGTGCAACAAGGAAGTCGGGAAAGGTAAGTAGATTTTTTTTTTTTTTTTAAATGTGTAAGATCAAAGACGAGGACTATATATACACCAGTAAGGGGCCCAGGATAAGGAAATATATCCCAGGATGGGGGACATATATACCTGTGTGCCGGCTGATGGGTGTAGACCCATTGCTCCATGGGCCAGGATTACCCTGGAGGGGCATGACTAAACAACTACCTGGTTTTCGTTGGGCCCCTAATGATGAGGATAGGCTTGACCCTAGGTGGTCACCAGGTGCTACTTCAGGGTGCATCCCGGGCCTTCAGCAGCTGATCAGAGGGTCATGATGCAGGAGACATGCAAGGCAAAACCCAGAGACATAGCCAAGAACAGGAGAAACAGTAAAGATACACAAAACATATAACAGGACAAATGGGAGGCAAGCCAAGAGAAGTCAGGATAAACAGGAGGTTAGCCAGGGCAAAAATAGGAGCGACAAATGGAGAGACCAAACAGCCATGAGGAGGATAGACAAAAACCTACCTTAAGATCAGGCTCTTGTGAGGAGGAAAAAGCTGCCTGATATACCGAAGGGGATAGGCTAGGGATAAAACACTCTGCAAGACACAGGGAATACAAATGTCTGCAGAGTCTAGCCATGCCTCCATATAGCCAGGAGAAGACTCACCAGGATGTTGCCTGCATTGAATATGACGGCGCATACCAACTGTGCAAGTCACGCCATGACAGTACCCCTCTCCCATACACATCCTACTTTGGGTGGACAAACAGAGTGAACCCCGAAAAAGATTGGTGGATTTGCAAAGTGCTGAAGACCTAGGGACGATAAAGTTACTGACGACAGTAAAAAACAAATACCACCCTGGAACTCACAGCCAGAAACAAAAGAATCTCTGGAATAAACGGAAGTCTGACAGCTCCAAAAGCTGCACACAGCCAAAAAGACATCTTGCGGACAAAGGAAGAAAATCACTAAGATACACAGGCACGGATCACAGACAGGAATTTGGAGACACCAGAAGCCGCAGACCAAGTAGAGGCACACAAAACAGGTATACCGCAGGAAACATCCTATAGCCCACAGCCAGACTCAGGCTCAAACATGGGGTCAGACGTGGGCTCATACAAAATCCCAAGGCCTACAAGAATGTCAGCGGGTCCTCGGCCTGATCTTACTGTGACGGCTGCTGGGTGTGGACTCAGTGCACAACAGGCCGTGCTTACCCTTGAATTTGCAGCTGCCTAGTGTTTGCTAGGGTCTCTGACAGTGAGGATAGCCTTGAGCCACAGGTAGTCACCAAGTGCTACTCCAGGGCAGTCCCCGGGGCTGCAACAGCTGACCGCAGGGTCAAGGTGCAGGAGATATACAAGGCAAAACTGTGAGATACAGGCAGACTGGATGAGACTGAGACAAACAGCACAGGTACAGGAAACATGGGCAAGGACAAGAGTTTAGAAGCCAGAGCAAACAGGAGGCAAGCCAGGAAAGGTCAGTATAAACAGGAGGCAAACTAGGGCAAAACCAGGAGAATCGAAACTGACAGAGCCCTGAGGAGGATAAACAAAGACCTACTCTAACCCCTTACCAACATATGATGTACTGGTACGCCATATGCCTCCTAACTGACTTTGATACGGGCTCGACGTGAGAGCCCGCATCCTTCCCCGCACATGACGACTGATTTAATCAGCCGTTATGTGCCTCTAACAACCAAGGGTGGATCAGAGGTCCGCATTCGGCTGTTAACTTCTTAAATGTCGCTGTAAATCTCTGACAACAAGATTTAACATGCGCCAATCAGAATGCCTGTGATGTGATTAAGGGGTACCGATGGGTTGTCATGACAGTCGGGGGTCTGCTAATGACCCCCATGCCTGTCATTTTGATCCTCCTGTGAACGCCAGACTGTGGCCAGCATTCATAGGAGATTCTGATTTCTCCTATACAGAGCAGTGTTTATAACCTGCTTTATAGTACAAGCAATCAGCCATTTGCAGGTTCAAGTGCTCGAAAGGGACTATTAACTCCAATGAAAAAAAATAAAAAAATATTTTAAACATATAAAAAATCCACTAAAGTTCAAATCACCCGCCTTTTCCTCCATTGAAAATAAAACAATTAACAATAGAATAAAACTTACACATATTTGATATTGCTGCAATTAAAAATGTCCAATGTATCAAAATCCAATATAGAAAACTGAATGTGTGTGTGTGTGTGTGTGTCCGGAATTGGCATCTGCATCGTCGCAGCTACAGCCACAAAATTTTGCACATTCGCATGTCTGGACCCCGAGAGCGTCATAGGCTATGTTGTGAGGTGAAATTTTAACCCCGCGCGTTCCAATTTACCAATCAATTTTGCCCCATCTACATAATTGGGAAAAAGTGAAACGAAAAGTGTATCCGCACCGTTGCATTTACAATCACGAAATTTTGCACAGACACCTCATGTGACCCAGGGAACATCGTAGACTATGTTTTGACAGAAAAATGTAACCCCGCATTTTACAGTTACACTCCAAAATCATGCCTCCTTTAAAGTAAATGGAGCCTGGAACTACAGGTTATTAGTAGGAGCTGTGATTGGTTGCTATAGGAACAAAAGACATTCATAGTATAAGCTTATATGTGAGGTAATAAGATGTCAGTGGTAAGATGGATAGAGAGAGACAGAGACAGACAGGGAATGCGACAGATGGGGAAAGAGACAGACAGAGACAGACCTGGAAAGAGACAGATGGGGAAAGAGACAGATGGGGAAAGAGACAGATGGGGAAAGAGACAGACAGACATGCAGACAGGGACAGAGACAGGCAGACAGGGAAGGAGGAGACAGCCAGAGAGATAGACAAAGATAGATGGGGAAAGACACAGACCTTGATAGAGACAGACAAGGAAAGAGACAGACAGAGACAGGCAGACAAGGAAAGAGACAGACAGGAAAATACACCAGACAAAGAGACGGGGAGACAGACGGGAAAGAGATAGACCTGGAAAGAGACAGATGGGAAAAGAGACAGACGGGGAAAGAGGCAGACGGGGAAAGAGGCAGACGGGGAAAGAGGCAGACGAGGAAAGAGGCAGACGGGGAAAGAGACAGACGGGGAAAGAGACAGACGGGGAAAGAGACAGATGGGGAAAGAGACAGTTGGAGAAAGAGGCAAACCTGGAAAGAGACACCTGAAAAGAGGCAGACCTGGAAAGAGACACCTGAAAAGAGGCAGACCTGGAAAGAGGCAGACCTGGAAAGAGACAGACCTGGAAAGAGACACATGGGAAAGAGACAGATGGGGAAAGAGACAGATGGGGAAAGAGACAGACCTGGAAAGAGACAGACCTGGAAAGAGACAGACGGAGCACATTGTTTGGCCAATTTAGTTAAATCTGTGTGGAATATCTGGGGTGTTGAAATATATGTTGTGCAATGCTTCTATTAGCTTAGTTTTTGCTTTTTAATAATTACATTCTATTTGTTTTGTGGTTTTTGTGTGCAGAATAAATTTGTGTTAATACATTCAATTTTGTTAACAGCAGTTATTAACCCGGGCGAAGCCGGGTAGTACAGCTAGTATAAAATAAATTAATCCAACTGTTAAACAACATAATGAAAAAAAAAATCAAATCGCCAGAATTACGTCATCACTTCATTACATCTACCTTAAAATGGTATAAAAATATTAGCTCTGGGAGCAAAAAATAAGCCCTCTCTCCCCTCCCCTCCCCTCTCACAGCCCCATATCCCAAAAAATGAAAACGTTATGGGTCTTGGAAAATGGTTACAAAAGCAAAAAAAAAAATGAAATTTCTACATTTTTTTTACCACTTAAATAATAATAAAAAAAACTATACATGTCTGGTTTGTACGTGCTCATACTGACCTGGAGAAGCATACGGCCTGTTTTACCATACAGTGAACATGGTAAATAAAAAAACGGAACTTTTTATTTAGATTACCATCCCCAGAGCAATGAAAGCGAGGATTTTAATCCATGGTACAATTTCTTTGAATATCTTCTAATTGTCACCAAGACAATTGACCTAATCTTCTTCTTTGTACTCAATTTTCTTATAAAAACTTGATGACAGAGGCCACTGGAAAACATCCATACCATACAGTTTTTGGTTAGAATCCCCTTCCTTCTTTGTCACTTTTCTCACAGAGCTGGCTTCTTGTAGTGAAGAAGGTTCATGTAGACGTCTACACTGAGGTCCAGGCCAATTTGTCTGTGTCTGCAAAAAGAATGTGGATAAACAGACGCCCACTCGATCTCTCCCAAGGATAAGGTTTGGCTCTCTACTGAGAACATCTGCCTCAAGACTTCTTGCAAGAACCTAGATTCATTGGTCCATTTAAAGTGATTACAGGGAACCTGTCACCTGTTTTTTTCAGTATTAAACCAAAAGTAGCACCATACAATGAAGGTGCACCTTGTGCTCTGACTCCCCTTGCCCTCCCCACAAATACCTTTCTAAAATCTGCTGCCACTTATGTAAATGAATCGTTCTGGTCAGATGGGCATGCTCTTTTTTGGCTCCTGTCCCCACTTCCTGCCACTGTTTGCCGTCTTTCTTTCATGATTGACATGGATGACACCTCCGTCATCATCCACATAGCTGGGCTGAATCTCGCTCCTGCGCAGAGTCATTCCCGGCTCACGCAGGCGCACTTCGCTCTGCCCCATTGCTGGCAGAGCCGAAAACATAGTTGCCCTTGAACGAGTCAGTGACGCCATCCACATCGCTGGGCACAATCTTGCACCTGCGCAGAAAGCCCACCAGCTCGCACAAGTGCAACTATGTTTTCGGGTCCGCCAGCAATGGGGGCAGAGTGAAGTGCGTGCGCCTGCACGAGTCGGGAATGACTTTGTGCAGGCATGAGATTCAGCTCAGCTACGTGGATGATGACGCAGGCGTCATCCACGTCAATCATGAAAGGAGAACGGAGAACAGCAGCAAAAGGAGGGACAGGAGACAAAAAAGAGGACTCTCATCTGACCAAAAAGATTCATACATAAATGGCGGCAGATTTTATAAAGGTATTTGTGGGATCTGCAAGGGAAGTCAGGGCACAAGGTGCACCTTCATAGAATGCAGCCCAGAAGTTGCAGAAGGTGCTACTTTTGGTTGAATACTAAAAAAACTGGTGACAGGTTCCCTTTAAGTATATCATCATGATGAACTTCCATCTCAAATTGCCTTCAACTCCCTAACTGTTTCTATTTATTTAGTCTGTTGATCCTTAACAAATTTATTACTGAGATCAAGGCTTTGTATATTCCGCCCCAAATTATAGCATAGAAAATGAAATTAATAAAATGTACGTAGCTTACGAGTTTTGGGAAGGTTAACCAAGTCTGCATGCCTTTTATAGTAAGGAAATGAAAATATACCAGGTTCACTTCTGGTGATAGCCCATTGTTCTGAAGGGTTGTGCTATACCTCTCATTTCTGCACATTCTGTGGAGAGAAGCTGCTGCACATGGGATGGGACAATTGGCAAAGCAACCATCTAAAACTCAACAGGTAGCATTCATCTGTGTCCTATGTCCTGTTATTTGTGGTGGGTAAGAACACAGAGTGCCTTTGAAATGAGTTTGAAACGCGTCGGAATAGTACCGTCAATAGTACTATATAAAAAAGTATAAATGTACATTTGGCGCCCCTGAGGCTTCAGTCGCCACAGAGTATTGCACCCAACATTGGGTGTAAAGCTAAACCCAGTTCCTGAGGAGGTCAGTACCGGTTTCACCACATTACACATTCAATACACATCAGGTTGCCCTGTTCCCACTGGGGACTGGGATAGGGTTGGTTAATCAAGGGGTCGCCAACAGACAAAGCATTTACAGGATGCCTTCAACAGGGGCCCCAGTCTCACTAGCTTAGAACCTGGGAGGGGGAAGGTGCAGCCAGCAGGGGGAGTCAGGAGCCAACACAACAGTCTAAAGGATGCTTTACATCTTACAATTTCTCGTGCGATCGCATTTGCGATCGCACCCGCCCCCATCATTTGTGCGGAACGGGCAATTTGTTGCCCATGTCGCACAATGCTGTAACCCCTCGTCACACATACCTTCCAAACGACCTCGCTGTGGGCAGCGAATATCCACTTCCTGAAGGGGGAGGGACGTTTGGCGTCACAGCGATGTCACACAGCGGCAGGCCAATAGAAGCGGAGGGGTGGAGATGAGCGGGACGTAAACATCCCGCCCACCTCCTTCCTTCAGCATTGCCGGCGGCCGCAGGTAAGCTGTGTTCGTCGTTCCCGGGGTGTCACACGGAGCGATGTGTGCTGCCCCGGGTACGATGAACAACAGAACGTGCGATTTTTAGAAAATGAGCGACGTGTCAGCGATGAACGAGAAGGTGAGTATTTCTGCTCGTTCATAGCTGTCACACGCTATGATTTCACTAACGAGGCCGGATGTGCGTCACTTACGACGTGACCCCGCCGACATCTCGTTAGATATATCGTAGCATGTAAAACCCGCTTAAGAGAGTTCTCCATCAGGGGAGCAGCGGAGCAGTCGCATCTACAGGTGCTCCGGTGGGAAGGAGGAGAAGTTCTCCACGGTTGCCGCGGGGAGAGGGATCTCTGCTCCCCACGGAACCGACGCCACACAGGGCGGCAGGACCCTAGGGAAGATCATACTTCACGTTGGTTTTCCGGAATCTGCCTGGAAGGGGAAAGTTTCAAGCTTCCCTGACCACACAGCGCCCGACAGCACAGTGCCATATAGGATCCGGGGCCTCGCTTGAAGCCGGACCCCACATCGGAACCACGGCACCTGCATATTGGGACAAGAGTACATCTCGTGAAACTCAGCGTCCCCTCGTAGCTTCAAGCCAGGGGATCCACAGACAGGTGTTACAAGGAGAAACCCACCGAACACCAAACCAGGCTGACCTCTAAAAGGATTCAGGTTCGACAGAGCCCATCATAGCAAGTGATCGGTATTACCTGGGTGAGCGTCATCATACAAAAGTGAGTAAAACAACCTGGAACTGCAGCCATAGACTCTGACTCTTTATTACTCGCACTGCCGCTCCCCGCCGCCATTACTACTCCCCTCACCATCCTCGCCGGGGCCCGCTCTACCTGTGGAGAGCGATATCATCCCAGGATGCTACTACCACCTGTCCCAGAGGAGTGACAGCAGCGGCGCATACCACAGGTGGTGTCACGACAAACACCTCACTACTACCCCCAACATCTCTCCCGTGCCATTTTCTGTACGCCTCGGGGCAATGGAGCCGGGCTAAGGCCGCCCATGACCACGACAGTCGATGGCCTGGCGACGAGTAGGTTAAACGCACGTGCCCCGTGGGGCGCTACATACACAAACTCTAAATAAAATAGGCGCATCTTATACAAAGCTAGGCATATTATGACTGGTCTATGAATCACCACTCTTAAGGCGGCGTCACACGGTAAGATCTATTGTGCAATCGCACGTGCGATCGTACCTGCCCCCGTCGTTTGTGCGTCATGGGCAATTAGTTGCCCGTGGTGCACAAAGTTGTTAACCCCCTGTCACAAGTACTTACCTCCCGGATGACGTCGCTGTGGGCAGCGAACATCCTCTTCCTGAAGGGGGAGGGACGTTCGGCGTCACAGCGACGTCACACAGCGGCCGGCCAATAGAAGCGGAGGGGCGGAGATGAGCGGGACGTAACATCCCGCCCACCTCCTTCCTTCCGCATTGCCGGCGGGACGCAAGTAAGCTGTGTTCGTCGTTCCCGGGGTGTCACACGTAGCGATGTGTGCTGCCTCGGGAACGATGAACAACCGGAGCACAGAAGGAGAACCGACATTTTGAAAATGAACGATGTGTCAACGAGCAACGATAAGGTGAGTATTTTTGCTCGTTGACAGTCGTTAGGAGCTGTCACACGCTACGACATCTCTAACGATGCCGGATGTGCGTCACAAATTCCGTGACCCCGCCGACATATCATTAGATATATCGTAGCGTGTGTCGGAGACTTACGTAAATTCCCCCTTTTGCTTCTAACCTGAATATTTTTCTTTTATATGTTTGGGGTTTTTTTAGTAACTGCAAATATATTCTTTTTTCCACGCTTTGTGAACGTGATGTATTCTCTGTCGATTGTTGCTCTTAAGCATCTTCCTATTTATTCCTTTAACACCTCACACCGTGCTGTTTCAAAGGCACATTGTGAAATTTACTCAGTAACTTTAGGCTGTGGACACAAGAAGATGATGCCACTTCCGGCTAATAAGCAAATAAGAAAGCCGCGGAGACACCATCACGTGTTTCTCAACGCTGGCAGGAAACTAGCCAGGTCTTTCACCGGGAAGGAACAACCACGGGAAGGGCAGTCTCCAGTCAAGGAGACCACCTATACCAAACATGGTATCCATCCACAGACAGCCGTTTCGGGGTATTTGCCCCTCATCAGTGTGGAGTAGGAATCTGGCTAGTGGGGGCAATGCCTAGTATAAGACTACTTAAGCAAGCATTGTTGACCTTAGGGAGATCAACATATCCATTGCGGAGACACCATCACGTGTTTCTCAACGCAGTGATTCTAGAGCATTGCCCCCTGGGAAGTATGCAAATAAGAAAGCCGCGGAGACACCATCACGTGTTTCTCAACGCTGGCAGGAAACTAGCCAGGTCTTTCACCGGGAAGGAACAACCACGGGAAGGGCAGTCTCCAGTCAAGGAGACCACCTATACCAAACATGGTATCCATCCACAGACAGCCGTTTCGGGGTATTTGCCCCTCATCAGTGTGGAGTAGGAATCTGGCTAGTGGGGGCAATGCCTAGTATAAGATCCACGCAGCTAATGAAGGCAATAGCGCGATCAGCTGTATTCAGCGTTGGCCGCGAGTAACCTCAGTGACAGCTAAGCTGATCGCGCTATTACCTTCATTAGCTGCGTGGAGGTGACAGGAGCGGCGGTGTCTTCTGCAGCTCCGGTCACCTCCATGCAGCAGAGCTGGATGCGACGCTGGAGCATCCTGGATTACGCCGGACATGGAGGGCTTTTTCGGGCTTATTAAAGTGTGAACCAGGGTATATGTTTGTGTTTTATATTTCTAATAAAGGATTTTTTCGGGTGTGTGTATGTTTATTTACTGTCACTTACAGATTAATCATGGAAGGTATCTCGGGGAGACGCCTGACATGATTAATCTAGGACTTATTGGCAGCTATGGGCTGCCAATAACTCCTTATTACCCCGATTTGCCAACGCACCAGGCCAAATCGGGAAGAGCTGGGTACAGTCCCAGAACTGTCGCATTTAATGTATGCGGCAATTCTGGGCGGCTGCTGACTGATATCGTTAGGCTGGGGGGCTCCCCATCCTGAGAATACCAGCCTTCAGCCGTATGGCTTTATCTGGCTGGTATTAAAATGGGGGGGGACCGCACGCTGTTTTTTTTAATTATTTATTTATTTATTTTACTGCACAGTATAGACACGCCCACCGGCTGCTGTGATTGGGTGCAGTGAGACAGCTGTCACTCAGCGTGGGGGGCGTGTCTGACTGCAACCAATCACAGGCGTCTGTGGGTGGGGAAAGCAGGGAATACGAGATTGATTAATGAGTGGCCGGCATATTCAAAGTAATTGTTGCCGCGCATTCTCTGCACAGCTGTTCCTTGCCGCGCTGGTGATCGGGGAGCGGTATAAGCCGGGGGAACAAAAAAACCGAGCGCCAATGTAAGTATGACTGAGAACAGCAGAAAAAAAGGTAAGTATACTGAATTTAATTAAAAAAAATAAATAAATAAGATCGCTAGTGTAAAAACGCACACGCACGAAACGTGCTGAACACGGACATACTCCGTGTGCGGTATGTGCAGGCACGGACCCATAGACTAAAGCGGGTCACATGTTGTCCGTGTAGAAAAGCGCACACACGTACTTACCTCACGGACACACGTTCCGTGCGATTTTACGTGTGTGTGCCATCTACCATAGAACAACATGGATCTTTGTGTGTACGTGTCTCCGGTACGTGCAAATACGTACCGCACACGTACAAATTAAACGGATGTGTGTTGCGGGTCTAAGACATAGTAAGTGTTATAGATCCTACTGTATATACTTTATTAAAGGGAACCTGCCAGTTGACTTATTTTTCCCAAATCAGAGCCTGGCTGCACAAATACAGCTAGCTATATTTTTATCTATTCCCTATGTGGGGACCATAAGGATGATATAATTAGTTGTGATGAGTGAATATACTTGGCAGTATACGTTACTCGCACGAATAGGTATTCGAGATAACTGTTACTTCCCGAGTATTTCTAATACTAATTCGTAGCTTAGTGGCAGGTGTGATTTTTTACAAAATACAGCTGTCATTAACCCCTTCTACTACCCCGATTGCCACCACTAACTGGGTAACTGGGATGAGCTGGGTAAAGTGCATAAATTGTTGCATTTTATGAATATGACAATTCTGAGTGACTGCAGGCTGCTACTTATACCCTGGGGGGCCCCAATAATCTTGGGTATCACCAGCCTAAGAATACCAGCCCCCAGGTGTTGGCTTTATCTTGGCTAGGTATGAAATTTAAGCTCTTTTTGTGATACACATTCAAGATAACGTGCATGGCTGGGGACTTCAGCCTGTAGCATATGCTTTATCTGTGTTGGGTATCTTTATACAGGGAACCATGTGAAATTTTTATATTTATTAATTTTTACACTCCATCCTGGGATTCTGACAGTTACTGTGAGGGCAGCCAATCAGAGACGCTGCAACGCTGGCTGTCTGACTGCAGCCAATCACAGACGCCAGCAGAGAGGGTGGGCGGGGGAAGTAGTGCTTATGGAAGAGATCTAATGATCGGACTCGAAAGTAATGTGACAGCAGTGGGGAATCTCAATAAGTGTTATTTTCATGCTTTTAATCCATGTAATACTCTGAGAATATTATTCCCAGAAATCAAATGTGAGTCAGAAATGTATACAGGCATCTTCCCCATGCTATTCCCATTCAGTTTCAACACTTTTCCATCCATTTCAGCATTTTTACAGCCCTTCCAGGCCGACTTCCAAGGTCCTCCTAATATTATTTGAGTTTCCTAATAACTTGCATTGGGTTTGTCATTCGTGATGAATACACAAATGATAGAAAATATTCACCTTTAATAATCCAAACCTGAATATTTCACTATTCACCCATCTCTAATAATGATACTTTGATGTCTTTGCAGCCTTGACTTTTTTTTTCTCATGGCAGAGGAAATGTTTCTGATAAACACACACCTTTTTTCTTACCTTCAGATAGGAATATAAAACTTCTCATTAAAATATCCATTCAACCCTGTCAAATGCCTTCTTCGCATCACGAGAGAATATTGCTTTATTTGCCTTTGCTGGAGCTATTAATTGTACACTATAAACAATCCTCCGTATATTATAGCATGTTTTTGCTGGCATTAAGCCCTCCTGATCTGGCATTATAATTGCTGATGGTATCACTTTTTATAACCTATATTGCTGATATAATAGATCAAGATTTTGTATCTACATTTAAAGGAGATGTCCAAGATAATTAAAAGGCTGCTGACAATCAGCAATACATCTAACACAGGGGTGCTAAAAAGTTGATTTTTATCCACTTCCTGATTTCTTATTCTTTTGCATGATTGTCACACTTAAATGTTTCAGATCACCAAACAAATGTAAATATTAGACAATGATAATTAAAGTAAACACAAAATGCAGTTTATAAATGAAGGTCTTTATTATTAAAGGAAAAATAAATCCAAACCTACAGGCCCTTGTGTGAAAAAGTGATTGCCCCCTCTTAAGACAAATTAACTGTGATTTATGACATCTTTAGGAAGCTGAGTTCAATTTCTGTAGCCACACCCAGGTCTGATTACTGCAACACCTTTTCTCAATCAAGAAATCACTTAAATAGGACCTGCCTGACAAAGTGAAGTAGATCAAAAGGTCTTCGAAAGATAAACATCATTGTCCCTAAGGACAAAAGGGATAGCGGGAAACTGGGACCCCTAAGCTGACCCTCAGACTAAGGGGCCCTGTGCTATCCCTATTTTCAAAGATACCCCTAATAGAGGGGATGTCTGAGTCTCCTTCCTGGCCCTGCTCCTGACCAGCCCTGATCTTATGTCCCCTCCCACAGGGGGCCAGGACAGGAGTGTAATTTAACTCACAGAAATAGGAAAACAGTGGAAAGCAGAACTCTGTCACACAGCATGCGCTCACAAAGGTATAAGACAATATAAGTTTATGAGGGAAAGAAGAGCAGGGTGGAAACCAAAAGATGACGGTTAACTCCACAACAACACCAAGCACAAAGCAACTCTTTCTCCTGCAAGTCTGGGACACCACAACTCACAGACCAACACAGAATAAACTATAGTTGACATAGGTAGAATATTTTCTCCAGCCTAAAAATGATAGGAGCAGAAGTGATTGGCTTCCTTACAACATGTGATCAAAGAAGCCTAACGAGCAGACTAGTAGAGGTTAACTCTTGCTAGCCTGTCTATGAATGAGCAGACAGCAGGTCAACGCCTGGGTTTGCCTGAATTGATCAGAAACACAAGAGAAACCATTGCAGATGCACTGCAATGTGAACAGAGCCTGACAGAGATGTCAGCACTAGCTCTCCTGGGGCTAACGTCACATTGTTATATCATGTGAACCCTGCAGCCAATCAGTGGCTGCTAATGATCTGCTTCTTTCTCACTTCCTTTGGACATAACTGACATCTGGAAGGTGTGAGAGCTGCTGCTGCCCTCTGACTTCCTCCAGATGTCAGTTACATCTGAAGGAACATCCTAAGGAATTAGCAGCTGCTCATTGGCTGCAGGGCTCATATGAGATAGCAATGCGAGCCCGGGATGCCAAGCACCAATTTTGCTGGAGATAAGAACACGGTTTTGTTATTATATATGGGGGAGCATTTGAAAAGAGGTTGTCAAAGTAGTGGAGAACTCCTTTAAGTAGTAATACTGAATTTTTCATACACATTGAATAACATTTACAAAAATGGATAGCCGCTGTTTCCCTCTGTTCACCAGACACAAGGCTGTCATAAAGGTATTTGTGTCCTATACAGATTCAAATGGATAATGGATCTACTCTACATCTCTCATCGTGGACATCAATGTATTAGTAACATTATTAATTGGTCCCATGAGATGATTCTTGAGTGACAGATGAGTGCAGACAGGTGAGGGTAGGCAGCTCTGGTGGGCGCAGTCGCCGCCCTTCCACGAAGCTTGGTCTGGTTGGGACTTGCAGTACCAATGGCTGACTGTAGGGGTGTGTGCCTTCCAGCTGAAGTTATCAACTCCCACTCCAGCCAATTGGAAGGCACCACACCCTTATTATATCTTCAGTGGTCTGCTGTTCTTTGCCATATATAGCCTTGTGTTTCGCTAGAGCGACACCCTTTACTGGTACTGTGCACACCTTGCTGTTTTGTCAACCTTTTTTTACCTCGGCCTGTTTTCCTGACGATCCTCCTGCCTGCTGATTCTGCACCTTGCCTGAAATCTTGGTTTTCACCTTGGCCTGTCTTTTGGACATTCCTCCTGCCTTCCGATTTGTACCTTGCTGACTTCCTGGTTTTGACCCTGCCTGACGACTATCCCAGTCTCTGGACTACAGCCTTTCCTTAGGCAGCGAAGTTCTGGACCTTGCAGTAAATCCAGATCCCTGTATTGGAGTTAGAGGGTTTCAGGGTACCTCAGGATTGTGCTTAGTGGACGGCTTGCTCTAGTCGGTTCGGGTTAACCATTTTGTGTCTGTGGTCCGGACTGCCGTTACAATATCCCTTTGTTAATAGTTTATGTCGTGAAACTAAAATGACATAGAGGGGGGGCGCAAATGGTGTCTTATCCGGTGGTACCAGAAAGACTTTAATTAGGTGCATTAACCTGGTGTGGTTGTGTTATAGACACAACCACTATAACCACGTGTTGAGGAAGGCTGCTACAGAACCCAGGAAGATAACGTTGGAGGAATTGGGAGAAAAGGGTTAATACGCGCTGCCATAAGAAGATCACTGAAGATCAATGGGGATTAAGACATCGGATTTTATTATTCTACATTTTTCGGAGGTGTATAACCCCTTCTTCAGGAACAAAAATCACATGTAATGTACATTATTGATTTTTGTTCCTGAAGAAGGGGTTATACAGCTCCGAAACGCGTAGAAGAATAAAATCCGATGTCTTAATCCTCATTGATCTTCAGTGATCTTATTCTGGCAGCGTGGATTAACCCTTTTTGTTAATAGTTTGTCTTTGACCCTGCCTGAAAGACCACCTGAACTGCACTGATGGCAACCCTGGCCAGACCAATGGCTGTCATATGAGGCAATCCACATGGGGCAAACCATATAATAATGCTAAGAGGATCTTCACACATTGTCTGTTTATTTCACCCAGGAGAACGCTACGATTGATCAGAAAGGAGTTCCTACTATCATGGAACAGAAGAATCTTGTTCATGAGTGATGATAAAGGAGTTGAGGCAGAATTGTCTGGTGATATATATTGTGCACAAATGTCAACTTTCACAGTAATTACAATGTGTTTTAATTGCCCTTAAAAGTTATGCCCCATACTTAGTGTAAAGTAGAGAAACAGTTCTTTCATCATTACTAAGACTTGGTTTCCTCTTTTGAGCCTTCCTGTTTTCATAAGAAGCATTTGGAATAAGACGACACAAAAAGTAGCACTCCAGATCCTGAAGGCCATCTAATAAGGTAAATGAATACTAGTCTTTCCTGTTAGCCTGTCTGTGATAAGCCCATACACGTCGGTCAATTCTCAACGAGTTTAGGCCAACAGTCTAATGTGTGGGGGCTTTAGACGCCTTATTCTTGTGGTGGGAAATATCAATATGGCATGTCTGATATCAGACTGCTGATCGAATTGCCAGCCAGACATGACAATAAAACTCTCTGATATAGAGCACAGGAGTCCATGAACTTACAAACGCTCCAGTGTATTGAGAGCCGGCCAAGATAACTGCCTCCCAAAATTCGGTCAAACCATTGTTTGGCCGACAGCCGCTAATATGTATGGCGGGCTTTAGGATTGTTGCATTGTTTTCTAATGTGACCTGGAATTAGATAAGAAAATGGGCAGTATAAATAAATGGATGTGTAGAGATCTTATTCACAGGTACTGAGTCGAGGCAATGAACAAAGCCTGGGGTTTTATTTGGGCTCAATGTTTATTTGCCAGTAGCAAGTTATTTTACTTTATATGACTAATATTCCAGCTCCCCTGCAATTTTTTGATATCTGTTTTAAATATTGTTTAATTACACATTGTCCATTTTGAAAATAAAATTAAACTGCTTTTTTTTTATAGTGAATACCCTTAGTTATGGCAATACAACAATAAAATACCTGACTTTTTCTAAGCTTTTCCAGGGTGTTTAACTAAATGCGAAGGATAACAACTTAAAAATTCTATGGGACAAGCAACTGAATAAAGGGCTCAAAAGACAAAGTAGCATGGACATGCTGGTGATGGCTAATAACTTGCTTAATTTCCTTGTAATTCATGTACTGAGAGATGCTGTGCATCAGTTTCTTATAATAACTTGGCCGGTGTCAATCATGTTTTGAAGCTTAATACTGTAACTAATATGTCACTTGTCTGTGAATCATTTTCTCCATGTTTGAAATGTGCAATCCTCCCTTACCTGATGTGCATGAGCTGTTTCATAGGATAGTCTCTGGCATTTCTGAAGCTATCCTCAGAGTGCCAGTAACACATTACTGGTGGAAGCATAGACAACAAGCAGCCAGCGTGCTTTATCTATGTACAATTACATTGATGCTATCAGCGCACTGTAATCCAGCATGTATTTTATAAGGTACTCTCTTGCCAGCTACTTACCATCACCACAAACTGTAAAGCTTCCTTAGGGTCTTCTCACACTGCGTTCTTCTCCACGTTCAGAGACCCTCCACAAAATGGGAATCCAGCGTATGTATTGACGGGATCATTGACTATAATGGTGCAGACAGTGTAACCGTGTGCTCTGATGTGCACCATTTTCAGGTGTATATACCTACTGGAGGCAGTAATCCAGATGTAGCAGACTGTGTCTGAGTGACCGCCTCCCATAGGCTTATATGTCCGAAAATGATGCACGAAACAAGCACTCCAAACAGTTCAAGTTAAAAAGTTGGCACTCACCATTCCAATTAAATCCTTCTTTATTTCATATAGTTAAAAACCTGTATGCAGAGGGATGCGGGCAGCGCCTATACGATGGCTGTTTCGCACTAACTAATACTTCAACAGGTTCCAGGGACCTGTTGAAGCACGTAGTGCGAAACAGCTGTCATCCACGTTCTGCTTGCATCCTTCTGTATACAGGTTTTTAACTATATGAAATAAAGTAGGTTTTAATTGGAGCTGTGCGTGCCACCATTTTTTCTTGAACTGTTTGTATGCACGAACGTTTTTATAAAGTTGAACATATTGTAGTTCCTCTGCTAGATTATGCCCCTACCACATATGACATATATGTGTGAATTGGTGCCAGTTCATTTCTCCACTAGTGCTTGCAATCAGTGACTCAATTTGCACCATTATTGTCATTTGCCCCATCGGCGCATATGTTTAAATCTTGTTTTGCGGGGTGGGGTACTTTAGACGTAAGCCCTGACGGGACTACTGAACAGGGAACAAAACCCAGTATGAAAGGGCCCTTAGTTGCATGCATGGTGCATACTAGCAAGGCTAGAATATTGTAACTTTTGCTTGTAAGAGACTTGCCCTTACCCTCTCAGCCTCAGTTGGGGAGGACAACCCTGTGAGTGCAATTGTTACACCCATGGAAATTATATTATACACTCGTGAGATTAATGCACAACGTCTGTGACTCTAGATGTAGAAGATGTCAAAGTTGATATGAAGATAAATTTAGCAAACTGAGTAATATGAAGAAGTGTCAAAAATAAACAGAAATGCCTATTTATTTTTAACACCAAGGCCCCTGTAAACTTCCCTTATATGGTAACAATATTTCACATCATTCATGAACATTGTGTAAGGGATTTTCTGCTAAAGATCTTCAGTGCACAGATATTGGATATGCAATGAAATCTGAATAGTGAAGGTCTGACTCCTGGATCCCCCAATAGTGAATTGAGAACAAATGTGCACTTATTTTTACCTATATGCCAGTTTCACTTCATTAAAGAAAGATATGGAAACAGCCTAATGAGATACTTATCTCAGCTCTTAGCTGTAAGCTTGACGTTAAATTAAGAGTATTGTCCAGTCTAAATAATCGCGCACACTGTGCACTGTGAGGATTCTCCGATGTCAGAAACCGGAAACGATGGTCATGTGGCTGCGAATATCTAATATCTATACTCCCGGCTGGAATCCGACTAGTTGGGCACGGCATCTCTCAATGCAAGTGTATTTCGTGAGACGACATTTATCTAGCGCATATTATCTCATGTGAGGGAATCAGGCCAATTATGCAAATGGCACTCAGCTCAATCTCTAATCAGAGTATTATTTTACAGTGATCCAGTTCTCTTGCATAGGGGTGGAGCAGACAGACAAGGTAGTTTCTTCATCTTCTCCCTTGCTTCTATCGGCGTATATTGGACTGCACTTGAATGACATCAGTGCAGTCCGATGTTTTGCTCGCACCTATAGACTTGTATGGGTGTGCGCCGTCCGATGTATATGCTGCCAATCACAGCGTGCAGAATTTTTTTTCTTTTTTCAGGCCAAATTGGTATGAGAAAAAAAGGGCTAATCAGCACTGTCCCATACTATAACATTGGGCCGAGGGCTATCCAATAAAATATTGGATATATCTCTTCCAGTGTGAGCGAGTCCTAAGGCCCTCTTCACACATCAGTGATTCCGGTACGTATAATGCCGTTTTCATACATACCGGAATCACGGACATACGCAAAACCATTAAAATCAATGGGCTTGCGAACAAATCAGTGTTTTCAGAAGGACCATGTGTCCGTGTGGAGCACACGCGTGTCTGTATGTTCTGCATGGAAACTTGTCCGTTTTTCTCCAGCAGCACTGATGTCACATGGACCACACAGTGGTGTGATCAGTGTGACACGTTCCGAAGAAAACACATATCTTTGAAATAAAATGCTTTTCTATAGTCACCTGTCTCCAGCACTATTGTCTTCAGCGCTGCTGTCACTTGCTTCAGGGCCGCTATTTATGCTCATTGCATATTCACTGCACTGCGGACCCGGGAGCAAGTGTGACCGCAGCACCAGAGGAGACATCTGTACCATGGACATCTCATGGGACAGGTGAGTAAAAAGTTCCTGATCACGGATAGCACACGAAGTACACGTGTGCCAAAATCACAGCACACAGAGGGCTATACACACCTTCAACACGTCTATGAAAAACTTATGTGTTTTCCACGGACGTGTGAAAGAGGCCTAAGACTGTGATAATATGTCCAGTAATCATCTGTGTGACATGGTTCCAGCAGCAGTCAGTAATTTTAGCAGTAAAAAATTTTTAGTCTGCTAAAAAAAAAGCAAAAAATTGAAAGTGGATCCGTTTTTTTTAGTTTTCAACATTGAAGTCCATGGAAAACGGATCTGTTAAATAGACATCTGATTTTCTTCCATTTGAAATGGATTTTGTTTTGCTTATTGGATCCATTTCAAATCTATGGATACTGGAGATATGAAGCTGCTGCTTTATAGTACCAAAAAACACAAAAACCTGAGCTGAAACAATGTTCAGTAAACATGCAACATTAAGCATGTGAATTGCAGCCTTAAGACTAGAAAAAACCAAGGAGGAAAAATTGTATGAAAAATACCCTGAATATAAATAAATAAATTGCAAGTGCTTAATAACAGGGTACTTAGTGTATACATTTTTGCAAAAAGGTAAAAAGCTGTCTCACCTCGTCACGGTGTACCCATCTGAGACAGTCCCTAACCTACTGAAGTTAAAAACATTATCAATACCTGACTTGTGTCATGTCAGAACTCCAATATGGATGGTGGCAAGTGGTTAGCTGTGTCCCAGATAAAATACACAGCAAAGTGAGACGCAATCAGCTGTTCAGTCTCAGTACTAGGAGGGCTGCGCCCCCAACTTGCAACCAAGCAAGAAAACATACAAAAAACACAAAAAC
Organism: Anomaloglossus baeobatrachus; assembly: GCF_048569485.1. Taxonomy (NCBI): domain Eukaryota; kingdom Metazoa; phylum Chordata; class Amphibia; order Anura; family Aromobatidae; genus Anomaloglossus; species Anomaloglossus baeobatrachus. The sequence continues at coordinate 107,821,991 of NC_134359.1, forward strand.
CTGAGCTGAAACAATGTTCAGTAAACATGCAACATTAAGCATGTGAATTGCAGCCTTAAGACTAGAAAAAACCTCATAGTACTGAGACTGAACAGCTGATTGCGTCTCACTTTGCTGTGTATTTTATCTGGGACACAGCTAACCACTTGCCACCATCCATATTGGAGTTCTGACATGACACAAGTCAGGTATTGATAATGTTTTTAACTTCAGTAGGTTAGGGACTGTCTCAGATGGGTACACCGTGACGAGGTGAGACAGCTTTTTACCTTTTTGCAAAAATGTATACACTAAGTACCCTGTTATTAAGCACTTGCAATTTATTTATTTATATTCAGGGTATTTTTCATACAATTTTTCCTCCTTGGTTTTTTCTTTGCTTTATAGTACCAGTACGATCTTGATTTCTTTTTATTTATTTATTTATTTATTTAAATAATCTGGCAGCCTCTGACCTACAAACCTCCAAGTTATGAACATCAGAGGTTAAAATAAAAAAAACTGAATACCTCATCAGTGACCTCCCTGGTCACCATCCGGTCCTCTTCTTTCCATGTGCCGCATCTCTGGCCTCTTCACTATAGGCCAAGACTTCTGGCAGCTTCAAGTCAGAGGTCACTGTGCATCACAAGGTCATGTAATCATTGCAGTCTTACGATGGGCCGTGAACTCTGACCTGGAAGTACTGGCCTATAGTGAAGAAGCCGGAGATGTGGCACGCGACAATGGAAAGAAAAGGACAGGACGGAGAGCAGTGGGGCAGCCGGATAGGTGAGTATTGTTATTAAAACAATTCCAAATATTCACCTTTCCAGTTTCCGCATTACTCATTGTCTAGTCCTCTTCTTAATGTCATTGTCCTGACCCCAGAGGTCACTGTTCATCATCATATGATGCACAGCAACCTTCGATATCTGGACACAGCCTGAAGTTCTTGTCTATAGTGAAGAGGCCGGAAATGCAGTGTGTGACGGTGGAAAAACAAGGACCGGATGGTGGGGGGCAAGCAGCGGGGCAGCTGTAATGGTCAGTATTGAGGTGTTATATTTCTTTTCTTGGCCCTGTTCCAACCAAAAGGGGTGGTTCACTGCTCTGCAATAATGATCACATCCCTGTGAAACTGATAGGGAAGGCATTTTCTAAATACCTTGATCAGGTAATTCTGCCTGTGAGTGGCGCTATTGTGGTCCACTCATCCCCATTAAGTGACCCCCCCGAGCTCCATGACATCTGAGATGCGGTGATGTCAGGTCAACTTCCAGTTGACCTGACACCACTGCGGTTGGCCCCAGTGTTCCTGCGTGACTGGGCTGTATGTGGACTTTCACTACTCGTCACAGCCCAGCATCACAGCCCAGCATCTCACGTGTGCTCTCCTTCACTGCAGAGCGCCGCAAGCAGTAAGGATGCTGGGCTGTAATTCTGAGCTGTGACGAGTGGCGAAACGCAACCCACAGCTCAGTCACTCAGGATGACTGGTGTCAGCCTCGGTGATGTCAGGTCAACTGGAAGTTGACGTGACACCACCGGATCACAGAGGTCACGGAGCCCGGGGGGTCATGTGATGGGAAGAGCGGACCGCGATAGCACCACTCAGAGGCTGAATTGGCAACACAATGTGTTTACAAAAAGCCTTCACTTTCAGTTTTGCAGAGATATTGTCACTACTGCAGAGTAGTGAACTACCCCTTTAAAGCCTGCTTTACATGTTACGATTCTGCATACGATATCGTATGCGATCGTAACCGCCCCCATCATATGTGCGGCATGTTCAATTTTGTTGAATGTGCCGCACAAACGATTAACCCCCGTCACACGTACTTACCCGACTATACGACCTCGATGTGGGTGGCGAACATCAACTTCCTAGAGTGGGAGGGACGTTCAGCGTCACATCGACGTCACGCGGCAGCCGGCCATTAGAAGCAGAGGAGCGGAGATGAGCGGGACGTAAACATCCCGCCCACCTCCTTCCTTCCGCATTGCTGGCTGAGAGCCGCAGGACGCAGGTAAGATCTGTTCATCGTTTCTGTGGTGTCACACGCTGCGATGTGTGCTACCCCGGGTACGATGAACAATATGACGTTCAATTCATGAGGAATGAACGACGTGCGTGCGATGAACGTTTTACCGTTCATTCGCAATCGCATGTAGCTGTTACACACTACAATGTACCTTACGATGCCGGATGTGCATCACTTACGACGTGACCCCGCCGACACATCGTAAGATATATTGTAGTGTGTAAAACGGGCTTTAGTCCTGGTCTATGGTGAAGAGGCTGGAAATGCAGTGTGTGACGGTGGAAAAATAAGGACCGGATGGTGGGCGTCAAGCAGTGGTTAGCCGTAGTGGTCAGCATTGAGATGTGTTATATATTTCTTTTCTTCGCTCTGTTCCAACTTAAATACATATTTGGTTTACACATAATCACTCAGAACGCATCTAATTCCTAACTCAGTGACTGCCTAAACTAACAAAATGAGCTTTTAATCAGTCCATTATTTAATCCTTATACAGGGAATCCTCTGAATACCAAAGATAATTGTTTTGCAATTACTGGGCCAAGTTCTCTCACTAGAAGATGTAAATAATCAGGCTTAGGAACTTTATTTCTATTATGTTTTCTAATTATTTGTTGTTTCAACATACTTTTTTCAAGCTCTGTTTATTGTATTTTTTTTATCATTTATTTACACTTTTTAAATTATTAATTTATAAACTTGGATGTGAGAAGAAACTTTACCACCAGGGGGTGCTGAGCTTCATCCATTAATTATTGAAGAATTCTCAAAATTAAGTGACTCAGTTTAAAAATATTACATTTCCTTTAAATCTGTAATTTCATACACGAAACCAAGAGGAGAGTGGAAAAAAAAAGAAAAAACACAATAAAAACACGTGAGGCTATAGCAACATGTGTAAGCACCTTAATCAGTCTTGTATAAATTAGAAATCCAGAAAAGAAGCACAGATCACATCTAACGTGTCTCCCTGATTAAGCAGAATTATACAGTGCTGGCCAAAAGTATTGGCACCCCTGCAATTCTGTCAGATAATACTCAGTTTATTCTTGAAAATGATTGCAATCACAAATTCTTTGGTATTATTATCTTCATATAATTTGTCTTCAATGAAAAAAAAAAAAAATTGTCATAAAGCCAAATTGGATATAATTCCACACCAAACATAAAAAAGGGGTGGACAAAAGTATTGGCACTGTTTGAAAAATCATGTGATGCTTCTCTAATTTGTGTAATTAACAGCACCTGTAACTTACCTGTGCCACCTAACAGGTGTTGGCAATAACTAAATCACACTTGCAGCCAGTTGAGTTGACATGGATTAAAGTAGACTCAACCTCTGTCCTGTGTCCTTATGTGTACCACATTGAGCATGGAGAAAAGAAAGAAGACCAAAGAACTGTCTGAGGACTTGAGAATCCAAATTGTGAGGAAGCATGAGCAATCCCAAGGCTACAAGTCCATCTCCAAAGACCTGAAAGTTCCTGTGTCTACGCTGCACAGTGTCATCAAGAAGTTTAAAGCCCATGGCACTGTGGCTAACCTCCCTAGATGTGGAAGGAAAAGAACAATTGACGAGAGATTTCAACGCAAGATTGTGCGGATGGTGGATAAAGAACCTCGACTAACATCCAAACAAGTTCAAGCTGCCCTGCAGTCTGAGGGTACAACAGTGTCAACCCGTGCTATCCGTCGGCGCCTGAATGAAAAGGGACTGTATGGTCGGATACCCAGGAAGACCCCACTTCTTATTCCGAGACATAAAAAAGCCAGGCTGGAGTTTGCCAAGACTTACCTGAGAAAGCCTAAAACGTTTTGGAAGAATGTTCTCTGGTCAGATGAGACAAAAGTAAAGCTTTTTGGGAAAAGCCATCAACATAGAGTTTACAGGAAAAAAAAGAGGCATTCAAAGAAAAGAACACGGTCCCTACAGTCAAACATGGCGGAGGTTCCCTCATGTTTTGGGGTTGCTTTGCTGCCTCTGGCACTGGACTGCTTGACCGTGTGCATGGCATTATGAAGTCTGAAGACTACCAACAAATTTTTAGCATAATGTAGGGCCCAGTGTGAGAAAGCTGGGTCTTCCTCAGAGGTCATGGGTCTTCCAGCAGGACAATGACCCAAAACACACTTCAAAAAACACTAGAAAATGGTTTGATAGAAAGTACTGGAGACTACTAAAGTGGCCAGCAATGAGTCCAGACCTGAATCCCATAGAACACCTGTGGAGAGATCTCAAAATGGCAGTTTGGAGAAGGCACCCTTCAAATCTCAGGGACCTGGAGCAGTTTGCCAAAGAAGAATGGTCTAAAATTCCAGCAGAACATTGTAAGAAACGCATTGATGGTTACCGGAAGCGGTTGTTCGCAGTTATTTTGGCTAAAGGTTGTGCAACCAAGTATTAGGCAAAGGGTACCAATACTTTTGTCTGGCCCAATTTTGGAGTTTTGTGTGAAATGATCAATGATTTGATTTTTGTTTCATTCTCTTTTGTGTTTTTTTTATTGCAAGCAAAATAAATGAAGATAATAATCCCAAAGAACTTGTGATTGCAATCATTTTCAAGAAGAAACTGAGTATTATCTGACAGAATTGCAGGGGTGCCAATACTTTTGGCCAGCACTGTATAACCTCAATAGGGAAGATAAATTGTGCACATACCTCCCAACTATTGAAGAAGGAAATGAGGGACAATTATTGCTCCTATAGTTTAAATCAGATTTTTGTTACATGTATTTTTTTTAAATTTTGTCAATCTGACATCAGTTTGGTTCACTCATCATGATTAGTGGGGTAAAGATGACCTGTCCTCCTTCCATGCTGTACGTTTTCATCACTGTTATTTACCGCATTCACCTATATAGTGCTCCTGCTTTAGGCCGGAGTCACACTTAAGAGCGACTCACATTGCATCACCAGGCACGGCCGCACGCTCTCCTAATGTAGCACCCCAAGGGGCCTCAGGGATTACTCTTCACCGGGCCAGTTATTTTGTGGGGTTGCTTTGACTGGCCTGACCCAGCTCCGTGGCCCCGTTGGCTACATGTTAAGGACAAACGAACGGATGTCCAGTGTAGAGGGGGATAGAAAGAGGGCGAAGAGTCCCTGGGAAGCGTCACCGGTTGCAGTGGTGACTGGGGTCTCGGCCACCGACCCCTCCTGCGACTTTTCCTCTCCCAGGGGCAGTGTTGGATGGGAATGGAGGATGCTTTTCAGCGCCACCCGTGGTGTGCGGCCAGGGATTAGCCACCGCTGCGAGGTGTTGCTCTCTTCTGGGGCTGATGTTAACGCAACACAGATAGTCCAGCTCCCCACAGGTGCAGCGAGCCCCAGGGAGGATGAGGATGATGGGGACGGCTGATGGCACGGAAGTGCGGGACGGCGGCAATGACAAGGACGACACAGGGGGCTGCGGTTCAAAGTTCTGTTTACTCACAGTTCTTAAAGCTCCCCTGAGGTGCCGCTTTCCGCCGCCATGGATGGACTCCAGCCAGTCCTGGGTGAATTGGAGGCATTCACCAGTGTCTGTGGAAATGCATGAGATCTTCCTCCTTGTGCTGATGTGCCGCCCCCGTGCCAGCAGCCGGCGCTGCTCGGATCCGGGCCTTCAGGGGTGGTAGCTCGAGGGTCTCCGGACCCGGGGGTCTCGCAGACACGCCGAATAAAAAGGGGAACGTAGATGTACGGGCTAGGCCGTATTAAGTTTGTGACGCCACCCACGGTGTGTGGTAAGATAGGACACCACCGCTGCAGTTGTGGGGCACCCGAGGGAGATGTTGTGGCAGCTAGTTGTTTACCCCTCCGTGGGTAGGGATGGTTGCCCCGGGACCCGGTGTCTCTGTGCAGGGTATAGCGACCGCAGGGAGTGTTTGTTTACTCACAGTTAATAAACCACACAAGTCTCTGGTAAACCAAGGTGCTGGTGGCCGGTGCCGCAGCCGGTTGCATTCGGGTCCCCCACCCGGCTGGTGGTCTCTATCCTTTTCATCTGCACTGTTGTGTGTAAGGTGGACTTCCTAGCGTGAAACTCAGGAGTCCGCTCCCATCTGGATGTGGCCTAAGGAGCCATGCCCGCAGACGCTGGCCCATGGGATCTATGGGCCCTGGCGGTGACCTCCTATCCCTATCAGTGGGCTGTTTTCTTCTATGAGGGACTTTGGGTGGGACAGGACCTCTAGTTCCGGCCTCAATCGGTGAATTAACCAGTCCGCTTGTTTCCAGTTCTGGCTTCAGGGTCCGAGTACCCCCCTTTTTGCTACGGTTTGCAGGTTGGTTCCCCGTGTCGGTACCGGCGGGCTACAACCCTGTCCCGGTCCACCTCGGTTCTGCCGAGCCGTCTTCCCGTCTCCTACTGACGGAGACCACCGTCTGCCTCTTAGCCAGAGGCACCAGGGCTCCTACCCTGGTACCATTCAACTTGAACTTTCCTGCTGGAACTACACTTAGCTCCAGCCCACACTCCTCTCCAAACTGAACTCTAAGCTTAATCTACTTGCTTTCCCACCCCGGGCTGTCTAGACCCTTGGGTGGGCGTGTCCAACTGCCTGGTCCCGCCCACTGGTGTGTCTATCTTTCCCTAAAGGGGGGGTGACTAGGGTTTAGGTTGGCTGTGTGTTTCCTAGTGAGGGAAGGTGTTATGCAGGGGCCTATACGTGTCTACATGGTTTTGCCAGGGCGTCACACTGACTCGCGGCTCCCCGTGGCTTGAAGCAATTTGGGGACTCCGTTGTCTGCATTAAGTGTCCCGTCAAGTATGCAGGTGATGCGGGTCCTCGCCGTGGGGCGTGGCTGTAATCCCGACCCCAGATCCTATATGTCACTGTGCTACAAGAAACTGGGTGCTGGGCGATGGGACATGAAATGCCCAACCCCTGCAGATTTGTTAGAGTTCATGAAGGTTTCCCCAACCGAGGGTTCTGCACCCCGACTGTGCTGCCACTCTGGAAGCGGTTAAGCTAGGCATGCATCCTGGGTAGCCCCCCTGAGGGGAGCTTGGTGTAACGCTACACCCAGGGGACCTGTTCTCTCTTCGCTGTCTCAAACTGTTCTCCCACTAAAGTGAAACTGTTTGTCTCTTTCTACTCGCTCACTGAGAGCAGCCCCCACCCTCTGGAATGACTCAGTAGTGCTGAGGAATTACCCCTGCAGTCTGGCTTCCTGTATGTGGTGACTCATGCTAGATGTTCTGTGTAAGTTGCAGAAACCAGTGGTCAACCTCTTCTCATAGAAGAACGCATACCTGGGGCCTCGCAGGCCTGCTTGATTACTTGTTTACTATTGTAGATTTCTATGTTTGCGCGTTCTAGGGTTAAGAGGCAGGGAGAGGAATCACTTACCTCTCCCTGGCAATCGGGTCCCTGTAATGTGTTCACAGGGACCCAATCACTGCCATAATAATCCTGGGTCGTCACCATTACGACCCCGAGTTACTGAGCTACAGATCACCTATCAGACCATGCTGTATGCCTAGTGTGTGAGGCAAAGTGCTGCAATATAATCCCCTGTGGTGATATAAAGCATTGCAGGGGATTATAGAATCAGAAAATAAACTCAGAAACAATTGACATGCTGCTTCTTTTTTCAGCAACAAAATCTGCAAGGAAAAAAGAAGCAGCATGTGCACAGCAAGTCACGATTCTCATAGACTTTGCTGGGATGCTTTTTCCTTGCTTTTATTTATTTAAAGAATTATGAAAAAATGCAAAAAAAATACACCGTGTGTGCACATAGCCTTGCCCTAGTTGCCATGCTGCGCATATAAAGTGTTAGTTATTCTGTGTCAGTACAGATATGGGAATATATATATATCGATTTATATAGTTTTATTTTTATTACTTTTCTATAATGAATACATTATCTAAAAAATAATTTTACTCTCGTGTCGCCATATCCTGAGAACCAGAAGTTACAAAATCTTTCAATTTGCGGAACTGTACGAAGTTCTTCTTTTTGGGTGAGAATCTGTTGTTTTCATTGGTGACATTTTGAGGGAGATGCAACTTCTTGATGACTTTTTATTGCACTCTGGAACGGACAAAAAAAATCAATTCTTTATTCTAGATACTCTTTCTAAACCTCATTCATCGTTAGGTATACTTGTCATCTATTTTTATTCTGTGGGTAGATATGATCACAACAATACTCGATTTCGATATTTGGGTTTTTTTGGTCATTTTATTGCAAGAGTCTTAAACTTTTTTTATTTTTTGTTTACAGAACTGTATCAGGGCTTTATAATAATAATAATAATAATAATATTTTTTATTTATATAGCGCCAACATATTCCGCAGCGCTTTACAATTCATACAATGTACAGACAATGAGACAATACAAATTAACAAAATTCAGATACCAAGAGAAGTAAGGGCCCTGGTCGCAAGCTTACAGTCTATGAAGAAATAGGGGAGGCAAAAAAAGTGGATGGGGGGCTTTTTTGCATAATGATTTGTACTTTTCATTGGTACCATTTTGGGAGACTTTGATCCATTTTTGTTAATACAATTAACAAAAACAGAAATTATGGCATAGTTTTTCCTTTTTTAACAGTTTTCATGATGTAAGATGAATAATAACATAGTTTTATTGTATGGGTGTTACAAATGGCAATACCAAATGTATGTCAATTGAATTTTATATTTTTTTTTCATCAAACTAAACATTTTTTACAATTAAAATCCATCAATCCTCCACCTTGTTTTCCCCCCTATCTCTGCCCTTCTCTTGCTCTGTGAAGCCATGGCCATCAATCAAAGAAGGGAGTGAGGAGATAAGGAAAGCAAGCAGGTGGGAAGGTGAACTTAACCCCACCATGATGCACTGAGCACCTGTACTGGGTTTGATCGGTCATTCTATGCTGATAGTTCCCTTTAACGACAACCCCTATACTCTTTTAGGGCATATGGATATCGAATTTGGGGAACAAAAGTGGAGATCGGCTGATAGGCTCCTATATAATACATTTACTCTACAAGCACATAAATTGCCACAACAGGGGAAAAGCAGCTTTCTGATTACAAAGGCTGCCTCATTAGTGACAATTCACAACTTCCCCAGCAAACTGATGATTTTGCCAAAAAGCAGCAGAAAACCAAGCATCTTCTCTGACGATTTCTGTAGTGTAGTAGCTGTTTAAAAGGGAACCTGTAACCAGATTTTTCCCTATTAAACCAAAAATATCACCTTCTGCAGCTCCTGGGCTGCATTCTATGAAGGTGTGTGTCGCCCCTGCGTCTGCAGCCGTGCTGCTCGGATCCGGATCCGCGGTGGCTCGAGAGGGCTCCGGACCCGGGGGTCGCACGGCACCTCAAACTAAGGGGGGATATGTACAGGGGATGGTGCGAAAAGTTCGTGACGCCACCCGTGGTGCGTGGTAAGATTGTGTACCACCAGGGGCGTAACTACCGCGGTCGCAGCGGTCACCATTGCGACTGGGCCCGGGAGGCTAGGGGCCCGGCGGCCACCAGGCAGATCAGCAGCCAGCTCCTGTCAGTGAGAGAGGAGCTGCGCTGATCTGTCACGGACCATGCGGCTATATGACCCACTGCCGCCGCCGACACTGGGCCCCCCTGCCTGGTGTCAGCGGCGACATCGGGGCCGGCACCGGGGACCCCTGCTCCCCGTCACCGCGCACAGTAATGATGAAGCATAGCGCGGCCAGTGCCATGCTATGCATCATCATTCTCCCTCTGTGCCTGCGCAGTGACGTCACTCCCGCGCGACTGCTGTGCTAAGTGTACAGAGCGCAGGACGGGAGGACGCCGACCACAGCACCGGGAGAACGAGGAGAGGGGAGGATAAGCAGCGGTGGAAGAGGAAAGCGGTGAGGACAGAGCAGCGGTGGAAGAGGAAAGCGGTGAGGACAGAGCAGCGGCTAGAGAACGAGGAGAGAGGTGAGGACAGCAGGGGTGGAAGGAAGAGAGAGGGTGAGTACTTTTTTATTTTGTTTTGTTTTTTATATAAATTAGTGAGTACACAGTGGCCAGAGGCTTGGGAAGGCTGCATTATACATGGAGGTCTGGAGAGGCTGCATTATACATGGAGGTCTGGGGAGGCTGCATTATTATACATGGAGGCCTTGGGAGGCTGCATTATACATGGAAGTCTGGAGAGGCTGCATTATACATGGAGGCCTGGAGAGGCTGCATTATACATAGAGGCCTGGGGAGGCTGCATTATACATGGAGGCCTGGAGAGTCTGCATTATACATAGAGGCCTGGGGAGGCTGCATTATACATGGAGGCCTGGAGAGGCTGCATTATACATAGAGGCCTGGAGAGGATGCATTATACATGGAGGCCTGGAGAGGCTGCATTATACATGGAGGCCTGGAGAGGCTGAATTATTATACATGGAGGCCTGGAGAGGCTGCATTATACATGGAGGCCTGGAGAGGCTGCATTATACATGGAAGTCTGGGGAGGCTGCAATATTATACATGGAGGCCTGGGGAGGCTGCATTATACATGGAGGTCTGGGGATGCTGCATTATTATACATGGAGGCCTGGAGAGGCTGCATTATACATGGAGGCCTGGGGAGGCTGCATTATACATGGAGGCCTGGGGGGGCTGGCTGCTATATTCTACATGGAGGCCTGTAGAGGCTGGCTGCTATATTATACATGGAGGCCTGGAGAGGCTGGCTGCTATATTATACATGGAGTTCTGGAGAGGCTGGCTGTATTATACATGGAGTTCTGGAGAGGCTGGCTGTATTATACATGGAGGCCTGGGGAGGCTGGCTGCTATATTATATATGGAGGCTTGGAGAGGCTGGCTGCTATATTAAACATGGAGGCCTGGGGAGGCTGGCTGCTATATTGCACTTAGAGGCCTGGAGAGGATGGCTGCTATATTAAACATGGAGGCCTGGAGAGGCTGGCTGCTATATTATAAATGGAGGCCTGGAGAGGCTGCATTATACCTGGAGGCCTGGGGAGGCTGCATTATACATGGAGGCCTGGGGAGACTGGCTGCTATATTATACATGGAGGCCTGGAGAGGCTGCATTATACATGGAGGCCTGGAGAGGCTGCATTATACATGGAGGCCTGGGGAGGCTGGCTGCTATGTTATACATGGAGGCCTGGAGAGGCTGGCTGCTATACTATACATGGAGGCCAGGAGAGGCTGGCTGCTATATTATACATGGAGTCCTGGAGAGGCTGCATTATACATGGAGGCCTGGGGAGGCTGGCTGTATTATTATACATGAAGGACTGGGGAGGCTGGATGCATTATTATACATGGAGGACTGGGGAGGCTGGCTGCATTATTATAGACGGATGTCTGGAGAATCTGGCTGCTATATTATACATGGAGGCCTGGGGAGGCTGGCTGCGTTATTATATATGGAGGTCTGGGGGGGCTGCATAATACAAAATGAAGGACACCTTATATATGGAATATAGGGGTGCATTATGCATGGGGAGGATGGGGCTGCATAATACAATATGAAGTTTTATAGGGTTGCATTATAATACATATAGGACTATGGGGGCTACATTATAATATATGGAGGACTATGGAGCCTACCTTATACATGTGGTGCAGTATAATATATGGAGTACTATAGGATGAATTATAATATATAGAGAACTATGAGAAATTCATTATAATAATTGGAGGGCTATGAGGGCTACTTTATACATGGAGGACTATAGGGCTGCATTATAATATATGGAGGACTGTGGTGCAGTATAATATATGGAGAACTATGGGAAATTCATGATCATAATTGAAGGGCTACTTTATACATGGAGGATTATGGGGGTGCATTATTATATATGGAGGACTATGTGGTGCAGTATTATATATTGAGTACTATGGGGTGAATTATAATGCATGGAGAACTATGGGAAATGCATTATAATACATGGAGGACTATGGAAGTGTATTCTAATATATGAAGGGTTATGTGGGACCCTTTATACTATATGGAAGGCTATGTTGGGGCCATTATTGTATTTGGAGAACTATATACAAGGGGGGACAAAGATACAAGCAGAGGATGGGAATGATTTGTGCTGAGGGAAAAATGCTCTTTCCCTCAGCACCCAGCTTTCCCATGCTCTGCTATACATCTTTTCTCAGCACCCAGCTTTCCCATGCTCTGATATGGGAAAGCTGGGTGCTGAGGGAAAGATGTATAGCAGAACATGGGGAAGCTGAGTGCCGAGGACAAGATGGATATCAGAACATAGGAAAGCTGGGTCAGTATCATTATCCCGTACCCCAGGTGTCGGTGTATGTGGAGGGGGGGCCCAGGTCTGAACTTTGCACCGGGGCCCATCAAACTCTAGTTACGCCACTGAGTTCCACCGCTGCGATTGGGAGTACCCGGTGGCAATGGTGTGGGCAGCTAGGTGTTTCACTCCTCCACGGGTAAGGGGAATGCCCCGGGGACTCGGTAATGATGACGGGGGTGTGCCGTTGGGACGGTACGGGTCACTTGCGTACTCACTCAGTCCAATAACGCTGACACCGACAACTGTAGTAAACCAAAGTTCTGGACACCGCTGCCGCTGAGAAGAAGCACGCCTGGGTCCCGTGCCCGTTGGTGTTACCTGTTAGTCTGTGACCTTTTCCCGTGGCACCTTGTCTTCTAGTTTGTCCCTTTAGCCTGAAACTCCCCTGGCCTGGGTCCCACTCCCCAGTATGGCTAACTGGGTGAGCTTGCTCTCAGGGTTCACACTTGGGATTTTCTGGACCATGTAGTGGGAATATCTTATCCCCCTCGTTGCGCTAGTACCCCGATTTTGGAGCGAGTGGAGAACTGATCTTGAAGGCTCCATCCTCGTCGGGTAAATTGTCAGGACGCCTGAAGCTACTTCCTGACCTAGGGTTCACGTACCCCATTGTGCCCTGGCCCCTGCCCTCTGATAGCACAAGGCAGCCGGCTGTCCTTCTTGACCGTTTGTGCCCCTTGTCACGATCCCCTGCGACTGGGGTCCAGCTCCTACCAGGCCCAGACCAACGTCTGCCACCTAGTTCTGTCCCCCCGTCCTGCCGCTGTTCGCTGTCCCCCATTTTGATTTGCATGGATGACGACAGCCCCGTCATCCTCCACGCTGATGCCGAAGTCTCACGCAGGCGCAGTTGCAGAGGCCACTATTACGGGCCTGAGCAGAAACTATCCCTCTCGCGCGCTGGTGATGAATTTGCGCAGGCTTGAGATTATGGGCGGCGCTGTGCATGAGCTCACCAGCGTCATTGTAGTACCCGCCCATAATCTCGAGCCTGCGTCTATAATAACAGATCCTTTCCCAGCTCCATTGACTTTATTGTAAGCACATTTTTTAGTAAATAACTGTAAAGCGCGGGGTTAAAATTTTCCCTCAAAAAATAGTCTATGACGATCACTGAGTCTAATGAGGTGGCTGTGCAAAATGTCGTGATTTTAAATACGATGGTGCGGATTCCTTTAGTGGACATGCGCACACACACACACACACGCATATACAGTACATACATACAAACATACATACACTCAGCTTTATATAATAGGTGGGGCAAAAAGAGGATGATTTGAACTTGTATTTTTTTTTTTTTTTTACTTTTTACTGTTTTTACTAGTTTCCTTACAAGACCTGAAGCTGCGATCATCTGATTGCTTGTGCTATGCAGAACAGAGCATCAACATCAGCACCAACACAGCTCTCTATAGCATAAATTACGATCTCCTATGGATGTCGGCCCACGGCCGGCATTTACAGTAAAATCGTAATGACAGACACAGGGATCATAAAGTTGTTAACACCCACTGTCAGAAGCAGGGACAGGACATATGACATAAATATACGTTATATGTCATGAAAATATTAAGATATACAATATAGATTATCATTTCCAATTGCTAGTAAGGACATGATTATTCTTGATGTTATCATTTTTTTAATATATTTACACATCATGATTAACCAACATTTGACTACCAATAGTTCTATTTAAATGCTTGACAGTGGCATTTAACGGGAACCAGCGGCAGCAGGATTTTCATATATAAAGTAAAGCCAGTGCTATATTGGCAGTTTTGTTTCAGAAATGTGTAAGTAAAGTTCCAGCAAGGCACTGCTATTTGACTGACAGGTGCAACAAGGGCAGGAATATGTAGGTCTTGCTATCTGTTCCTGCCCCTGTCTGCCTGCCTGGCCTTCCTCTTCCTGTTGCTGCAATAGACGTTCATTCCAGCGCCTGCGCACTAATATTTGTAAGTATTGCAGAAAACCCTTCACTATAGTCCCTTCCTGTTGCACCTGTCAATCAAATAGCAGTGCATTGCTGGAACTTTACTTGCACATATTTCTAAAATTAAACATCCAATCTCTGAACAAAGCTATGCTTACATTCAGCATCCTAGCGCCAGTACAGCACTGGCTTTACTTTATAGATGAAAATTCTGATGGTTGGTTCCCTTTAAATTGATAACAGCAAAGATTGAAGCTCAGCTCTGGTCGCTGCTGATAGACATTTATATCAACAATGTAATGCTGCCAGCATCTACCTTGTCGATGGAGCAAACCTGTCAGCAAGTGACATATCACTAGGATATCTGCCCCTATATTATGCTGCTCTCAGATTGAGTAGCTAAAACCTGGTGACAGATTCCCTTTAAAAAGTGTTTGTTTGGTTTTTGCTTATTTTTAAATCTGGGCGTAAGAAAACATAAGAATAAAGGCCCATTTACACGCAACGACATCACTAACGAGATATAGCTGGGGTCACGGAATTCATGACGCACATCCGGCCTCGTTAGCAACGTCGTTGCGTGTGAAACGTACAAAAGACCGCTAACGATCAAAATTACTCACCTAATCGCTGATCGTTGACACGTCGTTCATTTTCATAACATCGTTGCTCGTACTGGACGCAGGTTGTTCGTCGTTCCTGAGGCAGCACGCATCGCTACGTGTGACACTCCAGGAACGGGGAACAACACCGTACCTGCGTCCTCCGGCAACGAGGTGAGCGTGTCTTTCCTTCGGCTGCTCTCCGCCCCTCCACTTCTATTGGCCGCCTGCCGTGTGACGTCGCTGTGATGCCACACGAACCACCCCCTTAGAAAAGAGGCAGTTCGCCGGCCACAGCGACGTCGCTAAGCAGGTAAGTATGTGTCACGGGGACTAACGATATTGTGTGCCACGGGCAGCGATTTGCCCGTGACGCACAAACGACGGGGGCAAGTGCGATCAGCAGCGACATCGCTAGCGATGTCGCTGTGTGTAAATGGGCCTTTAGTCAATGGATTTGAAACAATTTTCATAAAACCAAATTTTGCATATTTGTGTTATTAAAAGAAAAAAAAAGAACAAGGGGAAACCACATCCACCTGCAGTGCAAGATTTGCCAATGAAACAGACACATTTGGGTCAGGAGACTCAGATATAGTCTGTGCTTGGACAGAGTTTCAAGATCCTTCTTCAGGACCCCTTAGGATGGTTGGTTTTATTCTTACACCTGATCTGGCCTTCCAGCCTCTGAGCCCCATGGCTACAGCTGGGACTACACTCAGGCTTATGCACTGGATTTCAATCTGAAACAAAACTGCAGGAAGAAGATAACATCAGGCGAACCGCTGCTCCTTTTTTTTCTTCTTTATTTCCTCTAAGACTGTAGCCATTTTTCTTACTACATTTTACAGTACGTAGGTTGTAGGGAGCTTGCCGATACGTAGAGGTTATTGCTTCACTCCCACAACAACCTCAAGTAGAGGAAATCAGAAAGAGGAAGACGTCACACACCACATTTTAGTTACAACGTTAATCACTCTGTATGTAACTTCAAAACATTTCCAAGACATTTATTAAGATGAACTCAACGTGTTTCTAAGGTCAGATGTCAGATGGGAATTCAAAATAAAGGTAAGAGTATTTCATACGTTTATTAGCCTTACTGAAACCATTGCATGAACGGAAAAGAAAATACTGCTCTAGAAATGCAGATTTATTCAGATGAGTATATGGATCTTAAGACTAGGAAGTGCACTGGTTTTACTTTTATATATATATATATATGTTGTCAGATTAAAGAGCGGAAAGTTAAGTCTCTTTTATGCCATGTTCCCACCATGAGCTTTTGGTGAGCCTATGATGTTGTAAAATTTCTGCAGCATTTTGGCACCTGTTATGTAAATTAGGCTACTTGTGGGGGTTTTTGTCTCTTTTTGGTATATTAGATTTTAAAGCTGCTTTGTTTTAATTCTTGCTGGTATTTGGCTTTGACAATTGTGCCTTTGCCTGCTAATTTTCTGCATCTAATTGCAAGTCTATAGGGAAGATCTGCATATAAAACTCAACGTACCCGCAATAGAGGTTGAGATGCTGCGGATATCAAACGCACACCGCAGGCTAGATTACGCTGAGTTAAACAAAAAAGTACAGTAGTCATGAAATTTTTATAAATTACATCTACTTTGCTGACATTGTAAGACACTGCATTTTTCACGCAGCAAAAATGTGCAGCATCAAAAACTCACCTTGAGCACACAGTCTTTCTGTCCTACTATTCCATCAGTAAAATATTCAGCATTTTCTATTTTTATTTCCCTCATATAGCTCCTTAACAACTGCCAAAATGCATAAAAATGGTGGCCATTAAGGGGACTTATTCAGTCATAAGACCTTATTCTGTTGTTATCGCAGTTTTAAATAAGGTAATAGTGCCCAATCCCCCTGCGGTCAAAAATCCCACTGTACATAACAGCTGACAATTACGGGCATCGCCCCCACCTGGTTTTGGGACCGATTGGGATCAATTAACACTTTAAATACTGCTGTAAATCACCACAGCGGTATGTAAAAGGTTAAAAGGGGGGGGACCCCCTTCTGGCTGTATCGCCCCCTCCCCCGCGATTGTAATCACGAATGCCGATTGTTGAAATTGTACCCTGGCCTGTAAGATCCAGCTATATAAGCAAAGTCTAACAGGCACAGTAAGTGAATCAGCTGTGCATGAGGCCAGTGATTGGAGTACAAAAATACTCATGTACCACAGTGGAGCTAAGTAGAAAAGTTAAAAAAAAATTAAATGGTACCAAAAAATCTTGTACTGCTCTCTATTTGATCATTCTACCTCCCAAAAATCAGAATAAGGCTACTTTCACACATCAGTTTTTTGCCATCAGGTTCAATCCGGAAAAAAACGGGTAAAACGGATCCGGTACCGCATCCGTTTTTTCCCCATAGACTTGCATTGGTACCGGATTGTACCGGATGGCTTTGCGTTGCATCCGTTTTTTTCCGGATGCGGCAAAATTAGTTAAAGCGGCGGCCGGAGGCAACGTAGCTTGCAACGTTTTTTTGTCCGGCAAAAAAAACGCATCGCGCCGGATCCGGCGCGATACGGCGTGTTTTACAATAGAAGCCTATGGACGCCGGATCCGGCGTAATGCGGTAAAAAACGGATGCGGCCGCCGGATCCGTTTTTCTAAACTGAGCATGCTCCAATGTAATTAACAAAACGGATCCCGCCAAAAAACGGACGAAAAGGATGCAAAAACGGATGCAAACCGTATCCACCGGATCCGTTTTTTAATGGATCCGGCATAACGGATCCGTTAAAAAACGGATCCGGTGGATACGGTTTTCACTTTTCTTTCAGGATCCGTTGGATCAGGAAAAAAAAGGACTGTGCCTGAATACAGAAAACTGATGTGTGAAAGTAGCCTAAGGCCCTATTCACATTTATCCTGTGCTCTCCGCTGAGCACTTGCTTCAGGGTTTCTGTGTAAATTCCACAAACGATGATTCAGATAAAATTCCTGACGGAACAAATCAATGTAATTAGGCAGATGCAGTCACTTTGGACTTCTTCTGGTCTCTGTTCCGGTGGTGTCCCATCATTATAGGCATCTTTTTAGCGCACGAGTTTGGATGACTGGAACAGATGCCGAAATTAGTCCTAAGTGTCTCCATCTGCCACATTATAATGAGCAGCTCTATCAGTGGTTTCTTCTGAATCACATTTTTGGGGGATTTGCATGGGAACCCTACATAATAGGTCAGTGTAGAACACGCTAAAAACGATCCAAAAATGTTCTGTACCCCAAAATATTACCAATAAAACCTGCAACTTATCTCACACAAAAAAAAGCTCTTCATCTGTCACTGGAAATATAGGGGGCTCCCACAGTACTGGTAGAACAAGGACAGAAGATGTGCAGAAGATGTCTCAAGTCAACAGAAGAGCAGAAGAACAGTGGACCTCTGCACTTCTGATCACGCGCAGTGTACCTCTCTGAAGCCGGGACACATACACCTGCTTCAAAGGCTGAATGATGTAAGGGAACAAAGCGGTGCACATGTGTGCGATTTGTAGAACACTGTCAATGACGATGGCACTTGTAAATCATGTTATCATGCCTAAATGGCACTCGCTAGATAAGTCATTGATAGAATAGGTAATCAATGTTATATACTAGGACAACTTAAAAGGAATCTGTCAGCAGGTTTTCGCTATGTCGCTATGTAATCTCAAGACAGTATGCAGTAAGGGTTAACACAGAGAATTCAGTGATGCCTCTCTTATCAAGGTTTGTGGTTTTGTTTATTTGTAATGTTTGTTTTAGCAGCAGGAGCTTATCTTTGCTGTGACTAGCTGGCTCCTACCATATTGTCTGGTACCCCCCCTTCTGTGATTAGCAGATCACTGTTAATGTACAATATTTATAGAGTGCCTGGTGTGGGGGGGAGACAGCTCTCTCAGCTCTGCTGTATGCAGTTGTGGACACTTAGAGCTTGGGGCCCCCGTGCAGAAAATTGTGCTTGGGCTGACCCCTTCTTCTGTGGCGACAAAGCTGCAGATATACATCTCACTACACCCGCCACTCCTGTATTATACTACATCGCTACACTCTCATATACTACACATGTAATACACTACATCACTACACCCCCATATACTACACCTATAATATGCTACATCACTAGACCCCCCCATATACTACACCTGTAACACTGTAACATACTACATTACTACACCCCTCATATACTACACCTATATTATACTACATCACTACACTCCCCATACACTACATGTGTAATATACTACATCACTACCAACCCAAAAAACTACACCTATAATATACTACATCACTACACCATCCATATACTACACCTATAATATACTACATCACTACACCCCCCATATATTACACATGTAATATACTACATAACTACACCCCCCATATACACCTATATTATACTATATCACTACACTCCCATATACTACACCTGTATTATACTACATCACTACACCCCCATATAATACACATATAATATACTACATCACTACACCTGTATTATACAACATCAACACACCCCATATACTACACCTGTAATATACTACATCACTACACCCCCATATGCTACACCTGTATTATACTACATCACTACACCCCCATATACTACACATATAATATACTACATCACTACACCTGTATTATACAACATCACCACACCCCATATACTACACCTGTAATATACTACATCACTACACCCCCATATGCTACACATGTAATATACTACATCACTAGAACCCCCATATACTACACCTGTAATATACTACATCTCTACAACCCCCATATACTACACATGTAATATACTACATAACTACACCCCCCATATACACCTATATTATACTATATCACTACACCCCCATATACTACACTTGTATTATACTACATCACTACACCCCCATATACTACACATATAATATACTACATCACTACACCTGTATTATACAACATCACCACACCCCATATACTACACCTGTAATATACTACATCACTACACCCCCATATACTACACCTGTAATATACTACATCACTACACCCCCATATGCTACACCTGTAATATACTACATCACTAGAACCCCCATATACTACACCTGTAATATACTACATCCCTACAACCCCCATATACTACACATGTAATATACTACATAACTACACCCCCCATATACACCTATATTATACTATATCACTACACCCCCATATACTACACTTGTATTATACTACATCACTACACCCCCATATGCTACACCTGTAATATACTACATCACTACACCCCCATATACTACACCTGTAATATACTACATCACTACACCCCCATATGCTACACCTGTAATATACTACATCACTAGAACCCCCATATACTACACCTGTAATATACTACATCCCTACAACCCCCATATACTACACATGTAATATACTACATAACTACACCCCCCATATACACCTATATTATACTATATCACTACACCCCCATATACTACACTTGTATTATACTACATCACTACACCCCCATATACTACACATATAATATACTACATCACTACACCTGTATTATACAACATCACCACACCCCATATACTACACCTGTAATATACTACATCACTACACCCCCATATGCTACACATGTAATATACTACATCACTAGAACCCCCATATACTACACCTGTAATATACTACATCACTACATCCCCCATATACTACACATGTAATATACTACATCACTACACCCCCCATATACTACACATGTAATATACTACATCACTACACCCCCATATACTACATCACTACACCCCCCATATACTGCACCGGTAATATTAGTCACCACTCGCCTCTCCCTCATTGTCCCCTCCTCAGGCCTCTCCGTGCAGGCCCCCGCTGTGCTGCTTGTTCTCCTCTCCTCTTGTGCTGCTGCTTCCCTCCGCACGGGGCCCCCATCGCAGCTTCTCTCCACACGGGGCCCCCGTCACTGCTTCTTTCCGCATGGGGCCCACGTCGCTGCTTCTCTCTGCACGGGGCCCCACAGCTGCACATTTCCATACCGGCACCGGCAGTACTACTTTTTCACCTAGGGAACTTTTCAAATGACACAGGCGCCTGCGCCATACTGACGACATCAGGGCGCGTGTGTGTCACAGAGAAAGTCACGGGCAGGGAACAGAGGACGAATTCCTGCGTTCTGCAGCCTACACTTTGCGGAGTTGCAGTATCACTCCCTGCCCGGCATGCTGCATGTGATTAGGGCCAATTAAGTAAATCAGGTGATGTGCATCTCTGTAATGAGGAGGGTGTGGTGTAATGACATCAACACCCTATATAAGGTGTGCCTAATTAGGCAACTTCCTTTCCTTTGGCAAAATGGGTCAGAAGAGAGCTTTGACAGGCTCTGAAAAGTCCAAAATTGGGAGATGTCTTGCAGAGGGATGCAGCAGTCTTGAAATTGCCAAACTTTTGAAGCGTGATCACCGAACAATCAAGCGTTTCATGGCAAATAGCCAACAGTGTCGCAAGAAGCGTGTTGGGCAAAAAAGGCGCAAAATAACTGCCCATGAATTGAGGAAAATCAAGCGTGAAGCTGCCAATATGCCATTTGCCACCAGTTTGGCCATATTTCAGAGCTGCAACGTTACTGGAGTATCAAAAAACCCAAGGTGTGCCATACTCAGGGACATGGCCAAGGTAAAGAAGGCTGAAAAACGACCACCTTTGAACAAGAAACATAAGATAAAACATCAAGACTGGGCCAAGAAATATCTTAAGACTGATTTTTCAAAGGTTTTATGGACTGATGAAATGAGAGTGACTCTTGATGGGCCAGATGGATGGGCCAGAGGCTGGATCAGTAAAGGGCAGAGAGCTCCACTCCGACTCAGACGCCAGCAAGGTGGAGGTGGGGTACTGGTATGGGCTGGTATCATCAAAGATGAACTTGTGGGACCTTTTCGGGTTGAGGATGGAGTGAAGCTCAGCTCCCAGACCTACTGCCAATTTCTGGAAGACAACATCTTCAAGCAGTGGTACAGGAAGAAGTCGGTATCGTTCAAGAAAAACATGATTTTCATGCAGCACAATGCTCCATCACATGCATCCAACTACTCCATAGCGTGGCTGGCCAGTAAAGGTCTAAAAGATGAAAAAATAATGACATGGCCCCCTTGTTCGCCTGATCTGAACTCCATAGAGAACCTGTGGTCACTCATAAAATGTGAGATCTACAGGGAGGGAAAACAGTCCACCTCTCGGAATAGTGTCTGGAGGCTGTAGTGGCTGCTGCACGCAATGTTGATCGTAAACAGATCAAGCAACTGACAGAATCTATGGATGGTAGGCTCTTGAGTGTCATCATCATAAAGGAAGGTGGTTATGTACCGCCTCGGGGCTCAGCTGCCACACCACACCCTTCCTCATTACAAAGATGCACATCACCTGATTTACTTAATTGGTAGTTGGCTCTCAAGCCTATACAGCTTGGAGTAGGACAACATGTATAAAAATTATCATGTGATCAAAATACTCATTTGCCTAATAATATAGCAGTAGAAGAAAAACACCAGCTCACCCACTTGGAGTTCCATAAGAATGAAAAGATTTATTTATTACATGAACAATAATCCCTGTAATATTTTTTTTACCCATCAAACTGATCCCACTTCAATTTCCTTTCTGGACCTTCAATTGACAGCTAATGCTGGTACTGATAGTGTGGATTGTGACCTATTCAGAAAGGCAACTGCAGGCAACTCCCTATTATTTGCCTTTCGTTGCCATCCACGCCATGTCATCAATAATATACCTGTGGGAGAATTCATTAGAGCCAGACGCACATGCACTTCTGAAAGCTCTTACCAGAAACAATGTGATATTGTTAAAAACAGATTAAAAAACAGGGGTTATTCCCCAAAGGTTATTGACCAAGCAAAGCTAAAATCTGAAAATAAAAACAGAGCACAATATTTGGAACAAAAATCCACTTCTTTTTCTGTGTCTGCACAAACCTCTCCCCAGGTAGTTTTTTCAACCTGTTTTAGTAGTGATTATTATCATGTCATTGATATTGTCAAGAAATTTTTACCTATCTTGCAGGTTGACAACACCTTAAAAAATATTTTGGCTAATGGCGTGAGATTTGTGTCTAAGCGTAATACTACAATAGTAAATCGCATCTCACCTAGTGACCACAATGCTCAATAAGAATATAAGTCACTGTTCACATAATTGGTTACCCACATTGGGCTCCTACAAATGTGCTCAAAAAAATTGTGGTTTATGTAGGTTCATGTTTAATACCACTAAATTTACATCTTGTGCTAATAATCGAGAATTTACCATTAAGTCCTTTATTAATTGCGGTACCGCTGCGGTGGTCTACATCATCACCTGCACGAGCTGCCACGTCCAGTATGTGGGAAATATCTTCCGTACATTACGCCGTCGCATCTCAGAGCATGTCTATGATGTAAACCATACCACTACACGGAGCTTGTCTGCCGCATCTAAACATTTTTTAAATGTGCATGCTGGCAATCTGACATCGCTCAAAGTGAATGCTGCAGAAAAAGTGATCCTCCCTAAAAGGGGTGGCGATTTGACAAAATTGTTACACCGCTGCGAAGCAAAATGGATAATTTTACTTAATAGCAGAATGCCGTATGGGCTCAATGTGAAAAATTAAATTTCAAATGTATTGTAAAAAGTCTATCCCATGTGCTACCTACTCAGTCGTGTTTCTACACATGTGATGTCATTTCTCTGTGATTTTCCCCTCCCCCTTGACCTTTTTTAAGGGCTTTTCATTTGAATGGTGTTGTCTCAGACTAAGGAGGTGATCCTCCGAAACGCGTACCTGTTTGATAATTGCCACTTGTTTTTATACATATGGAATGACCTTTTAAATCATTTTGGAATAAAGAAATTCGTTTTTTAAAATAATCTGGAACCTGGATGCTGGAAATTCCTTTCTTCATTTGCCTAATAAGTCTGCACACTGTGTATAGGGCGTAGTGCTAGCTCAGAACAAATGCACTACAACTGTACCGCCCCGCGCTCGGCTGCAGCCGAGCCGCTCGGATCCGGGCTCGTCGGTGGGTGGCTCGAGCGCCTCCGGACCCGGGGGTCACGTCGCTCTGAAGGGAAGCTGGCGCTACGTGAGGGGGGTTGGTCTTCGGTGGGGAGGTTCACGGCTGGGGCCGTGGTGTTTAGGGGTTTAAGTTCGTGACGCCACCCACAGGTTGTAGTGAGTGTAGACACCACCACTACCATTAACTAGGCTCCCGGGGACGGTGTTGTGCAGCCTGGTGTTGACCCCTTCGTGGGCATGGGGTGATGGTCCCGGGGCCCGGTGGTTGCGAGGTGCGGGCGTGTTAGTGCGGTGCGCGACACAAGGGTACTATTGTACTCACTATGACAGATACACCGGAGTCTCTGGTAAACTAAAAAGATGGTGGTTGGTGCCCGTAGCCGGCTGCGTCTGGTCCCCCACCCGGTTCGGTGGTTCCCACCTTTCTCCTGCACCTTGTTTTGTAGATTTTGACTGCCTATGCTTCAGCGATGGTAGTCCGCTCCCCGGCTTTGTGTGTGCCGGGAGAGCCTGTTTGCCCGCAGACGCTGGCCCGTGGGATCTCTCTGCCTGAGCGGTGGCTTTCTATCCCCCTTGTTGGGATGTTGTCTTCAGTCGGGACTTGGATGGGAAAGAACCTAAGGTCCAGACCCCAATCAGTGAATTCGACTCAGTCCAGTGGCTTCTGGGCCTCGTTCTGGGTCTGAGTACCCCTCCTGGTGCCCCGGTTTCCAGTCGGTTCCCCGGTTCGGTACCGGTGGGCCACTACCCTGTCCCGGTCCCTTACAGTTCCACCAGCCGTCTTCCCGACTCCTGCAGGCGGCAACCACCGTCTGCCTCCTGGCCACAGGGTATCCGGGCTACGACCCAGATCCCTGACAGACGTTTACTACTCCTCACTCCTCTCCCTCCTAACGGATCTCTGTTGTGTTTTCCCGCCTCAGGCTATCCGAACTCCTTGGTGGGTGTGGCCAACCGCCTGGCTTCGCCCCCTGGTGTGAATGTCAAGACCTGAGAGGGGTGACTCAGGGTTTTTAGGTTGGCTACTGTTACCTTGTTAGGGGACGGGTGTTTGTGCAAGGGCCTGTCTGTGACTACCTGGCTAGTCCAGGGCGTCACAGTTATATCGGTCACTAATTTTTTGGGGTTTTGTTTTTGCATGTCAGAAATGTTTATTTCTAAATTTTGTGCAGTTATATTGGTTTACCTTGTGCTAATAAACAAGTGAGATGGGAATATATTTGGTTTTTAAGTTGCCTAATAATTCTGCACAGTAATAGTTACCTGCACAAACAGATATCCTCCTAAGCCAAATCTAAAAAAAAAAACCCCACTCCAACTTCCAAAAATATTAAGCTTTAATATTTATGAGTCTTTTGGGTTGATTGAGAACATAGTTCTTGATCAAAAATAAAAAGAAATCCTCTAAAATACAACTTGCCTAATAATTCTGTACATGGTGTAAGTGATAACTGATACATCATTGGATTCAGGATCTCTTTGCCAAAATCATGATCATGTGGTAACAAATACCTGCTGACATATTCCCTTTAAATTTGTTCAAAGCAGCACAAGGCAGAAAGGGCACATCTGTGATGAAGAAATAATGGTTTTTAATAGCATTATTTTGGGGGTTGTATTAAGAAAATATGTTGAAAATCAAAAGGTACTGTAAATATAAAGCCCTCCATTCAAATCATATCAGTTTGTGCTCATTTGTCATTTTTGATCATAATAGCATTTAGTTTAAATTGTGGCTTGCCCAAAATAACAAAAACATCAATGCCTGTGTGATGTGGTTGTTTTGGTGCAGGTTGTTTGTCAATTTGTTTCAAACATACCAAAACATTAAGGCTGCAAAATGTTTTGCTGCACTTTATGGAATAGTTTATTGAGCCAAAGCGAGAAGTGGATTCCACAAGAAATATATAAAGCAAGTGTTGTGATCTTCCGGCCAACTGGTCATAAACGTCATTTGGTCCAGCTTTCTCACAGATTCCCAATGGGCTGCATTCTGGTAAATGGGCTGCAGTAATTGTCCTGTTATTTCTGCCGCTGGCCCTTTTATGCTTTTGTAGCGTTTATGCATGCAGTATTAACTACTGAACCCTGCCGTATCAGACACAATGCTGGATTATGTCCGACACTGGCCAGTGCCCTTGTCAAGATATTCTACAAGGGCAGAGATAATGCGTTTTGCCCTCTTGTCCTACTTCTGACTGTGATGTATACAGAAGTCACAATGTCTCCTATGATGTATATACAGCAATCTGTGTCTACTATGTAATGTACACAGCAGCCTTGATGTCTCATTTGTGATGTGTGTGTGTGTGTGTGTATATAGTAGTATCTACTATGTGAGGTTTATAAAGCAGTTTCGATGTCTTCTATGTGGTGTAAGTACAGCAGTCTCAGTGTATCCTATGTGATGTTTATACAGTAGTCATGGTGTCTCCTATATAATGTGTACAGCAGACCTCCCACTGTTGAGTTTTATAAACATTATGTGACCAGTGATGACCTTCCCACTTTGAGGAGACATGCATTTGTGTTCAGAACAACCTGTTGCTTCGAGAAGCTCTTTTCAAAACTTACCATTGCAAAAACTGGACTGATGCAAACCTGGAAAAGCAGTATTAGGCCCTCTTCAGATGTCAGTGCTTCGGGTACGGATGACGCCGTTTTCATATGCACTGGAATCATGGACATACGCAGACCCAAATTTACTTGTGCCCCTAGATACCACATCAAGGTGTAGCTCTCATCTGGGTCCTACTCTAATTGCTATGCCTCTCTTGTCGAAACTGAACTTTTATCTGGGCTAGAATAGAACCTGCAAAATGAAAATTAAAAACACCTGAAATAACCGGGAGCAGTATGCAGACAAAGGACATGACTCCATAATACAAACTAAAAAAATTGCTGGCACTTCCTAATCTCATAGTCTGACTGGTGCATAATGAACATGATATATCTAAAATAGCAGTTGCACTCAAAGGGAAGGAGAAATGAGAGTTACACCTTGACGTTGGGTCTGGGCACAAGTAAATTTGTCCACCTTTATTTGCTAGGTAACTCATATTTTTCACCCAAGAAATTTCATGTTTTCTTGGCAGTAATGCATATTCATAGTCCAATGTTCACAACCATCTACATGTTTTTTCTCCTTCCCTTTACTTGAGTGCAACTGCTATTTTAGATATTGTATGTCATGTTCGGTATGCACCAGTTCAGACTATAAGATTAGGAAGTGCCGTCAATTTTTCTATTTTGAATGATAACCAAGGTTCCACTGTACTTTGGGCTAGGGTAACGAGAACAATCCATTCTGGGACTGTGCTTGTTAACCAAGTTACTCGTTCAGCAAAGCAAGATTTCCCATAGGAAATAATTGCAATGCAGACAATTCGTTAAATGTCCCATACTGGTGCCCTATTGTGCCATTCCACACACGTACAAACACGCACAAACACACACAAGCACGCACAAACACACATGCACAAACATAGATTATGCTCACCTTACCTTTCGTTCCCTCGCCTATCTCCTGGAACTTGCAGTTCGCCGGTACAAGATGTGTATCGGATAACCAATGCGACCGATGCCGGACCTTCCGCACCCAGCGCGCTGACGTCAAAGGCAGGAGCTGCTTGCCTCTGATTGGCCAGCGAACTGCCTTTGAGTAGCGCCTGACAGGGGAAGTTCCTCCCTCATCGCTATGGTTACCGGATACACACCCTGTGGAGGGAGGACCTTCCCCTGTCAGCCGCTACTCAAAGGCAGCGCGCTGGCCAATCAGAGGCAAGCGGATCCTGCCTTTGACGTCAGCGCACTGGGAGCGGAAGGTCCGGCATCGGTCGCGATGGTTACCTGATACATGCAAGTTCCAGGAAGCCGGTGAGGGAACGGAAGGTAAGGTAAGGATAATATGTGTGCGTGCGTGCGTGCGTGTTTGTTTGTGTGGACTGCAAGAGCGGGATAGAGGGCAGTGGATGTATGGAACCGGAAGTGTGTGCGGTGAGTATTTTGCTCGTACAGCAAAGCTTTCTCGTAAACCAAGTTACAAATTTACAGAAAGCTTTGCTCGTTAGGCGAAATAGTCGCTAACTGGGTTACTCGTTAAGCAAGGTTCCACTGTATGTGCAAATTATATATTTTTCAGGTGGGTATGCTCTGTAACACGTCAATTGTGCTCAAATTTTTTTTTTAAAGATTGAGCATATGCACAGCAAGTTGTTTTTTATTCTTTGGAGCTTCTTTATATCACTTCAGGTTTCCAAAGTTTCAAAGCAGTTATGAGTGACCAGACCATTCTTCAGGCGGCTTCTGCTTGAAGCCAATCACTATTTTATACATACAAGTAAAACAAAATTGCTGGCAGCAAAGTTGCTGCAGAACGTGACTAATGCCCCAAAAACGTTTCAGTAAAAATACTACTGTAGTTTCCCTTAAGTGTTTTCTTCTTGAAAACTCAGTGAGTTCTGCACAGTTGAAAAGGCATTGGGTGCACAGACCATTAGACCTCATTAAAAGCCCAATTCCAGGAAGTATCAACAAATTAGCTTTATTTTAAAAAAGACATACCAAAAAAAAGAGTCAAAAAGGCAATAAAAATTCATAATAAAAAAACGCAATGATAGAAAAGTAACCTAATTTACCTAATGGTGCAGAAATTCTGTAACCTCAAAAGCCGATCACTGGAACGTAGCCTAAGAGATGGCTTGGACAGAAGCCATTGCAGCAGAATCTTGCCTGTTTAGGGGGCAGGAAAGGCATATGACCTGATATAGGTTACCAACAAGTCAATCTGCCTTAGAGCAGATGGTCTGCATGTAAAAAAATTGCAGCATACGATACTTTGATCCATATTTTGAATCAGACTCACCCATTTTAAGTCAATAGATGCGCAAAAAACAGATCACGTATCGGTCACCATCCGGATGTATTGCGTTTTTCAAACACATTTTAAATATTAACATAGGAAACTGTATTTGGCTTTTTATTTCTTAAATTGTTCTTGTAAAATTTGCATGCTATATTGATGTTACACAGGTGTATAAAATGGACATGCGGATGCCATATTGAGGTTACACAGCTGTATAAAACGGACATGCGGATGCCATATTGATGTTATACAGCTCTATAAAATGGACATGTGGATGTGTGGCGCACTTGAGGCTTCAGTCACCACAGGATACTGCACCTCACTTAAAGTGCGGTACTCGTCCTGGATCCAGAGAAGGTCGGTACCGGTTCCACACCACATAAACTCATACACACCAGGTTGGCCTCCCCACTGGGGACCGGCTAGAGTCAGGTCTTAAGACAGTCACCAAACATGGGGGGCTGCCACCCACTAGTGACAGGGAACAGGGGGAGGAGCAGCCACCAGGAGGAGTTAGGAGCAACACAACAGTTAGGGAGTTCTCCAGCAGGAGAAGAAGGGAGCGAACAATTTTACCAGTGGTTCTGGTGGGACGCAGGAGTCAATACGGTCATCGAGGGGAGAGCTTCATTGCTCTCTCGGGACCGGCACAAAGCAGGGTGCAGAATCCTAGGGTGGAACAGACTTCACGTTGTATCACCAATATCTTCAGGAAAGGGGGATTGTATGTCCCTCTGGCCACCACAGTGCCCAGAGCACAGTGCTACATAGACTCTAGAGTTGTGATCTAAGTCAGGCCCCACCACGGGCCCGCAGCACCTGCATACGGGACGGAAACAAACACTTTTCAAGAACCGGGGTTCCCAAGCAGCTTCAGGCCACGGGGATCCATCTCTAAAGGCGCAAGGAGGAAGGGCCCACCATCCACTGTACCGGTTCTGACCTCCAACGGATCCGGGATTGACTGGGGCCCATCACAGCAGTGACCGGTATCTCCCGCGAACTAGAACTGTGAGTAAAGAAATCTTGAAACCGCAGAGACTGTGTCCGTCTGCCCTTGCCGGCGCCCTACGCTTTGGCGCCAGCCATTAATACTCCCCTCTTCATCCTCCCCGGGGCCTGCTCCACCTGTGGGGAGCAGATCCATCTTTGCTGCTAGAAACATCAGCCCTGGAGGACAGCGACAGCAGCAGAGGCTAATTCCTGGCCACATACCACAGGTGGCGTCAAGAAACAAACATCCTTCTTCATCATCCCCTTTACTGTACGCCTCAGGGCCACGAAGCCAGACAATGCCACCCGTGACATCCCCAGAGCCGACGTCACCGGCCTGGCGACGAGTAACGGTTAACCCTTTGCCCTGTGGGTGCTGCAGATGCCATATTAATGTTATACAGATGTAAAAAACAGACATGCAGATGCCATATTGATGTTATACAGCTGTATAAAACGGACATGGAGATGCCATGCAAATGACTATATGGATGAAAAAAAATACTCTCTTTTTACTGGATGAAAAATAGATGATTATGTATACAACTAGAAGGTGTCCCGATTCTAACGTATCGGGTAGTCTAGAATGTGTATGTAGGTTAGCAGACTGAATAATAAGGTAATGAATAGACTGGATGGGTTTGGTGTAATTTAGTATTCTTTTAATTTATTGGTTTTAAAATGACAAACAACAGAAGGAACAGTTTTAATAGATGAGTCTAATGTTTAATGATGTCCATGGCTTGTAATGAAAGAAGGCCATGAACAGTGTAAAGTTAAGTAAAAATATGCTGATGCTGTGATGTGGCCCAATGCTGGTATGTGCCCCCATCGTGGTGCAGCCACCATCCTGACATGTGCCCCCATCCTGCGGGGTAATGTGTGCGGGGGGCAGAGTGCGGGGTGGGTGGAGCCGAGCGGGGCCATGGCGCTGAGGACGTCAGTGCCGGGGACGGCATGGCTAGGGACAGGTAACTATCCAGGTGTGTGTGTGTGTGTGTGTGTGTGTGTATGTGTGTGTTCAGGCGCTTTCACACTTGCGTTCAGCGCAATCCGCCGCTATGGAGAATAGCACAGTCCGTTAACGCACTGTGCTATTCTCCATAGACTTGTATTGACGACGCACTGTAACGCAAGTGTCTGCGTTGCATCCTCTAGAGGACGCTGCGTTGTTAATTTGATGCAGCGTCGGGCGGAGGGAACACTGCATGTAGCGTTTTTTGGGTCGTTAAAATATCGCACCTTGACAGATTCTGTTAGAATCCGCCAAGGTGTCTAATGATTGTCTATGGGGGCGAATTCTGCCGCAATGCACTAAGCGGCGAAATACGCTGACGGATCCCGTCACGTTCTACTGCGCATGCTCAGCATGTCCAGCAGAATGATGTAAATCCTTTAAAATTACTCCTGGTCTCCCCCCCCCCTCCCTCCACCCCTCTCTCATACTCACCGATCACCGGCGCGGCGCTGCATGGCTGTCACACTGCTCTGGCGGCTTCTCCTGCTTTTGAAAATGCCAGCCGCTCATTATTCAATCTTGTATTCCCTGCTTCCCCTGCCCACCGGCACCTATGATTGGTTGCAGTCAGTCTTGCCCCCACGCTGAGTGACAGCTGTCTCACTGCAACCAATCATAGCCGCCGGTGGGCGGGTCTATATCGTGCGGTACAATAAATAAATCATTTAAAAAAAACCTGCGGTCCCCCCCAATTTTGATACCAGCCAAGATAAAGCCACACGGCTGAAAGCTGGTATTGTCAGGATGAGGAGCGCCACGTTATGGGGAGCCCGCCAGCCTAACAATGTCAGCCAGCAGCCGCCCGAAATTGCCGCATCCATTAGATGCGACAGTCCCGGGACTCTACCCGGCTCATCCTGAATTGCCCTGGTGCGATGGCAATCAGGGTAATAAGGAGTTAAATGGCAGCTTATAGCTGCCACTAAGTCCTAGGTTAATCATGGCAGGCGTCTCCCCGAGATAGAGCGGTAGTGCCTGCGTGTGTGCGGGGATGATAGGAGCAGTGGTGCCTGCGTGTGTGTGGGGATGATGAGTGCAGTAGTGCCGGGGTGTGTGTTCAGTGTATACATGCGGGGGACGGAGTGCGGGGCGAGGAGGAGCCGAGCCTGGCCATGGCGCTGAGGACGTCAGTGCTGGGGACTGCATGGCTGGGGACAGGTGACTGTGTGTGTGTGTGTGTTAAGTGTACAGTATACATGCGGAGGGCGGAGTGCAGGGGGGGTGGAGCCGAGTTACGCCGGTAACCATGGTACACAATTGGGTAACTATGCAAAGCGCTTTGCTTAGTTCCCCGATGTGCACCATGGTTACCAGCATACGCCGTCTCCCAGCACGATCCCAGCAACGCAAGGGTAAGTCTCGGCTGGGTAGCCGGTGTGGGCTCCCGGGAGTGCAGCAGTCACCTGGGAGTCAGGGCTCCGTGCGGGTGCGGGGAAAGGTGTCGGGCGTCGTCCTGTCACGCCGTAGTTCGTGCTGTTCACTTAGCTGAGCCGTTGGTTGCAGGCTCTTTAGCGCACGCGCTGTGGCGATGGTTGTCACTGTAATTACGTCATTTTGGAGCAAGACAGACAGACAGAATAAGGCAATTATATATATAGATAATCAAAATCTGGCCTTAGACATGGTATTAAAATGCAGTGTGTAAGCAGTTATATTAATTTCTGCCCCAGATAAAGTAGAGATTATCTACAACTCTGCTCTAAAGAATTGAACTATGATGGTAAATGTGTGGTTCTCCTGTTAGCTTACTTTACAGTTTCATGTACCTGTGTATACACTGGTGGACATAGACAGAAAAGGGCCTGTGTGCAAGAACAGTATATGGGCCCTTTGCAGTCCAGCAGCTCATTAAAATGCATAAATCCATCTGCTGTGGAGGTAGAAATGGACCCCCGTTACCTCTTGGGCAAGCGTGCGGCTGCACAGGCTGCACCAATGATATGTCCATCCCTGTGTGTATAGGATCCTGCGTGTGGGTTTTATTGTGCATAGCGCAGAAAGAGTGTTTCAAAAATTTAACACAATGCACAGCAATGTCAAAACAATATTGCTGTGCACATGTTCAGTCTTTTGTTATACACAGCGTGTATAGATCACATTATTAGCCAGCTTGCTAAGACTAGTTCAACACATTCGGCTTTTCGCCGGTTTGCCGGATTCGGCGCACGCCAGTACAGTGTATACAGTACAATGGCAGCGTGACAAGCTCTGGTCACATGCTGTCATGTGACTGGAGCATGTGACCCAGAGGTTGCAGCGCTGTCATTGTACTGTATACACTGTACTGGCGTGCGCCGAATCCGGCAAACCGGCGAAAAGCCGAATGTGTGAAACCGGCTTAAAAAGGACTTTTCACCAATTCAAGTGGCCACTTTTTGCTTTCATTTTATTTCTGTGGCTCCCCTGAGTACTGTTTGGGGTTTTTTTTCATTTTGATTTATCCACCCTATGGTGTCAGAGATAAGTGCCTTTTTAGTTACTACTACTTTTTATAAACTTTATCCAATGGGGTGTGGCTCACAGGATTTTCTGGAGGTGTGTCTTTTGGCTGAACTATATTATTACCCTGTGGGACACACTCCTTTGGAAAGATCCTAAAAATTTTGCAGTAAATTATAAGGCAGTTGTTTTTGGAACTGTTTGACGGATTTACCCCTTCTCTACATATGACATAATATTAGGTCTTATTGTCGTATACTCTAATGCACTCTCAAATTTACAGTACAGACCATAAGTTTGGACACACCTTCTCATTCAAAGAGTTTTCTTTATTTTCATGACTCTAAAAATTGTACATTCACATTGAAGACATCAAAACTATGAATTAACACATGTGGAATGAAATACATAACAAAAAAGTGTGAAACATCTGAAAATATGTCTTATATTCTAGGTTCTTCAAAGTAGCCACCTTTTGCTTTGATTACTGCTTTGCACACTCTTGGCATTCTCTTGATGAGCTTCAAGAGGTAGTCACCGGAAATGGTCTTCCAACAGTCTTGAAGGAGTTCCCAGAGATGCTTAGCACTTGTTGGCCCTTTTGCCTTCACTCTGCGGTCCAGCTCACCCCAAACCATCTCGATTGGGTTCAGGTCTGATGACTGTGGAGACCAGGTCATCTGGCGTAGCACCCCATCACTCTCCTTCTTAGTCAAATAGCCCTTACACAGCCTGGAGGTGTGTTTGGGGTCATTGTCCTGTTGAAAAATAAATGATGGTCTAACTAAACGCAAACCAGATGGAATAGCATGCCGCTGCAAGATGCTGTGGTAGCCATGCTGGTTCTGTATGCCTTCAATTTTGAATAAATCCCCAACAGTGTCACCAGCAAAGCACCCCCACACCATCACACCTTCTCCTCCATGCTTCACGGTGGGAACCAGGCTTGCAGAGTCCATCCGTTCACCTTTTCTACAAAGACAAGGTGGTTGGATGCAAAGATGTCAAATTTGGACTCATCAGACCAAAGCACAGATTTCCACTGGTCTAATGTCCATTCCTTGTGTTCTTTAGCCCAAACAAGTCTCTTCTGCTTGTTGCCTGTCCTTAGCAGTGGTTTCGTAGCAGCTATTTTACCATGAAGACCTGCTGCACAAAGTCTCCTCTTAATAGTTGTTCTAGAGATGAGAAAGTGTGTCCAAACTTTTGGTCTGTACTGTATGCTACAAAATATTTGGGGTAAACAAAGCTGAGTGATTACAGGGAAACAAGTTACATTCAAAGGGTACAGTTCCATTTGTGCATAGCTTCCAAAGTGACAGCATCGGAAGCGATATGCTAATGACCCTCTGCTGCGAATGTCAGCTCAGGGTCATGCGACTGTGATGCGATCTTGCGAGAAGAGGGTGGGAGCACTTTCTCCCCATCTCCTCCGCTGCC
The DNA here is from genome assembly GCF_048569485.1 of Anomaloglossus baeobatrachus. Taxonomy (NCBI): domain Eukaryota; kingdom Metazoa; phylum Chordata; class Amphibia; order Anura; family Aromobatidae; genus Anomaloglossus; species Anomaloglossus baeobatrachus. The sequence continues at coordinate 107,856,632 of NC_134359.1, forward strand.
TGTCTCTGCATACATCGCACTGTGGTCAGATGACATGTGAGTGCAGTGCAATGTTTCATACGCTCCCATAGATATGTATGGGGGTGTGTGAGCCGAGAATCGCTGCCAAATGTAGCATGCTGCGATTCATTTCTCAGGCCGATATGCAAGAGAAATCAGTCGCAGATGGACGCTGACCCATAGTTTTGCATTGGTGCAAGTGCAATTCGATGTTTTATCGGATTGTACTCGTCCATGCAAAACGCAAGTGGAACCGTACCCAAACAGGTATACTACATGGACCTTTGAGAAAAGTGTTTTGGATAAGGGATCTGTTATCATGGTAGGACATGAGACCATTATTGGCTTGAAAAAACCCGGGGAAGGGTCAGGGCTCTTGGTGATCTGGAAAAACATGCTATCTGCTTGTTAACAATGGACAAGGGTGTCTGTTGCCCATAGGCCAACATATCCTCAAGTCAGCAATAGGGATTGAGTATCCTCTTTGCATAATTCTGGCTTGCCTAAAAAATAAAAATGTCGTGCTTAAACAGTAAATTTAAGTATAGAGAGAAACTGAGCAAAAATGAAAATGTTGTGCGTGGGTACGGCAAGGCATGTACTAAGCACAGGCCTGAATGAGACGACATATATTAGTATGGAAACCACAAGATGGTGTGATTTTTGTTAGGCTCCACATGAATCAGACTCGCAATACCCCAGTGTCTGAGAAAATAGAGTCTACGTTTTTCTCACCTCATATTCTGAGTACTGATACGCGTGCTGCACATACTGCTAACAGGTCTTGTAGATGAGATGGATCAAGTGAACTTCTGCAAAGCTCCATGATCTGACCGATTACATGCAAAATATATACTATGCTGTTAGTTAGCTCTGTGTTGGTGGAAATGGCTTAGATTTTATCAATTGTGCAAAGTATTCATGGAATCAGCACGAGTGTGAATATGACTCAAGTATTGTTCAGCCTGCAAAACCACAAATAGGTTGTTGAGGTAAAAAATATAAAGTATTGCAATTAAAGGCAGCTATGACTTGGTGGCAAGGGCGTACCAGCCATAGCGGTAGACCACGCGACCGCTATGGGAACCCTCCCCCTGCCTGTCATCGTGTCGATACAGTAAACAGTTGAATGTGGGGCTGGCACTCAAAAATGGGGCATGTCATGCAGGAAGAGAGGAACGTGGCCAATTAACACTTCTCCCATCAGACTGATGAGTGGGCTTACTGGCTGGTGTCACTGTCCTCCTGCATGGTGTGCCCCAATGGTGAGTGGTCATCTGTAAAGTTAAAGGGAATCTGTCCCCAAGTTTTTGCCACCTAATCTGAGAGCAGCATAATGTAGAAGCAGAGACCCTGATTTCAGCGATGTGTCACTTACTGAGCTGCTTAGTGTACTTTTGATAAAATCACTCTTCCATCAGCAGTAGATTATCGTTAGAGGACTACTTGGCATGCTGCTAGGTAGTCCAGCATATTCCTGAGCTCTGTATAAGGCCGGGGCCACACAGGGCACTGGTGCGATGCTCGCATGACACTCAGCTCACGCTGGCAGCACAGCAGGAGCCGAGTGTCATGCTTGTATCCCTGCAACTGAGGTCCGACTGTGCGATCGGACCTCAGCTGCGGGGGGCTGGCCAGCTCTGCGGAGGGGCGGGCCAGCGCTGAGGAGGGGCGGGCTGACACTGAGGATGTGAGGGAGGGATTTAACTCCCTCTCTCCTCTGTAGCCGGCTATTGCCATTCTCGCACTGCACTGGCAGTACACCGGTGTACCGCAAGTGCAGTGTGATTTTTCTCTCGCCCCATTCACTTGAATGGGTGCGAGAGAGAAGAGTCTCGCATTACACCTGCAGCATGCTGCGATTGTTTTCTCGGTCAGATTAGGGCTGAGAAAATAATCGCTCATGTGTGCTGGCACACAGGTTAATATTGGTCCAAGCGGAATGCGATTTTTTTTATCGCACTCCACTAGCACCGATTTTCTCGCCGTGTGGCTTAGGCCTAACTGCTAGATCTGCAGCAGAGAAAACATTGATTTTATCAAAATGTCAGTAAGTGACATATTGGTGAAATCAGGGTTTCTGTCTTTACACTATGCTACTCTCAGATGGAAGAGCAAAAACCTGGTGACAGATTCCCTTTAAGGGGCCCGGCCACACAGCACACCAGGGACAAGAGTGGAGGTAGCGAAGAATGACAGGGTGTCTTCTGCTTCCTGCACTGTTCCATTCTAACTCTGGGAATCCCAGCAGCATCATGTGAAAAAGTAGAGGACAGCAGGAACAGAGGCCTTTTATCAGTCTTGTCTGTGCTGTGTCCTCCTCCTCATTGGTTTCTGCAGCCCTTTTTTAGCTGATTTCTGAACTGTGTTTCTGACCTCCTCTACCTCTAGCCTGAGATGGGGGAGAGCTACGCATAGAACCTGCAGGGTAAAGGGACTGCATGATATTTCTATCATGGATTAGTGTCTGTGTGGGTCTCCATGTTTATGTATGTATATGTGTGTGTGTGGCGCCCCAGGACCTGGTCGCCACAACAGCATTGCCCTCCCAGAAGGGTTAATGCTGAGCCTGGAGGTAATTGGGAGATCTATTGGCCAGTAAGTTAACACTCAACACAGTTCTCCCTCCGGCCAGCAGGGGGAGCTCTGAACCTGGAACTTCAGGGAGCATTCCTTAAGTCTGGCTTGAAGGAGGAAGTGGTAGTTAGTCTGGACACAGGAGTGAAAGAGTGCAGACGCAGAGTAGTGCTGCCTTGTAAACTGGGGCCTAGAGCTGGGATAGCTTGGCCCAGTGAAGCAAGGGGAGCAGAGAGGCACAGCAGAGACTCGGACATCGGAGTCTGTAGTTGCCAGGGCATAAAATCCATCCCTGGTAGCTGAATCCGGAGGGCAGGAGAGCTGTAAGCCCCCTGTCCCAGAAGCAATCTGAAGGTACAACTGCATCCCAAGGGCCTGGTGTGGGCTCCAGCAGAGAAGCACCAGAGAGGGCCTGCGCAGTCTACCACACAGAAAAGGGGACGAACAACAAGTCCCAGCAGCAAGAGGGCAATTGCGAACCCAAAGTGCAGTGTCCTAAAACAGCAGAGAAAGATTAAGGAGTAGGCCTCATACTCAACTGGCCAAAGATCACCCCAGGCACTTCCAGGCCGGCCGGATCATCTTTACCATCTGTGACGGTCTCCCTGGACTAAGTTTCTGCCGAGTAAAAGAGGAGAAGGTAAAGAGACTACTGTTTGTGCCTGTTTCTTTCATTGCTTGTCGGCCCTGCACCGTGTTAGTCACGCAGCACCATAGACTTCCACAAACACCAACTGTGCCCCGGGCATTGCTCCACCTGTGGGGAGCAGTACCACCATTGCTGCCATAACACTATCCCGGAGGCCTCATACCGCAGCGGCGGCTTAATAGCCGCATACCACAGGTGGCGTCACGAACACAAACATTAAAGTCATCAGCCACATATTCAACTGACACCCACCAGGGCCACGGAGCCGGGCCCAGCCACCACTGACTACCACCGGACTAGTCCGGCCCGGCACCGGGTGTCCCATAGCCCTGGGGTGGGCGAGTCAACTTTTGGCGTCACGAACAGGATTTCGTGCCCGGTCACACCGGGTACTGTGCGCCTGAAGAACTGTGTAAAAGACTGTGTACTGGTTGTAAATTGCCGCCGCCATTAGCCGCGCCGAGCGCAGGAAGAAGGGGGGCGTGCCTGACAAAGAGCGCGAAGGGAGCGCGCCATCAGAGCAGAGCGCTGTTAACCCCGCGCGACCCGGAAGAAAATTTGAAAAGTGAACGGAGCCTGGTAAGGTTCACTAAGGGGGAGGAAGATGTCCGACTCCGAGGGAGAGCAGGTGGCTGCCATCGCCCAGGGCGCCGCAGCACCGGCCGAAGTAGTCCCAGTCGCCGTCGCCCCAGCCCCCACTGTAGCGCCGGTAATGCCGATCACCATGCCGTACATACCAGGAGCAGAATGGCTGCCGCAGTACTCCGGGGAGTCCCATACCTTGAGTGACTTCAGAGAAAGCCTGCACAGCTTGTTCCGGGTGTATCCTCTGACTGAGAGCCAGAAGGTGGGCATATTAATGGGACAGCTAGCCGGCGCAGCCCAGCGTGAAGCGAAGTCCTGGCCTGATACAGATAAAGGGACAGCAGCCCAGATACTGGCCAAGCTAAAGAGTACTTTTGACACCCGCACCGCAGCAGAGATAAAGATGAGATTCTTTGGGTGCAAGCAACGGGCCACAGACAGCCTAAGGGACTATGCCTTAAACTTGCAGGAGGCCCTGAAAGCAGTTAAACAGGTGGACCCAGAGAGTGTACGTGAAGAAGACAAACTCCTAACTGAGCAGTTCATAGAGGGGCTCCTGTCAGATGCCCACAGGACCCAGCTGCGTATCCTGGTCCTGCAGAACCCTGCTCTGGACTTTGCCAAGTTTAAGGACCAGGCCATCAGGGTACTGAGAGAATCTACACCGAATGACCCAGTACCCCTCCGGCCTCTTGCTATCACGTACCCCGGGGTGGTGCCTGCAACACGAGCCACTGCAGGGGCTGAGGCGCAGTCCCTGGATAAGGATCCCACTGCGGAGCTCAGACAGCAGTTCCAGGAGCTGACCAAGACTGTGGCTGCCCTTGCCAAGACCGTGCAGTCTCTACAAATGACCCCCTCGCCTGCAAAAATCGAGTTGGCCTCCAGCCCAGAAGACGTCCCATGGATGCGACAGAGGAGGATTCCGCCGACCCGAGGCAGAGACACAGACCGGTATGATTCAACAGGACAACCGATCTGCCGCCACTGCAACCAGGCGGGCCACATTGCACGACGCTGTCCTTTAAACGGGCTGAGCCTGGGGCCAGGAGCCAACCCCCAGGTGTGAGGAAGCCCGGCTCAAACCCCAGCCGCAGCAAGTATGTGGGAGGACGACCGGTCCTTCCCATTGTGCTGGATGGGATCCCTTTGAATGCCCTCCTGGATACGGGGTCCCAGGTAACAACCATCCCCCACAAACTGTACAAAAGATATTGGGCTGATTCAGACATTGACCATGGCCCAGATGATGATTTAACGATTGTGGCCAGTAATGGTCAGCCCTTACCTCAAATTGGGTACAAAGAAGTAACCATTAAAGTGGGGCGGGTGGAATTGCCATGTCAGGGGATGATAATTGTAGATATTGATCGCAAAGAATCTGACCCACTGCTAACCCTTGGTACAAATGTGATAGAAAATTGTATTGCCGAAGTGATAATTTTGTTGCAACAGGCGTCTGAAACTGCCAGCTCCGGGCAGCAGCGTGCCCTACAGAGGGAGATCAGAGCCCTGATGAGGAGGCAGCAAGTAGAGCTAGCCGGAGGAGAAATTGGCAGTGTGAGGGTAAGTGAACCCCTCCCCATTGTAATACCCCCAAGAAGTGAAATGTTGATATGGTGTCGGGCAGCAATAGGCCTCAAGGGTCAGGATTACCATGCCTTGGTAGAACCAGTGTATTCAGACAGTAGGCCTGGAGTCCTGATAGCCAGAGGGGTAGCGGACGTCCGCAAGGGGAGAGTGCCCGTCCGTGTCCTGAATTGTGGGGAGGAGGAGGCCAAATTGCCCCGGTACGCCACTGTAGCAAAACTGTACACTGTCAGTAACAATACCATTAAAGCAGTGGAACCCTTGATCCCGTCCGACCAGGCGGAAGACAATGGCTCCAAGGGGCAGCCGGAAGACTGGTGCCAAAAATTACATGTAGGCACCGACTCCACCCCCTCGCACCAAAAGCATGGGGTTTACCGGGTGGTACAGGAGTACGAGCGGGTCTTCAGCAAACACCCCCTAGATTTTGGGCAGGTGAAAGGGGTTAAACATCAAATCCCCACGGGTGATCATCATCCCATTAAAGAGAGATACCGCCCTGTACCCCCCGCACAGTATCAGTGTGCCAAGGAAATGTTACGGGAAATGAAGGAGGCTGGGGTTATCAGAGATAGTTGTAGCCCCTGGGCAGCTCCACTAGTGCTCGTAAAGAAAAAAGATGGTACAATGAGAATGTGTGTAGATTACAGGCAAATTAACCGCATTACACATAAAGATGCTTATCCACTGCCCAGAATAGAGGAGTCACTAACAGCCTTAAAGTCAGCTAACTATTTCTCCACCTTGGATCTCACCAGTGGGTATTGGCAGGTTCCCGTGGCAGAGGCGGACAAGGAGAAGACTGCATTCACGACACCAATGGGCCTCTGTGAGTTCAATTGTATGCCATTCGGGCTCTGCAACGCCCCAGGGACATTCCAAAGGTTGATGGAGTGCTGCTTGGGCCACCACAACTTTGAAACCGTGCTGTTGTACCTGGATGACGTAATAGTCTACTCCAAGACTTATGAGGACCACCTAAAGCACTTAGCAGAAGTGTTTGAATCCTTGTCGAAATATGGCCTGAAGATCAAGCCGTCCAAATGTCACCTCTTGAAGCCAAAGGTACAGTACCTGGGTCATGTGGTCAGCGCAGAAGGTGTGGCACCTGATCCGGAGAAAGTCACTGTAATCAAGGACTGGCCAAGACCCACCACAGTGAAGGAGGTGCGGCAGTTCCTTGGACTGGTGGGCTACTACCGAAGGTTCATTGATGGTTTCACCAAGATAGCAGCGCCCCTTCAAGATCTCCTGGTGGGCCAGCCAAAGCAGGCTAAGAAGCAGAGCCCTCCATTTGAATGGAGCAGCCAACTGGAAACATCCTTTGTCCGGCTGAAAGGGGCTCTCACGGGAGAAGAAATTCTGGCCTACCCTGACTACAGCCAACCGTTTGTACTGTATACAGACGCCAGCAACGTGGGACTGGGAGCAGTTCTGTCCCAGTTACAGGGAGGCAGAGAGAGGGTGATAGCGTACGCCAGTAGGAAGCTTCGGCCCACAGAAAGGAATCCAGAAAACTACAGTTCCTTCAAGCTGGAGTTCCTCGCTATTGTTTGGGCAGTGACTGAACGCTTCAAGCACTATCTGGCATCGGCCAAGTTCACCATCTTCACGGACAACAATCCGTTGACACACCTGGCAACAGCCAAGTTAGGTGCGATGGAACAGCGATGGATGGCCCGGCTGTCTAACTTTGACTTTACCATCAAGTATCGGGCTGGCAAGAAGAATAACAATGCTGATGCGCTGTCCAGAATGCCTCACTTGCCCGAGTCTGGAGAAGACATGGATGAACTCGAAGAGATAGAGTTACCGGCTTTCCATCACCAAGGTGTGTCCCAGTGTGAGCATGCTGTGGGAGTGAAGCGCTCAAGCCAGCACGGGGTGTCGGTCAACCCCTTACTCCACCATAATTGGGAAGAAACACAGAACGGTGACCCGGCCGTGCGATTGGTCAAAGAGAAGCTAGCGCAAGCTGAGACCCATCTTGGCCCAGACGCTCCAGAGGAAGCCCAGCAGCTGTGGAAGGAGAGGGGACGACTGTTCACCTACCAAGGCAAGCTCTGCAAGAGATATGTCAACTATCGAACAAATGAACTTGTCTGGCAGATAGTGGTTCCGCAGAGAGATGCTCCAATGGTCCTAGCAGCGTATCATGATAACGCAGGACACTTCGGGTGGAAGAAGTTGGAGGCCCTACTCCGTGATCGGTTCTATTGGGTGCACATGAGGAAGATGATCGAGAAGTGGTGCCGAGACTGTGGCCCGTGTAACCTGAGGCGGAAAGACGATGCCAGCCAAAGGTCTCCCCTACAGCCAATTGTCACAAAGCAGCCCCTGGAGTTGGTGGCCCTGGACCACGTGAAGTTAACACCAAGCCGGTCAGGCTATGTGTACGCCCTCACCATTGTGGACCATTACTCTCGTTTCCTGGTAGTAGTGCCTGTGAAGGACCAGACAGCCAGGACAGCAGCTAGAGCGTTCCAGGCATCCTTCTGTCGACCTCACGGCTATCCGGAAAGGGTACTGACTGATCAGGGTCCTGCATTCGAGGCTGAAGTGTTCCAAGAGTTCTGTAACATGTACGGTTGTAAGAAAATCCGAACCACACCGTACCACCCCCAAACCAATGGACTGTGCGAGAAAATGAACCATGTGGTTATTGATATGCTGAAGACCCTACCGCTGGAGGAAAGGAACCAATGGCCAGAAAAGTTGCCAGATCTGGTAGACCTGTACAACCACATCCCAGTGAATTCGACCAACTGCAGCCCCGCTTACCTGATGCGAGCCAGACCAGGCAAGTTGCCTGTAGACTTTGAGATGGGGACTGTGTCGCCTGAGGCGGTTCAAGAAATAGAGGATTGGGATACAGAACGGCAGCAGCGGTACCGTAAGGTCCAGGAGTGCGTAGAGAGGAGCCTGTCTCAAGCAAGAACGAGACAAGAACAGCATTACAATCAAACAGCCCCAGCAACTCCCTTAGCACCTGGAGGACAAGTCCTCAAGAAGAAGCGGAAGACGCATAAATTGGATGATCAGTGGGAAAACGAGCCCTACACCATTATCCCCTCCAACTTTGACAATAGTAAGGTATGCCTCATAAGCAAAGATGAAGGCAAGACCTATCAAGCGATTTCCCGAGACCGCCTGAAAGCGTGCCCTGAACGGTGCAGAATCCAAAGAGAAATGGAAGGAGTACAAGGAAGTCCCCAAAGTCAAGAGAAAGAAGGGGAGATGATTCAAACCATCCTTGGAAAGTTCCCCAAAACTTGGACCCGAATAAACAATGCCATAGTGGTACCAGTTTTGACGTTTCCGCAGTTGGTCGAGCCAGAAACAGAAAAGGTTCCGGATCCACCTAAAGAATCGTCCGCTCCAGCACGAGATGACACGCCAGCAGTGGAACAGGAGGATCAACCCCCTGTCAGTGGTGAACCTGTCATACCCTTGGCGACTCTTAGATCACAAAGGCAACCATCACGCTTACCTATGGGGGTTAGGCCCACCTGTAGTGCTGAGATAGAAGACGCACCACGTAGTCAGGGGCAAACACCAGAGCTACGTAGGTCCCAGCGCAGCACTCGGGGACAACCCCCTCTAAGGTATAGGGAGTCAACTGTATAAGGGAAAGAGTACTTATTAGGATGTAAATAGTTATGCAAAATGTCTGTCATGTTGTGTACAAAATGTTTTCTTTTTCTTTGATTGCGAAAATGGACAATTGGGCCACTGGACTATGGGTGGCCAACACCTAAATTGTTCATAGTTAGCACCAGTGTGCTCAACACCCCTGAAGAAAAACCCGTCCGGCGTGCATAGAGTGGGGTCATCAATGCTCTGACGCACGCCCAGAGCCTACGTTGGGGGTTTGAACGCGGCGGGTCCCCCATGGAGCAGTGTAATGGACACCCGGCAGGGAGCCACACTGGACTCTTATAGTAATGTTTAAGGTTGTAACGTTAAAGTAATTGCGCCTCCCATAATGGGATGAAATGTTCTAACATGTCATGTTTGTCTCTACAGTCCGGGAGTACTGAATTTAACTAAGGGGGAGTGTGGCGCCCCAGGACCTGGTCGCCACAACAGCATTGCCCTCCCAGAAGGGTTAATGCTGAGCCTGGAGGTAATTGGGAGATCTATTGGCCAGTAAGTTAACACTCAACACAGTTCTCCCTCCGGCCAGCAGGGGGAGCTCTGAACCTGGAACTTCAGGGAGCATTCCTTAAGTCTGGCTGGAAGGAGGAAGTGGTAGTTAGTCTGGACACAGGAGTGAAAGAGTGCAGACGCAGAGTAGTGCTGCCTTGTAAACTGGGGCCTAGAGCTGGGATAGCTTGGCCCAGTGAAGCAAGGGGAGCAGAGAGGCACAGCAGGGACTCGGACATCGGAGTCTGTAGTTGCCAGGGCATAAAATCCATCCCTGGTAGCTGAATCCGGAGGGCAGGAGAGCTGTAAGCCCCCTGTCCCAGAAGCAATCTGAAGGTACAACTGCATCCCAAGGGCCTGGTGTGGGCTCCAGCAGAGAAGCACCAGAGAGGGCCTGCGCAGTCTACCACACAGAAAAGGGGACGAACAACAAGTCCCAGCAGCAAGAGGGCAATTGCGAACCCAAAGTGCAGTGTCCTAAAACAGCAGAGAAAGATTAAGGAGTAGGCCTCATACTCAACTGGCCAAAGATCACCCCAGGCACTTCCAGGCCGGCCGGATCATCTTTACCATCTGTGACGGTCTCCCTGGACTAAGTTTCTGCCGAGTAAAAGAGGAGAAGGTAAAGAGACTACTGTTTGTGCCTGTTTCTTTCATTGCTTGTCGGCCCTGCACCGTGTTAGTCACGCAGCACCATAGACTTCCACAAACACCAACTGTGCCCCGGGCATTGCTCCACCTGTGGGGAGCAGTACCACCATTGCTGCCATAACACTATCCCGGAGGCCTCATACCGCAGCGGCGGCTTAATAGCCGCATACCACAGGTGGCGTCACGAACACAAACATTAAAGTCATCAGCCACATATTCAACTGACACCCACCAGGGCCACGGAGCCGGGCCCAGCCACCACTGACTACCACCGGACTAGTCCGGCCCGGCACCGGGTGTCCCATAGCCCTGGGGTGGGCGAGTCATGTGTCTTTGTATGTGTTGTATATGTGAGTATCTATGCACTACTCACAAAAAGTTAGAGATATTTGGTTTTCTGGTGAAATTTCCAGATATCAAAATGCGCTCTAACCTTTTCAGGTGAACCTAATGTGACCTTCTGTAAACGTTTGGATGCATATCTCCAATTGATCAATGTTTCTGTACTTTTTGCAGAACTTGCTGTTCTCTAACAAGGATCTTAATGGCAAAATTCCAAACAGGTGTTGTATTCATGAATCACTCAATAAATTTCAGGGTTCAATTAAAAATGGTGTTTAAACAGTCCTCCTCATCATGCTGTTCACAGTTTAACATCATGAGCCCAAGATGACACCTAACAATCAACCATACCGCACCATTGTGAGGCTTCAAGCAGGATGTTCTCAGAAGGAAGTGGCCACTGAGCTATAGAGTGTCACATCCCACACTGATGACCGTTTCATTGTGAACATTGCCCTTCGGAAACCTGATGATGAATGCCACACAACTCCAGGCACATTTAATGGAGGCAAGCGGCACAAGTGTCACGTTAGATCATTTGAAACCATTTACTTCAACGTGGTGTGTGTGCTAGATGACCCGCATGGGCCAGGGAGCATCTACACTGGAAAAGTGACCAGTGGCATCAGTTCTGTTCACTGAGGAAAGTTATTTTATGCTGAGCAGAAATGATGGTCAACAGCGATACTGAATACATCAAGGAGAGTGTTATACATCAGCCACCATTGTCCCCTTTAGTGGTAGTGGTAGTGTACCGCTCCCGTAGCAGCAGGCGAGCCGCTCGGATCCAGAGTCGCGGTGGTTCGAGGGGTCTCCGGACCCGGGGGGTCCGCGCGGACACTCTAATTAAAAAGGAGTGGGGAAGTATATACACGGGATTAGGAAAGTTCGTGACGCCACCCACGGTGCGTGGTAATATAGGGTACCACCGCTGCTGTTGGGGATGCCCAGTGGCGGTGGTATGGCAGCAAGGTTTTTTAACCCCTCCGTGGGTAGGGTTTTTTTGCCCCGGAAGCCCGGTCATGGTAGGGGTGCCATTGGGGTAGGAAAAGGGTTTTTTTTTCAGTGTACTCACTCAGTCCAGAAATAACCACACCAACAGCTTGTAAACCAGAGTTCTGAGCACCAATGAGGCTGGGAGGGAGCACACTTGGGTCCGTGCCCTTGGTGTTGTGGTTAGTCTGTGACCCTTTCCTTGGCACCTGTGTTTTCTTCTTTGGACCCTCAAGCCTGAAACATTTCAGGTCCCGCTCACCCGTATGGCTAACGGAGTGAGCTTGCTCTCAGGGTTCACGCATAGGATGTCTTTGGATTGTATTGGGAAAGTCCTATCCCATCAGTGCGCTAGTACCCCGATTTTGGAGCGGGTTGGGGATGACACTTGAAGTCTTCACCCCCGTTGGGTAAATTGCCAGGACGCGTGAAGCTACATCCTGGCCTAGGGTCCACGTACCTCGTTTTGCCCTGGCCCCTGCCCGGTGATAGCTGGGGCCCCTGGTGCGACCGGGGTTCCAGCTCCTACCAGGCCCAGACCAACGTCTGCCACCTAGTACTCGGGAGCCCTGCTCCGTGACCTCTGCTCGCCAGAGTCACTTCACCGCCTTCTCCTTCCACTACGACTTCTCCTCCCTTTCTCACTCTCCCCTACCAACCCCCCATGTGGGCGGCCCTATTCCCTTCAGTCCCCCCAATGGTGTGTCTGGTGGGTACAGTGTAAATTGTTCCTAGGGTTTTGATTGGCTCTGCTGTTAGCAACACCAAAGGACCAGGACCGTAACCAAGGAGGGTGGATACTGTGCAGAAGGGCAGATTGCACAATTCCCTGCGACGACCTGATAGGCCAGGGCGTCACAGTAGTCCATCGCCATGGGCGACATTGCTCCAGCACATCAAGGTCACATCATTAGGGAACGAATGCTGGAGACTGGAGTACCTCAAGTGGAGCGGCCTTCACTTTCTCCAGACCTGAATCCCATTGAAAACTTTTGGGATCAGCTGATTCGCCATGTAGAGGCTCATAAAGGCTGCTTTACACACAACGATATCGCTTGTGATCTCGTTAGCGATGTGACACGCCCAGATCGTTGTTACGATTTGCCGATATCGCTCATAGGTCATTTTGTAGCGGTCACACGTACACATCTCACAAACGACGCTACATCGTTCAGCGATATATTGCTTGACCAAGGCAGTCGTGTGGATGTTGTTCGTCGTTGGCAGGGTGTCAAACGTAGCAATATGTCTGCTGCGTTCCAAACGACGAACAATATTTTGAAACTGAACGACGTGTCAACGATCAACGATTTTCACCCTATTTGCGATCGTTCGGAGTCGCACGTAGGTGTCACACGCAACGACGTCGCTAACGATGACGGAAGTGCGTGACCCTGACGACATATCACCAGATAAATCGTAGCGTGTAAAGCGGCCTTAACTCTATACCTCAGAACCTCAATGACCTGAGGGCCACCCTTCAAGAAGAGTGGGAAGCCATGCCTCAGCAGAAAATAACTCCACTTATAAACCGCATGAGACCTTATTGTCAAGCTGTCTGTAATTGACGATCAAGGCCACATGACAGTTATTGAGACATTGACACTTTTGGGGGTATACCCACCACTGTTGTTGGCTTTTGGCTCAATGCCCTACTTTCATGATAAAATCTCACTGTAGCGTGAACTTTTTACATTTTTCATAAATTTCCCCTGAAAGCCATATATCCCTAACTTTTTATAAAAAGTTTGTTGTAAGATGGCAGCTGGACACATCTTAGAGGGGAAATATGTGCCACAAGGGTCAATATTCTACTCACAGACGTAACTGACACTCTAATTGTCACTTGACTGCATGCCTGACTTGTCTGGAGCCAGCAGAGCCTAATCGTTATGGATATAAATATATTATATCAGTACAAAAAATAATATTTTTTTGGGGGGGGGCCTGTGATTTCTATGTATTCCCCTACTTGGAAGTATTAAACAGTTCTTGCCACAATCCAAAGTTATTCCTTATTTAAAGGATGGACCTTTGGGGTCCCTATAAAGCTAAAGAATGAGACTCTCACGGGTGTATCACAATTGACAGACAACCCTGTGGTGTCCAGTTGCAGAAGGTCGCTACGTGTGGCTGCAAAAACTGCTGTTTGATATTGCATTCTTTCTTCTTTGGTATGAATGGAGTTCTGTTTATATTCTCTGTTAGGGTTAACACTTTCCCTTTAGAACCCTGCTTACATCTTGACCTTTTCAGCTGCAAATCCTTATCCCCACTCCCTGTTTGTTTATATTCTTGCATTTTCCCTTGGTTTGTTACCATTGATATAGTTTTTACTCCTGAGCCTTCCAGATTGCAAGCAGTCAGCTTGTATGCTCCTGGAATTATGTTGTATGTTGTATGTTGTAGTCATTCTCCCAAAGTTTTCTTGCAAATAAGTTGTCCCTTTCCATTTCCCTGTTTGTTTTTTCCTTGTGTGTTCTTTAGATCTTAGTGGGTTGACTAGTACTCATCCCATCCTATCATTACCTAGGGCCCAGTTGAAGGTCAGCCAGGGCCTAGGTATCCTGCTTGGTACATAGGCGTAAAACCTGTCTAGGGATGTCAGGGGAGCAAGGGGCCAGTGATAGTTATACAAGAGGTCACCATCTTTCCTTTCCCTACAGGCACAGTCCCCCCCTCTTCGCTGTTCATCTGGTATTCCACCATACCAAGTGTGACAGGGGCAGTGGAACACTGCAATTAGGCACTGCAGAGTCTGATTTTTAACCATGGATCCACTAAGTGTCTATAGGACTCTCAGCGAAAGCCAAGTACAGAACTTGCCTATTTCTAGAGGTCGCATAAAATATTAATCAAGCAGAAGTTGAACATACTCTGTTCCATTGAAGATGAGTTCATCTGTTCCGCTGAAGATGAGGCTTCTGCAGATCATGATTTTTAGGATCCAGAGCATCATTCTTCAACCCTTCAGTGGCAGTGGCATACAATGGGAGGGCCAAAGTGGAAGACACCCTGGGCACCAAAGCCTACAGGTGCGCAAAATGTTGCCATTTCCCTACTCTAGTGTCAAATAATAGGTAAAGGTGTGTACCTCCTCTTCTTAGAGCAGTACAGTGAGTAACTGCCTGGTGAGTGAAGTAGTCAAGATCTGTTTGCCTTTGGTTGCTGTGCTCTGCATATACAGCATCTGATTTAACAAAACTTTCAGTTATATGAGATGAGCTTTGTTATCTCAGTCACTGGCTATGCAGAATGTAGTATTCAACTGACAAACTCATCTCATTTGCTATGCTCTACATAGGCAGTGACTGTAATGACAAGCTGAACAGTGAACGACTGCAAACTATATCTAATCATAGGCATCACACATAATTTCAAACTGTCTTTATTCATCACCAAGGATTGCTCTTATGTGACACCTTGGCTTATCATGTCGTCACAGGGTATTGTGCAATCTGCCCTTCTGCACAGTATCCACCTCCTCCTTGGTTACGGGTCCCTGACCTTTGGTGTTGCCAAGAACAAGCTAATCAAAATCCTAGGAACACTCTGCACCACACCCACCAGACACACCAGTGGATGGCCTGAGTGGAATAGGGTTGCCCACTTGGGGGGTTGGTTAAGGGGAGGTAAGGAGTGTCAGGACTGAGGAGCGAGCAGTGTTGTGTTGGAACTAGTAGGTGGCAGACGTTGGTCTGGGCCTGGTAGGAGCTGGACCCCGGTCACAGGGAATCGTGACAAGGGGCACGGACAGTAGAGGAGGACAGCTGGCGGCCTTGTGCCATCACCGGGCAGGGGCCAGGGCACGACGGGGTACGTGGACCCTAGGTCAGGAAGTAGCTTCAGGCGTCCTGGCAATTTACCCAACAAGGACGGAGCCTTCAAGATCCGTTCTCCACCTGCTCCAAAATCGGGATACTAACCCAACGAGGGGGATAGGACTTTCCCACTATACGGTTCAGAAAATCCCAAGCGTGAACCCTGAGAGCAAGCTCACCCAGTTAGCCATACTAGTGAGCGGGACCCGACCAATTTTATACTCAAGGGACCAACCAGAAAACACTAGGTGCCAAGGTAAAGGTCACAGACTAACAGGCAACACCAATGGGCACGGGATCCAGGTGTGCTGCCTGCCAGCCGCAGCAGTGTCAAGAACTTTGGTTTACCACAGTTGTCAGTGTCAGCGGTATTGGACTGAGTGAGTACATAAGCAACCCTTACCGTCCCAACGGCACCTTCCCGTTGCCCTCATCGAGTCCCTGGGCATCCCCCCTACCCGTGGAGGGGTTAAACACCTGGCTGCCCACACCATCGCCACCGGGTACTCCCAATCGCAGCGGTGGTACTCCACCTTACCACACACCACGGTTGGCGTCACGAACTTCAAACAAAAACATCCCGTGTAAATATCCCCCCTTTATTCCGAGTGGCCGTGCGACCCTGACCCCCGGGTCCGGAGATCCCTCGAGCCACCGCGGATCCGGATCCGAGCAGCCCGGCTGCTGACACGGGGGTGGCACACTTACGTTTTTACATTTATTCTAACACATTTTTTTTTCCCTATGTGATTAAACATCTTATTAAAGTCTGTGTTCACATGCATCAGTCACCTTGCAGTCTTTGCACTGTTTCCCTGCAAACTCACTTTCTCTTGCAGGGAACCAGTTCTTTCACATGTAAAACCATATGATCATTTTGATCAGCTGTTCAGTTTTTCATGTGAAACACCTCTTTCCCTGAAGTAGTAAAGGGAACCTGTCATGTTCCAAAATGCTAATCTGCAGATATAAGGTTAATCTGCAGGTTAATAGCATTGCAAAACTGACCAATCGCTGCACTGAAAGCATGGCTAAAAAAATGTAATATAATATAAAATGTATTCCTCCTGTCAGCCTCCAGCTTTCAGTCATGGAGGCACGGCTACAGTCACCGCTCAGTGCATAGTGAGCAGCGACTGTAACCATGCCCCCTTCTGACTGACAGCCGACTTAGCAATGCATTAATACAGAGCTGGCTGTGAGTCAGTGCAGTGGCACGCGTACAGTCGCCACTCACTATGTACTGAGTAGTGACTGAAGCCGCGCCGATTGCGCCTCTATGACTGAAAGTCAGAGGCTGCTGGGAGGAATAAAGTTAATTTCCTCCTGGTACCTGGGCTTTCATTGCAGCGGCCAGGCAGCTTTTAACCTGAGATTAAACCCATATCTGCAGGTTTAAGTGATTGTGTAGGGAAACATGGGAAAGATCGCTGTTTCATAGGGCTGCAGCAGTTAAATGCCACAGCATGACCTCTGTGGATGAACTCAGCCTTAAGCATTTAACATTTAAATTCAAGGTTAAGCCTCATTGTTCCCCTTTCAGAGATGGATGTTAATTGTACATATTCTTTGCAGTTAGCTCAAGTGATCAGTCGAGAAAAACATATATTCTTGTGTTTTCACATTAACCACTATCTGTGTAACAAACAAGTGAAAAGGAAGTTTAAAAGCTTCATGGCAACTAAATGTCATATTTAGCATTTTTAGGTTAACAAACAAATATATCCAGAAATTAAAACAAAACATAACGAGAATATTTTTTTTTGTTCTGACATTAAAATTGATTACTTTTGTGCACATTTTGACCATTTTAACGGGTTCACTGTGCTAATCCTCTGGTCACCACATCCGCTTCCTAAAAATTCTGTCATTCTTGCTTACAGTGTGAGAATTAAACAATTCTGAAGCGCTCCCCTCTCTGTAACAGCCTATGAGCTCCTGGCCTAACGCTGCAGAAGTATTTAATTTGATACCTACTATACCATTACTGAAACACATTTGAATTTAAAAAGTGCATCCGATCCGTGAGACTCAGAGTGTAACAATTATGTAGATACTGTAGAATCTGATAGCATTGAATATAAAGAAACTGAGACAAGGGTTGGGTAAATACTCTGGATTAACAAATAATAAACAGTGCAAATAGCAGAGAATAACAGAAGGCAACTACAAATTATATGTAGGTACAACGGCACTAATCTGTGAATGTCCTGACAGCATATGCAGTATTGCGCACAGAAAACAAGTGATGAATGTCCAGAATAATATGCACAGCGAGTAAGGGGTGAATGTCCTGAAGTTATGAGCATAGCAAACAAGTAGTGAATGTCCAGAAGTTATATGCAGGTGTGCGCACAGCACTAATGCATGAAAGTCCAGAAGTTATGTCCAGTATAGTATGCAGGAGTGCAAAGAGCAAACAAACAAGTGAATGTCCAGAATCCTGTGCAGGAGTGCGCACAGTAAACAAATGGTTACCAGTGTACTTCCAGGGCTGACAAGTCCCACACAAGTCAGTACACAGCCTGTTCAGATAGAGTCCAGAATTAAGTATACTGATAACAAACAGAGAATCTAGTTCTTACAGATCTAGGTAGTCCAGCAGTATAGAGCTCTTCTCCTAGAAGCCTGAAGGGGGGAACCACAGCCTGGATCAGGATAATACACTGTAGACTGCAGGCAGCTGAGCAGTAATGAGGTAGAGCACAGAACTAACAAGTGCAGCAAAAAGTCCAGCAGCAAGCCAGAAGAGATTCAGGAGCCAGCAGTACAAAATACTCAGGCAAGGAATAAATCCCAGAACAGGACTTATAAGCAGGGCAGACAGGAAGCTCAAGGGCAAGAAAAGGCAACAGACTCCATCTTGGACAAGGGCAAGAAAACGCAATAAGTTCCATGGAAACCCTGGACCTTACACAGAGTATATCCTATCTCATTCATTGGCCACTAAAGTCAATAGGAATCCCTTAAAAGCAGATGAAAAATTGTAGACCTCCTTTTAATTCAGTTTTCCAATTTGTGTTTTATCAGTTTTTCACTGATTCATTGTTTAGGGTTAATGGATAAATAAAATGTCAGTTTATCTCCTTCAGTTCAAAACAAAAAAAATGGATGAGAAAGAAATGGATGATACAAAACAGAGGCTATGAAGATATACTGTACGTGGAAGAAAAATGGTCTGAATTGCCCTGATCTATATATTTCCAAAGTTATCAGATTCAGTTATGAAATCAGCCATTTTTTAATAATTTTGACCTCCTGAATCAAATCTAACAATGAAGATTTGTAGTTGTCTTTTGTTTCTATATCAGAGTTTTCCTTTTGCTGCTGTATAGTGCTTTTCTCCTTCAAATATTTTGCTGTTTTCACCAATATAACCAATTCTAAAGTCCAGCATATAACTTCAGTAATTTGTTTCAGGGAACAAAATAAAAGAGGAAAAATTGACCTCTAACCTTAGTATAGTAGTATAGAAACAAGAACGAAAAAAAAAAAAGGAAGGAGAGCGGTAAGGTGGATAGTGAGGGTACAAGGAACATGGGAAAAGGAGAATCAGTAGTTGATGCTATTATCTGTTATGTTACGTAATTAGCTGATGGACAGACTGGTGCCTGACATGTAGCTGAGCATATGTGAGCCATAAGTTTCATTTCAGATCTTGAACAATTTAGCTTGCGTATCATTCAGGAAACTTGTAAGATGTATATTTATCATAAAGTTATCTACACACGCGAGAAATTCTGAGACTTGGATGTCTGTTTTCTTTTCTCCATTGATGGGCTATCATTTTTTTTGCTGCTCAAAATTGAAAAGTGAGAAGTCTGTTCTGAGACCAACTAGATGACTTGTGATGGAATAAAGCTTCTTGGGGTCTGTAGTAAGGGGGGAACGGAATATAGTATGGGCTAGAAACGAGGTATACAAAGACAGGTTAGCAAATGACCTATGAAGGAAACAAATGGCAGAATAACCTGGAACCATCCGTGCTATTTGTGCTGCGATGCCAACATTTTACTTTTAATACACGTTTTTGTATTATTCTTGTGCTGTGACATTATTGTGTGTATTATCTCTATACTGTGACATCACTGCTAATTTCATCCTGAGTAAATTATCCTTATACCCTGACACTTATGTGAAATACTGCTATGCTGACATCACCGTGGGCAAAATTTCGATTTGTGTGTTGTTCCTGTTTTAAATTAAAAAAGTGTAATGCCTGATTGGAGCCACAGACTCAGACTGGCTGTAAGGGGAGTCTAGAGAAAAGCCGCTCACAAAGCAGGACCCCAAGAACTCTGCAACCCTTTAACCCCTATACAGGGATTTGGAATTACACAGAGCTCCAGAGATCACTACCTGTGGTAGGCTGTAGTCCGTGGTTGTCAGGCAGGGTCAAAAACCAGGAGATGCAAAACAGGAACCGAATCGGCAGGCAAGGGCGTAGTGAGGAGACAAAGCAGGGGTCAAAATCCGGAACTGGCAGCAAGGTACAAAAATGACAGGCAGGAGGGTAGTCAAAAAACAAGCAAAGGTCAGTGCACAGGAATCAACATACAAACAGCACATGAGCCAGGAGTACAGAACTATCTCTGGCAGTGGTCATGTGACAGGAGGGGGAATAAGAAGGGTGTGGTGTCTTCCCATTGGCTGCAGGTGAATGTTGGCAACGTCAGCTGGAAGACACACACGCCACCTACAGTCAGCCAGTGGTACTGCAGGTTCCAGGGAAACCCAGCCTAGTGGATGAGCGGAGCCTGTGCTCCGCAGAGCCACAGGCACCGACTCCTCTCCCATCACCAGCACTATCCATGGTGGGAACATGCCGTCGTCTGGCGATCGGAGCAGAAGTCGCAGGAGCGGGCTCCGGTGGGGACGTGACAAAAGGTTATCCAGAATATTTTTTTGTCTTGATTTTTTTTTTTTTATAAATATCAAAATCTGACTAGCGCCTCCAAACAGAATAAGACAAGTGTGAACAGGTGCAAGCCACTGTCACAACTATTCAATATAACCAAGTAAATACAGCCCGGAATATGTAATATATATAGAGGGGAAGTTTAGAAAAGAGCAAAACAAACATTGGTCGCCTATTTAATTCTATGGTCCTACAGGGTCTGTTTAGTCTACTGCAACTGACTACATGAATTCAGAGGTGATGGCTCTATATAAGGCCAGTTATTGGCTGCAGTGGTCATGTATTTAGTCGACATATGATCAGGTTCAATGAAGTAAGCATAGACTTCTTTTAAAAAGGAAATTGTCTTATAAGAACTATCCCTGTCCATATGTCCTGTATACTGTGTTGCGCACAGGCAAGGGGATGCCCAGCACACAGTGCAACACAGAGGTATAACAACAATGATGGAAAGCAAAAGAAGGCCCTAGCATTAGGGAGAGGAGAGATGGGTCACCTCCTGACAGTAACCTGTATCTGAACCCTGAGCAGCTCCTAATGTCCCTAAATGGCTCCTCCCCCTCATAACCATCACATGCCCAGTCTGTGGCTATCCCTCCACTCAACCTGGATAGTGCAAAGAGTGGTAAGTGCGCTAGAACTCACCACTGCAATAATAAGACACAAGGGAAGAAACAGGGGGGGACATAGACAAAAAGGATGTACACCAACTCCACAATTGCAACCATACACCAGGGCTGCAGGTGACACAACTTCAACAACTTCCAGAGACTTGCGCCTTCCACTGTGATCAGTTTAGAAATACATTCTATAACCGGCATCAGGTGATGGAACAAGTGACTATGTAAGGTGGAGAAGAGTAGTCACAAACTGGCTGCACCTGAGATTGGACTAACAAGGAACTACCAGCAAGGAAAGAGTCTTTAACCTTTGCAGACCCAAAAGAAAGAATCTACATTTAAAAAACAGATTCACAAGGCAATGTGAACCTCAGGTCCCAGACTTGTCAAAGGTCTCCCAAAGACGGGAGACGCACGTGACAATATGGACTTCATTGGTCAAGGTTGCTCTCTATTAGCTATAATAGGAAGCTACTGTTGACAGCCATGTTTTCCAGGGGAAATGTTTGGGCAAATACAGTTTTTACATCCCATATAACTAAACTGGGTTCTGAAAGGTTTCATTAGAGAAAAGTTCAATACAGAATGTGTTTATATATCTATCATTTTTGATTAGTATTTTCCTATTACCTTGTTTGGTGTCCAATGCAATAATAATATCTCTAATAAAAAAAAAATGTTTTACTATCCTTGCAAAATCCTCTGTATTAATGTTCAATATTCTCATGTTGAATAGAACTTAAGGCTACTTTACATGCTGCGACATCGCTAGCGATCTCATTAGCGATGTGAAATTCTAGATCGCAAGTGCGATCTTTAGAGATCACACATAGGGTATTGTAAGATCTCACTTGCGATCTAGAATTTCACATCGCTAATGAGATCGCTAGCGATGTTGTAGCATGTAAAGTACCCTTTAGTTATTGGGATTCCACATCCACTTGTCTGTTTGTATAACAAATTATTTGTTTATTTCAGGAAATGTTGTGGTGCACTGTATTCCTGTTAATTCAGGCTGAAATACTCAGTTCCAAATTTGGTGAGTATATTTTTTTTAGCCTTAATGGCAAAATCACACCCAAACATTTTAAGGTTTGGGACCTTAGCGCGCAGAGCCCATCTCACAGTGATAAAGCAAGATCTCACTTTCTGCAATAACCCAGCGCTGCCGCACATTTTGCAAAGTTGTTATCAAATGTTAACCACTGCAATTACGTTACCAATCAGTCACAGTCTAGTAAAATAAGCGGTAGCAGCTAAAAGAGGAAATGGTGAGATTTTGCTTTTTCACAGTTAGAGGGGCCATGGAGGGTTGTGTGATCAAGGTCTACATGCTGGGCCCCATAACCTGGAAGTTCAGGCCCAACTTTTCAAAGTTGGGCTCTTTCGTGCAGCATTAGCGTCACTTATATACACTTTGGACAATAACTTGCATTTAATAAAATCAACAGCCTATTAAATAAAAGGCAACCCGAAATTTGTTGACATTTACATTTTAAACGCTATTATGACCTAGGTGATTTAGTTTTATTGCTCCAATGTACCTAATGTAAAAATAGTTAATTTGGTCAGCACTTGCTATGTTGACCTATGTAACTTTATCATACTGTCTGATATTTACTGCTTGTAAAGTACTGAATGTTAAAAATTTGGAGCTGAACTGGAATACCAGACCTAACCCATGGAAAGGTTTGCCTTTTAATTTGCACTAAAGCTGCCATGCGTTTATTATCCTGGACAATCCCTTTAAACAAGTATTGTTGTATTATCCAAGTCGGGGATGCCATTTGGATTATGTGGACCTCTTACAGGCAAATAGACAAGGACTACTGGAATACCTCACTGCTCTCCCTTCCCTAATCTTGTAAAACAATGCGCATGTTTGAAAATCACATGCAAGAGGGGATAATAATGATGACATGTGTGACGCCCCTGGACTATCAGATCGTCACAGGGTACTGCATGCTCTGTTACCTTAGTGCAGTTTTCAAATTCCTCATGGTTCTGGGTCCACATCTTGTGGTGTTGCCTCCAACAGCAAATCAAATCCTATGAACACCCTGCCTGCACCACACCCACCAGGCACACCAGTGGGCGGCTTGAGCGGAATAGGGTTGCCCACCTAGGGGTCAGGAAGGGTGGGTCAGGAGAGTATCAATGAAGTGAAGTGAACTGAAGGAAGTGGAGTGAAGTGGAGGAAGCAGGGAGCGGTGGCTCCCGAGAGTAGCTGTCTAGGTTGCAGGTGGTGTCTGGTCCTAGAGGAGTTGGACCCCTGGTCACAGGGGATTGAGATGAGGTGCCCAGGACCTATCAAGAGGACGGTCAGCAGCCTGGTCCTATCTCCGGTCCGGGACCGAAGGTACAGCGGGGTACACGGATCCTAGGTCGGGGAGAAGCTTCAGTCAATCCGGCAATTAACCTGCGGAGAGCAGCACCTTTATGGACTGTTCCCACTAGCTCCAGAATCGGGGCATTAGCGCAATGAAGTGGATAGGGCCTTTGACATACGCAGCCCACAAGATCCCAAGCGTGAGCCCTGAGAGCAGGCTCCTATACTTAGCCACAGTGGGGAGCGGAGCCCGGCAAGTTCTAAACTACCAGGCCACTTCAGTAAAAATCTAAACTTTGTGCCAGGAGGCAGGTCACAGATCACCAGGCAGCACTGCAGGGGACGGGACCTGGACGAGCTCCCCAAGAGAGGCAGCGGCACCTAGAGATTTGGTTTACCCGGTTGTCAGCATCTGCTTACTGGTGAGTGAGTACATGAGTGACCTTCTGAAGTGTGTCCCCGCATCACCATCCAGAGTCCCGGGGCCTACCCCTACCCGTGGAGGGTAATAACACCTGGCTGCCCCAATTCATCACCCCGTGTACTCCCAACAACGGCAGCGGCGGTACTCCCAATTTACGCACACCACGGGTGGCGTCACGAACGACAACTTCCCTGTAAATATCCTCTTTTACTTTAGAGTGTGGCCGCTAAGCCCCCGGGTCCAGAGACGCTCGAGCCACGGACTGACACCATCCTGGAACCAAGAGGTTCGATCCGCTGCTGGAGCGGCACACATGATCTTGTTATAATCAAGGTCATATGTGACATTCATGTTCTCCTAGGCACTTTATAGGGATCTGTCCGCAGGTTTTTACTACCTCATCTGAGAGCAGCATGATATAGGCAAAAAGATTCTGAATCCAACAATGTATCACTTAGATTATTGGTTGAAGCCGTTCTGACACAATCAAAGATTTTATATTTAGCAAAGCAGCAGAGATTAAAAAGCTGCCTCTGCCCACACCAGGCTCTCAATAGAGATTGTACTTTGACATGGAGGTGCCAATCACAGGAGGGGCCGAGCCAGACTGCCCTGAGTGTGACATTGTAGTCCAGCAATGATAATCAATAGGTGATAAAGCCTTTAGTTTAAGTATAACAACAGCATAATAAGAGAGGTATAGTTAATTTTTTGTTTTTCTTAACCTCTACATCATGCTGTACTAAGATTTCATAGCAAAAACCTACTGACAGATTCCCTTTAAGAGTTCACGCCCTCTACCGATATATCAGACTAATGTGGGTGTCACACGAGACGAGCTATCGTGCGATGCATCGTCGGGGTCACGGTTTTCGTGACGCACATCCGGCATAGTTTGCGATTTTGTTTTTTGTGATACCTCCGAGCGACGCTGAATCGGTCACAAATCGTGAGTCGTGTACACGTCGCTTATTTTTAAAAAATTGTTTATTTTTCATGGCGCCAGTTGTTCATGTACCCAGGGCAGCACACATCGCTCCGTGTGACACCCCGGGAACGATGAACACAGCTTACCTGCGTCCCGCGGCACCCGCCGGCTATGCGGAAGGAAGGAGGTGGGCGGGATGTTTACGTCCCGCTCATCTCTGACCCTTCGCTTCTATTGGCCGGCGGCTGTGTGAGGATGTTCGCCGCCCACAACGAGGTCGCTCAGCAGGTAAGTACGTGTGACGGGGGTTTAACGACTTTGGGCAGTGATTTGCCCATGACGCACAAACGACAGGGGCGGGTACGATCGCTCGTGCGATCGCACAATAGATCATACCGTGGGACGCCCGCATAAGGCTATGTAGACACAATGTCTTTTTCAAGTGGATCCACTTCATAACCCATCTTAAAAGTGAAAGAATGAACATATACACTGCAATATACAAACAACTTGCTGTTCATATGTTCAATTTTGTATCGAATCTTTTAAGAGCTTCAGGCTTGTAAATATCCAAAGTGGACATTCTTTGGACAGTTTCCACATGGAAGCCGCTCACTAATTTATTCAATATAATTTGGAAGAAAACTGTGGCCAAAAGATCTTTGAAAAGATGCAAAAAAAAATTGCTTCAGGACAAGAAACTTGGTGTGTCCTGAAGCATTTTCCCCCTGAAAAATATGCAGGGTAAGGCTCCTTTCACACGTCAGTGATTCTGGGACGTTTGTGCTTTTTTTTAAACGTACCAGAATCACGGACATACGCAGACCCATTATAATGAATGGGTCTGCTCACACATCAGTGATTTTTCACTGCACGTGTCTCCGTGCGGCGTACCCGCGTGTGCGTGATTGCCGCACGGAGACATGTCCATTTTTTTCTGGCATCACTGATGTCCCTCGGACCACGCAGTGGTGTGGTCCGTGAAACACGTGCCAGAAAAAAACGTGCTTTTAAAATAAAAAGCATTTTTACTCACCCGGCGTCCAGCGATGTCCTCTGCAGCCCGTGCAGCCTGCTGCTTCTAAGCCGGCTCATTACTGTCGCGCATATTCATGATGCACGACACAGCCGACCCGGAAGCAGCTGCTGCGGGGGTCAGCGCCGGCCGGATGCTGCACCGCGAGAGCGATCAGCACCATGGAGAGCGAGAGCGCGCACAGGTGAGTTAATCTCTAAGTGCAATCACAGGCCACGGAGAACGGAGCCCGGATTGCACTTAGACAACCCACGTGTGCCGTGATTCACGGCACAAGCAGGGACATGTACGTGTTTTACACGCCAGTGAAAAACGTCTGTGTTTTTCACTGACGTGTGAAACGGGCCTTAGCAAACTTCTAGGCAACATCATGTGAATATACCCCAAAAGTGCACATACTCTTTAGATAAATAATGGGAATGTGCTGATAAAAAAAAATCAACAATTGAAGAAATGAGCAGTAGTAATGTTTTTCTTTTTAAAAAAAAATAAATATATATATATATATATATATATATATCATTTTTGTAATGATATAAAATGTGAAAAATAATTTAGAAGGGTTGCATATTATTATTATTATTATTAATATTATTTTTTATTATTATTATAGCACCATTTATTTCATGGCGCTTTACAACTGAAAAGGGTATATATAAAAACCAAGAACAACTATTAACAGTACAAAACAGACTGGTACAGGATGAGAGAGGACCCTGTCCGTGTGGGCTCACAGTCTACAGGGAATGGGTGATGGTACAGTAGGTGAGGACAGAGCTGGTTGCGCAGTGGTGTACTGCACTGGGGGTTACGGCAGGTTGTAGGCTTGTTGGAAGAGGTGGGTCTTCAGGTTGCTCTTTAAGCTTTCCACGGTAGGAGAGAGTCTGATATGCTGGGGTAGAGCATTCCAGAGTATGGGGGAGGCACGGAAGAAATCTTGTATGCGATTGTGGAAAGAGGAGAAAAGAGAGGAGTAGAGAAGGAGATCTTGTGAGGATCTGAGGTTGCGCGCAGGTAGGTACTGCGAGACTAGGTCACAGATGTAAGGAGGAGATGGGTTGTGGATGGCTTTGTATGTCATAGTTAATGTTTTGAACTGGAGTCTTTGGGCAATGGGAAGCCAGTGAAGAGATTGGCAGAGTGGCAAGGCTGGGGAATAGTGAGGGGAGAGGTGCATTAAGCGGGCTGCAGAGTTAAGGATAGATTAGAGAGGTGCAAGAGTGTTGGAAGGTAGGCCAGAGAGCAGGAGGTTGCAGTAGTCGAGGCGGGAGATGATGAGGGCATGTACTAATGTTTTTGCTGATTCTTGGTTAAGGAAAGCACGGATGCGGGAGATATTTTTCAGTTGTAGTCAGCATGAGGTGAAGAGGGCTTGGATGTGCGGCTTGAAGGCTAGAGCAGAGTCGAGGGTTAACACACTTTTTAACACTAGGGGGAGCAGCTGCTGAAATTTGCCATGAAAATCTAGTGTAGTTGTAGCTCGCATTACGACTGCAGTAGAAACTTTCAGTCCTTGCAAGGATTCTGTCCTGTTTTGAGGATCGAACTCTGTTTTTAATTATACATGGAACATTTCTCTATGTGTAGCAATTACACCCCTTCCACCTTGTTTGTTTTCTTGTTGTATTTTTTATTTTGTGAGTGACTGCTAAGATGGCAGCTGCTTATAAGAAGCATGAGAATGTGGCGCTGATCTGTATGTGTGCAGAGCAAGGTCTTGTTGGGTCCAACAAGACCAAAGAGATTTTGTGCCTTGGTGGAGGATGAAGCCAAGGACTAGCACAATGTGCCACCAGAGCCTAGGACCAGTGGAGCACCAGGAGACCAAGTTATGGATCTGGTTCTAGAATTGTTTGACTCAGTGGGCGCTAGCAGCAACTAAAGCTCCCAAAGTGGAATGGACTCTTGTTTGTCACTCATTCTGTTGTCAGTGGGAGGATGTGACCCTCAAATATGGATGCAATTTGGGCTACAGGAACGCAGAACATGCGTTTGCAGACGGCAACCCAGGCCGAGCAAGAGGCCCAGGTCAAATGAAAGGCAGTGGAGCTGTTTGTGACAAATTAGTTGCAACTGTGGGATATCTGTGTGATTTCCTAGTTTGTGTCCTTGGCAAGCAGCTTTCTGTGTACACTGTTCAGAGGCAGAAAACTGGCAATCGGCGGTGGCAGTGAGGTTCCACAAAGCTCATGAATATCCAGGACTGCATTGAAGCAGACTTACTAGTCCTCTAGTGATAATCTGCTGCTGATAAAACAGTGATTTAAAAAAATACAAAAACAAAACTTCCACAGTAAGTCATCTGTTGTTGGAAACAAGGTCTTTCACCTACATCGTGCTGCTCTCAGTTTATTTGGAAAAAATCTGGTGACAGATTGCATTTAAATGGAATCTTTTTCTCCCACCTCTGATTTGGATCCACTGGCAGTCATACCAATGGATCATGTGCAGTCGCACAGGGGCCCAGAGCGGGAGGAGGCCCCTAAGGCCTGAAAACATATGGGGATTTCCTTTGCCTGCGGAAGCTTGAATACTAGCAGGAGAAGCAGGGCCCGATCAGCTGACCACATATGATTATGCTGAGCTGATAAGGGCTCCATCCTCACCTGTTAGGGGCTGCAGGAGTGAGGATTCATCTCTGCAGAAGCTGCCGGCCGCGCAGAGGATGACGTAATTTCTCAGAGCCCAGAGGAGGCTCCGCCCACCACATCCGTCTCCAGCAGAGCAGGGGCCTCTGTATGCAAACATGGCTCCCTGCCCCCCTCATCCCTGAGCTGCTCTCCCCCTCCAGCACTGGAATTAATTAAAGAAAATACAGCAGTCGGGCCCCAAGAGGAGGAGAGGCTGAGGCTGCACCAGAAGAGAAGATGGTGAAGTACACGCTCCAAAGAAGAGCCTGCCATCCTGGCCCCCATGTGCCATTGTGAAGCCCCGCTGGTGTTGTGTCGGTGCATTACCTTCAGGGACTCCACGTGGATGGAACAGTCTGGTCACAGGTAGGGAACCTTCTTTTGGATTGTCGTGACGCCACTCTCGGTATTGCGGTCAGGGTGACCGCCACTGCAGATTAAGGGGTGCCTGGGGATGATGGTGGGTGCAGTCAGTTGTAGTGGCCTCCCGAGAGTGAGGCAAGCCCCAGGGCCCTGTGTAAGTGTGTGGCACTACAAGTCGCAGAATGACTCACACGCACAAGCAGAATGTCTTTCAGGGGTTTTACTCCCAGTAGATGGCATGGTGAGTAACCCGGGCGTAGCTGGGATGAACCAGGCTGGAACCAGGAATCCTTCCAGCTGGCTGATGAGGGTGACTACCAACTCGCCTTCCTTAGCCCTTTGTGTTTTTGTGGTGTCCCCGACTTGAAGTCCCTACGGGGGTCACCCAGAGAAGTTGCTGCTGCCTGTTCTCCCCTCGTTTCGACCCGTTTGCTTGTAGCCTGGACCAGGTCACTCCAGCTGCTTGCCTCCTGTGAACTATGGGCCCTCTCTTTGCTACGTGGCTGCGGACTCTGTGGTGTTGTCTTGGAGGTCTGAAGTGCCCCCTCAGGCAGGTTTGGCAGAAGAAAGGTGAATCTATCTCTGCACTGGGACCTGTTACTCTTGCGGGCCTGGTACCTCCCTGGCAGACCCCTTACTCTGCCACCCCTTTGCTCTCTCTAGCCTTGGGTGGATTTCGGGCAGCACTACCAGGTGACCGATCTCCCCCGTCGGTAGTCACTGCGCGGACGCTGTTAGACTGCAACAGCTCCAGGGTCTGCTCCTCACGTCCGCTCTCCCTGAGCTGCACACTAAACTGGCTCACTGCTCCTCCTCTCCTGTTCTTGCCTACGCCACCTAGCAACCAGGCTCTCTACCACACATCTTGAGTGGACATGGAGGCCATGCCCCCTCCTGGAATCTCTCAGGGGTCCTCCCAAAGGTAGATGTGTGAGACCTAATTACTATGCGCCTGTGTAGTCACACCTCGGTCAGCCTTCTGGATTACCTGTATTGTACTGCCCCCAGCATGGGTGCAGTACTCAGTGGTGCCTGACCAGATCAGGGGTGCTACACCATCATCTGCAGAGAGGGTGAGTCCATGTGTAATGTGTGCACATCTATCTATCTATCTATCTATGTATCTGTGTATCTACTCTATCTACAGTTAGGTCCAGAAATATTTGGACAGTGACACAATTTTCGCGAGTTGGGCTCTGCATGCCACCACATTGGATTTGAAATGAAACCTCTACAACAGAATTCAAGTGCAGATTGTAACGTTTAATTTGAAGGTTTGAACAAAAATATCTGATAGAAATTGTAGGAATTGTACACATTTCTTTACAAACACTCCACATTTTAGGAGGTCAAAAGTAATTGGACAAATAAACCAAACCCAAACAAAATATTTTTATTTTCAATATTTTGTTGCGAATCCTTTGGAGGCAATCACTGCCTTAAGTCTGGAACCCATGGACATCACCAAACGCTGGGTTTCCTCCTTCTTAATGCTTTGCCAGGCCTTTACAGCCGCAGCCTTCAGGTCTTGCTTGTTTGTGGGTCTTTCCGTCTTAAGTCTGGATTTGAGCAAGTGAAATGCATGCTCAATTGGGTTAAGATCTGGTGATTGACTTGGCCATTGCAGAATGTTCCACTTTTTTGCACTCATGAACTCCTGAGTAGCTTTGGCTGTATGCTTGGGGTCATTGTCCATCTGTACTATGAAGCGCCGTCCGATCAACTTTGTGGGATTTGGCTGAATCTGGGCTGAAAGTATATCCCGGTACACTTCAGAATTCATCTGGCTACTCTTGTCTGCTGTTATGTCATCAATAAACACAAGTGACCCAGTGCCATTGAAAGCCATGCTTGCCCATGCCATCACATTGCCTCCACCATGTTTTACAGAGGATGTGGTGTGCCTTGGATCATGTGCCGTTCCCTTTCTTCTCCAAACTTTTTTCTTCCCATCATTCTGGTACAGGTTGATCTTTGTCTCATTTGTCCATAGAATACTTTTCCAGAACTGAGCTGGCTTCATGAGGTGTTTTTCAGCAAATTTAACTCTGGCCTGTCTATTTTTGGAATTGATGAATGGTTTGCATCTAGATGTGAACCCTTTGTATTTACTTTCATGGAGTCTTCTCTTTACTGTTGACTTAGAGACAGATACACCTACTTCTCTGAGAGTGTTCTGGACTTCAGTTGATGTTGTGAACGGGTTCTTCTTCACCAAAGAAAGTATGCGGCGATCATCCACCACTGTTGTCATCTGTGGACGCCCAGGCCTTTTTGAGTTCCCAAGCTCACCAGTCAATTCCTTTTTTCTCAGAATGTACCCGACTGTTGATTTTGCTACTCCAAGCATGTCTGCTATCTCTCTGATGGATTTTTTCTTTTTTTTCAGCCTCAGGATGTTCTGCTTCACCTCAATTGAGAGTTCCTTAGACCGCATGTTGTCTGGTCACAGCAACAGCTTCCAAATGCAAAACCACACACATGTAATCAACCCCAGACCTTTTAACTACTTCATTGATTACAGGTTAACGAGGGAGACGCCTTCAGAGTTAATTGTAGCCCTTAGAGTCCCTTGTCCAATTACTTTTGGTCCCTTGAAAAAGAGGAGGCTATGCATTACAGAGCTATGATTCCTAAACCCTTTCTCCGATTTGGATGTGAAAACTCTCATATTGCAGCTGGGAGTGTGCACTTTCAGCCCGTATTATATATATAATTGTATTTCTGAACATGTTTTTGTAAACAGCTAAAATAACAAAACTTGTGTCACTGTCCAAATATTTCTGGACCTAACTGTATCTCTCTATCTATCTGTCTGTCTATATATTATGTGTATCTAATCTATCTATCTATTATCTGTGTATCTAATTATCTGTCTATTATCTGTGTATCTAATCTATCTGTCTAGCTATACATTATGAGTATCTAATCTATCTAGTATCTGTGTATCTAATTATCTTTTATCTGTGTATCTAATCTATATGTCTATCTATATATTATCTGTGTATCTAATCTATTTATTATCTGTGTATATTCTATCTATCCATCTATCTATTATCTATCTATCTATCCATTGTCTATCCATCTATCTATTATCTATCTATCTGTCTGTCAATCTATTATCTGTGTATCTAATCTGTTATCTGTGTATCTAAACTATCTATTATCTATATATCCCGCTGTCTGTCAATCTATCTATATATTATCTGTGTATCTAATCTATCTATATATTATCTGTGTATCTAATCTATCTATAAATTATCAGCGTATCTAATCTATCTATCCATCCCTCTATCTATTATCTATTCCTCTATCCATTTATCACATATCTGTCTATTTATATATTATCTGTGTACCTAATCTATCTATCTATCCATTCATTATCTATCCATTTATCTATTATCTGTTTATCTAATCTATCTCTCCATCCATTCATCTATATATCTATATATATAATTGCCTTATTCTGTCTGTCTGTCTGTCTGTCTGTCTATCTGTCTGTCTGTCTGTCATGCTCCAAAATTGTGTCCTTACGGTGACACAAAGCTGATTGGCCGCTGGGCTCGCCATGGCCCCGCCCCCCCACACGGATTGGCCGCTCGCCCAGGCTGCGCCCCCACACGGATTGGCCAGCCGCTCGCCCAGGCTCCGCCCCCCCCACAGATTGGCCTCTCGCCCCGGCACCCTGCAGGCATTGGCAATTCAGCCACGCCACGCCCCGCCCCCCTCACGCAATGCACGTTAGCTCTGGCCCCACCCCCTCCCTCCCCCCGCGCATTTCTCTAACTGACACGGCTGTCACGGAGGTGAGTACGGTACTCCCTATCCCCCCCCAACCCCCCCCCCGGCCCCCGCTCCCAAAGGGGTGGTGTGGATACTCGCATGGTTACAAGCGCTGTCACGGAGGTGAGTACTGTACTCCCTCCCCCTCCCCCGGCCCCCGCTCCCACGGCAGTGGTGGGAGTGGTGTGGATACGTTGGTAACCATGCTCGCATGGTTACAAGCCCATCAAGGTCCTGCTGCGCCGGAAGGTCCACACGCACACACACAAACATACACACACATCAGATCACACTCACACTCACTCTCATACACACCTCACATCGCATCCACATACTCACAACATCCTGGGATATCGCTTGCTTCTCGGCGGCGAAAATGTGCTGTTGTGATCTTCCAGGACCTGACGGAGGATCACATGGCCAGAAGCATGTGATATCCCCGGATGTTGTGAGTATGAGCGCGTAAGTGCGATATCGTCAGTGTCTGTGTGTGTGAGTGGATGCGATCGGGTGTGTGTGAGTGGATGCGATCGGGTGTGTGTGAGTGGATGCGATCGGGTGTGTGTGAGTGGATGCGATCGGGTGTGTGTGAGTGGATGCGATCGGGTGTGTGTGTGAGTGGATGCGATCGGGTGTGTGTGTGAGTGGATGCGATCGGGTGTGTGTGTGAGTGGATGCGATCGGGTGTGTGTGTGAGTGGATGCGATCGGGTGTGTGTGTGAGTGGATGCGATCGGGTGTGTGTGTGAGTGCATGCGATCGGGTGTGTGAGTGTCGGCAGAGGAGCAGGGCGTGCTGAAGGAGGCTGGGAGCAGAGAGGCTGATCATGGGGAAGAGGGAAATGCTGATGCTGAAGGAGGCTGGGATGGGAAGGCTGGGAAGAAGGAGGCTGGGAGGAGAGAGGCTGATCCTAGGGAAGGCTGGGGAGAGGAGGCTGATGCTGAGGGAGGCTGGAAGGAGAGAGGCTGATGCTGAGGGAGGCTGGGACGAGGGAGGCTGATGCTTAGGGAAGCTGATGCTGGAGGAGGCTGGAAGAACAGAGGCTGATGCTGGTGGAGGCTGATGCTTGGGGAGGCTGATGCTGGGGGAGACTGGGAGACGAAGGCTGATGCTGAGGGAGGCTGGGAGGGGGAGGCTGGGAGGAAGGAGGCTGGGAGGAGAGAGGCTGATCCTTGGGAAGGCTGGGAAAGGGAGGCTGATGCTGAGGGAGGCTGGAAGGAGAGAGCCTGATGCTAGGGACAGAGACGCTGATGCTGGGAGGAGAGAGGCTGATGCTGCGGGCAGAGAGGCTGATGATGCGGGTAGAGAGGCTGATGCTGGCGCAGCATGGCGGATGGAGCACGTTTGGTAATGCGCAGCATGGCGGATGGAGCACGTTTGGGAGTGCGCAGCATGGCGGATGGAGTACGTTTGGGAGTGCGCAGCATGGCGGATGGAGCACGTTTGGGAGTGCGCAGCATGGCGGATGGAGCACGTTTGGGAGTGCGCAGCATGGCGGATGCAGCACGATGGCGAGTGCGGAGTATGGCGGATGGAGCATGTTTGGGAGTGCGCAGCATGGCGGATGGACCACGTTTGGGAGTGCGCAGCATGGCGGATGGAGCACGTTTGAGAGTGCGCAGCATGGGAGATGGAGCACGATGGGGGGTGCGCAGCATAGGGGATGGAGCACGATAGGGAGTGCACTGCATGGGGGATGGAGCACGATGGGGAGTGCCCAGCATGGCGGATGGAGCACGTTTGGGAGTGCGCAGCATGGCGGATGGAGCACGTTTGGGAGTGCGCGGCATGGCGGATGGAGCACGTTTGGGAGTGCGCAGCATGGATGATGGAGCACGATGGGGGGTGCGCAGCATAGGGGATAGAGCACGATGGGGAGTGCGCTGCATGGGGCATGGAGCACGATGGGGAGTGTGGAGTATGGCGGATGGAGCACGTTTGGGAGTGCGCAGCATGGTGGATGGAGCACATTTGGGAGTGCGCAGCATGGCGGATGGAGCACGTTTAGGAGTGCGCAGCATGGGAGATGGAGCACGATGGGGAGTGCGCAGCGTGGCGGATGGAGCACGATGGGGAGTGCGCAGCATGGGGAATGGAGCACGATGGGGAGTGCGCAGCATGGCGGATGGAGCACGTTTGGGAGTGCGCAGCATGGCGGATGGAGCACGTTTGGGAGTGCGCAGGATGGGAGATGTAGCACGATGGGGGGTGCGCAGCATAGGGGATGGAGCACGATAGAGAGTGCACACCTCCCCCCAACACACACACACGCGCGCGCGCGCACTGCACAACACACCACACACACACACTGGAAACCACAAACAACTGCCCTACACAGACACCCACACACAGACAACGCTGCACACACAAATATACGCACATACCGCACATATATATAACAAAAATCATACATAAACTACACAATACGTAAATTCTAGAATACCCGATGCGTAGAATCGGGCCACCTTCTAGTCTAATATATTTGTATATGTGTCATGTCTATGTATTTCTGCATATGTGTATATGTTGTACATGTATTTATCTGTATACATCCTTGTATTCTCCTATATGCTCATATTATTTCAGCTCCACTACAAGTGTGAGAACGGCCTGATGTGGTGAAGTCGCATGTGAGCAAATAGGTGAATACAGTCATATCAAGATGCCTTCTGCTCACTTTTTTTACTGATGGAGTGTGTCTGTGCAAGTAATGTAGTGTGAGTGTATTTATATACTCACCTACTGCCGCTCTTCTACTGTCCTGAGTGCAGTCACCGCTCTCCAGTATCTCGGGTCACACTACACTCTGAGACAGAAGTCTTTTACAATTACAGCCTATAGAGCCTCTTTCTGACGTTCCATAGACTTACATTGTAAGTCACTTTCAGGTCCTGCAGAGCAGTGTGACCCAGAGATGCTTGAGAGCAGGGACGTCACTGAGAAGAGGAGCAGAACAGCGCTAGATACTGGAGAGCGGTTGAATCACTGAAGAGGAGCAGAACAGCGCTGGACACTGGATATACTGGAGAGCAGTGACATCAGTGAGAAGAGGAGCAGAACAGCGCTGGTCACCAGACAGAGTGGTGGTCATGTCACTGAGAAAAGGAGCAGAACAGCGCTGGACACTGGGGATACTGGAGAGCAGTGACATCAGTGAGAAGAGGAGCAGAACAGCGCTGGACACCAGACAGAGTGGTGGTCATGTCACTGAGAAAAGGAGCAGAACAGCGCTGGACACTGGGGATACTGGAGAGCAGTGACATCAGTGAGAAGAGGAGCAGAACAGCGCTGGTCACCAGACAGAGTGGTGGTCATGTCACTGAGAAAAGGAGCAGAACAGCGCTGGACACTGGGGATACTGGAGAGCAGTGACATCAGTGAGAAGAGGAGCAGAACAGTGCTGGACACCAGACAGAGTGGTGGGCATGTCACTGAGAAAAGGAGCAGAACAGCGCTGGACACTGGGGATACTGGAGAGCAGTGACATCAGTGAGAAGAGGAGCAGAACAGCTCTGGTCACCAGACAGAGTGGTGGGCATGTCACTGAGAAAAAAAGCAGAACAGCGCTGGACACTGGGGATACTGGAGAGCAGTGACATCAGTGAGAAGAGGAGCAGAACAGTGCTGGACACCAGACAGAGTGGTGGGCATGTCACTGAGAAAGGAGCAGAACAGCGCTGGACACTGGGGATACTGGAGAGCAGTGACATCAGTGAGAAGAGGAGCAGAACAGCGCTGGACACTGGGGATACTGGAGAGCAGTGACATCAGTGAGAAGAGGAGCAGAACAGCGCTGGACACTAGGGATACTGGAGAGCAGTGACATCAGTGAGAAGAGGAGCAGAACAGTGCTGGACACTGGAGATACTGGAGAGTGATGACGTCAGTGAGAAGAGGAGCAGAACAGCTCTGGTCACCAGAGAGAGCTGCGGTAGGTGAGTATATTATGACACTACATGTATATACACATATTCCATCAGTAAACAAATTAATGAGACCTTCTTTAATGATGTCTATGGTGCGGCTGTGTTTTGTTGTATTTCCTCTGTTTCGCATCTGTACCCACCTGTGGTATAGAACGCTGCTTACAAGGATCCTGCCAGTGGATACATGTTACCCATTGATTGAGCAGCCTGTATCAAACATCACATCTGTCCGACTGTCCCTGACATCTATTAATGTCTTTCTCTGAATTTCCGCAGCGTTTTAGGGTCAAACATACCTGGCTGTGATCATACAGCCACTGCCTGGTACACACCTGGCTGTGATCATACAGCCACTGCCTGGTACACACCTGGCTGTGATCATACAGCCACTGCCTGGTACACACCTGGCTGTGATCATACAGCCACTGCCTGGTACACACCTGGCTGTGATCATACAGCCACTGCCTGGTACATACCTGACTGTGATCATACAGCCACTGCCTGGTACACACCTGACTGTGATCATACAGCCACTGCCTGGTACACACCTGACTGTGATCATACAGCCACTGCCTGGTACACACCTGGCTGTGATCATACAGCCACTGCCTGGTACATACCTGGCTGTGATCATACAGGCTCTGCCTGCTACCCACCTGGCTGTGATCATACAGCCACTGCCTGGTACCCACCTGGCTGTGATCATACAGCCACTGCCTGGTACACACCTGACTGTGATCATACAGCCACTGCCTGGTACACACCTGACTGTGATCATACAGCCACTGCCTGGTACACACCTGACTGTGATCATACAGCCACTGCCTGGTACACACCTGGCTGTGATCATACAGCCACTGCCTGGTACACACCTGACTGTGATCATACAGCCACTGCCTGGTACACACTTGCCAGTGATCATACAGCCACTGCCTGGTACCCACCTGGCTGTGATCATACAGGCTCTGCCTGGTACCCACCTGGCTGTGATCATACAGCCACTGCCTGGTACACACCTGGCTGTGATCATACAGCCACTGCCTGGTACACACCTGACTGTGATCATACAGCCACTGCCTGGTACACACCTGGCTGTGATCATACAGGCTCTGCCTGGTACCCACCTGGCTGTGATCATACAGGCTCTGCCTGGTACCCACCTGGCTGTGATCATACAGGCTCTGCCTGGTACACACCTGGCTGTGATCATACAGGCTCTGCCTGGTACACACCTGACTGTGATCATACAAGCTCTGCCTGGTACACACCTGGCTGTGATCATACAGCCACTGCCTGGTACACACCTGACTGTGATCATACAGCCACTGCCTGGTACACACCTGGCTGTGATCATACAGGCTCTGCCTGGTACACACCTGGCTGTGATCATACAGGCTCTGCCTGGTACACACCTGACTGTGATCATACAGCCACTGTCTGGTACACATCTGACAGTGATCATACAGCCACTGCCTGGTACACACCTGGCTGTGATCATACAGCCACTGCCTGGTACATACCTGGCTGTGATTATACAGGCTCTGCCTGGTACCCACCTGGCTGTGATCATACAGCCACTGCCTGATACACACCTGGCTGTGATCATACAGGCTCTGCCTGGTACCCACCTGGCTGTGATCATACAGGCTCTGCCTGGTACACACCTGACTGTGATCATACAGCCACTGCCTGGTACACACCTGGCTGTGATCATACAGGCTCTGCCTGGTACACACCTGACTGTGATCATACAGCCACTGCCTGGTACACACCTGACTGTGATCATACAGCCACTGCCTGGTACACACCTGACAGTGATCATACAGCCACTGCCTGGTACACACCTGACAGTGATCATACAGCCACTGCCTGGTACACACTTTGCTGTGATCATACAGGCTCTGCCTGGTACACACCTGACAGTGATCATACAGCCACTGCCTGGTACACACCTGACTGTGATCATACAGCCACTGCCTGGTACACACCTGGCTGTGATCATACAGCCACTGCCTGGTACACACCTGACAGTGATCATACAGCCACTGCCTGGTACACACCTGGCTGTGATCATACAGCCACTGCCTGGTACACACCTGGCTGTGATCATACAGCCACTGCCTGGTACACACCTGGCTGTGATCATACAGGCTCTGCCTGGTACCCACCTGGCTGTGATCATACAGGCTCTGCCTGGTACCCACCTGGCTGTGATCATACAGGCTCTGCCTGGTACACACCTGGCTGTGATCATACAGGCTCTGCCTAGTACACACCTGACTGTGATCATACAGGCTCTGCCTGGTACACACCTGGCTGTGATCATACAGCCACTGCCTGGTACACACCTGACTGTGATCATACAGCCACTGCCTGGTACACACCTGGCTGTGATCATACAGGCTCTGCCTGGTACACACCTGGCTGTGATCATACAGGCTCTGCCTGGTACACACCTGACTGTGATCATACAGCCACTGTCTGGTACACATCTGACAGTGATCATACAGCCACTGCCTGGTACACACCTGGCTGTGATCATACAGCCACTGCCTGGTACATACCTGGCTGTGATCATACAGGCTCTGCCTGGTACCCACCTGGCTGTGATCATACAGCCACTGCCTGATACACACCTGGCTGTGATCATACAGGCTCTGCCTGGTACACACCTGACTGTGATCATACAGCCACTGCCTGGTACACACCTGGGTGTGATCATACAGGCTCTGCCTGGTACACACCTGACTGTGATCATACAGCCACTGCCTGGTACACACCTGACTGTGATCATACAGCCACTGCCTGGTACACACCTGACAGTGATCATACAGCCACTGCCTGGTACACACCTGACAGTGATCATACAGCCACTGCCTGGTACACACCTGGCTGTGATCATACAGGCTCTGCCTGGTACACACCTGACAGTGATCATACAGCCACTGCCTGGTACACACCTGACTGTGATCATACAGCCACTGCCTGGTACACACCTGGCTGTGATCATACAGCCACTGCCTGGTACACACCTGACAGTGATCATACAGCCACTGCCTGGTACACACCTGGCTGTGATCATACAGCCACTGCCTGGTACACACCTGGCTGTGATCATACAGCCACTGCCTGGTACACACCTGACAGTGATCATACAGCCACTGCCTGGTACACACCTGACTGTGATCATACAGCCACTGCCTGGTACACACCTGACTGTGATCATACAGCCACTGCCTGGTACACACCTGGCTGTGATCATACAGCCACTGCCTGGTACACACCTGACTGTGATCATACAGGCTCTGCCTGGTACACACCTGGCTGTGATCATACAGGCTCTGCCTGGTACCCACCTGGCTGTGATCATACAGGCTCTGCCTGGTACCCACCTGGCTGTGATCATACAGGCTCTGCCTGGTACACACCTGGCTGTGATCATACAGGCTCTGCCTGGTACACACCTGACTGTGATCATACAAGCTCTGCCTGGTACACACCTGGCTGTGATCATACAGCCACTGCCTGGTACACACCTGACTGTGATCATACAGCCACTGCCTGGTACACACCTGGCTGTGATCATACAGGCTCTGCCTGGTACACACCTGGCTGTGATCATACAGGCTCTGCCTGGTACACACCTGACTGTGATCATACAGCCACTGTCTGGTACACATCTGACAGTGATCATACAGCCACTGCCTGGTACACACCTGGCTGTGATCATACAGCCACTGCCTGGTACATACCTGGCTGTGATTATACAGGCTCTGCCTGGTACCCACCTGGCTGTGATCATACAGCCACTGCCTGATACACACCTGGCTGTGATCATACAGGCTCTGCCTGGTACCCACCTGGCTGTGATCATACAGGCTCTGCCTGGTACACACCTGACTGTGATCATACAGCCACTGCCTGGTACACACCTGGCTGTGATCATACAGGCTCTGCCTGGTACACACCTGACTGTGATCATACAGCCACTGCCTGGTACACACCTGACTGTGATCATACAGCCACTGCCTGGTACACACCTGACAGTGATCATACAGCCACTGCCTGGTACACACCTGACAGTGATCATACAGCCACTGCCTGGTACACACCTTGCTGTGATCATACAGGCTCTGCCTGGTACACACCTGACAGTGATCATACAGCCACTGCCTGGTACACACCTGACTGTGATCATACAGCCACTGCCTGGTACACACCTGGCTGTGATCATACAGCCACTGCCTGGTACACACCTGACAGTGATCATACAGCCACTGCCTGGTACACACCTGGCTGTGATCATACAGCCACTGCCTGGTACACACCTGGCTGTGATCATACAGCCACTGCCTGGTACACACCTGGCTGTGATCATACAGGCTCTGCCTGGTACCCACCTGGCTGTGATCATACAGGCTCTGCCTGGTACCCACCTGGCTGTGATCATACAGGCTCTGCCTGGTACACACCTGGCTGTGATCATACAGGCTCTGCCTAGTACACACCTGACTGTGATCATACAGGCTCTGCCTGGTACACACCTGGCTGTGATCATACAGCCACTGCCTGGTACACACCTGACTGTGATCATACAGCCACTGCCTGGTACACACCTGGCTGTGATCATACAGGCTCTGCCTGGTACACACCTGGCTGTGATCATACAGGCTCTGCCTGGTACACACCTGACTGTGATCATACAGCCACTGTCTGGTACACATCTGACAGTGATCATACAGCCACTGCCTGGTACACACCTGGCTGTGATCATACAGCCACTGCCTGGTACATACCTGGCTGTGATCATACAGGCTCTGCCTGGTACCCACCTGGCTGTGATCATACAGCCACTGCCTGATACACACCTGGCTGTGATCATACAGGCTCTGCCTGGTACACACCTGACTGTGATCATACAGCCACTGCCTGGTACACACCTGGGTGTGATCATACAGGCTCTGCCTGGTACACACCTGACTGTGATCATACAGCCACTGCCTGGTACACACCTGACTGTGATCATACAGCCACTGCCTGGTACACACCTGACAGTGATCATACAGCCACTGCCTGGTACACACCTGACAGTGATCATACAGCCACTGCCTGGTACACACCTGGCTGTGATCATACAGGCTCTGCCTGGTACACACCTGACAGTGATCATACAGCCACTGCCTGGTACACACCTGACTGTGATCATACAGCCACTGCCTGGTACACACCTGGCTGTGATCATACAGCCACTGCCTGGTACACACCTGACAGTGATCATACAGCCACTGCCTGGTACACACCTGGCTGTGATCATACAGCCACTGCCTGGTACACACCTGGCTGTGATCATACAGCCACTGCCTGGTACACACCTGACAGTGATCATACAGCCACTGCCTGGTACACACCTGACTGTGATCATACAGCCACTGCCTGGTACACACCTGACTGTGATCATACAGCCACTGCCTGGTACACACCTGGCTGTGATCATACAGCCACTGCCTGGTACACACCTGACTGTGATCATACAGGCTCTGCCTGGTACACACCTGGCTGTGATCATACAGGCTCTGCCTGGTACACACCTGACAGTGATCATACAGGCTCTGCCTGGTACACACCTGACTGTGATCATACAGCCACTGCCTGGT
The DNA here is from genome assembly GCF_048569485.1 of Anomaloglossus baeobatrachus. Lineage (NCBI taxonomy): Eukaryota > Metazoa > Chordata > Amphibia > Anura > Aromobatidae > Anomaloglossus > Anomaloglossus baeobatrachus. The sequence goes on from NC_134359.1 coordinate 107,898,596, forward strand.
ACACACCTGACAGTGATCATACAGGCTCTGCCTGGTACACACCTGACTGTGATCATACAGCCACTGCCTGGTACACACCTGGCTGTGATCATACAGCCACTGCCTGGTACACACCTGGCTGTGATCATACAGCCACTGCCTGGTACACACCTGACAGTGATCATACAGCCACTGCCTGGTACACACCTGACTGTGATCATACAGCCACTGCCTGGTACACACCTGACTGTGATCATACAGCCACTGCCTGGTACACACCTGACTGTGATCATACAGCCACTGCCTGGTACACACCTGATTGTGATCATACAGCCACTGCCTGGTACACACCTGACTGTGATCATACAGCCACTGCCTGATACACACCTGACTGTGATCATACAGCCACTGCCTGGTACACACCTGACTGTGATCATACAGCCACTGCCTGGTACACACCTGACTGTGATCATACAGCCACTGCCTGGTACATACCTGGCTGTGATCATACAGCCACTGCCTGGTACACACCTGGCTGTGATCATACAGGCTCTGCCTGGTACATACCTGGCTGTGATCATACAGCCACTGCCTGGTACCCACCTGGCTGTGATCATACAGCCACTGCCTGGTACACACCTGGCTGTGATCATACAGGCTCTGCCTGGTACACACCTGGCTGTGATCATACAGGCTCTGCCTGGTACACACCTGACTGTGATCATACAGCCACTGTCTGGTACACATCTGACAGTGATCATACAGCCACTGCCTGGTACACACCTGGCTGTGATCATACAGCCACTGCCTGGTACACACCTGACTGTGATCATACAGCCACTGCCTGGTACACACCTGACTGTGATCATACAGCCACTGCCTGGTACACACCTGGCTGTGATCATACAGGCTCTGCCTGGTACATACCTGGCTGTGATCATACAGCCACTGCCTGGTACCCACCTGGCTGTGATCATACAGCCACTGCCTGGTACACACCTGGCTGTGATCATACAGGCTCTGCCTGGTACATACCTGGCTGTGATCATACAGCCACTGCCTGGTACATACCTGGCTGTGATCATACAGGCTCTGCCTGGTACACACCTGACTGTGATCATACAGGCTCTGCCTGGTACATACCTGGCTGTGATCATACAGCCACTTCCTGGTACACACCTGGCTGTGATCATACAGCCACTGCCTGGTACAGGCTGCCCATGGCTAATGAGTCTCAGCTGTCAGGTTCCTTTTAAAGGAGTTGTGTGAAATGATACATGTACTGTAAAGGAACTAATGGGTGTTACATTTTGTAAGACTAACAAAATAATTATTCACACCTGCTGTCACCTCCTGCATCCAGCGCAGGCTGTCCTGTGGTTTGTGCAGCATTAATTATGTCACCATTTTCCCAGACACAGGACCGCTGCAGTTTGTGATCGGCTGCAGCGGTCAGGTAACTTGAACTGCATGCATCACAAGGTGCAGTGGTCCTGTCTTCCATAGAACGGTGACATAATTAATGTTGGCACAGAGCACAAGACGGCCTGTGCTGGATCCAGGATGGTGACAGCAAGTGAATACAATTTATTTTGTTATATTTACAGAATCTGGCCTCCAGGTAATGAGCTTTAATAAACTATAAATCCTCATCATTCTTGCACCTGACAGCTCTAGTATTGCATTCCCTGATGCTTCTGTTTACAATTGCTGCAGATATCACAGCCCAGGTGCCCCATGTGACCGCTGCAGACAATCACTGGTTTCAGACTTGAGCTGTATACTACTGACAAGGTGCAAAACACAGGGTATCCGGGTTGTACCATCTCCAGCTAATGTAAATAGTAGCTTTGGAGACAGCGCTGAAGCTGCAGCAGATAGGAGGGAGGCAGGACTGTGCTGTGTCATATTCAGATTAGTATAACTTATTTATTGTTTAGATTTGGTAGTTGTGTCCTAAACTAGTAATAAACAGTGCAGTCTATATGTTTACATCATTTTATTGCAGTATGAAGGTGGGGGCCAGAAAGATTTCTTGCACAGGGGCCCCCTGCAGTCTGTGTCCGCCCCTGTTTGGATCATTTTATAAACTGTAATTAGGACCAATTTTCAGAAATAAGTATTTAAAGTAAATGCAGTTTAAAAATAAAATGTAAAAAAAGATGCAAAATCCTCTCTTTATGCGTATAAATATAACATGATGTGGTATAATGATGCCGATGTATTACATTTCTTTACAGTCTCTACGACTAAAGTATGTACGAAGATTAAAGCAAACACCTGTCAGGAATGTATCCAGTCAGGTCCCCACTGCTCCTGGTGCAAGAAAGTGGTAAGTTTAATAGGATGCACATTTATCAAAAATTATACATAAAAGCAAACATATACAGTACATCTGTAACAAACTTATTAAAGAAGTGATTCACTACTTGTTAGGGCCAGGTGGACGGGCGGACCCAGGAGGTGGATCCACTGGGCCGAACACCTTACTGAAGGCAAGGGGTCCGGTAGCCGGAGCACAACAGGTAGCAGGACAGTCCGTTAGAAAGAGTGGAATGTAGAAGTCCCTGGGACCACGGAGTCACTGATGGTAGTCCGGGTGACGGAGCTCAGGTTCGGAGGCCGAGATGTTGTCAGGCGGAGTCCGGAACCGATGGAGCTAGAGGACGGATCACCACAGGGATCAGAGATGGTACGGACTGACGGGATGGCAGATAGTCAGCGTTCGGGGTTCGGGAATCGGCAGGACCGGATGGCGAGGCAGGAGCGGCTCTAGAAGAGAGATAGGTAAGTATACCAGCAGAGACAAGGAGACCTGACTCCTAGCTTAGGAAACACGAAGAACAGGCCCCGCCCACTTGGACATTAAACCCCTTTATACCCTGTACCTGTGTGTTCAATATCCTGTCCGTGGACGCTGGCCCTTTAAGAAAGGGTCAATGACCGCGCGCGCGCCCTAATGCGCATGCGCGAGGCCCGGGTGCCAGAAGCCAGGGCAGGGAGCGGCGAACAGGAGGCAGGGGAGCCGGGCTGGAGCGAAGCTGCCGGCGGACGCTGGGAGCGGGGACCGGGACGCCTGGGGATCATAGGTGAGGAGGCCTGGAGGCTGTGGAGCGGGGGACGCCGGACAGAGGAGCCGGGAGGCGAGCCAGGGAAGCCGGGGAGCGTGGCAGGGGAGCCGGGGAGCTGGGCTGAGGACCCGGGGAGCGTGACAGTACCCCCTCCCACGCCTCCCCCCCACGCCTCCTCCCCGCAACCGGGACAGGAAGGCACGAATCAGAGGAGTACCCACATTCTCCCGGGGTTCCCAGGACCTATCCTCAGGACCATACCCCGCCCAGTCCACCAAGAAGAACTGTCGGCCTCGTACAGTTTTCATGGCCACGATATCCATTACCGCATAGATGTCATCATCAGCAATAGGAGGAGGAGCAGAACTGGCAGCAGCGGAGAAGGGACCAAGGACAACCGGTTTGAGCAGGGAGACGTGGAAGGAGTTGGGTATCCTCATCGTGGCCGGGAGCTGCAGCTTGTAGGAGACCTCATTGATCTTGCTGAGGATTTTAAACGGCCCGATGTAGCGAGGACCCAGCTTGTATGACGGTAGCTTCAATCGGACGTACTTGGAAGCAAGCCAGATGAGATCTCCTGGAGAGAAACACGGGGGATCCAGACGCCTCTTGTCTGCGTGTCTCTTCATCTGCAGGGAAGCACGTCCAAGGGACGTCTTGACAGAGTCCCAAATTGTTGCAAAGTCACGGGCTACAGCATCAGCAGCAGGGACATCCGAGGAAGAGGATACAGGTAATGGGATGGAAGGCTGAAGTCCGTAAACGACATGGAAGGGAGAGCTGGAGGAGGACTCACTGACGTGGTGGTTATGGGAGAATTCAGCCCAAGGAAGAAGCGTGGACCAGTCGTCGTGATGGGCGTTGACGTAGTGACGTAAGAAGGAGGTCAAGATCTGATTGACTCGTTCCACTTGGCCATTCGACTGAGGATGGTAGGCTGAAGAAAAGTCCAGAGTCACTCCCAGATGTCCGCAGAGAGCCCTCCAGAAGCGGGAGGTGAACTGAGTTCCTCTGTCGGACACAATGTGTGATGGAAAGCCATGCAACCGGAAGATGTGCTGTATGTAGGCGTCAGCGAGTTCCTGGGCTGAGGGCAGTCCAGCCATAGGGACAAAATGAGCCATTTTGGAGAACCGATCCACCACGACCCATATGACTGTGTGTCCGGAGGACAGGGGCAAGTCCGTAATAAAGTCCATTGCAATGTGTTGCCACGGAACGGAGGGTATAGGCAGAGGCAGAAGACGACCATATGGCAGGTGTTTGGGCGTCTTGTTCCTGGCACAAGAGGAGCAGGCTGAGACAAAAGAAGCGACGTCCGTGCGGAGGGATGGCCACCAGTAGTGACGTACAATTGTACTCCATGTTCTCTTCTGACCAGCATGGCCGGCTGTTTTCGAGGAATGGCCCCAGTGCAGCACTTTTTGCCTGTCGGTCTCAGAGACATAGGTCTTCCCGGGCGGTATCTGGGCCAGGGTGACAGGGGCCACCGGAATGATTTTACTAGGACAGATGATGGGTTGGGATGTCTCCTCCTCCTGTTCCATGGGCATGAATGACCTGGACAAGGCATCTGCTCGCACATTCTTGTCCGCGGGTCGGAAATGGAGCTGGAAATCGAACCTGGCAAAGAACAAGGACCACCTGGCTTGCCGTGGGTTCAGCCGCTGAGCGGACCGCAGGTATTCCAGGTTCTTGTGGTCCGTATAAATGATCACGGGGTACACTGCTCCCTCCAGAAGGTAGCGCCATTCCTCCAGAGCCAGTTTGACTGCCAATAGCTCTCGGTCACCGATGGTGTAGTTGCGTTCAGGCGCTGAGAAGCTCTTGGAGAAGAAACCGCAAGTCACCATCTTCCCGGAGGAGGACTTCTGCATGAGCACTGCTCCGGCTCCCGAGGAGGAGGCATCCACCTCCAAGGTGAACTGTCGGTTTAACTCTGGACAGTGGAGCACAGGGGAGGAAGCAAATGCCCGCTTCAGGGAGCCAAACGCGGCGTCGGCCGCAGGTGACCAGTCCTTTGGATTAGCCCCCTTCTTGGTCAAGGCGGAGAGAGGTGCAGTCAGAGCAGAGAAGTGAGGGATGAACTGACGGTAATAGTTTGCGAATCCCAGAAAGCGTTGGATTGCCTTCAGTCCAGAAGGAGGGGGCCAGTTGATAATGGAAGAGACCTTCTCCGGATCCATCTGCAGGCCGGTATCGGAGATCACGTAACCCAGGAAGGGAAGAGAAGACTGCTCGAAGACACACTTCTCGTACTTGGCGTACAGACGATTCTCCCTCAGTCTTTGTAGAACCAGCTGCACGTTCTCTCTGTGGGTCTGGAGGTCCGGAGAAAAGACCAGGATGTCATCAAGATACACCACCACACAGACGTAGAGAAGATCCCGGAACACGTCGTTCACCAATTCCTGAAACACTGCTGGTGCGTTACACAGGCCGAAGGGCATCACACAGTATTCATAGTGCCCATCGCGAGTATTGAACGCGGTCTTCCATTCGTCCCCAGAGCGGATGCGGACCAGGTTGTAGGCACCCCGAAGATCCAACTTGGTAAACACACGAGCTCCTCTAAGCCGATCAAACAATTCGGGGATGAGCGGCAGGGGGTATTTATTTTTCACGGTGATTTGGTTCAATCCCCGGTAGTCAATGCATGGGCGTAAGTCGCCCTCTTTCTTCTTAACGAAGAAGAAGCCTGCTCCAGCAGGAGAGGAGGATCTCCGAATGAATCCCCTTGCCAGGTTCTCTGTGATGTAGGTAGACATGGCCCTTGTTTCGGCAGGAGACAGCGGATATATCCGTCCTCGAGGTGGTGTAGTTCCCGGGAGCAGGTCGATGGCACAATCGTAAGGACGATGTGGCGGCAGTACCTCTGACTCCTTTTTATCAAAGACGTCCGCGAAGGACCAATAGGCAGAGGGCAGTCCCGGTAGGGACTCAGGAACCGGAGGTCGTCGGATGGGCTGTATAGTCTTCAGACAGTTCTCGTGGCAAGAGGAGCCCCATCGGGTGATTTCACCAGTACCCCAGCTGACTGACGGTTCGTGTGTCCGTAACCAGGGGAGTCCCAGCAGGATTTGGTGAGACATGTGTGGGAGGACATAGAGAGCGATGTTCTCGGTGTGCAGGGCACCGATACGCAGTTCCACCGGCTTGGTGATCCACGAGATGGTGTCAGAGAGGGGTCTCCCATCCACAGAGGCAATCACGAGGGGTTTGTCGAGTGGAGTAACAGGCACCTGGTACTTATCCACCGTGGCCTGCTGGATGAAATTGCCTGCTGCCCCGGAATCGAGGTACGCCTCGGCCGTGAACCGCGTCTCTCCCGTTGTCACTTGAACAGTCCACGTAACCGGGTCAGAGAGAGTCCCAGCACCTAGGGTGGCCTCTCCTACCAACCCTAGGCTTTGGAGTTTCCCGGCCTCTCTGGACAGGAGCGTAGCAGGTGTGTGCCCTCTCCGCAGTAGAAGCAGAGACCCTTGGCGAGCCGTTCTGCTCGGCGTTGTTCGGACTGCCGCACACGGTCGATCTGCATGGGCTCGTGGACGGAGACACCAGATGACGTTGACTGAAGTACGGCGGGCTTCTGCGGAGGAGATGAATGCCGTATCGGACGTCTCTCACGGGACACCTCTTTGGATCGTTCCTGAAAGCGAAGATCCACTCGAGTCGCTAGGGCAATCAGGGCATCCAGGGTGGACAGCACGTCACGACCAGCCAGCTCATCTTTAATTCGACTCGAGAGACCTTCCCAGAAGGCGGCAGTTAGAGCCTCATTGTTCCACCCGAGTTCCAAAGCCAAGGTGCGAAAACGGATGGCATATTGGCCCACCGTCAGAGTCCCCTGACGTAGCCGGAGGAGAGATGAGGCAGACGCGGAGGCGCGTCCGGGCTCGTCAAAGGTGCCACGAAATGCCTGCAGGAAGTCCTGGATATTAGTGGTCACAGGGTCCTCCTTCTCCCACAAGGGGTTCATCCAGGCCAGTGCCTCACCCTCTAGATGGGACATCATGAACGCGACCTTGGCTTGGTCGGAGGCAAACAAGTGCGGCAGCTGCTTGAAATGGAGAGAGCACTGATTGATGAATCCCCTGCAGGTCTTGGGATCTCCGGCGTACCGGGGCGGTGAGGCCAAACGAAGTCTGGAAGCATTCGAGGAGGCTGCCACGGGAGCTGTGGCCGTGGATTGTACAGTGGAAGCTCGAGATGCTGAAGATGTGACCGACGCTTGTAGCGTGTTCAGGCGGGCGTCCACAGAAGACATGAAGTTTAGCATGCGGGTCTGGGTCTCACGCTGGCGTGTGAGTTCCTCCTGCAAGGCTGCTAGTGCTTCGGCGGGATCCATGGCCTGTTCTTACTGTTAGGGCCAGGTGGACGGGCGGACCCAGGAGGTGGATCCACTGGGCCGAACACCTTACTGAAGGCAAGGGGTCCGGTAGCCGGAGCACAACAGGTAGCAGGACAGTCCGTTAGAAAGAGTGGAATGTAGAAGTCCCTGGGACCACGGAGTCACTGATGGTAGTCTGGGTGACGGAGCTCAGGTTCGGAGGCCGAGATTTGTCAGGCGGAGTCCGGAACCAATGGAGCTAGAGGACGGATCACCACAGGGATCAGAGATGGTACGGACTGACGGGATGGCAGATAGTCAGCGTTCGGGGTTCGGGAATCGGCAGGACCGGATGGCGAGGCAGGAGCGGCTCTAGAAGAGAGATAGGTAAGTATACCAGCAGAGACAAGGAGACCTGACTCCTAGCTTAGGAAACACGAAGAACAGGCCCCGCCCACTTGGACATTAAACCCCTTTATACCCTGTACCTGTGTGTTCAATATCCTGTCTGTGGACGCTGGCCCTTTAAGAAAGGGTCAATGACCCCGCGCGCGCCCTAATGCGCATGCGCGAGGCCCGGGTCCCAGAAGCCAGGGCAGGGAGCGGCGAACAGGAGGCAGGGGAGCCGGGCTGGAGCGAAGCTGCCGGCGGACGCTGGGAGCGGGGACCGGGACGCCTGGGGATCATAGGTGAGGAGGCCTGGAGGCTGTGGAGCGGGGGACGCCGGACAGAGGAGCCAGGAGGCGAGCCAGGGAAGCCGGGGAGCGTGGCAGGGGAGCCGGGGAGCCGGGCAGAGGACCCGGGGAGCGTGACACTACTCTGCAGTAATGACCACATCTCTGTACAACTGATAGGGGAGGCTTTTTCTAAATACTTGGTATTGCTAATTTTCCCTCTGAGTGGCTACTGCGGTCCGCTATACCCCATCCAGAGACCCCCCCCCAGGCTCCATGACCTATGGGATCCGATAATGTCACGTCAACTTCCAGTTTACCCTGACATCACCGCGGTCGGCCCCATTCACCCTGAGTGACTGGGCTGTGGGCGGTGTTTCACCGCTCATCACAGCCCAGCACCACAACCCAGCATCACTCCTGTTTGCGCCAGTGAAGCAGAGCGCACGCAAGATGCTGAGTTGTGACGCCGGGCTGCACACAAGGTGCGAAACAGCCGTCGTCCTTGGGGGGCCTGCACCCGGCTCTCTCCTTCCCGCTATTTTACCTGCACGTTATATGGAATAAAGGCACCTTCCAAAATTTACCGGAGTCTGTACCCTTTGCTCCCTAATGTCCTATACAGGTCGTCCTCCCGCCCCACCCCTTCATCCTCATTTGCCTAGGTCATTAGGTCCTTCACTTGACCTAAACTCATCCTGTGAGAAGGCCGGCGAGAACACCAGTCTCACCACTGCAATAATACAGCACACGGTTAGGCTAGGTTCACATTTCTGTTAAAATGTATCAGTCACAATCGCAGCTCTGGTAAACAACGCAATCCGTTTGGCGGATGCCGTTGTTTCCCATAGACTTGTATTAGTGGCGGATTGCGACTGATTAACTTGCGTTGCATCCGCTGCGCCATGGTCAGTAAATTTGGACTGACCGCCAGGCGGGGACAACGCAAAATGTAACGTTTTTCGGGCCGTCAAAATTAACGCACCGCTCAGGAATCCGTTGCCATCCGTCAAGCTTGCAATGTATGTCTATGTTGCTGGATTCCGACGTAATCCGTCTTACAACGGAATCCAGTGCTGGATTCCATCATGCTCTACTGAGCATGACCAGCATGTTTGGCACACCCACTGGGCTGTCCCAAACACCACCGGTCATGACTGATCCGTCAAAAAAAGGAAGCGCAGCGGATGTGTCCCATTCATAGCTACGGGGTCTTTTCACTATTATACACGCCCTTACAATTGGTAAAATCCTAGTATCCAATGGCTTGGCCTCACGTGGCACGCGTCATCGTATGATGTGTTGTGGTGGGCGGGATCTCCGGGAATGTCTCCGTACGTGGCATCCTTTGCCCTTGTCAGCCTATGGCTGGGCCGAAGCGCGTGATCGCCATGGTTACGCGTCCATGGCGTCAAGCGCTCGTTCCCAGTCTGGTTGGGGGGAGGGACGTTTCATATGTTGAGACTTCCTGGATCTCCGTGTACAACACCACTCACACATTCCAGCGGCCTCTGCTTTCCAAAAAAGACAGAGGTATTTCCTCCATAATAACACCCGTTATAGTTCTTTATATTTTGATGTAGTACTTTGGACAGATTAATGAGGATGTACCCTATCTGGGCAGATTGCCATTTCTGAGCTGCATGAAAGAGCCATATGATTGACAAGCGGCCACAGTGGGCTATTAGCCTATCAGATCATAGATGGGCTGTGGGATCAGCCCTCCCACATACTTCCTGTCTGGAAAGCCAACACCTGACGGCGATAGGAATTATCCAGTAGGCTATTTATACCCATCAGGTTTACAATGCCAGTAGGGTCTCCTCCTTGAAGAAGCAACAACACCTCGCGAAACGCGTGTTGGTGGTGATCCCTTTCTTTCCTGGGTATGTGCATTATGTGAATTTTTATATATACTTGACGCCAGTGGCTGGTTTTCATTTGTGGGCATGTGGTTTTTCCCTTGACATTGACATCTGTTATTGGTATGCACTTGCACTTTATATTTTTTGGCAATATGCTGCTAAGGAACTTTTTGGCACTTGCTTGAGTAATCTTTGGTAACTGATAGCCTCTGGTTAGAATTTGTTTATATGGTCCTCCACATGCCTGGGTTATGGTCGGACTCCACTTTTTTATACACTGCAACTGTCAGTTGAATAGAGTACCGGTAATGTCCACCTACCCCGGCGTGTTGGTTATTCCTCATTAGGCCTTTATTGCCTCTCTCTCCCACGACTAGAGGATCATACTATAGCCAGTACTCCTCTCCTCCACGGCTAATTGTTACCATTTATTGCCTCAACTGCATGCCTCTCCCACGACTACTAGAGACTGTGAACATTAGATTCTATTACCATTTCACACCTATTTTGGTTGTTTTAATATAATACCATCATATGTTCACCTCTCCCACGGCTACTGGCAGCCTATATATTGTACTATTGTATCACAGTGTATGCCCCCCTTGATTCAGTGGTAGTTGTTTTTAACTCTCTCCTTATTGCTGTTTTGCGTTTGTCTTTTTGATAATAAATTACCATTTGCATATACACTCGATTGTTCTCCTTTTGTTGTACAGCGGATGTAACGGATGCGACGGATCAGTTTTTTCACAGGATTCCTGTGAAAGGAATCCTGTGAAAAACACGTCCGTTGCGTCAGTTGACATCTAAAAAATGACTGATCCATTGCTGACAGACCTGACGGATTTAAATAAGGGTACTTTCACACTTGCGTTGAACGGTATCCGTTGCATTGCGTTGTGTAACGAATGCAACGGATGTGTTGCATATAGTGGCACAACGGATGCAACGGATGCTGCAAAACAACGCAATTCGTTTTTATTTATTTTTTTTTTTTACAGTTTTACCAGCGGCAGACTATTGTAAACGATCAGCTGATCGCTCCCAGTAGCCGGCCGCCGGGTGATCAGCTGATCGCTCCCTGCAGCCGGCCGCCGGGTGATCAGCTGATCGCTCCCTGCAGCCGGCCGCCGGGTGATCAGCTGATCGCTCCCTGCAGCCGGCCGCCGGGTGATCAGCTGATCGCTCCCTGCAGCCGGCCACCGGGTGATCAGCTGATCGCTCCCTGCAGCCGGCCGCCGGGTGATCAGCTGAGCGCTGTCACTTGCCGGCGCCCGGGCATGCCGGTGGGCGGGCGCTCAGCTGAGCGCTGCCACTTGCCGGCGGCCGGGCATGCCGGTGGCCGGGCATGCCGGCGGGCGCTCAGCTGAGCGCTGTGACTTGCCGGCGGCCGGGCATGCCGGTGGCCGGTCGCTCAGCTGAGCGCTGTCGCTTGCCGACGGCTGGGCGCTTGGGCGCTCAGCTGAACGTTCGGCCACCGCGAGCCAAAATAAAGTTTGACTAAAAAAAAAAAAAAAAAAAGCATGCGCAGTGGAATCCAGAGGATTCCGCTGCTCAAAATAACGTTACATGCTGCGTTCCTCCCGCTGGGCGGAAGCAACGGAGCGTTGCCCAGCGGAAGCAACGCAGGTCCTTTTGATGCAATCCGTCACCCATACAAGTCTATGGGAAACAGCGGAATCCGTTAACGGATTCCGCTGTTTCCCGAAAGGGCGGATTGTAACGGAAGGAAATAAACACAAGTGTGAAAGTACCCTAACGGAGATGTGAACCTAGCCTAACAGAGACAAACAGAGGGAAAACAGACACAAAAAGGAAAACACTCCAAGCTCCTTCAATGTCGCTAAGCACCACAGCTGCAATAGTCACAACTCCTCAGTTTCTCCCAGAGACAGGCTCCTTCCAAAGTGGTCAGCATAGAATGAGAATCTATAACCAGCGTCAGATGGTAAGACAAATGAGTTTTTATAGCGAAGGGGAGTGATCACAAAAGAGCTGCACCTGCATTTAAGGGTACAAATGTCACATAGGAAAGAGTCCTTAACCCCTACAGCAATAAAAGAAAATAGATTAATTCAAATACAAGTTGTAGACCTGTGAACAATAAAGTGTTGTGACCTCCTAGTCCCATACTCGCCAGCTGTATCGACAGAGCAGGATTTTTTACAAAATCGTGATGAAGTCCAGTTTTTCTTTTGAACAGTGTTGGTAAATTAGGACCTGTGTATTACAAGAGTCTATAGCTAAAGGCACATACACCTAGCACTGAATGCAAGCTACTCTATCTGTAGTAGAGGATCAGCATTCTAGGTTTAGGAGGAGGCAGGTGTACAGTCTTCTGTGACTGGTATTCCCATGCCGTGGAGAAGTTTAACAGTTTGAGCCCAGTAGCTCCAGGCTGTCCCAGAGGATATGGGGTGAAAACAAATAGTGCCTGGAGACCTGTAATGCGGGCGTCACACGGGACGATCTATCGTACGATCGCACGAGCGATCGCATCCGCCGCCGTCGTTTGTGCGTCACGGGCAATTAGTTGCCCGTGGCGCACAAAGTTGTTAACCCCCTGTCAAACGCACTTACCTGCTGGACGACGTCGCTGTGGGCGGCGAACATCCTCTTCCTGAAGGGGGAGGGACGTTCGGCGTCACAGTGACGTCACACAGCGTCCGGCCAATAGAAGCGGAGGGGCGGAGATGAGCGGGACGTAAACATCCCACCCACCTCCTTCCTTCCGCATTGCCGGCGGGACGCAGGTAAGCTGTGTTCATTGTTCCTGGGGTGTCACACGGAGCGACGTGTGCTGCCACGGGAACGATGAACAACCGGAGCACAGAAAAAGAAACGATTTTTTGAAAATGAGCGACGTGTCAACGAGCAACGATAAGGTGAGTATTTTTGCTCGTTCACCGTCGCTCGCAGCTGTCATACGCTACGATATATCAAACGATGCCGGATGTACGTCACTTACGACGTGACCCCGCCGACATCTCGCCCGATATATCGTACCGTGTGACGCCCGCATAAGACTTGTGGTAAAGACCAGGGTCCAAGATTGAAATTTATGTAAATAAATTTAGTGTAAATGTGGTGTAAAATATTTTACCCATTCATAGTAGTTAGGGCAGACTAATTTGGTCATCTAAATGGCTATGCTCCACTATTTACCAGCTTTTTCTTCTGCATCCCATCTACATTTAATATTCATATCATATGAGCAGGTGTGATTCTTGTGAAAATGTGAGATAATGCCAGATGAAGGGAGACTAATATTTATCTGGAGACTAGGAAGTCACCAAGAGATGGAGGAAATTTTTAAAATTGACAATGAAATCCAAATCTCACATGGAGCAGAAAATAAAAATGTTGGAGAATTTCAGTTCCTCCTTGAGGATATGAGAAACATTTTAATACCTGCAGCTGAGGACACTTGTCCGAACCCAAGTTTCTCAATGATCTCAGGTTGTCCTTATGCCATTGAGGGTGGAGTTTGTCATATGCCGCAAGTTTGCAACAAGTTTCAGACAGTAACCTAGATCAACATTTCTAAGTACAATGGCACGGAAAAGGAGATTAAAGGCCGCTTTACACGCTACAACATCGCTCAAGCGATCTCGTTGGGGTCATGGAATTTGTGACGCACATCCGGCCGCTTTAGCGATGTTGTTGCGTGTGACACCCATGAGTGATTTTGACACCTATGAACGCAAAAACGTTCAAAATCGCTAATCGGTGACATGCCCCCCTATTCCCAATTATTGTTGCTGCTGTGTGTACGATGGAGTTCGTCGTTCCCGAGCAGCTATGTGTGACAATGCAGGAACAAGGAACCTCACCTTACCTGCAGCCGCCGGAAATGGGGAAGGAAGGAGGTGGGCGGGATGTTATGTCCCGCTCATCTCCGCCCCTCCGCTTCTATTGGGCGGCCGCTTAGTGACGTCGCTGTGACGCCGAACGAACCGCCCCCTTAGAAAGAAGGCGGTTTGCTGGTCACAGCGACGTCGCTAGGCAGGTAAGTAGTGTGACGGGTCTGAGCAATGTTGTGCACCACGGGCAGCGATTTGCCCATGTCGCACAACCGATGGGGCGGGTACACACGCTAGTGATATCAGTAACGATATTGCAGGGTGTAAAGCGGCCTTAAGGCACTGTGTATACCAGGGGTCCCCAACCTGTGGTTCGTGAGCCTGTGATATGTGACTCGCGGCTATCTTCAAGCTTTGTGCGTAAGCACCAGTTCAAGCAAACAGCTATGAAGGGCAGGTCTTCAGATGGTGGCTTTTGTGAGCAACCCCACACAGAAGTGCGGAACTGAATGGGGTTAAGGTTGGAACCTCTGAATCTTGTTATACTGCCTCAGTGTGATTTCAGTGGAAAAGCTTTGGCTGTCATTATACCGGTAATGGGATCTATGGGTGTCGCTGCCTTGAGAGGGTGGCAGCTGGATGTGGCTCGTGACCATGTCTGAGAGCTGAATATGGCTCGCAACCCTCTTTCAGAGCTGAAAGTAGCTCACGACCCACTTTCACAGCTGAATGTGGCTCTCCTGGTCAGAAAGGTTGGGCACCTCTGGTGTATACTGTAAATCCCTAATTTCAGAAAACATAATAATATTGTAAAGATGTTTTGATTCACATCTAGCGAACTGAACATTGTGAGATATTTACTGTAATGATCTGCTTGATATTCTTATCCTTGTTAGGCCCCCTTCACACGTCCGTGTCTCTGGTACGTGTTTGGTCCGTTTCCTCACGTGCCGGAGACATAGGCACACGTAGACCCATTAAAATCATTGGGTCTGCACTCACGTCCTTGTTTTGCCATGGACCGTGTGTCCGTGTGGAGCATACATGTGCCCGTGTGTGCCACACGTAGACATGTACGTTTTTCTCGGGCATAACGGGTGGCACACGGACCGCACACGTACCGCACGGATGTGATCCATGTGATATGCACCAGAGAAAACACACGTGCCTGTGAAATAAAAAGAATTTCTATACTCACCTTCTCCAGCACTGCTGTCTCTGCTGCTGCTGGCACTTGCTTCCGACCCCTGCTCATTATGCTCATGAATATTCACTCCACTGCGGGCCGGAAGCAGCAGCAGCGGGGAGTCAGCAGGGCGGGAGACCGCAGATCAGCACCATGGACAGCAACGCCAGGGACAGGTAAGCAGAAAGTTCCCGTTCTCCGTATGTTATCACGGATAGCACACGGAGAACACACATGTGTCATAAATGTGCGTGATTTTCACGGACGTGTGAAAGAGGCCTTAGGGAGTTTTCCTCTGTTTTACATAACTCTGTATTTGTAATGTTGCCTATCTTCTTTAATGTCTGATTTTTAGAACTTCACCAAACCAGGGGAACCCGACTCAGTGCGATGTGACACCAGTGAGAAACTTCTCTCTTTAGGTTGTAGAGGAAATATCATTGAACCTAGAAGCCAATCTCTGTTTACTAGGAAGCCACGTCTCGACGACAATGTACAACTAACACCTACAGAAATTGACTTGCAATTGCGTCCAGGTAAAACAACCCACAAAAAAAATGAAATAAAATAGAAATTATTTTTACTTAGATTATTAAAAGGAATGTGTTCTCAGAAAGTTACATGTTACAGGAAACTTGACAACTGATACATGCTGCTGGATCCTATCATTCCAGTGACCTTTAAGACCACAATGTGTTTTTATTGAGTTTTTGACACTGTGTATTTTCATAGTTTCAGCGTCTTACAATTCCAGCAAAGTGGAAGGGATTTATTGAAATCTCCTGCCCCCTGGGCTTCTTTTTTACTCAGGGTAAACTGAACTACAGTGTTTCAAATCCGTCAATTTCTCTTGCAGGTACGCTGAGTTTTCGGTGCAGATTTTCCTCATAGACTAGCATTAGATTTGGAAAATCTGCAAGTAAAAAGTGCACGTTCATTTTCAGTGCACTTCCGCAGCAGAAACGCATAAAAAAAGCATGTAATTCACATATAAGTATATTAATAAAGTTTTCACAAACCTACATACCATTAAAGGGGTGGTTCACTACTTATTTTTCCAAGCCATGTTGATATAACATTGAGAAACAAGGCTTCTCTCAAATACCTTGTGTTGCCAATAGCACCTGTGAGTGGCGCTATTGCTATCCTGCTCATCCCCTTCTCATGACCCCCCGAACTCCGTAACCTCTGTGGACCCGACATCACCGCAGCTAGCCTCAGTCTTCCTGAGTGACTGTGCTGTGGGTGGCGTTTCACTACTTGTCACAGCCCAGCGACACAGTCCAGCATGTCGCGCACTCTTTCCTTTCAGTGTAGAGTGCCGCAAGTAAGAGCAATGCTGGGTTATGACGAGCGTTGAAATGCCGCCCACAGCCCAGGCACTCAGGGAGACTGGGGCCGGCTGCGGTGATGTCAGGTCAACTGGAAGTTGATGTGACATTGTGCCGCCCCTGCAGTGGTCCGAACCGCTCGGATCCGGGGGCGATTATTCGTAGCAAGAGGGTCTCCGGACCTGGGGGCTAGGGACCACACTCGAATGAAGAAAGGGACTATTTACAGGGGAGATATAGTTCATGACACTACCCGTGGTGTACGGTAATTGGGAGTACAGCCGCTGCCATTGGGAGTACCCGGGGAGATGGAGTGGGGCAGCTAGATGTCGTCACCCTCCATGGGTAGGGGAAGGCCCCGGGGCTCTGGATAGAGGGGATGCAGGGTCACTCAGGTACTCACCCAGTCAATAAGCAGACACTGACAACCGGGTAAACCAAATCTCGGGGTATCGCTGCCGCTTGAGGGGAGCTCGTCCGGGTCCCGTCCCCTATAGTGTTGCCTGGTGATCCGTGACCTGCCTCCTGGCACTAAGTTCCCCACTGTGGCTAAGTGTGGGAGTCTGCTGTCAGGGCTCACGCTTGGGATTTTCTTGGGCCACTTGTTTGGAAGGCCCTATCCCCCTCGTTGTGCTAGTGCCCCGATTCTGGAGCGGGTGGGAACAGATCATAAAGGCTCCGTTCGCCTCAGGTAAATTGTCAGTTGCCAGAAGCTTCTCCCTGACCTAGGGTCTGTGTACCCCTTCGGGCCCGAACCGGTGACAGTGCCAGGCTGCTGTCCATCCTCCTCGACAGGTCCAGGCACCTAGCTGCAATCCCCTGCGACCGGGGGTCCGACTCCTCTAGGTCCAGACCACCGTCTGCAACCTAGACAGCTTCACTTGGGAGCCACCACTCCCAACCTCCTCTGAGCTCCTCACAGCTCGAGGGTTCCTTACTCACTGACTACAGACTACACTACTCACCTCCCCTCCCTGACCCCCCAGGTGGGCGACTCTATTCCACTCAAGCCGTCTACTGGTGTGCCGGGTGGGTGTGGTGCAGTGTGTATCTAGGATTTGATTTGCTGTTGGAGGCAACACTACTAGATAGGGACCCAGAACCATGAGGGACTTGGAATACTGCACGGGAGGGCAGTTTGTGCAGTACCCTGTGACGACCTGATAGTCCAGGGGCTTCACAACATCACCGGACATCAGAGGTCATGGAGCCCGGGGGTCACACGATGGGGATGAGGGTGACACTCACAGGCACTATTACCAACACAAGGTATTTGAGAGAAGCCTTGTTTCTCAACATTATATTGATGTGGCCTGGAAAATAAGTAGTGAACCACCCCTTTAATTATCAAAAACAAAGCAGCTTTATTTAAAGCATGACACACCAACAAAAGACTAAAAAAGCATGTAAAAATGCACACAAAAACGTAGAAAATGCAACTAGCCTAATTTACAAAGAAATTCTGCAATATCAAAAAACTCAACAAAAGCTCATCATGGGAACGTAGCCTTAAGCCTGCTTTACACGTTGCAATTTCGCATACGATATCGTATGCGATTGGCAACGCCCCCATCGTATGTGTGGCACGTTCAATTTGTTGAACGTGCCACACAAACGATTAACCCCTCGTCACATGTACTTACCTTCCATACGACCTCGATGTGGGCGGCGAACGTCCACTTCCTGGAGTGGGAGGGATGTTCGGCGTCACATCGACATCACGCGGCAGCCGGCCAATAGAAGCGGAGGGGCGGAGATGAGTGGGACGTAAACATCCCGCCCACACCTCCTTCCTTCCGCATTACCGGCCGGGAGCCGCGGGACGCAGGTAAGATCTGTTCATCGTTCCCGGGGTGTCACACACTGTGATGTGTGCTACCCCGGGTACGATGAACAATCTGACGTTCAATTGTAGAGACAGGTACGATGTGTATGCGATGAACGTTTTACCGTTCAATCGCAATCGCACGTACCTGTCACACACTGCAATGTACCTTACAATGCCGGATGTGCGTCACTTACGACGTGACCCCGCCGACACATTGTAAGATACATTGCAGCATGTAAGCGGGCTTTAAATGAAATGTTCTTTCATTTTAACTCTTTATTTAAAGAAACACTTGCCACATCAAATATTTCTCTGATAGCCCTTACTTTCCCAAACTATTCTTTTGGCCAATACATTCAGCCTAGATTATCACTGTATACTTTATGTATGTAAAGTAATATTGATTCGTTACATCATCAGATGAGACCGGAGAGTTTGTTGTAAAATTTAGAAGAGCAGAAGGGTATCCTGTGGACCTCTATTACCTCATGGACCTTTCTTACTCAATGTTTGATGATCTGGAGAATGTAAAGAAGTTGGGGACTCAGTTACTTACAGCCTTGAATAAAATCACCAAGTCTGCCCAGATAGGTAAGAATCATTTGTATGCCGAGTTTTCATCAAAGTTACAGTTTAGGAGCATGAATTGAGCAAAGAATTATGCTATTGAGCTTAATGTATCTATCAACTAATGTCATTCCGGCCTCCTTTTAAAGCTCATGCATATATGGTTGCCCAGGAAAATCTGCCTGTACAGTATATGCAGTAATATGGAAGTGTGCTTCTATTTCTCTAGGGAATTTTAGGAAACTGGATGACAGTTTCAGTGGGCGATATTATGGGAGTTATTTTGACTGTTTCTCAGCTTTGCTTTCAAGCAAATGTAACTAAAGGCTGCTTTATACGCAACGACATCACTAATGAGATATCGCTGGGGTCACGGAATTCGTGACGCACATCCGGCCTCATTAGCGATGTCGTTGCGTGTGACACGTACGAGCGACCGCTAACGATCCCAAATACTCACAAAATCGCTGATTGTTGGCATGTCATTCATTGTCCAAATATCGTTGCTCGTTCTGGACGCAGGTTGTTGGTCGTTCCAGAGGCAGCACACATCGCTACGTGTGACACCCCAGGAACGACGAACAACACCGTACCTGCGTCCTCCGGCAATGAGGTGGGAGTGACGTTCATGCGGCTGCTCTCCGCCCCTCCGCTTCTATTGGACGCCTGCCGTGTGACGTCGCTGTGACGCCGCACGAACCGCCCCCTTAAAAAAGAAGCTGTTCGCCGGTCACAGCGACATCGATCGGAAGGTAAGTATGTGTGACGCGTACCTGCGGTATTGTTCGGCAGCGATTTGCCTGTGACACACGCACGACGGGGGCGGGTGCGATCGCTAGCGACATCACTAGCGATGTAGCAGCGTGAAAAGTGGCCTTAAGAGATAATCAAATAGCATTTTTAATAGAAGAGGAAAATTTAAAGATAATCTGCCAGCAGGTTTTTTATATTTAATCTGAGAGTAGCAGGATGTAGCAGCAGAGACCCTAATTCTAGCTATGTATCACTTACTAAGCTGCTGGTTGTAGTTTCAATAAAATCACTGTTTTATCAGGTGAAAATTATTATTAGGGGGACTAGTTGTCTCTTGCCGTGCAGTCCTCCTACTCTATAATCCCACCCACACAACTGATTGGCAGTTTTCTGTCAATGTACACAATAAGCTGCCAATCAGTGGTGGGGTGGAGTTATACAGAGCTCAGGATTCAGAGAACTGGTTGATCTGCAGCAGGTAAAACAGGGATTTTATTAAAACTGCAGTAAGCAGCCCTGTAAGTGACACATGGCTACAAACAGCAAAAACCTGGTGACAAATGTATTTGACAGGATTACATGGATTGCTGATTTTATTTTCGCCTGAGATGTTTTTCTGAAATTTGGTCATATTTTTGAAAATGAATATTGGAGGTAGTGTAGAAAAAGCTGATCAAATGATGAGACAATATAACAGACTGAGATTGTGTGTTATTCCTCTCTTTTGTGGTTCTGTTCAATGGTAGTTATATTCTGTGAAGCCCAGTTATGTGACACTAGTTTATCAATTATAGGCTTTATAAGTTTAAAATGTTATACAGGATACACATCCCCTTTGTGTATGAGAGATCCACTCTGCCAGCAATGCAAGGACAAGTCAAATTTTTTGCATGTGCCTTCTGGTTAAAGAAGCACTTCCATAAAGTTTTTCTTCCAATATGTAATGTAGTGTGTGTGGTTTAAAGGGAACCAATCACCAGGATTTTCATATATAACCTAAAGCCAGCGCTATACTGGCACTATCAGGCTGATTCTCTACATACCTGTAGTGGTCAGCTCAGATGTTTAGGTTTGAAATCCAAGAAAGTAAAGTTTATAAAATTTGCTGCTACTTGAGTGACAGCAACTGAGGATCAGATAATAGCTGGGGGGGGGGTGTATTTATAGTTATCCCATCTCACTGTTAGAATTAGCATAAGTATTATACAATCGATGTAACTTTTCACTTGCAGGACCTGTGTGAGGTCATACCCATGGGACCAGAAGGGGCGGGGCCTCAGCCAACAAAGCTGATATCAGAAAGCAATATTTTACTGTTGGCTTAGGCCTTGCCCCGTCTGGTCACATGGGTATGACCTCACAACAGCTCCTGGAAGTGAAAAGTTACATCGATTGTATAATACTTATGCAGCTGTCACTCAAGTAGCTGCTGATTTTATAAACTTTACTTTTTTGGATTTCAAAACCTATTCATCCGAGCTGACCACTACAGGTAAGTATAGACTCAGCCTGATAGTGCCAGTGTAGCACTGGCTTTAGGTTATATACGAAAATCCTGGTGATTGGTTCCCTTTAATATACTTACCTTTCTCGATCTTCTCCCAGATGTCACTGGTGGTGACTCGCACAGGTGGTAAGTGCTGTTCAACTCCCTGCGGTCACCGCTCTGCTCTTCTCAGCTTCAGATTGCCTCTGTGAGCTGCCCCCTGTAGCACTGCCATACTGCTGAATCCTCCTGCTGCTGGTGAATTCCACCTGGCTATAGGAAACCGCGGCCAGGTCCTGCTGGTGTTTAATCCCCCTGTGTCCAGCAGAGTTTTAATTCCCTGACCTATCACCATGTAGCGCCGTGTTTATAAGGCAGCTCCTCCCTTCACTCCTCATCTGATCTTGGTTGTAGTGCTGTTCCAGTCTACATTCCAGCAGGATGCTTCCTGTATTGTCTCATCTGTTTTCCGACTCTGCTTGCCTACTCAATTATTCCATTCTCTGCTCTTGACCTCTGCTACGTCTACTGAACCTGTGCTGCCAGCACTGATTTCAGATTGCCTGACCTCACCTTTTTGCCTAAGTCTGCCTATACCTTGCGTCTATGTCTCTGACTCTCCAGTCATCTGCTGCAGTCCTGGAGTGGTACCTGGTGACTACTGGTGACTTGAGATGAGCAGACTTGTGGAAGTTTGGTTCATCAGGTTCAGTCGAACTTTTGAAAAAGTTTGGTTTGGGACATGGATTTGGCCTGAATCCCAATGGAAGTCACTAATTGGGTAGTTCAGTTTTCCGCCCACATGCAGCCAACCATAAACATAATACTTACTTGGGCAGGTGGGCAGGGTTTTTCCATATTTTTTTGATGCACACTACAGCCGATCACTCTGTTGTTACCCCCAGTTAGAGCCATTCAAGCAGTGCAAGCGGTTCATACTGGGCTGAGCACCGAGCATACCCGAACATAGTGATGCTTGACTGAGTGGTTTGCACATGTAAATCACACAATCTCTGAACTCAAACTCATTTTTTTTTGCAAAGTCTATGTTCGTTAATAACACTGAACACAGAACCTCGGGTTTACTCATCACTACTGATGGCCCAGCCTATCCTCACCATCAAAGACTATAGTGAACACCTGGTTCATGGTACAATGAGTCCACACCCACCAGCGTTACTCCGGATCCACTGTTGTTATGCTCCTCTTCTTAGTGACGTTGTCGCGGGCGGAGGAGGGGACGCCGCGCTCTCCCTACTGCTCGGTCCGGCTGCCGCGGCTGCTGCGGCCTGCTGCTGCTCGGTGGCTCGAGCGATGGGCCGGATCCCGGGGACTCTAGCGGCGCTCCTCGCCCGTGAGTGAAAGGGGATTGGGTGTTGGGATATAGTTTATTGTCCGTGACGCCACCCACGGTTGTGGTGATTTGTTGACACCACCGCTACTCTGTATGGGGATCCCGGGAGGGATGGTATGGAGCAGCCAGTTGTTGTGTTGCCCCTCCGTGGGTAGGGGTTGGTGATCCCGGGGCCCAGTGATGAGGTGGGAGATGCAGGGCTTGGTGGGCGCAGGGACGCGGGGGCAGCGCTGTGCCTTGCGGCACTGTGGTTCTCACTCAGCCTGAGACGATGACACAGTTCTCGGTAAAACACACGGCTGGAAAGACGGTTCCCACGGACGGCTGCACTTGCTTTCCCCAGTAGGTGACGGTGACGGTCCCTCTGTCCTGCACCTAAGTTGATGATGGTTGCGATGGGTTCCCACCGGTAACCCGCTCCCCGGCTTGGATATGGGCCGGAGGAGCCCTACTTTGCCCGCAGGCGCTGGCCCTGAGAAACTGGTGCCCTGGCGGTGGCGGTGTCTCTCTGTAACGGTTGGACTGTTGCCTTCAATCGGGACTTGGTTGTTTGGAGACAGATGTCCCCTTCACTGACGGATTTGGCAAATTATGGCGACTCCTAGCCTTGCCGGGATCCGAAAGGCCCCTGCCCTGGTGCTGGCTGTTCTTCGTATACTGCTCCAGACCGCCAGGTCACCACCCGTCCGCGGAACTTCCAGCAACCTCCGAGCAGTCACCCCTGTGGACTATCACCGCCGTCTGCTGACCTTGCTGTCTCAGTCCGGGGCACACACCCGGACTAACTTCAGGCTTTACTACTCTCACTTCTCTGTCACTTCAGCTTTTCTTTTTAGCTCCACTACCACTTCACTTCCTTCTACTTTCACTTCCTTAACTCAACTGCTTGTTTACTCCTCCACGTCCCTAGCTGGACTCCTCTCTAGCTCTCAGCTAGACTTCAACTGCCTGGTTTTCCCGCCTCCAGAGCTGTGAACTCCTCAGTGGGTGAAGCCAACCGCCTGGCCCACCCCCTGATGTGGACACCAGCTCCTGGAGGAAGGCAACAAGGATTTCTGGTTAGCTTTGGTGTTCCTAACTGGGGTGTAGGGTGTGGTGGTGTAATGACCTGTGACCCCTGGCTTGCCCAGGGCGTCACAACGTCACCGCTCCTCAGACTAAAAAGCTCACTTTATGCTCTATGTGTGAGGCGGAAGTCTCTATTATCATGTCATTCTATGGAGCCTCGTTCTGAGCCTCATTCTGAAGCTCCATAAAAAGCCAATTCCAACTCACGCTGAGCTCAATGTGAGCCAGAGAGCCTGAAGAGTGATGACATCACAGAGAAGAGGAGCAGAAGGGTGCTGGATCTGGGATAAGATGGAGGCAGGGGAATATGTTGACACAGACAGACACCACACTACAAAAACATTAGATGTGTCTGATTTTTTTTTTTTTATTTTTAAAGGGAACTTGACAGATTCCCATGCCCTCCAACCCAATAACACTTGTATACAGTGTGTCCACCCATATCCTGTCCACCGCCATTAACTTGAGAACGGCGGCAGCTATAAGGATAGAAGTGGTGTCTAGGTATAGTAAAGTAGCCATGCGCTACGCAATGAAACCACCTATAGCACCACCTGGTGGAAAACAAAATTGTAGGGCATCATCAATTCAATACGAATCGACACCTTGCATACAGAAATGCTATGATTAGAACGTGTAAAACTCACAAGGCTGCGGATGTGAAGCGATACCTCATGGAGATCTTCCTACAAGTTATTGGGTATGGTGGCTGTGTAGAGTGGCCTCCACGCTCACCTGACCTGACCCCATTGGACTTCTTTCTGTGAGGTCACATCAAGCAGCAGATGTATGCGACCCCTCCACCAACATTGCAGGACCTATGACGACGTATCACAGATGCTTGTGCAAACGTGTCACCTACCATATTGCACATTGTGCAGCAAAATACAGTATGCTGTCCAGAGTCCAGATGTGCATTGTAGGTGACGGTGGCTACTTTGAGCATCAAAGTTAAATGAGCACCATATGCGTGACCAGCATTCAATGTTTTGGGGGGAGGGGTCATGGGTTTCATATCATAGCATTTCTGTATGCAAGGTGTCGATTCGTATTGAATTGATGACGCCCTACAATTTTGTTTTCCACCAGGTGGCACTATAGGTGGTTTCATTGCGTAGCGCATGGCTACTTTACTATACCTAGACACCACTTCTATGCCTATAGCTGTCACCGTTCTCAAGTTAATGGCGGTGGATAGGCTATTCGTGGACACACTGTATTGTTGCTAAATACCCTACCTAATCTTCCCTTTTTAGAAACTGTAGCAGAGCTGAGAGAGCTCTCCCGCCCACACCAGGCTCTCAATAAAAATTGTACATTGACAGTGAGGTGTCAGAGGAGGGGGAGTGCCAGACTGCGTGACATTGTAGTCTGTGCAATTATAAGTCCTGCTTGCTTAAACAAACATGGCATATAAACAGCAGATCGGACCTTGATAAGACAGGCATCCCTGAATTCTCTGTGTTAACCACTGCAGCATGCTGTCTTCAGCTTACATAGCAAAACCTGCTGACAGATTCCCTTTAAGTGAAGCACATGTACATTGCTGAGAAGGTTCCACTGTGCAGAGCAATGCAAAATGCGCTTGTGCCAGAGAATAAATTATTTTCTAAAATATAATAGATGTGTGAAGTGTCCATCAAGAAATGACTTTATAAAGCATTAAAACCCATATGCCATTGCAGATAGAATTTCCTTGACACTCAAAGAGCCATTTAAATCAATGACAATGTGCTTATACTATTTTGCCATATTTCCAGTAACAGCAATTTGTAAGCAGTGCTAATTAGCTTTAGCCCTTTCATTCAGGAAATCAGTGGTGGTTTTCGGTTACAGACTTCTGACAAATGTATCTATTACTCATTATGACTTGATTTTTTTTATTTAAGAGGAAACTGTCATATCTCCTAATATATCTGTTTTAATAAGTAATTGTATTTCTCATTAAATAACAATTCCAAAGTACTTTTCCTAAGAACTCAATATTGCGCTGTTCCTCTGTTGTTCGGTTGTTAGGTGTTGCCAGTTGGGGCGGAGGAATAATGAGACACTGATACTGTCCAGAACTGACAGAATTGAAGCGTGTAGGAACAAAAATTGTCACAATTTAGATTTCAACATAAGTATTCTTCAAAATTTTTATCCTAAGTAGAATACACAGTGTACACAGGAAGCTCAGCATTCAGACCACTGCAACATCTTCAACAGAGAAAACAGGGATTCTACCAAAAGTGCACCACACAGCCCAGTAAGTTACACATCACTTTAATCATGAAGCAGATTCCATAGCAAAAACATGCTGACAGATTTCCGATAAGACATGAACCCATTCGAGGGTGAACATCCATCTGAAATGCATTACGGCACAGAGACCCGTCAGGTCCCTGCACTGTGATACAAGCTACCGGCCAAACATTGGTCGGCAGTTGATGTATGCGTGCACGTGACTGGGGGTTCATGACACTGATATCATGCGTCATCGCGCACACGCCGATGTCAGCTGCTCGCCACTGCGTGCTAGCTACAGAGGACGCCGCACGGTGTGGGAGCGAGGGAGGTGAGTAGAATTTTGTTGTTGTTTTTTTACGTGTTAGAGACAGAACGAGGACTATATATACAAGGTAGGGGCCCAGAATAAAGACATGTATACCAGGATGGGGACCATATATACCAGGATGGGGATATGTATACAAGGGTGGACCCAGGATTAGTTTATATATACCAGAATGGGCTCATGATGGGGACATATATACCAGGGTGGGCCCAGGATGGGGACATATAACCAGGATGAGCCTGGAATAAGGACATTTATACCAGGATGGGGACATACATTCCAGGATGGGACCAGGATGAGAACATACAGTATAGACAAGGATGGGCCGAGGATGGGAACATATATACCAGGATGGGGGACATATATACCAGAATATGGACGTATATACCAGGGTTCGAGACCTATATTTCAGGATGGGAACATACTGTATATACCAGGATGTGGACATATTTACCAGGAGGGGCCTAGGATAAGGGACATATATACCAGGATAGGAAACTTTTTTACCAGGATAGGGGACATACATACCAGGAGGCGGAAAAATATATCAGGATGGGGGACATATTCACCAAGAAGTGGCACAGGATGGGGAGCATTACTACATAATGAAGGAAATGGGGCAACTCGCATGTCTTTATAGGATATAGAAAGCAAGATGGGTCCATACATCTGACTACCATGTGGGGGGTCAGACCAAGCTTTACACTGGGGCCCATCAGACTCTAGTTATGCCAGTGTTCCCTGGTATACTATAGTATCAAAGCACCTTGAGTGCACTATAAGAAAAGCAAAATACAAATGTTTGTTGTGTTGCTTCTGTTCGCCTTATGTTGTTGTATCCTCCCACACTGCAAAGACATAGTGATAGGGAATTTAGATTGATAAGATTGAGTCCCAATGAGTACAGAGATGATGATGAGGTCTGTACAGTGCTCCTATATAAGTCATTAAAATAAATAAATACATTTTGCCTTCAAGGGGAGGGATCCAAAGTAGCTTTCCTCTGTGAGGTAGCACGGTCGACTGCGCAGCAGAAGACACGGGATCCAGGCATTAAGGTTCACAGCACACGGTTTTAATGTCCAAACAAAAGTCCATAACACAATACATGTGCCTCTCCAGCAGAAAACTCATGGAGTTCTGTTCACTCCCTCCCACCCGGCACACCTGCCCTTGTTCCTGATTCTATTTAACCCTTCCTTCATCCTGTAGGGAAACAGCATTAACACTATAGTGGAGTTACTTTCTATCATGGAGGGAGCACAACCGGGGCGAGACATACCGGCCGTCATAGATAACCCCGGTCACAGTCTCACATACCCCCCCCCCTCAGTTCAAGCGTGCGGGGTTGAACTCCAGCCATCAAACATGGGCCGCGGGACAAGGCATCGGCGTTGCCCTGCAACCTACCGGCCCGGTGTTCAACCGTAAACCGGAAGTTCTGCAGAGAAAGGAACCACCGGGTAACCCGGGCATTCCGTTCCTTGGCGGACCTCATCCAGACCAGGGGAGAGTGATCCGTCACCAAGCGAAACTGCCGTCCCAGCAGGTAATAGCGTAGGGACTCCAAGGCCCACTTGATCGCCAGGCACTCCTTCTCCACTACGCTATAATTCCGCTCGGGAGGGGTGAGCTTCCTACTCAAGAAGGTGACGGGGTGTTCCTCCCCCTGAACCACCTGAGACAGCACTGCCCCCAGGCCAACCTCCGAGGCGTCAGTCTGTACAATGAACTCCTTCCGGAAATCAGGGTTGACCAGAACGGGCTGTCCGCACAGGACCTCCTTCAGGGCCCGGAAGGAGTCCTCGGCCTGCGGAGTCCAGCGCACCATGACGGACTTCTTGCCTTTGAGAAGGTCCGTCAAGGGGGCTGATAGTCCCGCAAAATCCTTTACAAACCTCCTGTAGTACCCCACGATACCCAGGAAGGCCCTAACCTGCTTCGTGGTCAGGGGTCTAGGCCACTTCTGGATCGCCTCAACCTTGTTAATTTGGGGCTTAATCACTCCTTGGCCTATCACGTAGCCCAAGTAGCGGGCTTCCGTGAGTCCCAATGCACATTTCTTGGGATTGGCTGTCAATCCGGCTGTTCGAAGCGCGTCCACCACTGCTTGTACCTGTTCCAAGTGGGTCTGCCAATCGGAGCTGTAAATAATGATGTCATCCAGGTACGCTGATGCATACGCCTGGTGGGGTTCCAGCACTAAGTCCATCAACCTCTGGAACGTGGCCGGAGCGCCATGTAACCCAAAAGGCAAGACAACATAGTGGAAAGACCCTCCGGCGTAACAAAAGCGGTTTTCTCCTTGGCGGACTCCGTTAGTGGCACCTGCCAGTACCCCTTGGTCAGGTCGAGCGTGGTAAAATATCGCGCCTGTCCCAGCCTATCAATCAGCTCATCCACCCGGGGCATGGGGTAGAGATCGAACTTGGATATTTCGTTCAATCTCCTAAAATCATTGCAGAACCTTAAGGAGCCATCGGGTTTTGGTATTAGGACAATCGGACTAGCCCATTCACTCCGGGATTTTTCGATGACCCCCAGGCGTAATATTGTCTTTACTTCCTCCGATATGGCTTGTCGTCGAGCCTCCGGTACCCGGTATGACTTCAGGCGTACCTTCAGGTGGGGCTCGGTGACAATATCGTGTCGTATCAGACTGGTCCTACCGGGCAGCTCGGAGAAGACATCGGGGTTCTGCTGAACCAACCGTCTGGCCTCTCGCCTCTGTTGTTTGGTGAGGGCTTCTCCAATCCTTACTTCCGGTTCGTCCTCTCCGGAGGTCGCTGGAGCCGGATGTGAACGACCCGAAGAGGAGGGAGGTGGGGAAAAAACAGCCATCAGGCTTTCCCGTTCCTGCCAAGGTTTTAATAGGTTGACATGGTATATTTGTTCAGGTTTTCGCCTACCGGGCTGCAATACTTTATAGTTAACCATCCCGACTCTTTCCTTTATCTCGTAGGGGCCTTGCCACTGAGCCAGGAATTTACTCTCCGCCGTGGGGATTAATACCAACACCCAATCCCCGGGTTTAAAGGTCCGCACGGTGGCTTGTCTATTGTAGCGGCCGCTTTGCGCGGCCTGAGCCTCCTGTAAATGCTCCTTCACAATTGGCATGACCGCGCTTATGCGGTTCTGCATACCTAAAATGTGTTCGATCACACTTTTATGGGGGGTGGGCTCTTGTTCCCATGTTTCTTTTGCCAGGTCCAACAATCCCCGGGAATGTCGCCCGTATAACAATTCAAAAGGCGAAAACCCCGTGGATGCCTGTGGCACCTCACGTATGGCAAACATCAAATAGGGAAGCATCATATCCCAGTCTTTCCCGTCTTTTGAGATCACCCTTCTTAGCATGGTTTTCAGGGTTTTATTGAAACGCTCGACTAAACCGTCCGTTTGAGGATGATACACAGACGTACGCAACTGCTTGATCTGGAGTAGCCGGCACAGCTCTTTGGTCACTTTAGACATGAATGGGGTCCCCTGATCCGTAAGGATCTCCTTGGGCAACCCCACCCGGCAGAACACAGCAAACAACTCCCGAGCTATAAGCTTTGCTGCAGTATGTCTGAGAGGTATCGCCTCGGGATACCGGGTGGCATAGTCAACGATCACTAGGATGTGTTGGTGCCCTCGAGCGGACTTTACGAGGGGCCCCACCAGATCCATCCCTATCCGTTCAAAAGGGACTTCTATAATGGGTAACGGTACCAACGGACTGCGAAAATGGGTCAGGGGTGCGGTAAGCTGACACTCCGGGCAGGTTTCGCAGAACCGTTTTACCTCCCCAAAGACCCCGGGCCAATAGAACCTTTGCAATATTCGCTCCTGCGTTTTCTTGACCCCTAGGTGGGCACTCATCAGGTGTTTATGAGCCAAGTCGAGGACCCGCCGGCGATGCGGCTGGGGCACCACCAACTGTTCTACCCCCACGCCCCGTATTTCATCTACCCGGTAGAGTAAATCCTGCTTAAGAGCGAAATGGGGGTACCTTACCTGGGCACCGGGCAGCTGTGCCACCCCGTCAACTACTGTCACCCGACTCCGGGCATGTATCAACGTAGGGTCCTGGAGTTGGGCTGTCCCAAACGTATCCGGGGACGCCTCCAACTCCGGGATGGGCTCGACCGTCTCAGCCTCTCCTGCCAATACCTCTAGGGGCGACCTACCGGGTTCACACTCTGTCCCTATCATGGTGACCCCTACGGCAGGTGTCCCGGATTCAGGATTGTAGGGCTCAGGTCCTGGAGCAACCAATATCTGAGGGGACTTAGGGGGTCCCCTCCATAAAGTCCAAAAATAGGGCAGATCCCTTCCTAGGATCACGTCATAAGGAAGAGTGTTAAGAAGTCCCACCTCATGTTGCACCTGACCGCAAGGTGCTGTGATGGTGACAATCCCCGTGGGATAGTCGCGGCGGTCCCCATGTATGCAAACCACCCCCACGGTGCGTCCTGTGGCCTTTACTTTACCCCTCAAGGTGGATCGCACAAGGGTCACTAAGCTTCCGGAATCCAACAATCCTGTAACCGGACATCCATTCACCTGTATTTGGCACAAGTGGGGCTCCGTCTCTGGGGAGACCAGGTCAGCGGTACACACCACCTGAGCATTCATCGAACCCCGCCGGGTAACCCCACAATCCATGGGCTCCGTGGTGAGTGGACACTGGGCTTCCATATGTCCCACCCGCTGGCACCGCCAACATCTAATGGGGACGGAAACCCCCTTGACGAGTTGTCGTTTAGGGTACAGAACCTTCCGGACCTCAGGAATGGCGGCCGCGGCCTCAGACGGGACGGTAGGGGACTTCTGCACCGTTGTCAGCGGTGGGTCCTTGGCCCTAGGCTTGGAGGGGCCGGACCGACGGGCGGTACGCAAAGTCTCAGTGTCCCGTATCAAGTCCTGCGTAGCCACATGCCGCTCTACCAGGGACACTAATTGGTCCAGGGTACTCGGGTCACCCTGTCCGACCCACCGTTGAACGGTGACGGGTAAAGTGCGCACAAAACGATCCACTACTACCCTTTCCACCATTTGCGCCGGGCTCAGAGTGTCAGGCTGCAACCACTTTTTTACAAGATGCAACAAGTCATAGGCCTGGGAGCGTACGGGTTTGGCTTCCTCAAAGAACCACTGATTTACCCGCTGAGCCCGTACATAGGTATTCACCCCCAACCGAGCCAGTATTTCGGCTTTCAGGGTCACATAGTCAATGGCGTCCTCGGTACAGAGGTCCAGGTACGCTTTTTGGGGTTCCCCCGTCAGATAGGGTGACAATACCTCAGCCCACTGCGGGGTCGGCAGCTTTTCCCGCTCGGCCACCCGCTCAAACACCGCCAGGAACGCTTCCACATCATCACCCGGGGTCATCTTTTGCAACGCTTGTCTCACCGCTTTCCGGACGCTGCCGTCGTCACCCGGTCCCGGGGTTGTTGCTGCCGGTCCGGCACGGATCGACTTGGCCAGGAGAACCATCTGTTCTTGGTGCCTTTTTTCCTGCAATTGCAAGGCTTGCTGCTGACGTGCATTGGCCTGATCCATCTGTTCTTGGAGTTTTTTTTCCTGCACTTGCAAGGATTGGAGCAGGTGTGCATTGGTCTGTTGCTGCTGTGCATTAGCCTGAGCCAAATGCTTTAGTATGTCCTCCATGGCGTCGCCGGGTTTGGGCTGTAGAATAGCCGCTCGAATCCAGGACATGCGCAGCTGGGTCACCAGGGATGGATGCTACACCTCACCGGCTGTCATGCCCGCATTCTCCACCATATGTGAGGTAGCACGGTCGACTGCGCAGCAGAAGACACGGGATCCAGGCATTAAGGTTCACAGCACACGGTTTTAATGTCCAAACAAAAGTCCATAACACAATACATGTGCCTCTCCAGCAGAAAACTCAGGGAGTTCTGTTCACTCCCTCCCACCCGGCACACCTGCCCTTGTTCCTGATTCTATTTAACCCTTCCTTCAGCCTGTAGGGAAACAGCATTAACCCTATAGTGGAGTTACTTTCTATCATGGAGGGAGCACAACCGGGGCGAGACATACCGGCCGTCATAGATAACCCCGGTCACAGTCTCACACCTCCTAAAGCCCTATATATTTAGTGTCATAACCTAAACTATTTTCCAATATACCTGAATGAATAATTTTCTATCCTTCTCTAATCATTACTGCTTTTCTATTTTTTTCCTTTCCTTTTTGATGACGCTTTACTTGAGAAGCCCAATACACGCTGTGATACCACAGACCCTGCTTCCTGAACCTGTAGGACAATAGACAGAAAATAATGTCTAGAAAAAGAGCGTTACGGTCAGCACAGTGACGGAACAAGATCCCTCCTGGGCGTATGGATTTCTGAAAACGAATAATCTTTATTTGGTCTCCAACGCATTTTGAGATTGTGCGCGCCTCCCATAGCTGTATACTTCTCTCCTTCAGTGCTTCATTACGATGTAGCAATTCTATTCCCAGCCAGAAACTTGATGTTGTGTCACGTGACAGTCGCATCCAATCAATAGCTGCTGATCAGATGCAGCTCATCAATACTTCATCAGCACGGACGTCTGTTTCAATGAGAGGCTGCAGTGGTCACGTAACACAACAAGTCACGTCACCTGTCGGGAACAGCAGCGCTGACATCCTTGGAATAGCACTGATCTGGGAGGTAAGTATACATCTACATTGTTTTTATATTCTATACGGACCTTTAAGCGAGTGTTGTTACATAACAGACCGTTCCAAATTAAAAATATATCATATCATAAGGGGGAAATGTATTTTCACAGTTTACATTAATATTCTATTTATTCACTAATGCTATTATTCTTTTTGTATTGTTTATAAATTCTTTTTTAGTATTCCCTGAATTCCCAATTGTTAGTATATATTTTCCTTACGGTCACTGCAGTTGAACTTTTGCTTTATGTACATCTCGTAATGGTATGTTTATCCCCTAATAAGAGGCTTCTCTATACAGGAACTGTCAGTGAAAGCATCAGTTAGTGGACACATAGAAGATATGGAAGTTTACTGATTGCCAGAGGCGTAACGACTGCAGTCACAGAGGTCGCTACAGCGACTGGGCCCGGCAGGTTTTGGGGGCCTGGTGCCCGCTCTCTAGAGAAACAGCTGGCTCCTCTCAGTGAGAGAGGAGCTACGCTGTTCCTTTAGTTACAATCAGTAGCGTTGCTTCCAGGGGTGGCAGAATATGCGGCCCCCCCGTGCTCAGAGGGGGCCCACCCGGAGCAGCGCAAAGGCCTCTTTCACACATCAGTTTTTTGCCATCAGTCGCAATCTGTCGTTTTGTGAAAAAATCCAGCTCTGGATCCGTTTTTCCTTATTAACTTGTATTAGCAACAGATGACCTCACGTTTCATCCTTCGTGCAACGGATCCGTCGAAAAATGCTTGTCTGCCCGAAGGAGCCGACGTCCACAGGAACGTTTTTGTGTGAGCCGAAAACATGGACAGCGACGGATTCGTCGGTGTCCGTCGTTTGTTATAATGGAAACTTACGGGCGCTGGATCCATCGCAATCCATCAAATGACAGATTCCAGCGACGGATCCGTCTTTTGCTCAGATGTGTAAATTCCATTCTGGTCAGAAAAAAAAGTGGTACAACGAATTTGTTTTTTTACAGGATCCGTCGCATCAGTTTTACCACAATCTGCGACGGTTACGTCGCACAAGTCACAAAACGGACCTCTGCGGTAGTGCTGGGAGACAAGATCTCTCTGCACTGCTGCTGATGACAGTGCATTCACAGTAATTAAAGAATGGACGTCTGGAACACCATATAGTGTGAACAAGTCGCAAGACTCAAGACTCTGATGTCTTGTGCGCACGATGACAGCACTGTGAACCGCCGGCAATGGAGCCATCAGGACCCTGGAGTAGGTGAGTATGATGTTTTTTTCTCTCTTTTCTTTAATGCACTATGGGGGGACACATCAATGTAGTTGGAAGGAAAAAGTCCAATAAGGAAAATAGATAACTCACCCATGTGAAGAGGTGACGCCAGATGTAAATTTAAATGGAGTGTACCCCTTTCCTTCCAACTACATTGATTGATTATTTTCTACCTTATTTGGATCTATTTATACCTTTTAGATGGGTGTTTTCAGAACTATTCCTCTAGGAATATTTTAACCCCCTGTGGTACACTAGTGTTTGACTTATCCTTTTTGTACGTTAGTACATGCCACACAGATTTTATGTGTCAAGCTAGTTTTACTGGTCTGCCTACCTTATCAATCATGTAGGGTTCATTGTGCCAATTTCTTCCTCTGTCCTTGTTCTTCCTGCACTACACATGTATCATTGTATTGTATTTCTATTTATGATATCCCAACCTTTTGTTTTTAATAAAAAATATTTTTTATATGCAATTACTTGGTGTTGGGCTAAACTAATTATGTTGGAACGTATATTTGGCACAGAGTCCTATTTGCTCACATTTTTTCCTCTTCAATGTAAGGACGTGCTGGAGCGGCCTCGAGATAGCCGTATCAGTGGTTTCACAATTGCGTTTTTTCTTTATTATTTCATGACAATGCATGTAGCAGCAGTGTCAGAGCTGGTGGGCAGCAGCGGTTCAACTAAAAGCAGCAGAGCAGTGGGCATAACTCTGACAGGTATCCGATTAGGTCTCTGTCAGGGTCAAATAGGAGGAGTAAGTTGGTAGACATGGGGGGCTTAGCAATCCATCAGCACCTGCAATCTCATTGCTGGGAAGCCATTGAGTGTAGAGATAGCCCTCTCCTGACTAACCACCTAGATGTGGACTAAAGGCCCAGTCACACACAACGACTTATCAGCGATCCCGAAAAGAATGCGACCTGATAGGGATCGCAGGTAAGTCGCTGGGAGGTCGCAGGTGAGATGTCACACAGTCAGATCTTACCAGCGATGCAGGAACAATACAGGTCGCAGTAGCGACCTGTATAACAATCTCAGCAGTCACTGTGACCCTGTCACACAGTGTCAAACACAGCGATGTGTCCTGACCAGCAGGACATCGCCTTTGAAGAAAATGGCCTGGACCATTCTGCAACGACTAGAGATCTCACAGCAGGGGCCTGATCGCTGGTAGGTGTCACACATAACAAGATCGCTAACGGGATCGCTACTGCGTCACGGAAACCGTGACTCAGCTGCGATTTTGCTAGCGATCTCATTATGTGTGACGGTAACTTTAGGCATATGAGGGATTAAGCTGCCAGGAGCACTACATAGATACTATCTTTTCTCTAAAAATGCATGTGAGGTTCTTAGCACACAATGTGATCAAATTGTGTGAGCCCATCTGCCAACGTCAAGGCGACCTCTTCAGATGGGTCCCTACACTAACTTATCACTAAATTACTGACTAACTGGGACTAAGTCACATCTGATATAATTACTACCATTTTTACTATTACTGCACTATTACTTTTTTAAATGTCCATCTGTTATTATAATTTTCTTTTTTTTTTTATAATTTTTCTTACCTTTATTCAAATTGTTGTATTAAAAAATCCTAATAAATTATGCCTAATGCTTTTTGATCCAGAAGAAGGCAAAAACCCCAGGACACGTTCAGCCAATTTCTGTCACAAGGGAAAAATTCCTTCTCGACCCCAAGAAATGCGATCAGTCCTAGAACCCTGGATCAAAGCTAATGATGTTATTTCTAGCTAAGTAATTAATATTGCAGTGCTATTTAAACTAGTACTATAGTGTTTATAGATTTTAGGTGTTATACTATTTTTATCCTGCCCTCTTATTACAGTATTATTCTAACTTTTATATTTTTTTCTAAGTTAGTGTTTTATTTTAATAGATATAACTATTTTATTACTATTATTATCCTGCTATTTTATTACAGTATAATTCTAACTTTTCTATAACTATTAGTACTACATTATCCCTACAATGTTGATCCAGAAGAAGGCAAAAACCCCAGGACACATTCAGACAATTTGTGTCACAGGTGAAAAATTCCTTCTCGACCCAGAGAAAAGGCGATCAGTCCTAGAACCCTGGATCAAACTGCTGTTCTACCTATTACTACTGTTATTTTCTTTATATTTTCACTACTTTCTTATTATACCACCGCCATCTTTGATGTTTCAGTCTAGAGGCCCTAGCAGAATGGTCCATATGATGTTTCTCTTTCCTCTGATGAACCAGTTGATGTATCGGTGGTTGTTGTCCTGCTGGATCCTTTTTTGTTGTCTCCTCCTTGCAGGGAGGTGGATGTCCAGTTTTAGCTTCTTAACTGACTTTTTTGGCATGTATTCTTCTTTTTCTTCATCCAGGTAGTCGCATAATTCTCTCCAAATATTTTTTTTCTTCTTCCCTCTTCCATTTTCCTCTGACATCAATTATCCTGCATGGCTCAGGCTGTTCTTCTCGCCGTACTGCATATATTTTTTGGGCCTCGGGGCTGGTTGGCATCAGGTGCTGGGAAGACAAGATTTTAAGTTACAAGGATTATTAGGAACATCCGAATACACAACCAGCTTATAATAAAAGAAACAACAATGTTGCCTTTAGTTTTCTCACTAACCTCCTGCTTGAAGAGCGGTGAAGGTAGCAGCTTCATACAATAGGCCAGTCTTCTCAGTGAGAACTGCAAGATTTTTAACTGCTATTTCCATTAAAGATTGTCATATGGTTAAAAAAAGAAAACAATGACAAATATTATTAAATAATAAATTGAGCACAAAAACCTGATTTAAATAATAGGTGATTTCTGATGACAAAGTCAAAGTCGCTTGTTGAAATGTATCAAAATCCTATAAAAGAGGAGCAGAGGTTGTAGGGACTTGATCCATATTTCTATGACTTGGGTGACAGTTCCTGAAAACACTGAAGAACATTGTCTCTATATTCAGGGGGTCTGTTGTGGACAGGCGAGATTGGGAGATGAAAAGATATTTCCTGTTACATATGTGATCAATTCCACTAAAGGGGCTGCCTGATGGGACAAGTGATGGCCGATACCCACTGGTGTGAGTGCGGGTCATGGATGTATCACCACCTGGTGTCAGGTGTGATGTCTGGTGATGGATGTATCGCCGCCCGGTATCTGGTGTGAGTGCTAGTGATGGATGTATCGCCACCCGGTGTCTGGTGTGAGTGCGGGTGATGGATGTATCGCCGCCCGGTATATGGTGTGAGTGCTAGTGATGGATGTATCGCCGCCCGGTATCTGGTGTGAGTGCGGGTGATGGATGTATCGCCACCCGGGATCTGGTGTGAGTGCGGGTGATGGATGTATCGCCGCCCGGTATCTAGTGTGAGTGCGGGTGATGGATGTATCGCCGCCCGGTATCTTATATTACGTCTTATACCTGAAATCTTTCGCTTATCGCTGGTGTCTGTCTTCACACTTGGATGAGGTGTAACAAACTGAGGATAAACAACTTTTTTTTTTTTAATTCAAACTGAGCAGTTCTATTGGCTGTTTATAAATGCAGTTACCATGGTCACAGAGGCATCTGCAGATTTAAAGGGACAGGACGCAGTCATTGCGTTATAGTACATTTTACCATAGATTTCATATAACACTGTATATTACATGGAGCTGCTCAGATAATGTGTGGGCAGACGCTCCTGTATCTCTTCATATATTATGTAAATTCACTTAGAAGAGCTGTAGAGATATCTGGGGTATAATTACTTGTGTTGCCAATTGTACATGTATAAAGACAGCCTGGTAATGTCTGTAATAGGCCGAAAATTGTGGTTTTATGTTCAGAACAAATCTAAGTATTTTTTTTCTCAGTGTTCCTATCAACCTTCTGTCGTATTTCCATCACAGAACATTGTTACATATAGATAGGAGATGCCATAACAATCAGACCATTCAGGTCCAATCAGGGGGCAGAGCACTGAGGTCCCTTATGGCTTTTCTCCTGCAGTCAGTCCCCCTGGCTATAATAGTTTATGTGACAAAAGTGAGTACACCCCTCACATTTTTGCAAATATTGTGTCATATCTTTCCATGGGATTACACTGAAGATAGGACACTTTGATATAAGGTAAAGCAGTCAGTGTACAGCTTGTATAACAGGGTAAATTTGGTGTCCTCTAAATAAGTCAACACACAGCCAATAATGTTTAAACCACTGGCAACAAGAGTGAGTACACCCCTATGTGAAAATGGCCAAATTGTGCCCAAAGTGTCAATATTATGTGTGGCTACCAGTTATTTTCAAGCACTAAATAAATAAATGCCACAAGTGCTGTAAAGAGTAATTATACTTTTGTTTATATTGCAAAAAAAACAAATGAAAGAAGCCGCTGGTAGAGGACATATTCTGTGTCCAGATCTGTCAGATATTGGAAAAAAAGACAACCAAATAAGTACTACCGCGCTACTAAGGGCTGGAGTCCAAACCACCTGAGTTAGGAGGTGTGGACCCTGCAGACAATAGGGCACTAATAGGAAATATAGTATATCCAGGGCGTAATTACCACGGTCGCAGAGATTGCCATTGCGACCGGACCCGGCAAGTTAGGGGCCCGCGGTCGTCCTGCAGATCAGCAGCCAGCTCCTTCCTGTGAGAGAGGAGCCGCACTGTTCTGTCGCATACCATGTGGCTGCTATATGAGCCGGTGCCACCACCGCTGACACCGGCACTAGCGGAGGCACAGGGCCCCCCTCCCCTGTCATCACACACAGCAATGATAAAGCATCAAGCAACCCACGCTGCTTCATCATTCTCCCCCTGTGCCTGGGCGGTGACGTCACTCCTGTGCGACTGCTGTGCTGAGGCATGCAGAGTGCAGGACGGGAGGACGCTGACTGGAGCAGCAGGGGAACGAGGAGAGAGGTGAATACTTGTTTTTTTTTTGGTCAGAGACCTGGAGGGGCTGCATTATACATGGAGACCTGGGACTACTGCATTATACATGGAGGCCTGGAGGGCTGGCTGCATTATACATGGAGGCTTGGGGGTGCTCCATTATACATGGAGGTCTGGGGGGCTGTATTATACATAGAGGCCTGGGGGGCTGTATTATACATGGAGGCCTAGGGGGCTGGCTGCATTATACATGGAGGCCTGGGGAGCTGCATTAAACATTGAAGCCTGGGGGGCTGCATTATACACGGAGACCTGGGGGAGCTGCATTATACATGGAGGCCTGGGGGGGCTGCATTATTCATGGAGGCCTGGGAGTGTTGCATTATACATGTAGGCCTGGGGATGCTGCATTATACATGGAGGCCTGGGGGGCTGCATTATTCATGGAGGCCTGGGGGGCTGCATTATACATGGAGGCCTGGGGGTGCTGCATTATACATGGAGGCCAGGGGGTGCTGCATTATACATGGAGGTCTAGGGGGCTGCATTATACATGGAGACCTATGGGGCTGTATTATACAGGGAGGTCTATGGGGCTGCATAATAAACATGAAGGACATCTTATACATAGACTATAGGGGTGCATTATACATGGAGGTCTATGGGGTTGCATTATACAACATGAAGGACACCTTATACAAGGACTATAGGGGTGCATTATACATGGAGTATGAGGCTGCATAATACAATATGAAGCACACCTTATACATGGAATATAGGTCTGCATTATACATGGAGGAGTATGGGGCTGCATAATACAATATGAAGGTTTATGGGGCTGCATTTTAATACATATAGGATTATGGGGGCTACATTATATTATATGGAGGACTATGGATGCTACCTTATACATGGACTATGAGGGTGCATTATAAAACATGGAGGACTATGTGGTGCAATATAATATATGGAGTACTATGGGGTGAAATATAATACATGGAGAACTAAGGGAAATGCATTATAATACATGGAGGACTATGGGGGTGCATTCTAATATATGAAGGGTTATGTGGGACCCGCTATACTATATGGAAGGCTATGTGGGGGCTATTATAGTATTTGGAGAACTATATATAAGGGGGGACAAAGATAATGCACAGGATGGGACAGTTTTGTGCTGAGGGAAAGAGGCACTTTCTCTCAGCACCCAGCTTTCCCATGCTCTGCTATTCAGCTTTCCCTCAGCACCCAGCTTTCCCAAGCTCTGATATGGGAAAGCTGGGTGCTGAGGGAAAGATGTATAGCAGAGCATGGGGAAGCGGGGTGCTGAGGACAAGATGGATATCAGAACGTAGGAAAGCTGGGTGCTGATAGAGGGATTTCAGATCATGGGAAATCTGGGTGCTGAGGGTAAGAGCCAAGTGTCAGCATTATTATCCTGTACCCTGAGTGTCAGTGCCATTATCCCATACCCCAAGTGTCAGTGTACGTGGAGGAGGGGGCCCAGGTCCGAACTTTGCACCGGGGCTAATCAAACTCACCAGAGACTTGGTGTTGAGTGTATCTATACAATGTTGCAGTTTTTACTCCTCTGAGCTACCATAAAAGAGTTGTTATTAATAAATCTCTGAGGATATTTATTTGTATCCATCTTTTAAATCATTTAGGTTTTGGCTCCTTTGTGGACAAGACTGTACTTCCATTTGTAAGCACGCATCCAGAGCAACTGAAGCATCCTTGCACAAATAAAAGTGCACCTTGTCAGCCACCGTTCTCCTTCAAGCACATCCTCAACCTCACGGGAGATGGAGACAAATTTAGAGATCAAGTTGGGATGCAGCTGATATCTGGAAACTTGGATTCCCCGGAAGGCGGTCTGGATGCCATGATGCAAGTGGCAGTTTGTGGGGTGAGAGATGTAGTTTATCTCTGATGCGTAACTAAGATAAATGAATTACACAACCAAGTCTTATGACTTATAGACATACAGTTAGGTCCAGAAATATTTGGACACTGGCCGAATCTTTGTGTTTTGGGCTCTGGATGTCACTATTTTTTTTATCAAAATGAAACAGCTGAGATTCAATTGATATGTAGACTTTCTGGTTTAACCCTCTCTCGACCTTGGACATACTGGTGCCTCTGATCAGCCGACCTGTGCCACTAACAGCCGGGGTGAATCAGAGATCTGCCTGAAGCTGTTAACTAGTAAAATCCCACTGTCAATCTTTAACTGTGGGACTTAACACGTGTCTGTGTAGAGAGCGTACTTCCCCGCTCCCATAGGACGTTATCGCAGAGCGCCGATGGGTTGTCATGATAGCCAAGGGTCAGCTGATGACCCCTAAGTCTGTCATGATAAAGTTCCTGTGAATGCCGGCTGTGAGTCACCATTCATAGATTGTGACACTTCTGAATTCTTATGACCATAGGATATTTCAGTTTTTCTTAACAAATTTGCCAAAATTTTAGTGTTGAGTGTACATTAATGAGAAAAAAAAATGTACTTTTTTTAAATTTACCAAATGGCTGCAATGAAACAAAAAATTAAAAATTTAAAGGGGTCTGAATACTTTCCGTACCCACTGTAATTTACTGTTTGACTTTGCATAGGACAAGATTGGATGGAGGAATGTCACAAGGCTTTTGGTATATGCTACAGATGATGGCTTTCATATTGCTGGAGATGGGAAACTTGCAGCTATCCTGACTCCCAATAATGGATTATGTCATTTGGATGACAACATGTACAAGAGATCTAATGAGTTTGTAAGTGAATTTACCATAATCCCTGATTTGCAAAACTTACATTATGAACTGTGTATTTGGCGATTAGACCATT
Organism: Anomaloglossus baeobatrachus; assembly: GCF_048569485.1. Lineage (NCBI taxonomy): Eukaryota > Metazoa > Chordata > Amphibia > Anura > Aromobatidae > Anomaloglossus > Anomaloglossus baeobatrachus. The sequence continues at coordinate 107,940,084 of NC_134359.1, forward strand.
TAAAAAAAAAAATGCTCAGGATTGTTTATAATAAGTCCTTAAAGAGAATCTTTCACCAGGTTTTTGCCACCTAATCTGAAAACAGCATAATGTAGAGGCCCTGATTCCAGTGATTTGTCAATTACTGGGCTGCTTGCTGTAGTTTGATAAAATCACAATTTTATCATCAGTAGATTATCACTTGAGGACTAGTAAATCTGCTGCCAGGTATTTTTCCATATTCATGAGCTCTGTATAACCACGCCCCCACCACTGATTGGCAGCTTGGCTTCCAATCAGTGGTGTGGGTGGGTTATATGGGTTATACAGAGCTCAGCATTCATAGAACCGGTAGATCTGTTCCAGGGAAAACTGATTTTATAAAAAGTGCAGGAAGCAACCCAGATAATGTCATATTACTGGAATCTGGATCTCAGCCTCTACATTATGGCTCTTTCAGATGGGGTAGCAAAAACATACAGACAGATACCTTATGATGTCGAGGACCTGGTGGCTGAGTGTTTTGCACTGTAGGCTTGCATCCCTTGGGTCCTGGGTTCAAATCCCACTAATGACAACATTTACAAGGAGTTTGTATGTTCTCCTGGTGTTTGCGTGGGGTTCCTTCGGGTTCTCCAGTTTCCTCCCCCACTACAAAGTCATACTGATAGAGAATTTTGATTGAGCCGCAATGGGGACAGTGATGATGGTGTATGTAAAGTGGGCTATATAAGTGCGTAAAATCTATAAGTACTGTACATTTTACCTTAAAGAGGTGATCCGAAGTCCAAAGTAACTTTCTTCCTAAATTCCGATATATTTAGTGCCATAATCTAAACTATTGTCCAATATACTTGAATGAAAAATTCCCTATCCTTCCCTAACCACTATTGCTGTTCTATATATTTTTTTCACTTCCTTTTTGATGACGCTTTGTTTTAGAATCTCAGTGCGTGCTGGGATAATCAACCAAAGCGTCATCAGGGGCAGGAGCTACGGTCACTGTCACATCCTCTGCCCCCTCACTGACACAAAGTGCCATCAGTAATGACCATTTAAGGGGCTGGGCTAGTCCATGTGCTGTGTGGTGTGGCTTAGATCAGAAGTAATGAGTCATCAGAAGAGAGCAGTGACAGAATACCCCGCAAGCAGAGACTAGTGACGTCACTGACACCGCTCTGGTGCTAGCTCGTTACTGCTGATCTGAGTTGACAACAAACCATGCGCATCGCACAGGGACTAGCCCAGCTCTTGAAGATTGTCACTGATGACATGTTTAAGGGGCTGTGACAGTTACTGCAGTCTTTGCCCCCTGATGGCGCTTTGTTTGAGTATCACATTATGCACTGAGATTCTCAAACAAAACGTCATCAGAAAGGACATGGAAAAAACATTGAAAAGACATTATATAGTGAAGTTAGGGAATTTTTAATTTGAAGATATTATAAAATAGTTAACATTTTGGTATTAAATATTTAGGCTTTAGGTAAAATTACTTTGGCCTTCAGAGAGCCCCTTTAATTATGAATAATCAATTAGATAAAGGTGTTTTCAAGGACTTAACATTGATATCCTATTCTGGATGTCTAATTTGGGAGGGTGATTTAATCACCAGTGAATGGACACCACCATGTCCCCTTCATTGTGTATATAGACATATTAAAGGGGATTGTGTATTGATATGGGCGCTGTGACAATTAGATATCACTAACCATTGGATAGGACATTTATGTCAATATCCCAAAGATCCTAAAGGTAACTTAATTGGGTTGCCTACATTAGAAATACATTGTTGTCATAAAACATCACAATCTAATTATCTAATTTATTGGAGCTTTCTTGTACCCATTACCATTTAGTGCTATTCCTAATCACATACAGATAGGATTATATGAAAATCTATGCTTATTATGTAACTAAGCACCAGAAGCTCAGGAACTCATCGTCTACTGATAGTGAACTGTGCTTATTGGGCAAAGCCATTTAACAGGTTCATGTGGTCCTTGCAGACAAAGGATAAAAGGTGATAAATTAGTAATTAGGTATCTCTTTCAGCAAAATTAATGGTCGATCCCATGCCATACGACAGAGACTCACGTGTACGGACTATATTTTATTAGATAGTTTCTAAAGTGGATGTGTTTTTTGTTTTGAACAGGATTACCCATCAGTTGGGCATCTGGCACAGAAGCTTTCACAAAATAACATTCAAGTTGTGTTTGCAGTTACATCCAATATGGTTAAAACATATCAGGTAAGATAATATTTTACAATGTGAGCTGTGAAACAAAGAGGTCCAAGTGGATTATTGGGATTAATTTATAAAATGTAACATGTAAAAATGATTTGTGTTACCAGGTTTCACAACAGTATCTGCATACATTATGAAATAGATGTTTTAGCCCTGATGAGGCTGGTATATTTACTCTGAAACTCCTTGTCAGAATACCTGTATAATCTTGATATGAAAATGAGTCCAACTAATGTGTGAGAAAGCTTGAGCCCTAGTGTGTTCACTGTCCACATACCAAACCCTGACCGACAGTTGCAGCTTGTACTGAACCATGCGACATCTCAGCAGCAGCAGAGGAGGAGGGACACTGAAGAGCTGTCAATCAGGCTAGATGATCGGGGTTGAGATTAACCTTTTGAAAGGATTATGCAACCATTATTTTGTGGATTTTGAAAGCAAACACACCAGCCCTGTTAGGTCTAACACATTTATTTATTATTTATGCAGTTTGTTTAATCCGTTCTGGTGACAGATCACTTTATACAATTATGTATTATTCTTCCATAGAATAAATGCATCCAGTAGAAAATAATAATTCTTGTGGTTAGTTAATGTATGAAGGTATTAGAAAAGGGGAATATGGGGTTTATAGGCCCATAAAATTCTATGGATGCTCTGTTCCTATACAACATAGCTTCATAGGCTTACCATATTCATAAGTCTTAAAGTGTGGAGGAAGCTGGCTACTTCCAGAACATCTCAGAAAGAGCTTGCATTTTTCTCAACTTAGGACTATGGCACCCCGAATTAAGAGGGATAGACAGTATTCAGGGTCGGACTGGCCCACCAGGAGACTGGAGGATTCTCCGGTAGGCCCGGGCACTTGCACCTGCTGGCATTGCATAGATTTGACACTTGTGTCAGTGATGCATGCTCCCCTAGGTTGACAGTATTGTGTTATGCAGCTAGAGCAGATAAATATGCTTGGATTGGCCTCTTATTATACATCTGATGGATACCGAGTAAGAGAAGGTTAAACAAAAAAATTACATTTTTAGTTATGCTGCATAATGAATCATTCAAAACTTCTTGACACAATTTTGCCAATTTCGTGTGAATTTGGGAAAAAGTATAAAAAAAATTTAATTGGTATTTGTGACTGTCCCCTTCTTCACCCTAGTGACTATATTAAATTGTGTAAAACTTTAGTTCCTGTAAGTGAATATGTGTAATGGCAGGAAAACAGATAATAATAGTTTTGCAATAACAAACAAGAATTAAAACTTAGTTTTCAAACTTCCCCCATTTTGACGCATAAATATGTGGAGAGACTCCTATATTACATTTTCATTAAAAAAAAACAAAAAAACAAAAAACAAACCTGAAACCTTTTATGTAGTTTTCTGGTTTTGTATCAAATGTGTAATTTTGGAATTTTTCAAAAATAGGAAATATTACAAAATAAAGAAATAACTATTACTTATCCTTTTAATCCCCCTGCCACTGGTGTGGCTCCCATAGTCCACACTGGTACCAGAAGTGATGATATCCCCTCCCATCTATCATACATATGAGTTCTGCAGTTTGTCTGGTCATTGGAAAGATTAGTGATTGGCTGCAGTGGTCACAACAATGATTGAAGACCTGTCATCACATCAAGTACAGGAGAGGAAACTAGGAGCTGGGGCAAAGTAGGTAGGCAAGGAGGAGATGTAAGAGTAGCCGTCATTTTAATGTACATTTTATAAATCAATAGTACATGTGAAAACAAGCAACTTTATAATATATCTTCTGAGAGAAATCTTCTTCTTATACCTCCTGGATTGAGCATTCACTCTCAATTCATGGGTAATCATGTAGTCTGTATTCAGTGAAGAAAGATGTTCCAGTTACAGAGATAGGCGAATTTAGTTGGTTAAAAGTCTGTGAAAAGGGAAGTGTGCAGGAGAAACAGACATTCTGCTGCAATTATTCCTGAAACGATGGTTACATTTCTCCATAGAATGTTATGAGCTCCAACTGCCATCTCCTATCTAAGTAATGGGAAGGTTTGTACTCACTGAATAAGGATTTTAGAGAATTTTGAGAATGAATGATCAGTCCAGGGGGAGAAAGATGAAGATTTTTCTTATAAGATATATTATAAAGTTTCTTATTCTCATCTGTACTATACTTATTATACTGAAACAAAGTTGGTGATACATGAAAGCTGGACGAGGTAATTAAAATGGTTACTAAAAACGTTTAGCAACACCGTAAATAGAGGAATTCTTACCTACAAGCATAAAATAATTATTTTTGGTTGCTGAAATGGAGATCATATATTAATACAGAGTAAAATTCTAAATCTAAAGAGGTGTTTGGGGAATTGTTGTTCTAACATGGTTCTTAAATAAGGATCCTCTAGAGATTAAGTGGTCCATGTTCAATTTTTATTTTCAGTATTGGATGATAAGAAGAATTGTGAACCCCAATGTAGTTGGCGATTTCTTCTAAAGATCATAAATCAACTGATTATTTTAGGATTTCTTATTTCAGATATTTGAATGGTATAAAGGTGAGATGGGAAGGAAATTAAGGTGAGAGGGAGAGAACAGGTGTAGTCTTGAGACAGTGAGATGTATCGGTCAATGACAATATACAGTATATATATAAGAAGATCAATTGTTCGTATAAAGCAAAAAAGGGGCTAGCACACCCTCAAAAAGATAAGTCGAAGATTGTTAGGTCTCCCAACTATTCCAGGTATTATGAAATGATGATAATTTGTGCTGGGAAATGGCTGTAAGATCTTCGAATCTATAAACTTGGTCAACTTTATGTATCCATTTAGCTGTAGATGGACAAATCAGTAATTTTCAAACTTTGGTATGAACAGTTTAACTCCAGCAATAAAAAAACTATTTACTTTCTGTCTTGTACAAACCTTTGAACCTTGAAAGGTTCAGAAATATGTTCTTTTCTTTAATGTTACAGATAGTGATGGGCGGACTCACAGATCCCCGAGATCGGCAAGTCCAAACAGGCTTTAAAAAAAAACAAAAAACAAAAAAAAACAGTTCCGGCTGGGAATTGATCCCGGATATCTGGCCATATGCCAGTCCCCATATAAGTCACTGGGCAGGAGAATCTGGTGCTTTAAAATGCTGGTAGAAGGTATCGGGGATTGGAGCAAATGTGTTATACTTACTGAGTCTCCCGCGCGGCTCTAACACTACTTCCAGGGCCACTCAACGGCATAATAATACATAAAAACACCCTCTCTCACCCATTTATTAACCCCCAAAACACTCGGGTCCGACGTATTCCATACGAGGTCCCACGAAAAATTCCAGCTCTGCTACATTACTGAAGGCACTACACATGGGCATAGAACATGACTGCCTGCTGTGAGCTTCAGTCAAAGACTGAGCCACAGTGATGAGTGGTGACATCACTCAGGTTATTTGCGGTCACAGCTGGAGGTTTCCATAGTCCTCTAAATGTGACCGCAGGTAACCTCGCCTCAGGTAACCTCATTAAACTCAGTGACCTCAGTGAGGTCACTGAGTTCACAGACCTGCATCTACTGGCAGAAAACCACATATTTTTTGCCATGAGATGCAGATTTGGTGCTGAAATTTTTACACCATGTTCCTGCACCCAATCTACACCTCCTGTCAAAAAACACATCAAAACCGCACGCGTTATGTTGTGGTATTGTTGCGATTTTCAAACATTTTATAATTGCATGTACCCCATTATTTAAAACTATAATATTTAATGCAGAGCAAATTAATAGAGTTTTGCCTTTCAGAACGCGGCTACATATCTGTTTTTCCATAAATTATTTTTTATTGTTCAAAAGTAATAATACTATACATGTCTGATAATCCTGTGTTTGTATAAAGCTCTATGGTTTTTGTGCATGTCACCCCACACATATATTCCACTTAATGTAAATAATGTATTTTTAGGATCTCAGTAAGTTAATTCCGAAATCTGTAGTTGGGAGTCTGTCCAATGATTCAAGTAATGTTGTCCAGCTGATTACAGAGGCTTATCAGGTAAGACGTTTTCAAATTAAAAGGCCTTAAAATTGAGTAACTTTGGTGGTAAATTTGGATGATTTCGACTAATTGACTGTCAAAAAACTTTGTGTGTAAAACGTCTGCTTGAAATTTAACTCATAACAAGTGAAATTAACACCAAATTCGGCCTCAATCAAACCCTTTCACATATGTTCTAGCCATATTATAGATTTAAAGAACACGCGTACCCATTATAATGTATGAAGCTGTTCACATGACCGTGTTTTTGTAGACTGCGTTCAGCAAAAAAATCAAAATCTAATTTGTATTTGAGTCTCAGATCAAAATTACCAAAATAAGTTCTATTGGTTTGCGAAAAATCACTGACTGCACATATTACCATCTGTGTGATGTCCATTTTTAATACTGTAGTGGATAAAAGAAGTTGTGCATTTTTTTTTATTTTCATACAAGAAAATCACTGATGGTAAAAACTGACATGTTGACCAAAATCTGATGAAAATTTGATCCAAATCACTGATGAAAATATAAACTGGCTACAGAAATGTCTGCTATCTAAAGATTACTAACGCCATGTACGCACGTCGCGTTTTTTTTTTACGTTTTTGTCGCATTTTAAACTGCACTGTTTTTTGCAGTTTTTTGTCAGCGTTTTATTTGTCAAATATTTGTCAAAATCTTTGACAAAATAAAAGCAGCATGTTCTTACTTTTTGCATTTTTGTCACGTTTTGTCACCCATTGAAATCAATGAGGTCTGTCAAAACGCAATAAAAATGTAGCTGTGTGTTTGCACCGCATTTTTGATGCGTTTTGGATCCATTTTTGTTAACAAAAACGCAGGTCACCACATCGTTCCAGGATAAATTAATTCTCTCTCTGTCTCTCTCCAACCGCCTCATACTCATCAATCACCTGCGTCGGCTGTCCCACAGCTCCCGCTGCCTCTCATTCTTCATTTCGGAGCCACTCAAAAAGCTCATACATATTCACTGCTTCTCCCGTTAGTGATTGGTTTCAGTCAGACGCGCCCCAACGCTGAGTGACAGCTGTTTGACTGCAACCAATCAGACACCAGTGTGCGGGTCTATATCATACAGCAAAATAAATAAATAATTTAAAAAAAACCCGGCTTATGATTTCCCCAGTTTTGATACCCAGCCAAGATAAAGCCCCACAGCTGGGGGCTAGTATTCTTAGACTAGGGAGGCCTATGGTTATTAGGCTCTCCCCAGCCTAAAAATATCAGCAGCAGACGCCTGGAATTGCCGTGCTTTTTGCATTTTATTCCAAATAAAGGATTTTTGGGGGTTTGTGTGTATTTACTTTCACTTACATATTAGTGATGCCATTAACTTTTTATTACCCCAATTGCCACCTCATTGAGGCAATGGGAAGAGCTGGGTCCAGCACCAGAATTGGCAAATTTTATGGATGCACCACTTCTGGGGTGGCTGTGGGCTGCTATTGTTAGGCTGGAGAGGGCCAAATAACGATGGCCCTTCCCACCTTAATAATATCAGCCCCCAGTTGTCTGCTGTACCTTGGCTGGTTTTAGAAAAATGGGGGTCCCCACGTCATTTTTATTTATTTTATTTTTTTAAATAAATCAAATAGTTACAAAAAAGTGTGTGATCCCCTCTATTTTTCATAACCAGCCAAGGTACAGCAGACAGCTGAGGGTTGCAGCCTGCAGCTGCTGTTCCTGTACTGAATATGAAAAATGAACAGTCACATGGTTGATGGGTACATATTCTATCTGTGCTAAACACAGAACATGTACAGTACATGATTTATGGATGTCTGAATGAGTTCTTATGATTTATGGATGTCTGAATGAGTCCTTATGTGAATGTGTCATCAAAAAATGGTCTAATGTATAAATCAGGTTTTATATTAAATGTATTGATAATGTACGTTTGTGTGTTTTGTTTTTCAAATTTCCACATATAAGAAAAAAAACTGCAGTTTGCACACTGTTTTGTACAAATGACTTTTCAGCAGACTCATTATCATCATAGACAGGATTAAACTGGCGGAACACCTCTACTTACAATAGATAACGCAGGATCCACCATTCATAACAGGTGATAGCCAAATTAACACTCCCTCCGACCCCTCTCTTCTCATGCCCATATCAGAGCAATAATGTTAGTATGGAAATTTATTTATTTTAATAACTCGTGATATGAGAAAATAAAGTATAAAAGCTTATAATAAAAACGTCATAAAAATTACATAGAAAACCTAATCGAAATAATAGGTCATTTGTAGACATCACATTCCCTTTAAAATGAGCACAACCATAGGTTGCTACAATCAGAGTAATCCTGTGCAGAGAATGCTGTAATCATGAACTACTGCTGACAAATTACCAATCTAAGGGGTACTTTGCACGTTGCGACATCGCTACTGCGATATCGTCGGGGTCAAATCGAAAGTGACGCACATCCGGCGCCAGTAACGACGTCGCAACGTGTAAAGCCTAGATGCACCGATAAACGATCGCAAAAGCGTAGAAAATCGGTGATCTGTGTAGTGTCGGTCATTTCCATAATTTCGCTGCAGCGACAGGTACGATGTTGTTCCTCATTCTTGCGGCAGAACACATCGCTGTGTATGAAGCCGCAGGATCGAGGAACATCTCCTTACCTGTGTCCCGCCTGCAATGAGGAAGGAAGGAGGTGGGCGGGATGTTTACGTCCAGCTCATCTCCGCCCCTCCACTTCTATTGGCCGCCTGCCCTGTGACGCCGCACGACCCGCCCCCTTAGGAAGGAGGCGGGTTGCCGGCCAGAGCGACGTCGCAGGGCAGGTAAGTGCGTGTGAAGCTGCCGTAGCAATAATATTCGCTACGGAAGAGATCGCATCTGCGACGGGGGCGGGGACTATCATGCTCGGCATCGCTACAATCGGCTAGCGATGTCGCAGTGTGCAAAGTACTCCTAAGTGTATCTCACCATCAGGCCTGTTTCAGACGTCAGTGATTCTGATACATATGTGCTAGTTTTTATACGTACCAGAATCATGGATATACGCAGACCCATTATATACAATGGGTCTGCCCACACATCAGTGATTTTTCACTGACCGTCTCTGTGCGGCGTACACGCGTGTCCGTGATTGCCGCATGGAGACATGTCCATTTTTCCTGGCATCACTGATGTCTCACAGACCACACTATGGTGTGATCCGTGAAACACGTACCAGAAAAACACGGACATTGAAAATAAAAAGCATTTTCAACTCACCTTCTCCAGCGAATCTGTGTTCTGCTTCTGCTCTTTGCTTCTTCCTGGCCGGCTCATTATGGTATGCATATTCATGAATGCAGCCAGAGCCGACGTGGAAGTAGCTGCAGAGGTGAGAGACAGCGGCGGCCAGATGCAATAGAGCTAGAGACTTCAGCACCACGGACAGCAGGAGCGAGGACAGGTGAGTATACATCCATGTGCAATCACGGATAATGTATCACGGATTGCACATGGACAACCCATGTATGCCGTGAATCACAGAACATGGAGGTACATATGCGTTTTTTACACGTCAGTGAAAAACGTCTGTGTTTTTCACTGACGTGTGAAACAGGCCTTAAGGGTAGCTCAGAGTTTAGAATTATTATTTTTAAAGAACTTCTACTTTGTGACTATTATTAAACAGAATATCTGTACAGCAGTTTTTCCGAACAGAAAATTGCTGCAGAAATCAGTGTAAAATATGAAAGTACATATTCCATTCCAAGATCTGTATAAAAAAATGTGTCCTATTGTTTTCAAAGTTAAAATTCCATTGTCATTTATATGGCTTTGTGGTTTTCCACTGCTGTTTCCATTACTGAATTAATGACGAGTTACTTATTGAGACAGTTATAGGAGTGAGTAGCAACTGGCAACTTTGCAGTAGGACTCATTCAGACATCCATAGTTTTTGGCCTGATCTTAGACCGCAATGCATGGACTGGTGGCAATTCCTCCAACACGAGCGTGATGACCACCTGGTGTACAAGTCCTGGCTTCAAACCCATGTATAATGCGCATGACCAAAAGCCAGAATCATGCACACTGAACCGAAATCAAGGACTCGGACGCAATGGCAGTGGAGAGTTGAGAGATCATCCTGTGACGCTGCATATTCATTTGCATATTAGCACGTCTACAGGGGCGTACTAACATGCTAAGGGTCCGACTAGCCAAGGGAAATCACACCCTTGCGACTAGTCTCTGGCCTCATTAGCATATGATAAAAGATCTCTAGCAATACTTTTTCTAAAGATCTCTTTATCTATGCTAGTGTATACATGGACAGTTAGGCAAGGATTAGCAATATGCACCCAGAACTGCTCGTGGCTCTGGGTGCATATTGCACCTAACAGGTTCCCTTTAAAGTAAGAAAAATCAACAGTGGTCAATAAAATAAATTGACACTGACAAAAGTAATTTTGAATTTAAATTTACTGAATATCAACTAATGAAAATCAGATATTGTTTTAAAATTGTGGTTCAACAAAAAAGAATAAAAAAAATAAATGAAAATGACCAGGAAAAAATTATGGTACCTTTTAACTTAAAGGAGTTCTCCAGCAAACAAAGTTCATTTTAATCAATAGATCTTGGAATAATGATATGTTCCACAATTGGATGTGTTTAAAAAAAATGTTCCTGGTCTGAAATAATCTTATAAATGTGCCCCTGCTATATACTGTGTAATGGCCGTGTCTGACTTTACAGCAGGGGTGGGGAATCTTTTTTCTGCCGGGGGCCATTTGGAAATTTCTACCAACCTTCGGGGGCTGCACAAAATTATCAATGTGAAAATGACCCTGCTATATTTGGTCAAACAATTAATTAACTCACCCCTATTGTGGTGACTGGAGCTGCTTCTCTTTGGTGCGGCTGTGATGTTTGGTTATATTGATCATGTTGATTCTCACAACTGCTTTTTGAGGTTTGTCTCACAGTCTAGAGTGCAGACAACTCTGCGATAATAAGATTGGTAAACCATATACATGACATAACAAATGCTGTATGTACATCACAGGAGACGCTGGAGGCACATACATCACATAGTAGACGCTGGAGCCACATACAGCACATAGGAGATGCTGGAAGCACATACATCACATAGGAGATGCTGAGAAGGCTGTATATACATCACAGGAGACATGGGGCAAATACATCATTGGAGGGGCTGGGGGCAGTTACATCACATAGGAGACGCTGAAACTGCTGTATATACATCACATAACAGATGCTGGGACTCCTGTTTATAAATCATATAGGAGACATTGGGACTGCTGTATATAAATCACAGGAGAGACTGGAGGCACATACTTCACTAAAGGGGCTGGGGCATATACATCACATAGGAGATGCTGGGACTGCTGTATATACATCACAGGAGACACTGGGGGAACATATATCACATAAAGAGCTAGGGACATGTATATCCCGCAGCCCCTCCTATGATGTATATGCCCCAAACCCCTCCTGTGATGTATATACCCCCAGTCCTTCCTTTGATGTATATGCTGGGGCATACACATCACAGGATATGCTGGGGGCATACACATCATAGGAGACTTTGGGGCATATACATCACAGGAGGGGCTGGGGAATACACATCACAGGAAATGCTGGGGGCATATACATGACAGGAAGGGCTGGGGCATATACATCACAAGAGGGGCTGGGGCACAGACAACACTGGGAAGCATAAACATGGCTGTGAGGCAATGTATCACCAGTAGTTTGCTACCCCATCTGAGAGCAGCATAATGTAGAGACAGAGACCCTGATTCCAGCGATGTGTCACATATTGAGCTGTTTGCTGTCATTTTGATAAAATCAATGTTTTTTCTGCTGCAGATCGAGCAGTTATGCAGAGCTCATTAATATGCTGGACTATTTAGCAGCATGTCAAGTAGTCCTACAATGATAATCTAATGCTGATTAAACAGTGATTTTATCAAAACTACACTAACCAGCTCAGTAAGTGAAACAGTGCTACATTATGCTGCTCTCAGATTAGATAGCAAAAATCTGGTGATAGATTTCCTTTAACCCCTGAAGAACCAAGAGAGAAAATAGAAGTGGCATAAGTCTGGCAGGTCTAAAAAATATGTGCTACTATATTAGATACCTGTGGCCAAACATTTTTGTAACCCAGACCACAGCATCATGGACATGAAATTGCTGGTATTGAAAGGAAATTTCAAGTCCCAGAGAGATAGGAGACTATGGGAGTACAAACTTATGATGACCTTTGACACATTCAGAGAAGGAATGAATGTGTCTCATGGATTCATGTCTTTTTACATCAGTTAAAAGATGTGCTCCTCTGACCATCCGAGTGTGTCACAGCCTGGACCAGACCCTTATCAAAGGACAATAAAACTTTCACACTGAACTGCAGCAGTATTTATGGCCCCACAACAGTTTGCCCCCCTGCCATAGAGATAGTTCTGTTTCATATAACTTGTTCTTTTTTTTTTTTTACTGCACTATTCTAAGTCCTGTTGTGTATAAATATGTGACTCTTCAGATTTTGTGTTATACCATGCCTGATGAAGAGACCTGAGTAGTCTCGAAAGCTTGCAATTATTACCATCTTTTCAGTTAGCCATTAAAAGGTATCAACCACTGAGGACTCTCTGTTCTTTGAAACAATTTTTTTATATTAGATACAAAAATTTGGCCATGATTAATACACCGAGGAGATAACAAAGTAGTATCCCTCGGGATTGGTGCCAACTCCGGAAGGTATATAAAAAAAGGAGAAAAGGAGATAAGGCACAGATATGATTCAGGAATATTATTTTTATTAATGATGATTAAAAGGCAGATACAAAACAGTACAAAAAGACATACAAAACATGGAATAGGTCGCCAATGGTGTGGGGAGGAAAATATATTCCTTTATAAAGGTGTTTTTTTATATAATATATATATATATATATATATATATATATATATATATATATATATAAATGTATATAAATTATGCATACACCAGTGTCACGATGTAATGATAAAACATGTATGAGATATATGCAAAAACTCAGAGGGAGTGGACCTATGAGGGTGCACGTTAGAAGAATATATGTATATATATATACCTGTAGTCAGGCATGTGAATAATTATGCGCCCCTCATAGATGCATCACATAAATAAAACGCAAAGTGAAGCCCAATCTCAGCAAGCACAACTCTGCTCAGTGGCCTTAAATCTTTATGGACACAGTGAGTAGTTAGGAATGCCAAGGGCAGAAGGAGTGTGCAAGAGAATAGAAAGCACCATGCGCTTAGAGTCAGAAGAGCTATTGCATCACCTGGTGATGTATGAGGCTGGTTCTGGTGGCAAGGGTGGACCTTGCTACTATATTAGTAGGAACATCAAGCTGTTTGGAGATGGGCTTATATCCTTTAAGGGTACTTTACACACTGCAACATCGCTAGCGATCTCATTAGCGATGTGAAATTCTAGATAGCAAGTGTGATCTTTCGGGATCACACATGCG